>NC_050573.1:350139508-351339508 GCF_011100635.1 Trichosurus vulpecula
TCTTTTTCTTTTTCTTTCTGTTCCTTCTTTCTTTTTCTTTCTTTTTTTGCTTTTTCTTGTTTCTTTGTTCTTTCTTTCTTTTTTCTTTTTCCTTCCTTCCTCCTTTCTTTTTCTTCTTCCTTCCTTCTTCTTCCTCTCTTCCTTCCTTCTTCCTTTCTTTCTTCTTTCTTTCTTTCTTTCTTTCTTTTTTCTTTTCTTTTTTCTTTTTTTCTTTCTTCTGTCCTTCTTCCTTTTCTTTCTTTCTTTTTTTTCTTTCTTTCTTTCTTTCTTTCTTTTTCTTTCTTTTCCTTCCTTCCTTCCTTCCTTTCTTTTTCTTCCTTCCTTCCTTCCTTCCTTCCTTTCTTTCTTTCTTTCTTGCTCCCTTCCTTCCTTCCTTCATCCTTCCCTTCCTCCCTCCTTCCCTTCCTCCCTTCTTCCCCCTATCTTTTTCTTTCTGTCCTCAAAGTAATTTGTATTAAAGTAGCTCAGAAGAGAAGATTAAAAAGGGGTAGAGAAACCCCAGTGTCTTAGGCCATGCTTTTCCCCTAAAATTCTCTTTCTTCCACACTAGTCCAATACAGGTTGATTTCTATAAGTATCTTAAAGGAAGAAGAAATAGCTGCCACCCTAGCATGGTGCATTTGGCTCCCTAATTACCAGGTTGAGTGAAGAATTATTTTCCTAAGTATAACCAGAACTATTTCCATGTCTGGTTTCATAGATTCTCTACAATATTTCGATGCCTTAAGCAATTTTGTTCCCAGCCCTCTCAGTTACCAAAACAGGAACCATCCTTTAGAAAGGTTTTCCTGATTATATGCTTTCCCCCACCTCCTGTCCAGCTGTAAGTGATCTCTCCCTGTCTTCTAAAATTTCTCGTAATACTCTTTTTGGACTGTTCTCACACTTTAATGTGTATTACAGTTGTCTGCATATTTGTCTTATTCCCTTTTAGTGAAGTCAAAGCTCTCTGAGAGATGGGGCCATGTCTTTAGAAGATCATAGCAGTTAGAGCTAAAACGGACTTTACATGTGACCTATCTACACTACTACCTGCACAGTGCCTTGGAGATAGGTGTTTAATAAATACTTATCGTATCTCATTAAGCTGACCTTTGCCCTGGCTTCATTTGGGAAGTCTTTATTGTATCATCTGTTATGAGAAAGGTTTTATTGTGCTAACTTCTCAGGCTCTTTCATACAATACTGTGATCCCAATACAGTGAATTATTGCAGCATGGACTTACAAATGCTACATAAAGTGATATTATTATGTTTTAGTACTAAAACCCACCATTCTTATGCCGTGGGAGGGAATTTATCATTTTGGGCAACAGTGTTACATTATAAGCTTCCATACAATTTATTACCATCTATACCTGCCAGGGAGTTTTCAGTGTTTGCTTCTTTCTAAATAGCTATGTCTCACTTTATATAAATGCTGATCATTTCCTCCAGATATATTACCATATATTTATCCATCTCAAATCATATCTCTTTTAGAATTGCAATTTTAATTTGTCTTTTTTTGGTTGTTGTTGCTGCTGCTGCTGAAATGAGAAGTTGTCCTTGTCAAAGTTGTTTGGGAATTTTATCAAAAAGTTCAGATTCTCTGGTTGGCTGCCTACATCCTCTCAATCATGGAAGCTGTAGAAAATCACTCACAAAGACAAAAGCTTAGAATTTCTTCATTTAGATATGGCTTGCAAACTGGTTTTGCCCTGGTTTTGAGTTTAATCAAAATGAAATCAATTTTCACCAACTTCACTTGCCTTAATTTCACTGGGATAGCATTGGTCCCAGAGACAGAAAGACCCGTGGTCAAATGTTACCTTTATACTTACTAGCTGTGTGACCATAGGCAAATAATTTAACCTCTCTGAGCTTCAATTTCCAATTTGTAAAATGGGGATAATAAGATCTATTGTCTTCCTGCCTCAAGGGGTTATTGTGAGACTCAAAAGCAATAATGTATGTAAGTACTATGTGAATGTCAGTTATTCTTACTCTCATTACAATTATAGAGCCTCGAAGAACCATCTCAGTTTTGGACCAACATATATGTTATGCCTTAGAGGCAAAGTGGCTTAGTGGATAGAGAGCTGCCCATAGAGTCAGTAAGATGCGCATCCAAGTCGTCCCTCCGAAATATACTAACCACAGGACTCTGGACAGGCCACTTAATCTTTCAGTGCCCGAGTCAAGTCTTTAAGACTGTAAATTACAGAAATCTCTATTGATAGGAGGAGTTCCCTTTTGCCTATGACATTGTTGGTGTCGTTCCCCTAAAATTATTGAACATTTCAGTGCTGTGTGAGTTTTCATGTTTTCCCCCTTCTTAGTTCCATAATGCAAAGCTTTTTTTTCTGTCTTGAATACATTCATGTGAGCATTATCTTATAACCTATTTGTAAAGCAGTCAAGTCGTATTTCTGAGAGAGTGCTATATAGTAGACTAAAATTTATCAGGCTTATTGTGGGCTTTGGACATTCTGAAATATATATTCTAATCTCAAGGAAAAATCTTTTTTTCCTACTCTAGCCACTATCTGTCTGTCTGTCTGTCTGTCTATCTGTCTACCTACCTATCATCAATGTTTTTGAAGTATTTTAGCATTGATATCAACATATCCATACATCTTAATGCTTTTTATTTGTCATACCCTTTCCCCTCCCCCTTTTTTAATCCCTTGGGAAACTGAGACTATTTCTTATAAGATCCAATGTTTCCTTTTCATTAGTATAAGCAATTTTTTCTGTCATGAGTTTATTTTCTGGGCTTTTCATGCCCCATTTTAGCCACACTTAACCTGAAGTACCTTGACTCTTTCCATATATATTTAAGATATTTCCATCTGGGTGTCTTTCCTTAGCTAAGGCTTTCCACCAGCTTAAGCCTGTCACTTCTTTTATTTCCAACCGTTACCTGGATATGGTCTTTCATACATTCCTCATCTCTTAGCAGCTCATCATTCTTTACCAAGCCCTGGAGAAGCAGTCATTAATAACTGTGGTTACTTTCCTTCCTCAAATGGGAAGAGCCAAAGGGACTTGTTCAAGGATGTGGGAGGTAGAATTAGGAACTAGAATCTTATGTCTGGCTGGAAAGAAAAGAAAATTGGAAGGTGGGGGCAGGGTTGGGGGGGATAGAACCTTTACAGAGAAGAAAGAAAAATAACTTTGGATTTCATTATGAACACTGATGATAGGAATATAAGTCCACTCTTGCCCAGCCCTCTCTTTATCCTCACAAACATTACACACCTCCACTGCAGCTCCTAAATCTTAAAAGTACAAAATCAGATCCCAGAAAATCTATTCTTTCTCTGAAGGGGATCTAGGTGGTGGTGCTACTTGACTGGCTGATATTAAAAAAAAGCTACCTCAAGACTGGGCTCCCCTTTGATGTGGAAAGAAAATCTCTCTCTCTCTCTCTCTCTCTCTCTCTCTCTCTCTCTCTCTCTCTCTCTCTCTCTCTCTCCCTCTCTCTCTCTCTCTCTCACACAGACACACACACACACACACACACACACACACACACACACACACACACAGCTAGACCTCCTTTGAAGCCAGAGCCTCAGACCTCCTTCAAACATGTCAAGAAGCCCCCCCACCCCACCTTTTGCCCCGCTCCAGGTTCCTCAGCAATAAGGGGGCAGCTCAGCATTTCAACAATGGAATCCAGGCAGTTGTCAGACACACATAACCTCTTTTACTTCCCTGCTTTACAAACTGGCTATCTGATTTCTGTTCAGTAAGGGGTTTAACTTTTTTCTCATCAGAGCTACTCTACTCAGCTCTGATAGGACCCTATTACAATGAGAATATCTTCCACATCCCTTTCTCTGCATCTGCTTTTGTTAGTGGCACTGGCTGGAGTGACATGTTCAGATAAACTATTTGATTCCGTCTGAAATTATCCTGTAAATTATGGCATATCTCACCAGGGCTATCATGCAACTTACTCTGCCAGGAGTTTATCTTTACCTTTTCACTGTTTATATACAATGTTTTTATTAGAATGATGTATAATCTTAATAAAAATGAGTTAAAATGGTAATATAGTAAATATAACCTATCTTCAATGTTATACTTGGTAAGTATTTACAATATATTTATCATACCTATAATATATACCTAGTAAATATGTTAGCCATTACCAATATGCAATACATTTAATGGTAGAATTTAACATTTCAAAATGTGTGTCTCATAGGTATCTCAGACTCAATATTTCTAAAACAAAATGTATTTTCTTTTTTCCCAAATGCTCCTATTTCCTGAATTTACTATTATTATCAAGGAACCACCATGCTTTCCATCACCCAGGCTTACAACTTCAATGTCATATTCGGCTCCTTTAACTCACTCCACAAATAAAATCCATTGCTAAATCTCATTTATGCCTTCATAATATGTCCCATATACTATCCCCTTCTTTCTACTTGTCCAGTCAAATTCCTAATACAAGTTCTTATCACCTGTGTAGACTGTAGCAATTGTCTTCTAACTTTTTGGTGCTTCTGCCTCAAGTCTCTCCCAACTTCTTTCTATTCTCTAGTCAGCTGACGAGATGATTTTTCTACAGTATGTTCTGTCATTCTTCCATCATGTATGACTCTTCATGACCCCATTTTGGTTTTTTTTTAAATATTGAAGTGGTTTGCCATTGCCTTCTCCAGCTCATTTTACGGATGAGGAACTGAGGCAAGCAGGGTTGAGTGACTTGCCCAAGGTCACACAGCTAATCTGAGGTCAGATTTGAACTCAGGAAGATGAGTCTTCCTGAGTTCAGGCAAGTCACTCTATCCATTGCACTACCAACAGGCCCTTTTAAAGTACTGGTTGAACATATCAACTCTCCATGCCATCCTTACTCCCACTTGGTGAGCTCTGGTGCCTCCTCATTACCTCTGGATCAAATATTAACTCCTCCATTTGGCATTTCAATCAATCAATTATTTATTAAATGAATTTTATGTGAATGCCACTGTACTTGACACTGACATACAAGTATAAAGAATGAAACCATTCCTACTTATAGTAAGGTTATCTTCTAATGGGTGGAAAGTACACATATACAAACACATGCACATTATACATACATATACATAAACATATATGTGTATATATGTATATATACATATACCTATCATAAGTATAAAGATAATAAATAGAAATAGACACATAATAATTTGGGAGGAAGAGTACTAGAGACTAGGTGAATCAGAAAAGGCTTCATTCATAAAATGGTCTTTGAGCTGCATCTTAAGGAAAGAAAAAGAGACCAGGAGGCAAAAATAAAGAAGGAATACATTCCTGGCATGGGGGATATCCCATGCAAAACATTGAGATGAGAGATGGAGAGTTTTATGTGAGGGACAGAGAGAGGGTCAGTGACTGGATCGTAGGAGGAATAGCATTAAATGAAGATAGAAGGACTGATTGGGGCAAGGTTGTGTAGACCTTTAAAGTCTAAACAGATAAATTTATATTTTATCCTAATGGCAACAGGAATCCAATTGGAGTTGGTTGAGTAGAGGAATCAAATGGTCAGTCCTGTACTTATTGAAAGTTACTTTATTAGCAGTATATAGAACAGACCCATGAAGTGCAAGACTTGGTCCATGGAGACCAGTTAGAAAGTTATTGAAATAATCTAGGGTGGAAGGGAGGCAAAGCTGACATAAAATGGTAGCTGTGTGAATGGAGATAAGGGGTCAGATTGTCATAAGGGTAGAAATGATAAGATGTGGCAACTGACCAAATATATGGGACCATAACTTGGCCTCTTCCTATTTTTCCAGGTTTTTTTTTTGTATTTCTTGCTCTCCTCTCTCTGCACTTCATGATACAGCTATACTGGTCTAATTGCAGTTCTCAAATAAGACACTTCACCTCCCTCATCTGCTCATTTTCACTGGCTATTTCTCATTCCTGGAGTGTTCTACCTCATCACTAATGAACTTTTTATTTCTTTGGCTTCCTGCAAGACTTAGCTCAAGTTTTACCTTCTGTAGGTTGCCTTGTCTGGTCTCTCCAGGAGAGAGTGCATCTCTTCTGAGAGTGCCTTCTATCTATTCTACATATATTTTGTATGTGCCTAGTTATTTACTTGTTGTCTTCCCCAATTACCATGTATGTTCCTTGATAGCAGGGGCTGTTTTTGCCTTTCTTTGTACATCTAGCTCTTAGCACAGTGCCTGACATATATTACATGCTTAACATGTTCTTAATTGATTGAAGCTGTGTGCAGAATTGTTTAGAGACAGAAGGAAAAGACTTAGGTAAAACTTGGACAAATTACATCACCAGAAAGCACCTACAATGCATGGTTATGGTTAATGAAAACTTAGAAAAAAACTGATGATAATGTGAAGTATAGGTAATATTTTCATCAGTACTGCTTCTCAGAAGAGAAAGGCAGATTCGGAAAATCATCAGCTGGCTGAGGTAGCATCTGAAAATGGGATTTGAATTTCTAGGTGATGAATTGATATATAAGAATGATGGACTCTTGGTAACGAATGGAGTATTCCTAACAAAGACTGGCATATTTTTTTCGCTTGAACTTTGTGAATCAAATTAAGTAAGCTTTATACTAAAGAGGGAAATAGAGAAAACTGTCCACAAATAGATCTGATAAAAAGCTGTAAAAGTATCAGAGAAGGAATAGCAGAAAAATAAAACCTGTAATTCAAAAAGATAGACACAATATACTCACCAGAAAAAATTATATTGTAAATATAAATTCTCACATTATGTGTAGCAAATGCGAGGAAGTAGAAATCCTAAGACAAGACAGCAAACTTAACATCATAAGTATCACCAAGATTTGGGGTATGGACTAATGACTCCAAGTTTGCTTTGAAAGTAAATACCTTATTCAAAATGAAGAGAATAAAGGAGTTGGATATTGCTGTATATTAAGGATACCTCACATGAGTTGTGAGGAAATCTAGGGACCTGAGAGGAATAACATGGCAGAAAGCATTTGAGTGAGAATCAATAGAGTAGAGAGATAAAATTGTTGATAAATACTACAGACTACTTGACTTTATGGCAGGGGAGGGCAACCTGTTGGTATAGGGAACTCCTTATGAACAAATTCCTTTTGTCAATGTGTATGGGAACCTGCTCTGAAGTGTATCAACTTGGAGAGTTGCCTAGGGCACTGAAAGGTTCAATGACTTGTCCAGAGTCATGTAGTCAATGTGTCAGAGGCAGGAGTTGAATCCCAGTCTTCCTGACTTGAAGGCCAACTCTCTTAGGTACCACATCTGTCCTGTCAGATTGGTTAAAATGACAAAACAGGAAAATGATAAATGCTGGATAATGTGTATCACAACTTGTTGAGCCATTCCCCAATTGATGAGCATCCTCTTGATTTCCAATTCTTAGCTATTACAAAAAGAGCCGCTATAAACATTTTGGTACATATGGGCCCTTTTCCCACTTGTGTGATCTCTTTGGGATACAACCCTAGAAGTGGTATTGCTGGGTCAAAGGATATGAACATTTTTATATCCCTTTGGGCATAGTTCCAAATTGCTCTCCAGAATGGCTGGATCAGTTCACAAGTCCACCAGCAATGTAACAGTGTTCCAATTTTTCCACCTCCTCTCCAGCATTTATCATTTTCCTGTTTTGTCATTTTAGCCAATCTGACAGGAGAGATGTGGTACCTAAGAGTTGTTTAGATTTGCATTTCTCTAATCAGTAGTGATTTCTAGCATTTTTTCACATGCCTATAGAATCTTTAATTTCTTCCTCTGAAAACTGCCTGTTCATATCCTTTGACCATTTCTCAATTGGGGAATGACTTGTATTCCTATAAATTTGGTTCAGTTTCCTGTATATTTTAGAGATGAGGCTTTTATCAGAGATGCTAGTTGTAAAGATTTTCTCCCAATTTTCTGCTTCCCTCCTAATCTTCGTTGCACTGGCTTGTTTTATACAAAACATTTCAATTTAACATAATCAAAATTATCCATTTTGCATTTTGTAATGCTCTCTATCTCTTGTTGTTTCATGAATTCTTTTCTTTTCCATAAATCTGGGAGGTAAACTATTCCTTGCTCTCCAGAATTGCTTATAGTATCGGCCTTTATTCCTAAATCTTGAATGCATTTAGACTTTATTTTGGTGTATGGTATAAGATATTGGTCTATGCCCAGTTTCTGCCCTACCATTTTCCAATTTTCCCAGCAGTTTTTGTGAAATAGTGAATTCTTAGCCCAGAAGCTGGCCTCTTTGGGTTTATCAAAGAGTAGATGCCTATAGTCATTGACTACTGCGTCTTGTGTACCTAACTTATTCCACTGATTCACAACTCTGTTTTTAACGAGTACCAGGTAGTTTTGATGACTGCTGCTTAATAGTACAGTTTAATATCTGATATGGCTAGGCCACCTTCCCCATCATTTCTTTTCACTAATTCCCTAAATATTCCAGACCTCTTGTTCTTCCAGATGAATTTTGTTATTATTTTATCCAGCTCCGTAAAATAATTTTTTGGCAGTTAAATTGGTATGGTGCTGAATAAATAAATTTTGGTAAAATTGTCATTTTTATTATATTAGCTCAGCCTAACTATGAGCACCTGATATATTTCCATTTATTTAGATCTGACTTTATTAATGTGAAAAGTGTTTTGTAATTATGTCCATATAGGCCCTGGGTTTGTCTTGGCAGATAGACTGCCAAATATTTTATAGTGTCTACAGTAACTTTAAATAGAATTTCTCTTCCTATCTCTTGTTATTGGGCTTTGTTAGTAATGTATAGTAATGCTGAGAATTTATGTGGGTTTATTTTATATCCTACAAGTTTGCCAAAGTTGTTTATTTTTTTCAAGTAGTTTTTTACTTGATTCTCTAGGATTCTCTAAGTAAATCATCATATCATCTGCAAAAAGTGATAATTTAGTTTCTTCTTTGCCTATTCTAATTCCTTCAATTTCTTCTTCTTCTCTTATTGCTATAGCTAACATCTCTAGTACCAAATTGAATAGTAGGGTGATAATGGACATCCTTGTTTCACCCCTGATTTTGCTGGGAATGCATCTAGCTTATCCCCATTACAAATAATGCTTGCTGATGGTTTTAGGTAGATGCTATTTATGATTTTAAGGAAGGCTCCATTTATTCCTATGCTTTCTAGTGTTTTTTAATAGGAATGGGTGTTGTATTTTGGCTTTTTCTGCATCAATTAAGATGATCATATGGTTTCTGCTAGTTTTGTTGTTGATATGGTCAATTATGCAGATAGTTTTCCTAATACTGAATGAGCCTTGCATTTCTGGAATAAATCCTACCTGGTCATAGTGTATTATTCTCATGATAAGTTGCTGCAATCTTTTTGCTAATATTTTATTTAAAATTTTTGCATCAATATTCATTAGAGAAATTGGTCTATAATTTTCTTTCTCTGTTTTGACTCTTCCTGGTTTGGGTATTAGTACCATATTTGTGTCATAAAAAGAATTTGGTAGGACTCCTTCTTCACCTATTTTCCCAAATAGTCTATAAAGTATAGGAATTAATTGTTTCTTAAACGTTTGATAAAATTCACATGTAAAACCATCTGGCCCTGGAGATTATTTCCTAGGGAGTTCATTGATAGCTTGCTCAATTTCTTTTTCTGAGATGGGATTATTAAGAATTTTACTTCCTCTTCTGTTAAACTGGGCAATTCATATTTTTGTAGCTATTCACCCATATCCCTAAGGTTGTCAAATTTATGGGCATACAATTGGGCAAAATACTTCCTAATTATTGTTTTAATTTCCTCTTCATTGGAGGTGAATTCACCCTTTCCGTTTTTGATACTGGTAATTTGATTTTGTTCTTTCTTTTTTTAATCAAATTGGCCAAATGTTTATCAATTTTATTTGTTTTTTCATAAAACCAGGTCTTGGTTTTATTTATTATTTCAATAGTTTTCTTGATTTCAATTTTATTAATCTCTCCTTTGATTTGCAGTATTTCCAATTTGGTATTTAATTGGGGATTTTCAATTTGTTCCTTTTCTAGCTTTTTCAGTTGCATGCCCAACTCATTGATCTCCTTTTTCTCTATTGTATTCGTGTAAGCATTTAGAGATATAAAACTTCCACTAAGAACTGCTTTTGCTGCATCCCATAAGTTTTGGTATGTTGTCTCATTGTTGTCATTCTCTTGAATGAAGTTATTAATTGTTTCTATGATTTGTTCTTTGGTCCACTCATTCTTTAGAATTAGATTATTCAGTTTCCAATTAAATTTTAGCTTATTTTTCCCTGGTTCTTTATTACAAATAATTTTTTATTACATCATGATCTGAAAAAGATGCTTTGACTACTTCTGCCTTTCTGCACTGGATTGTGAGGTTTTTATGCCCTAGTACATGGTCAGTTTTTGAGTATGTACCATGTACTGCTGAGAAAAAGTATATTGCTTTTAATCCCCATTCAGCTTTCTCCAGAGGTCTATCATATCTGCCTACTCTAAAATTCTGTTCACCTCCTTAACTTCTTTCTTGTTTTGAGGTTAGATTTATCAATTTCAGAGAGGGGGAGGTTGAGGTCTCCCATTATTATAGTTTTGCTATTTCATCCTGTAACTCCCTTAACCTCTCCTGTAAGAATTTGCATGTTATACCACTTGGTGCATATATGTTAAATAATGATATTGCTTCATTGTTTTTGATGCCTTTTAGCAGTATGTAGTGACCTTCCTTATCTCTTTTAATCAGATCTATCTTTGCTTTTGCTCTGTCTGAGATTAGGATTGCTACTCCTGCTTTTTTTACTTTAGCTGAAGCATAATATATTCTACTCTTCTTTTACCTTTACCCTGTATGTATCCCTGTTTCAAATGTGTTTCTTGTAAACAGCATATTGTACGATTATGGTTTTTAATCCATTCTGCTATCCACTTCCATTTTATGGGAGAGCTCACACCATTCACATTCACAGTTATGATTACTATCTATGTCTTTTTCTCCATCGTATTTCCTCCATTTGTGCTTTTCTTTCTCCCTTTCCCCTTCCACTCCTCAACAGAGTTTTGCTTTTGACCACTGCCTTCCTTAGTTTACCCTCCCTCTTGATTCCCCTCCCTTATCTTACCATTTTCCCCTTGCTACTTCTTCCCTCCCTTCTGACTACCCCCTCCCTTTTTTCCCCTTCCCCTCCTACTGCCTGTAGCACAAGTTAGATTTCTATACTTAACAGGATATGTTATTCCCTTCTTGAACCAAATCTGATGAGAGTACAGCTCAAATACTGCTCTTCTTCCTCCCTTCTTTCCCACTACTACAATATGTTTTTGTGCCTCTTCATGTGATGTAACTTACACTTTTCTACTACCTCTTCTCCCAGAACCATGCCTTTATATCTCTTAATTATATATTTTTATTTTATTATTATTTATTTTTTTATTTATATTATTTATTATTATTTATTATTTATTATTTTATTTATATATTTTATCATATCAGTTATTTTATGCTGATATCTACAATCTATGAATATCCCTTTCAATTGTCATAATAAGTATACTATTCTCAAAATTGACATACACACACATATAACATATAAAACAAAATAATCCTATATAAGGATGTAACTAATTAGCCTTTTTGATTAACTAGGGGTCTTTCCCCCCATTTACCTTTTTATGTCTCTCTTGAGTTTTGTATTTGGAGATCAAATTTTCCATTGAGCTCTGGCCTTTTCATCAGGAATTTCTGGAATTCCCTTATTTCATTGAATGGCCATCTCCTTGCCTGGAAAATTATTCTCAGTTTTGCTGGGTAGTTGATCCTTTGTTGTTGTTGCAAGCTCCTTTGCCTTTTGGAATATCATATTCCAATTTCTCCGATCTTTTAATATAGAAGCTGAAAGATCCTGTATGATCCTGACTGTAGTTCCGTGATATTTGAATTGTTTCTTTCTAGCTGCTTTCAGTATTTTCTCCTTGACCTGGTAGTTCTGGAATTTGGCTATAATATTTCTTGGAGTTTTCAGTTTGGGATCTTTTTCAGGGGGTTATTGATGGATTCTTTCGATGACAATTTTACCCTCCAGTTCTAGGACCTCCAGGCAGTTTTCCTTAAGGATTTCATGGAAGATACTTTCCAGGCTCTTTTTTTCATCATAGCTTTCAGGTAGATCAATAATTCTTAGATTGTCTCTCTTGGATCTATTTGCCAGGTGAGTTGTTTTTCCAATCAGATATTTCACGTTTTCTTCTATTTTTTCATTGTTTCAATTTTGTTTGATTCTTGATGTCTCATAGAGTCATTAGCTTCTACTTGCCCAATTCCAATTTTTAATGTTTTGTTTTCTTCCTTTATCTTCTCTATCTCCTTTTCCATTTGGTTGATTTTACTTTTCAATGAGACATTTTCTCCATTTATATTCTGATTTTCCTTAACCAATTCCCCATTTTGCCTTTTAAAGATTTGTTTTCCTCATTGAATTTTTTTCCATTTTTTCTTTTGCCTCCCTAATTTAATTTTCAAAGTCCTCCTTGAGTTCTTCCGGGAACGCTTTTTGGTCTGGAGACCAGTTCACTTTCCTTTTTGAGGTTTCAGATGTGGGTGTCGTATCCATGCTATACTCTTCTGAACTGGTATTTTGATCTTCCCTGCCTCCATAATATGAATTAATTATCTTTGAAGGCTTCTTACTTACTATTCTTTTTCATGGTGCTTTTTTTCTCCTGGTTTCTGAAATGGATCTTGGCTTCTGGGGCTCAGGGGGCTCTGTCCCAAGTTTCTTGTGTTGGGATCTAGCTTGATGTACTATTGCCTCTGATTTTGTGAGGTGTGGGGGAGGGATGGTCTGGCTGCTGGGAGTCTCCTCTATCCCAGGACTGTTCTACAGCATGGGTGGTCCCAGCTCTTGTCTGTGTTGGTGTCTGCCACTTCCCTTGGCTGTGCAAAGCCAAGTCTGGAGTCCTGACACTGATGTTAGTTAGCTCCACCCCTTGGGGCTCAGTTACTCTCGTGAGGGGAGGTGAGGGCTGCTGGGACACCTCTCTTCCTGCACTAGTCTCCTTCCACCACCACAGGAAAGGCCCTCTCCCCCACATCTCTCACTACTGAACCCCCCTTTCTGGTGCCTCTGTTTCTCCTGAGATATTAGTCTCTGAGTTTATTCAAGGGAGGGATAAAAGCCATTTTACCCGCACATCCTGGCTACAGGGAGTTCAAGAAGGTGAGTTTCAAACCTTTAGACTGTGGGTTGGAGGCCTCCAGGTTAGCTGCTCCAGTGGCTGCAGGCTCTGTGCTCTGACCAACTCCCTCCTGGGCTGAGAGGCCTGGGGCTTGATTGCAGCTGTAGTTGGTAGTTTCACCCTGGACCTGTATCTGCTCCTGCATTTTGCTAACCCAGTGTTCTCCCAGACCCACACACTGCCTGGATTCCTCTGCTGTTCCTGGTTGGTTTGGTCTGGTGCTGTTCTGCGTGTCCATTGCTCTTACCCCTCTCAGTCTACTAGTGGCTTCCAACTCTGAAATCTGCTCAGATTCACTTTTTTAGAAGGTATCTGACAGAATTTGTGAGAGAGTTCCAGTAGTTCCTTCCTTTCACAGTGCCATCTTGGCTCCACCCCCAGAACCAAAATTGTTAAGAAGGAGTGAAAGCCCAATGAAAATTATGAAATTTTTAGTCAGTATTTAATTGTCATCAATAAGTTCAAGTCAACAAAATGATTATGGATGACATCTGAAGGTACTCAAAGAACTAAAAGATTTGAATGAGTTTTGCTACACCACTGGAAAGGGGGGATATCTTGATTTTCATAAAAGGAAACGGGAGAGTTTGAGTTCTATTTTAACAAAACTCTAGAACAAAAGTCTCAAAGAAACAGTTTTGAGTGTTTAGGAAGAAGAACAGCAGTATGACTTCATCAAGACCAGGTCAGGCCAGAATAACCTAATTTTTTTTTTTTGAAAATGTAATTAGACTCTTAGACCCAGGGAATGCTTATGGGCACAATATATTTAGATTCCAGCATGCAATGCTTGGAAATAGGATGGAGAGCTGAAGGTTAGATGAGAGTAGCACACTAAAGTTAATTTGGAGCTAGGTGAATTACTGTCCCTACAAAGTAGACATTAATGATTTGATATTGCTTTGCAAGGAAGTATCTAATGGAATACTTCAAGCATCTGTCCTTGGCTCTGTGCTGTTAATTTTTTTCATTCATGACATAAATGTCAATATAGGTGATGTGTTTGTTAAATTTGTAAATGATCCATTGCTCAAGGAATAGCTAGTACACTGTATAACAGAATTTAGCTTTAGGAAGATCTTGACAAAATTTAACAGTGGCCAAACCTGACCAAAAAAAGGATTTAAGAGGTATAAATATCAATAGTAGGGGAAAAAGAAAGTCCTGATATTTAAAGATATCAAAACATGGAAATAAGGGACGGTGAGTTTCCATTTCAATAGAAGGATTCAAGCAGAGATTTCATAACCAATTTATGGAGTACATAGCAGGCAGAATTTATTAACTGGTTAGAGATTGATTGTGACTTCTTTTGTCCCTTCCAAGTCAAGTCTCTGTTTTCATATAGTGAGTTCAAGTTCAGTAGAAGAGTTTAAACAGCAGCTTGATGAGTACTTGTTGAAAAGATTGATGACTTGCATAAAAGTTGGATAAAGTGATCAATAAGGTGCCTTCTGACTATTGAATTCCATGATGTTTTTTACTATGTTATTTCATTGAAGTCAAAGACCAATGACCAATGAAGCAAATGACCATGTGTTTGAATTATTTAAAAAATAAGTTGCTGTCTTTTTTTACATCATTGTTATTATCCCCAGTATTCATCCCCTACTTCTCCCAGGAAGCCATCTCATTTAGCAAACAGTATTTTTAAAGAGGGAAGAAATAAGCACAGCTGGTGTATACACTGAAAAATTCTAAAAACCTGTGAAATGTGTAAAACCATGGACATCTCACCTCCTTAAAAAGAAGGTTGAGTGTGTGCTCTCATATCTCTTTATTTAAGTCCTGATGGATCTTTCTAATTTTGTTACATTCACTCACTTTTGAATTTTTTTTGGTGTTCTTTTCATTTACATTGTTGTAATTACTTTGTCGGTTGTTTCCTTGGCTCTGCTTACCTCATTCTGAATCAGTTCATGTAGATCTTACCATGCTTCTCTATATTCATCACACACATCATTTCACACAGTAGAGTAATATGCCATTATGTTGATGTACCACAATTGTTTTAGACCTTTCCCAATCAACAGACAATTGGTTTCCAATATCTTGCTACTATAAAGAGGGCTATTATAAATATTTTGGTGTATTTGGAGACTTCTTGTTGCTCGCTTCCTTGGAAGCAATTTCAAATTGAAAATGGCTGTACCATTTCACAGTTCCACCAAGAATGGGTACCTATCATTTGACTTTTCCTCCAATATTGACTTTTGCAGTTTTTATCATCTTAGCTAATTTTCAGAGTGTAAGGTGAAACCTCAGGCTTGTTTTGACTTGCATTTCTATTATTAGTGATTTTAAGCATTCTTTCATATAATCATGAATACTTTGAAGTCTTTTTGAGAACTGTTTGTTCATATCCTTTGACCACTTACCTTTTAGAGACTGGTTATTAGTCATATATGTTTATTTATTGTTTATATATCTTAGATACCAAATCTTTCTTTTTTTTCTATGAAGCCAAGATGTTTTTAATCCCCAAACCTGTCATATTTGGCTGGTGAAAACAACTATAGTTGATATCATTAAGGCATATTGATGAAAAAAAAATTAAGCATTGTGTTGGCAACTAAGACAGACCAACATATCAACCATTTTTAAGGCCAACTGGGATTTACAAGAAGAATATAAACATAATTTAATATTAGGAATACTGCATGATAAATCTTATCTATAGGAAAAATGATCAAATTATATACTTATCTCAATAAATGCAGAACCAGTCCTTGGTGAAACATAGCGTTTCTTTCTTTTGGGTACAAAGACTGAGCCTGGGATTTTACTAATGGAGGGAGCTCCAGCTAGGGTAGCTCCCTCTACTAATGAATGTCTGTACCTGCAATCTCCAGTGTTCCAGAGCTACCCAGAGCCCTGAGAGCTTCAGTGATTTGTTCAGAGACTCATAGACACTATGCATCAGAGGCACAAGTGGAACCCAAGTCTTCCTGGCATTGAGACCAGCTCTTTATCCATTAGACCAGTTGGTCTTTCAAATTTTATGTTAAAAATGCTTTAAAAAGGGTCAGCAAAAACCCCTCCCAAATACTAAAAAACAAACAAAAAACCTGTTCAACAGAATCTGTAATAAATGTGGGACAATGCAAGACAAGTAAAAATGAAAAACAGTGAAAGAAGGAAAAAAAAAGGTAAGTACAAGATTTCTCTATAAAGTGCTTAAAAAATCCTCCAGTAAAACCATTCTCTGAAGTATTTATAAGCTGGGGTTGTTTGGGCTCTGGGTCAGTGTAGGGAGTGTCCTGACCAATGGAATCATGAGCCTTAGGAAGAAGGGAGCCAAGTAGGCTCCAGGAGCCACCCTTCTGCAGGATGGAGAAGCAGCAACATTATTCCCATTATGGTCACTTTTTCTTTTTTTTTTCTTTTTTTTTTATTTATTTTTAGTTTACCACACACGGTTCTACATAGTTTTGAGTTCCAGTTTTTCTCCCCTCCCTCCCGCCTCCCTCCCCAAGATGGCATGAAGTCTCCTATAACTGTCATGTATAACTTCGCATTGAATTAATTTATGCTCTAGTCAAGTCGTGGAGAAGAATTTTGACCAATGGAATGAATCATGAGAAAGAAGAAACAGAACCAAAAAAAAAACCAAAAAAAAAAACCAAAAAAAAAACCCCAAAAACAAAAACAAAAGAGAAGCAGAAAAGGCGAGCATGTAGTGTGCCTCAGTCTGTATTCAAACTTCGCAGTTCTTTCTCTGAACGAAGATAGCATTCTCCATCGTGGGTCCCCTGGAGTTGTCCTTGCCCCTTTAGGTTGCTGAGAGAAGCGCAGTGTGTCAGGGTTGGTCCTCACGGAATCCACATATCTGTGGCTTTGCACAACGTTCTCCTGGCTCTGCTCCGCTCACTCAGCATTATGTCGTGTAGGTTTTTCCAGGTTGTTATGAAGTCTGCATCATCCCCATTTCTTATGGCACAATAGTATTCCATCACCTTCATATACCACAGCTTGTTCAGCCATTCCCCAATTGATGGGCATCCCTTTGCTTTCCAATTCTTGGCTACCACAAAGAGAGCTGCTATAAATATTCTTGTACATATGGGTCCTTTTCCCGCTTGCGTGATTTCTTTGGGATACAACCCTAGAAGTGGTATTACTGGGTCAAAGGGTATGAACATTTCTATAGCCCTTTGGGCATAGTTCCACACCAACCTCCAAAATGGCTGGATCAGCTTGCAACTCCACCAGCAATGCAACAATGTTCCAATTTCCCCACATCCTTTCCAGCATTTATCATTCTCCTGATTTGTTATTTTAGCCAATCTGACAGGAGAGATGTGGTATCTAAGAGTTGTTTTGATTTGCATTTCTCTAATCAGCAGCGATCCAGAGCATTTTTCCATATGCCTGTAGATAGCTTTAATTTCTTCCTCTGAAAACTGCCTGTTCATATCCTTTGACCATTTCTCAATTGGGGAATGGCTTGTATTCCTATATATTTGGCTTAGCTCCCTGTATATTTTAGAGATGAGGCCTTTATCAGAGATACTAGTTGCAAAGATTTTCTCCCAATTTTCTGCTTCCCTCCTAATTCTTGTTGCATTGGCTTTTTTTGTACAAAAACATTTCAATTTGACATAATCAAAATTATCCATTTTGCATTTTGTAATGCTCTCTATCTCTTGTTGGGTCATGAATTCTTTACTTTTCCACAAATCTGATAAGTAAACTATTCCTTGCTTTCCCAAATTACTTAGAGTATCAACTTTTACTCCTAAATCATGAACCCATTTTGACTTTATTTTGGTATATGGTGTAAGATATTGGTCTATGCCCAGTTTTTGCCCTACCATTTTCCAATTTTCCCAACAGTTTTTGTGAAATAGTGAATTATTAGCCCAGAAACTGGCTTCTTTGGGTTTATCAAGAGTAGATTGCTAAACTTGTTGATTTCACCTACTTGTGTACCTATCCTATTCCACTGATCCACACCCCTGTTTCTTAACCAGTACCAGGCAGTTTTGATGACTGCTGCTGTGTAGTACAGTTTAATATCTGGTGTGGCTAAACCACCATCTCTAGCATGTCTTTTCATTAATATCCTAGATACTCTAGACCTCTTGTTTTTCCAATGAATTTTGTTATTATTTTGTCCAGCTCAGTAAAAAATTTTTTTGGTAGTTCGATTGGTATGGCACTGAATAGATAGATTAATTTAGGTAGAATTGTCATTTTTATTATATTAGCTCGGCCTAACCATGAGCAACTGATATTCTCCATTTATTTAGATCTGATTTTATTCGCATGAAAAGTGTTTCATAGTTATGTTCATATAGGCCCTGGGTTTGTCTTGGCAAATAGACTCCCAGATATTTTATAGTGTTTACAGTAACTTTGAATGGAATTTCTCTTTCTATCTCTTGCTGTTGGGCTTTGTCAGTAATGTATAGGAATGCTGAGGATTTATGTGGGTTTATTTTATATCCTGCAACTTTGCTAAAGTTGTTTATTATTTCAAGTAGTTTTTTACTTGATTCTCTAGGATTCTCTAGATAAATCATCATATCATCTGCAAAAAGTGATAATTTAGTTTCTTCTTTTCCTATTCTAATTCCTTCAATTTCTTTTTCTTCTCTTATTGCTACAGCTAATGTTTCTAGAACCAAATTGAATAATAGGGGTGATAATGGACATCCTTGTTTCACCCCTGATCTTATTGGGAATGCATCTAGTTTATCCCCATTACAAATAATGCTTGTTGATGGTTTTAGGTAGATGCTATTTATAATTTTGAGGAAGGTTCCCCTTATTCCTATGCTTTCTAGTGTTTTTAATAGGAATGGGTGTTGTACTTTGTCAAAGGCTTTTTCTGCGTCTATTGAGATGATCATATGGTTTTTGCTAGTTTTGTTGTTGATATGGTCAATTATGCTAATAGTTTTCCTAATATTGAACCAGCCTTGCATTCCTGGAATAAATCCTACCTGGTCATGGTGTATTATTCTCATAATGAGTTGCTGCAATCTTTTTGCTAATATTTTATTTAAATTTTTTGCATCAATATTCATTAGAGAAATTGGTCTATAATTTTCTTTCTCTGTTTTAACTCTACCTGGTTTGGGTATTAGTACCATATTTGTGTCATAAAAAGAATTTGGTAGGACTCCTTCTTCACCTATTTTCCCAAATAGTCTACAGAGTATTGGAATTATTTGTTCTTTAAATGTTTGATAGAATTCACATGTAAAACCATCTGGCCCTGGAGATTTTTTCCTAGGGAGTTCGTTGATGGCCTGCTCAATTTCTTTTTCTGATATGGGGTCATTAAGAAATTTCACTTCCTTCTCTGTTAGTCTGGGCAGTTTATGTTTTTGTAGATATTCATCCATATCTCTAAGGTTGTCAAATTTATGGGCATACAATTGGGCAAAATAATTCCCAATTATTGTTTTGATTTCCTCTTCATTAGAGGTGACCTCACCCTTTTTATTTTTTATACTGGTAATTTGATTTTCTTCTTTCTTTTTTTTAATCAAATTGGCCAAAGGTTTGTCAATTTTAATGGTTTTTTCATAAAACCAGCTCTTTGTTTTATTTATTAATTCAATAGTTTTCTTGGTTTCAATTTTATTAATCTCTCCTTTGATTTTCAGTATTTCTAATTTGGTATTTAATTGGGGGTTTTCAATTTGCTCTTTTTCTAGCTTTTTCAGCTGTATGCCCAGATCATTGATCTCCTCTTTCCCTATTTTATTCACGTAGGCATTTAGAGATATAAAACTTCCCCTAAGAACTGCTTTTGCTGCATCCCATAAGTTTTGGTATGTTGTTTCATTATTGTCATTCTCTTGAATGAAATTATTAATTGTTTCTCTGATTTGATCTTTGGCCCACTCACTCTTTAGAATTAAATTATTTAGTTTCCAATTAGTTTTTAGCTTATTTTTCCATGGTACTTTATTAAAAATTATTGTTATTGCATCATGATCTGAGAAGGATGCATTGACTACTTCTGATTTTCTGCACTGGATTGTGAGGTTTTTATGCCCTAGTACATGGTCAATTTTTGAGTATGTGCCATGTACTTTTGAGAAGAAAGTATATTCCTTTTTATCCCCATTCAGTTTTCTCCAGAGGTCTATCATATGTGCCTTTTCTAAAATTCTGTTTACCTCCTTAACTTTTTTCTTATTTATTTTGAGGTTAGATTTATCAAGTTCAGAAAGGGGGAGGTTGAGGTCTCCCAATATTATAGTTTTGCTGTCTATTTCTTCCTGTAACTCCCTTAACCTCTCCTCTAAGAATTTGTATGCCTTACCACTTGGTGCATATATGTTAAGCAATGATATTGCTTCATTGTTTATGGTGCCTTTTAGCAGGATATAATGTCCTTCCTTATCTCTTTTAATTAGATCTATCTTTACTTTTGCTTTGTCTGAGATTAGGATTGCTACACCTGCTTTTTTTACTTTAGCTGAGGCACAATATATTTTACTCCAGCCTTTTACCTTAACCCTATGTGTATCCCCCTGTTTCAGATGCGTTTCTTGTAGACAGCATATTGTAGGATTATGGTTTTTAATCCATTCTGCTATCTGCTTCTGTTTTGTGAGAATGTTCATCCCCTGCACGTTCAGGGTTATGATTTCTATCTGTGTCTTTTTCTCCATCCTAATTCCCCCTGTTTATGCTTTTATTTCTCCCTTTCCCCTTCTCCTCCCCAACAAAGTTTTGCTTTTGACCGCCGCTTTCCTCAGTTAACCCTCCCTCTTTATTCCCCTCCCTTATCTTACCGTTACCCACTTACTACTTCTCCTCTTCCTTCTGCCCTCCCCCCTCCCTTTTTCCCCCCTTTCCCTCCCACTTCCCGTAGGACAAGTTAGATTTCTAAACTTATCAGAGTATGTTATTCCCTTCTTGAACTAGATCAGATGACAGTAAAGCTCAAATACTGCTCTTCTCCCTCCCTTCTTTCCCTCTACTATAATATGGTTTTTTGCCACTTCCTTTGGTGTAATTTACCCTTTTCTACAACCTCCTTACCACTTCCCTCATAGCCCTCCCTTTATATCTCTTATTTATATTTTATATCTTTACATCAGTTAATTTATACAGGCATTCACAACCTATGTATATCCCTTTCATTTGTCACAATAGATACCAAATCTTTATTAGAAAAAAATTGATTAAAAAGTATTTTCCCATTCAACCACTTTTGTTCTTAGTCTAGATTTAATTTTATCTGTGCGTAAGCCTTTCAGTTTCACGTAATCTAAGTTATCTATTTTATATTTTGTAATTGCCTCTATCTCTTGTTTGGATAAGAATATATCTTCTACCCATTGTCGTTAGAGGTATATGATGAGTTTCTCTTCTGTTTTCTTTGTGGTATCATCTTTAATGTTAAGGTCATATGCCCATTTAGAATCTACTGTAAGATATGGGTCTAAGCCTAATTTCTCACAGTATTCTTTCTAGTTTTGCCAATAGTCTTCAACAAGTAAAGAACTTTTTCTTAGGTGATTTGTGTTTTCCACTTTATTAAACACTATGTTAATGAATTCAATTGTTTCCAATTCTCCCTTACTATTCTCTTCTATTGATTTATCTCCCTATTTTTTAATCAATACCAGTTGGCTTTGATGACCACTGCTTGATAGTATAGTTTGAGGATTGGAAGTGTTATTGTTCCTTCATCTCTACTTCTTTTTGTCATTTCCTTTAATATTCTAGATCTTTTATTTTTCCAAATGAATTTTATTCTTTTGTCAAGTTTTATTGGCATAGCATTAAAAGGGTAAAAATAACTTTGGTAGCATTGTAATTTTTATTATATTAGCATGGTACAGTCATAAGCACTGGATATTCCTTTAGTTATTTAACTTGTTCATTATTTCTTTAAGAACTTTGTAAGTGAATCTATACAATTCTTTGGGAGGTTTTATGCATTTTGTAGTTATTTGTAATGAGATTTCACTTTCTATTGTTGCTTCTTGGGGCTTATTGTTACCATATGGAAATGCAGTTGGTTTTTGAGGATTTATTTTTTAAGCCTGCAACTTGGCTGAAATTATTATTTTTCTCAATTAATATCTTTTCTGATTGCCTATGATTTTTTTTAAATCAAAAAGGCTCATATTTGTGAGTTCAAATCTGATCTCCAACCCCTACCAGCTGTTAAACATGGGGAAGTCACTTAACCCTGTTTGCCTCAGTTCCTTATGTGTAAAATGAGCTGGAACAAAAAATGGTAAACCATTCTAGTATCTTTTCCAGGACAACCCCAAAATTGGGTCCCAAAGAGTCAGACATTTCTACAGTAACTGAACAACAACATGATATTTTAAAAAAAGGTCTTTCCGTGTCTCTACTTTGCAGGGTTTTTAGTGTAAAAGAGTGATTCACTTTGTCAAAGGCTTACAGTGTGGCTTTGGATGTTTTGGTTTTTAAATATGATTAATTATGTTAATAGCTTTCCTGATGCTGAATCATCCTCGCATCCCTGGTATAAATCCCACTTGCTCATAATGAATCATTTCTTGGACAAATTGCTGTAATCCAACAGAATCTTATTTAAAACACTTCAGACAATGTTCACTAATGATATTGTTCTAAAGTTTTCCTTCTGTACATTTGTCTGACATAAGGATGTGGTAAGGTGTTTTCCTTCTCTGTTTTTCAGAATAATTTGTGAAGTATGGGTACTCCTTTTTAAAAGTTTGGTAGAATTCTCCAGTGAATCCATCTGGAAAAGGAGTACCCCACCCTGCAACTTCCTCATACACATTTTGGTAATTTCTTTATATCTCATTCTCTAAATTTTGATTATTTAAGGTCTCTATCTGGTCTTATGACACTTTGGATATTTTATATTTTTGAAGGTAATCCTCTATTTCTTTTGTGTTCTTATTTTTGTTATCATGTAACTACCTAATATGCTCTAGTTATTCTTTTTATTTGTTCTGGATTTGTTGCAATATCACCTTGCTCATTTGCTATGCTATTGATTTGATTTCCTGCCCTCTTTTTAAAAATCAGATTGTTAATTTTATGTGTTTTCAAAAAATCAGCTTCAGTTTTACTTATTTCTATGGCTTTTTTGTTTTCTATTTATCTATTTTTCCTCTAATTTTTAATATCTTATCTTTTGTATTTATTTTGGGTTTGCTTAATTGTTGGCTTTCTATGTGTAATGCATATTCTGCTAATTGAACTTCTTTTCTACGTTGTTAATGTTTGTAGGGCTGTGATTTTTCCACTAAGGATTGCTTTACCTGCATCTCAGAAATTTTGATATGTTGTTTCACAATTATCATTTTCTTTTAAATAATTACTAATTCTTTCAATGATTTGGTATTTGAACCAACAATTAGTTAAGATTTCATTGTTAAATTTCCTTTTGGGTTCATATTTTTTGCGTGGCTATTTTTTATAATATTATGGTCTGTAAATGATACAGTAACTTTTTGCCCATTTACATTTGTAAAATCTCTGTGCCCTAACACAGTCAATTTCTGTAAAAGTTACAGGGGGTGCTGCGAAACACACATATATTTTTGGTCCCATTTAGAAAATGCCACAAGAATTTTAAATTTAATTTCTCCAGCACTTGGTTCAGTTTCATATTTTCTCTTCTGTGTATTTTTCTGTTAGTATTATTGAAAACAAAGAGGAATATTAAAGTCTTCTGTCACTATTTTGTTACTCTGTCTTCTTATAGCACAGTTAGTGTTTCCCTTATGAATTTGGATTCTAAGGTGTTTGGGGCATATAAGTTTACTAAAATATTGGTTTATTTTCTATGGTTCCTTTCAGTATAATATAATTTCTTATTTATCCCTTTTATTTTTTAAATGTTTCTTTTTGCTTTGTAAGATGATATGATTGCAACTCCTGTTTTTTTTAAGCCACTTGATGCACGACCATTTATTTCTACCCCCTCTATTTTATTTTGTACATGTCTTTGTTTTTTAAATGTGTTTCTTGTAAGCAGTAGATTGTAGGATTTTGTTGTCTTACCTAATTTGTCACTATTTCATTTTCTATTTAATTCACCCACACTTAAAGTTATCAAAGTTATATTTACATTTTCTTCCATTTATTTCTAACTTTTTTTAGTTATGATTTTCCACTCTTCAAATGTAAACACAATACTATACTCCTTCTATTACTTTAGCTTATCTTTTTTAATGTAGCCCTATTTCTACTGGTTCTCTTGCCACCTCTCTTTCCATTTGTTACCCCTTTCCCTTTAGGGTTTTGCTTACTGGTTCCATTTTCATTTTTGTTTTTATCTGGTTATTTAATTCTTCTCATTCCATCCCCCCATTCAAATAGATTTCTACTTGCTTTTCTAATTTTCCACTTATCCAGTTCATTAATTTTTATGTTTAATTTTTTGTACCCCTTTCCTCTCTTTCTGTTTACTCTAGATCAGCATTTCTTTAACTGTGGATTGTGACCCCATATGGAGTTGCACAACTGAATGTGGGAATCATAAAAAATTTGGCAACAGTCAAAGGTTTCTGAACATACAGTGACCAAAAATTAAATCAAAATCAAACTCATAATGAATCTGAGATGTTTATGGCAGTGCTGACCCATGTTACATTGCATAACTTCACTGTAGCCTTGGTTCTAAATACAGATCATGTGCACTTTGCACTGCACATGTCATGCACTACCAACAAATGCTGCCAGAAACACCTTGGCTCAAATTTGAGAGTATTGTATGTTATAAACTACTGCTGCTCACACAAAGTTTTCTGTTTTACAGAAACATAATAGTTTAATTATGGAAAATAAAGACTTTTAATATTTTCCTACCACCATTCCTCAACATGTAAGTATCAAATTAGTATATCTTTCCCAAACCCCTAGCTATTAGGTGCTAAGTTGATGTGGGCAGGAAACCCTCAAGGTCCTAGGGGGAGGTGCTAATTCCAGAGCCAATAGTAAGAGCCTAAGTTCTGGACCCTCAGATGATGTTTGATGATGGCTAAAGAGTGCATAAAAAGAGAAGACAGAGCTATTGTGTTACAATGTTTGATTTTAAAAATCTCTCTTAACTCCTTCTTTTACAAAAATATAAGTGTTTAATTGCAGCAAGTAAAGGAAAAGCCCTTTAATAATATTTCTCTACCATTTCCACTGTATATGTAAGTGTGAACATCAGTTTTTTTTTAAATTAAGCACAAACAAATGTAATTTCATAAATTAAAGCTAGTATTTATTTGAGAAATTATTAGCAATATTTATTTATATTTTAAGACAAAAATATTTTTCATTTATGGATAAGTGACTAAATTTAGACAAAAGAAGCAAAAATATTGATGACAACATGGTAGAGTCTTTCCTACCAGGTTGTAGTACACCTAGATTGACAAGAAAAAGATAATATGTCGAATCATTTTTCAATGTGGATTTACTTCTAGTAATGATTACAGTGTGGAAAAACCTCTTTGTTTAATTTGTAATGAAGTTTTGGCTGTGGAGAACATGAAACCTGTCAAACTAAAACAACATCTTAATACCAAGCATGCAGAATACTGCAATAAACCAAAGGAGTATTTTGAACAACTTTTGAAATCTTCAAATAAAGAAACACAATATTTTGAGAAATTTGTTACTGTCAAAGAAAAGTATTTACTTGCAGTTAATGAAACTTCTTATTTAACTGCAAAAACTAAAAAGCCCTACACAATCAGAGAAGATCTCCTGTTACCAGTGTCAGAAGTGTCAGCAAAGGTTCATGTGAAAAAGTATGGGGATGAAATTTATAAAATTCCTCTATCAAATTATACTGTTTCTAAAAGAATTTCTGAAATTAGCAATGAACAATTCCAACAGCTTATTACAGGCTTAAGGACAGCCCAAAATTTTCAGTTCAGTTAGATGATACATCTGATATTTCTAACATGGCACAGTTGTTACTTTATGTAACATATGTTTGTGAAGGAAGTATACATAAGGAATTATTGTTTTGTCACCATTGGAAGGACATACCAGAGGGGAAGATACAGATATCTTAAAGTTGATGAATTTTTCACAAATGAATGTTTACAATGGAAAAATTGCATTGGAGTTTGTACTCCAACTGTGCTGGAGCAATGATGGGCAATGATGTTGAATTTATCGCAAAAATTAAAGCTGGTGGTGTTGTGTAGAAAATAACAGCGAGATGAGACCTGGGTTCAAGATAAATTTAAGTGTGGATTTATTGGGCAAACACACGACTACCTGGAGTATACACTCAAATCAGGCAGTCCCAAACTGAGGGACTATAATGCTTGTAAAGGCAAAAACAACAATTACACAATTAGGGAGGGTCGCTAGCAGAAGCAATGACATACAGAAGCAAAGATCAGCCATTGGTTGGATCCATCAGCTCAGAGCTAATTTGGGAATATGGCACAAGGATACAGGGCTACGACCATCTTGTGACAAGGGGGTCCCTCTTAGGTCGTGATCAGTTTCCCATAACTGGGTGGAGGGTAAAGGGTGGAATTTCCCAGAAAGTAACCCCTACTTGATCAGCTATGGTCTGAGTGGAGGGACCTAGCTTGGTCAGCAGAATAGTTCCACCATAACCCGGGGTGTGGGGCTATTTGGTAACAGGGGGGTTTCTCCTTAAGATAAACTTATACCCTACCCTGCAACTGATCCTTGCACATAATGCTGATGTAGACAGAATATACAGAATGCTGAATCAGGAAGAGGGGGGGGGGTCAGGGGACTAGCCTTGGGCAATCTACCCAGAACTATGCCTTAAGCTGTTTCAAGACATTTCAGGATGTAGGACAAGGACAAAGACAAAAATATAAAGGGGATTAATGGTGGGCTCAAAGGGGATTAATGGTGGGCTTCAATTTGGGTGTAATAGTGGCAATGAACATTTCACTTTTACTCACTGCATGATCCATCAGGAGACATCTGTAGCTGAAAAATTATCACCAGAGTTAGATGTCACGCTTCACAGTACTATCAAAATCATTAACTTCATTAAAAGCCATGCCTTTAACAATTCTTTATTTTCAAACCTTTGGAAAGACATGGACTCCATTTACAAAAGCTTATTACTACATGCTACATTACTACTTTCTTTCTCCCTTCCTTCCTTCCTTCCTTCCTTCCTTTCTTTCTTTCTTTCTTTCTTCCTTCCTTCTTTCCTTCTTTCCTATCTTTGTTTGTTTCTTCCTTCCTTCCTTCCTTCCTTCCTTCCTTCCTTCCTTCCTTCCTTCCTTCCTTCCTTCCTTCCTTTCTTCTTTCCTTTCTTTCTTTCTTTCTTTTTTTCTTTCTTTCTTTCTTTCTCTCTTTCTTCCTTCCTTCCTTCCTTCCTTCCTTTCTTTCTTTCTTTCTTTCTTTCTTTCTTTCTTTCTTTCTTCCTTCTTTCTTCCTTCCTTTCTTTCTTCCATTCTTCTTCTTCTTTCTTCCTTCCTTCTTTCTTTCTTTCCTTTCTTTCTTCTTCCTTTCTTCCTTCTTCCTTCCTTCTTCCTTCCTTCCTTCTTTCTTTCTTTCTTTCTTTCTTTCTTTCTTTCTTTCTTTCTTTCTTTCTTTCTTTCTTTCTTTCCTCTTCCTCCCTCCCTCCCTTCCTCTCTTCCTTCCTTCCTTCCTTCCTTCCTTCCTTCCTTCCTTCCTTCCTTAACATAACATTGCTCTCCCAATGCATCCTGGGTCATCTCTAGTCATCCTGATAACTATCTGGTCACTAGATCCAGATGGCTCTGGAAGAGAAAGTGAAGCTGGTGACCTCGCACAGTTCTCCCTCACTCAAATAAAAGTCAACTGCAAGTCAAGTCATCATTTCCCTGATGTCATGGTCCTCCTCAAAAATGAAGGACAAACACAACGTAACTACTACATGCTGAGGTAAGGTGGTTCTCAAGAGGGCAAAATTTAAAGAGATTATTAAAACTGAAAGATGAAATTGTTGCATTTTTGACTGAGCAGAAATCCAATTTTGTTAACTTTTTTTCATAATGACTTATGGCTTTCAAAACTGTGTTGTCAGATATTTTTGAAAAACTCAATGATTTAAAACATGTCACTTCAAGGAAAAATTGTAACATATTTATGTTAAAAGATAAAATTGAAAATTTTACCTAAAAAGTTAACATATGGAAGAATAGGGTGGAAAAATGGTTCTTTAGAAATGTTTACAGCTACAGATGATTTTATAATTGAAAATAACCTTTGTTATTGAATACACTACTTCTTTCTTTTATATTTAAATTTACATTTTCAGACTAGGTCATGCTGGGCTGTTACTTAAACTCAATTGTTCTTGGGAATACATTATTTCTTTCCCTCCTGCATTTTCTGGTGGGTGTAAAACACTTTTGTCTTTTTCAAAATTCCTTTTCTTTATATTTGAAGATCTTTCTCCTGGTTGCTTGCAGAACTTTTTTTTTCTGAATTGAGTTGTTGTAATATCAATTAAGTTGGGACTTCTTTACTGTTTTAAAATGATTAATTAAGTGTCTTTGATTGAGCCTTAGTAGGTGCTAAGCCCCAGGCCCAAACCCCTAGCTATTAAATGCTAAGTCGTTGTGGGCATGAAGACCTCAAGGTCCTAGGGGGAGATGCTAACTCCAGAGCCAATAGTAAGAGTCTAAGTTCTGGTCCCTCAGATGACATTTGATGATGGCTAAAGATTGCGTAAAAAGAGAAGATAGAGCTATTTGCTTAGGGCTCTCACTCTTGGTGGCACGCTGATGTGGAGACTCTGGGCAGCTGTAGCGCCCTCCAGCTTGTAAACCCGGATGTTGGGACTTTGTTAAACTCTGGTAACTATGCATTGAGATTTGAATCAGACAAGGTCTGTCTGTTGATGTTTGTAAGTTGTTTGTATTTGTTCTGAAGTTCAGAGTGCTGGCTTTTTCCCCTGAACTAAGTGAATGATATTTGTATGCTAGATTAAAGTAAGATTGTTAACCCCTTAACATTGCTTTCCTTAGTAAAGTAGATCAAAAGAACCTGGGCTTGTGAGCTGGTTGTTGTTGGTTTTTCACCCCCACAGCAGCTGCTAGCCAGATTGTTGAAACCGTTGTTAAATTTAATCACTCTGTGTCTTGCAGTTTATAGAGTATGTTTTTTTTTGTTCCTGGAGGTGATCTATGAATTCTTTTCAATGGTATTTTATTTTCTAAGTTCAGAAGTTCTGGCAATTTTCTAATATTCTTTCTTGAATTATGTTTTTCAAGTTTTCTGTCCTGTGTTCTTTTGGGAGACCAATGATCCTTAGGTTGACTTTATAGATCAATATGTTTCAATCTTGTGACAATGATATTTTCTTTGAATTTATTTTGCTTTCTTTCTTCTAGATTGCTCTTCACTTATGTGTATTTTTTTTTGATCTTCCGAACATATCTATTGATAATCATTTAATATCAATTTAGTAACTTCAATAAGGGTCAACCAAAAGAGCCTGGACCTAAGCCTTTGTTCTCTGAGTAAACTCAGAGAATACCTCTTCCTATATAGCCAAGGCTGGACAGGGCTGACTTAAGAGCATTCTTTCCTCTGTTTATGGCCATTAAGGATGAGACCCTTAAATAATATCTTAAATAATGTGACTTTTTCTTTTATGGGCATATACTATGTTATGGCATGTTAATGATAAATTAAATGCAATTTATTTATTTATTTAACATATTTGGTTTTCAGCATTGATTTTCACAACAGTTTGAGTTACAAATTTTCTCCCCATTTCTACCCTCCCCCCCACTCCAAGATGGCTTATATTCTGGTTGCCCTGTTCCCCAGTCAGCCCTCCCCTCTATCACCCCCCTCCCCTCTCATCCCCTTTTCCCTTCCTTTCTTGTAGGGCAAGATAAATTTCTATGCCCCATTGCCTGTGTATCTTATTTTTTAGTTGCATACAAAAACTTTTTTTGTTTTTGAACATCTGATTTTAAAACTTTGAGTTCCAAATTCCCTTCCCTCTTCCCTTCCTACCCACCCTCCCTAAGAAGTTGAGCAATTCAACCTAGGCCACACATGTATTATTATGTATAACCCTTCCACAATACTCATGTTGTGAAAGGCTAACTACATTTTGCTCCTTCCCAACCCATCCCGCTTTATTGAATTTTCTCCCTTGACCCTGTCCCCTTTCCAAAGTGTTTGTTTTGATTACCTCCACCCCCATCTGCCCTCCACTCCATCATCCCCCCGCCTTTTATTTTTTTTTTATCTTCCTCCCTCTTCTTTCCTGTGGGGTAAGATACCCAACTGAGTATGTATGGTATTCCCCCTCAGGCCAAATCTGATGAGAGCAAGGTTCACTCATTCCGCCCTCACCTGCCCCCTCCCCTCCTCCCATAGAACTGCTTCCTCTTGCCACCTTTATGCGAGATAATCCAACCCATTCTATCTCTCCCTATGTCCCTCTCTCAGTATGTTACTCTCTCATCCCTTAATTTCATTTTATTTCTTTTAGCTATCTTCCCTTCCTCCTCAACTCACCCTGTGTCTGCTCTCTCTCTTTTTACATATATATATATATACATAAACACATATATATATATGCACATACATACACATACATACATATACACATAGATATATACATACATACACATTCACTTATATATATACATAAACATATATATATATATATATACATATATATGCATATTCCCTTCAACTACCCTAATACTGAGGTCTCATGAATCATACTCATCATCTTTCCATGTAGGAATGTAAACAAAACAGTTCAACTTTAGTAAGTCCCTTGCAATTTCCGTTTCTTGATTACCTTTTCATGCTTCTCTTGATTCTTGTGTTTGAAAATCAAATTTTCTATTCAGTTCTGGTCTTTTCACTGAGAAAGCTTGAAAGTCCTCTATTTTATTGAAACTCCATATTTTGCCTTGGAACATGATACTTAGTTTTGCTGGGTAGGTGATTCTAGGTTTTAATCCTAGCTCCATTGACCTCCGGAATATCGCATTCCAAGCCCTTCGATCTCTCAATGTAGAAGCTACCAGATCTTGGGTTATTCTGATTGGGTTTCCACAATAGTCAAATTGTTTCTTTCTGGCTGCATGCAGTATTTTCTCCTTAATCTGGGAGCTCTGGAATTTGGCAACAATATTCCTAGGAGATTTCTTTTGGGGATCTATTTGAGGAGGCGATCGATGGATTCTTTCAATTTCTATTTTGCCCTGTGGCTCTAGAATATCAGGGCAGTTCTCCTTGATAATTTCCTGAAAGATGGTATCTAGGCTCTTTTTTTGATCATGGCTTTCAGGTAGTCCAATAATTTTTTAAATTATCTCTCCTGGATCTATTTTCCAGGTCAGTGGTTTTTCCAAGGAGATATTTCACATTGTCTTCCATTTTTTCATTCTTCTGGTTCTGTTTTATAATATCCTGATTTCTCATAAAGTCACTAGCTTCCACTTGCTCCAATCTAATTTTTAAAGTAGTATTTTCTTCAGTGGTCTTTTGGACCTCCTTTTCCATTTGACTAATTCTGCCTTTCAAGGCATTCTTCTCCTCATTGGCTTTTTGGAGCTCTTTTGCCATTTGAGTTAGTCTATTTTGTAAGGTGTTGTTTTCTTCAGTGTATTTTTCAGTATTTTTTTGGGTCTCCTTTAGCAAGTCATTGACTTGTTTTTCATGGTTTTCTCGCATCCTTCTCATTTCTCTTCCCAATTTTTCCTCTACTTCTCTAACTTGCTTTTCCAAATCCTTTTTGAGTTCTTCTATGGCCTGGGGCCAGTTCATGTTTTTCTTGGAGGCTTTGGTTGTAGGCTGTATGACTTTGTTGTCTTCTTTAGGCTGTATGTTTTGGTCTTCTTTGTCACCAAAGAAAGAATCCAAAGTCTGAGACTGAATCTGGGCGCGTTTTCGCTGCCTGGCCATATTCCCAACCAACTAACTTGACCCTTGAGTTTTTCAGTGGGGTATGACTGCTTGTAGACTAATGAGTTCTATGTTCTACGTTTGGGGGGGAGGTGCCAGCTCTGTCAGAGCCGCACTCCTCCTTCCCCAAGGACCCCCAGTCCAGACTGGGCTTAGATCTTCGGCAGGCTTTGCACCCCTGCTCTGATCCGCCACTTAATTCCTCCCACCAGGTGGGCCTGGAGCCAGAAGGCTGGAAGCAGAACCACGAACTCCTTCCACTCCCACAGCTTTTCCCACTAACCTTCTCCGCAGTCTTTGGTGTTTGTGGGTCGAGGGGTCTGGTAACTACCGCAGCTCACATATTCAGGGCGCTAGGGCCCCCTCTGCCCGGCTTCTGGTCTGGATCGTCCACGCCGCTCAGGCTGGGCTCTGCTCCACTCCGTTCCCAGCTCCCAGCTCCGAGCTCCGTGTGGGATAGACCTCACCCAGAGACCATCCAGGCTGTCCTGGGCTGGAGCCCTGCTTCCCTCTGCTGTTCTGTGGGTTCTGCCATTTTAGAATTGGTTCAGAGCCATTTTTATAGGTTTTTGGAGGGACTCAGGTAAGGAGCTCACTCTAGTCCATGCTTACCAGCCGCCATCTTGGCTCCGCCCCCACTTATGTGTATTTACATCCCTAAACTGTTGTTCTCTTTTTGTTTCTTGGTGTGACTTGCTATCACAGATTCAAGTGATTTTTTATTCTTTCCATTATTTTTTCTGTGTATACCATAAATTTGGTTCCCATAATTCTAATTTATTTTTTAAATCACTGAGGAACAGCATGTTGTGGTTCCATGTTTTCTTCAAATTCCACATTGTTCTCTGTCTCTTGAAGCATTGAATGATTTTCTTTTGTTTTGCATTATTTATTCATAGAAGCCTGAACTTGTTTTGTAGATGTGAAAGCCATATTCCCCTTTGCTTTTAATGTTTTACATGTTCATTTATCTGATTATGTTTAAGGCATTTTGAGTTTCTTTCTTCCTCAGATCTTTAATAATTTCAGGAACCCCCCCCCCCCCCATTTTATTATTGCTCACTTTCTGACTAGATCCTCTCTGATTGTGGTTTTCATGAGAGCAGACTCTCAGTGTCTCAGCCTGCTCCCCTGCTGAGCAATTCAGGTTCACTCTCTTGGTTCTTTGCCCCAAGTAGCTTTGGGAGGGGCAACAGTGGACAGAACCCACTCCATTTGGATTTTGAGCTTTTTCCCTCAGGCTAAGTGGAGTGCTTAACAAGCCTCAACATGTGGTGTTCTCTCCTGGTATCCTATCCAACTTTCTCTGCTTCTTAATTCTCTGACCTAGCACCAGTAGTTCAGAGAGCTGCTACACTTGGTGTTATAGGGTTGATTTCTGTACTTGAGTCTTCAAGGCTCTGAGAGGATGTTGGGATGCATCATGGAGTTAAGTGCTATTTCAAGCCTGGATATATATATATATATATATATATATATATATATATATATATATATATACTGCCTTTTTCCTTCTGTTTCTTCATTGTCTTGCAGAAATCTATTGCAGCAAGGAGTGCTGCTTCCATGGTACTGGCTGTCTATATATGGCCCTAGAAAACTTCTAAAGCCTGGAGCCTGGATCTCCATACCACCAAAAAGAGGGAGGAAGATGAATATGTGAGGTTAGGTTTTGCTATAAGCCCATTTTGGGGGTCCTTGGGTCAGCTACTGTAGACTTTCTCTGATATTATGATAAGGAGGGAGATGCCACTCAGTGAGTTCAAGGTGTCACTTCATATTTCTTTAACTTCTTTTGCATTGAAGACATCCTATACCCTGGAGACAGCTGAAATTGTTTTATCTTTGGTACATAATTTCCTTTTTTTGAGAGAGAGAGAGAGAGAGAGAGAGAGAGAGAGAGAGAGAGAGGGGAGAGAGAGAGAGAGAGAGAGAGAGAGAGAGAAAGAGAGAGAGTGAGAGAGAGAAAGGGAAAGAGAGAGATATCTGAGAAGTTTTAGGTATCAGAGAAAGTTTCTAGTCCTCCACCTTGTTCATCACATATGAACCAATCTACATGTTTAAAATTTTGTGTTTTAATAGCACACACAATGCATTTTAAGGCAGGAACTCATGTTCATTCAACACTTTCCTTCCCTGACATCTATAATTAGGGTCAACTTGAGGCAAAATGATATATACCTGGTAAAGTTTATCTCCTGCATCCTATTACTTTCCCTTTCATCCTCTCACTCTGATCCCTTTCTGTAAGTAGAAAAAGATTTAGTAAGCCACTAAAAACTTATAGTGAATTAGGTATTCACCCTCATAAAGGAAAAAGAGCCATCTGACCTCAAAGGAATGATTCCAGTGACTCAGGTGGGAGTTGCACTTTATGACCTTTAACATTCTTTCTAATTCTAAGATTCCACAATGCTGAGTCTACAAGATTTGACTATAACATAATGAAATGGTCATCTCTGTACCTCTTATAGAATTAGCATTATGGCTATATGTTACTGCTTAAAACTTGTCTATTTTAAATAGACACTGCAGACTCTAGATGGGAGAAAATATCTTTTAGCTGGAAAGATCTTCTTTTTAAAATCGTGAGATTTTCTACACTGGGTTGGGTTTTTTGTTTTTTTTTTTTTTGTCTAGTACATCTATCTGTAAAGCCAACCCTACTTATAATTCATAAGGTCTTTTTCACTCGTTTACTCAGCAAGCATTTATTGAGCAGCTACTATGTTTAGAGTGTGTAGGAGTATTTAGGGAAGACTAGTATCTCTAGTGTGAGCGATGATGAGATCTGTTAAGGGCTGCTTTCTACCTTAGGTGTCTACCTCAATTATTCAATTCAACTCTCATCTGTGGTGCCAAGAAGTTGTACAATGGGAAGTGGCTACACCCTGTCAAATCATTTCAGCAGACAGACTAAACCAGGTTGAGGGTGATCTAGAAGTCTTAACCTTTCACTGAGTTGGGAGACGTTCTACCCCAAGCATGTGAATGGGCAGATGAGAACAATTCATTCCAATAGCCATGAAGGTGGCTGAAGCAGGTGCTGTGCATTGCTCAGAGATTTGATAGACATCAAAGATGATAAGGTCATCCATTGCATCCTGAACCATCACTAATTGTCTTGACTTTTCTCTGGCCACTGGAGTCCAATGACTGGAAAAAAGAGTGAGGCCAAGAACTTCGAACAACTCTACCTCACTTAAATCTAATTCATGTGTGAGTCAGAACACGTCACTCATACCATTTTACCATTTTTACCTAACTCAAAGTCCAAAGTGGTGACAGGCAAGTAAAGAGGTAGTAGGTGTTGATATACTGGGAGCTGTAGTAACAACGTTGTGCACAGATGGCTCAGGCCATAGGGTCGTTTTCTCACTATTCTGAAGTAGCAATTGGATTTGGCAGTCCACTGGATGTCTGAGAAGCCTTTTGTGAAGATCACTTACATCCAAGTGTCAGGAAAAAGCTAGAAAAAGTGCCTTAAAATTGTCTGCTTAACTTAATCTTGGCCTGCAAGAATCCTACCTCGAGGTTAAAACAAAAAATATAAAAGCTTTTGCAAAGATGATTCCACTCAGCATCAGTACATGAAATGTGCATATGCTTATAGACAACAGGATATCCAGTAGACCTGAAAGATGCATAGGTCTTGTTGTGAGACAATTCAGCAAGTATCACATCCAAATAGTAACCCTGAGTGAAATAATGTTGGCAAACTAAGGCCAGCTTACCGAAGTTAGAGCTAGATATACATTTTTCTGAAGTGGCTTCAGTGATTTGGAGTGCCATGAAGCTGGTGTAGATATTGTAATCAAAACTAAACTAGTCAGCAAGCTTGAATGCCTACTAATAAGAGCGAATGACAGACTCATGACAATGTGATTGCCACTTGCAGAAAAGCACCATGTCGCCATCATCAGTGAACATGCTCCTACCATGATGACCCTGATGAGGTCAAAGAAAAATTTTATGAAGACCCAGGGACTCTCATCATCAATGTGCCAAAAGAGGACAAGATTATAATTTTATATGACTTTAATGCCAGTGTAGGCACAGACTATCAGATATGGCAGGGAGTCAATGGGAGGAATGGAGTCATAAAAACAACAGTAACAATCATTTACTGCTGAAGACCTGTGTGTCTCATGACTTTCTCATCACCAACACAAGACTCAATAAAACTCCATGGCTATATTACTGCAGCAGGTATTGGTATTTAACAGACTATGTCATTGTAAGGAGAAGAGACAGACAGGATGTGAGAGTGATGAAGGCAATGTGTGTCACAGAGTACTGGACTGATCATAGATTTATCCCCTTTAAGTTAAATATTCACGTTCAACAGATGGAGTGGATCCCAGGCAAGACAACTACTAGAAGACTTAATATCAACATATTAGAGTGCTTCTACAACTGTGAACAGTTTGTTGCTAATTTGAAGGGAAAGAAAAACCGAAACATTGTTGGCAACAGTGGAGCAGAAAAGGAGGGGGCAGCTTTCAGAGATTTGGTATACAGCATTGTATTTACCCATCTGGGCCAGACCACTAACAAACATAAAGATTGGTTTCATGAAAATGATGGGGAAATTCAGAAACTGCTAAATGAAAAATGAGAACTCCCCAGGGTTTACCAGCGGGATAGTTCATCCATCTCTAAGAATGCAGCATGTAATTTCATTAAGGGCAAAGTGCAAGTGAAAATTAGGAGAGATACAGGATTCTTGGCTCAGTAAGAAGGCAGATGAAATTAAGTTTTACACTGATAGGAACAATTCAAAGTGCTTCTATGATGCTCTGAAGGCTATTTATGGGCCAAAGATCTATGGTGCATCTCAGCTACTCAGTGCCAATGGAACCACATTGATTAGTGATAAAGACATGATCCTAGAGAGATGGGCTGCATACTTCCATAGTGACCTCAACAGTCATCAATCAATGCTGCAGCCATTGACTGCTTACCTCAGTTTGATTTCAATCCTTCCCTATCTGAAGTTCCAACTAAAGAAGAGGTTTTGAATGCCATTAGACTCATCTTGTGTGGCAAAGAACCTGGTACTGATTCTATTTCATCTGAGATTTATAAAGCTGGAGTTCCACTGCTCATAAAAAAGCTGAAATAAATTTTCTAGGTTACATGACAAAAGGATGTTCTCTCCCAGGATTTCAAGGAGGCCTCTGTTGTACATCCCTGTAAAGGAAAGGGAAATAAGTTGTCCTGTGACAATCGCAGGGAGGAGGTCTCTCTCTTTTAGTCATTGCCAAGCAAGATTCCTTCTACAATCCTCCTTAATAGGCCTCCTTCACCTGGAAGATGGTCATCTACCTGAGTGTCAGTATGGCTTCAGAAAGGGCTGAAGAATGAAGAATACAGGGCTTGCTGCTTCACAACTCCAGAATACATGCCAGGAGCAGAATAGAGGTCTGTACATAACATTTGTAGATCTAATAAAGGCCTCTGATGTTGACAATCTTGTGGAAACTTATGGCAAAATTTGGTTACCTGGAGAAATTCATCAGTATTATATGTCAGTTTCATGATGACATGCTTGCTCAGCTTCTGGATAATGGACTATGCACTTATGCTTTCCCCGTCACCAGAGTGAAGCAGGTCTGTGTGTTTCCTCCCATGCCTTTTAGCATGACTTTTTCTGTAATATTGTTAAATGCTGTCAAAGAGGATGAAGATGGCACCAAGGTCAGCTATTGCAACGATGGTAAATTATTTAAATTGAAAAAGCTACAAGCCAAGACTAAAGTGGAGCAACAGTTGGTGCATTATTTTTTGTTTGCAGATGATTGTGCTCTCAATGCAGTCTTTGAGGCTGAGCTGTAAGAAAGTATGGAGCAGGAGAGGATTCTGGGAAGATGGCAGAGTAGGTCAAAAATTCCAGCCTCTCCAGATTTCCCTTACAAACAAGGTAAAATAGCATCTCAGGGAGAACATAGAGCAATAAAAATAAATAAAAGTAGGGGCAGAACCATGGTCCTTCCTGGGAAAATCAGAAATTTGAAGAAAAATCCCAGGACAAAGTTTGGTCCCCATGAAGAATAAACATCTCCAGGCTACTTCCACTTAAACAACAAGAGGCAGCCCTGGGATTAGCTGGGTTGGGAAGCATCCTCAGCCTCAGCCACAAGAACTTTTAGCCCTGAGACAGGAAGTAGGCATCTGAGCTGGGAAAGATCAAGGGAACTTCTGCTTACAAGGAACTCCAGATGCAATGATGCTGTGAAGACATAGCCCTGGGTGGGAAGGAACCAGCACACAACCAGTGAGTGAAGAAGCAGTGGGGTGGAGATGTTGCTGGCTATGGACACTTACAGGAGGCTGGAGGTCTTGGTTTTGGTTCTGGGACAGAGGGGAGAACTGAAGGAAGATCTGAGTCCAGAAGTACCATCTCCCATACTCCAGGATTAGAGATGTCAAAAATAAGGTGCTATAAATAAAAAAAAATGATCAGGCAAAGGAGAAAGAATCCAACCACAGAGAGTTACTATGGAAATAAAGAAGACTGGGGCTCATTTTCAGAGAAGGATACTGAAGCAAAGAAACCCTCTTCCACCCCATAGCATAATGTTAAATGGTCACAAGCTCCCCAAAAAAATTCATAGAAGAACCTTAAAAAGACTTTAAAAATCAAACAAGAAAGATTGAGGAAAAACTAAAAAAATGAGAACCATATAAGAAAACAAGACGATTATGAAAAGAACGTCAACCAATTAGAAAAGATCTAGAATATTTTTTTAATTTTTTTTAGGAGATCCAGAATCTTAAGGAATAAAATTACTCCTTGAAAATCAGAATAGGGAAGGGGAGGCCAGCAAAGTTATGAGACCAAGAAATAATAAAACAAAATATAAAGAATGAAAAAATATAAGAGAATGAGAAACATCTCCTAAGTAAAAAAAAACAATCTGGATAAAAGATCAGGAAGAGAAAACACAAGAATAATTGGAGTACCTGAAATTTATGTTCAAAAAGTGAATCTTGATAAAATGATACAAGAAATAATTAAAGAAAATTGTCCTGAAGCATTAGAAGAGGGAAAGTAGAAATAAAAAAAAATCCACTGATCATCTGCAAGAGATCCTATGAAGAAAACTCACAAGAATATCATACTTAAATTCCAAAACCCCCAGCTCAAGGACAAAATATTAAAAGCAGCAAGGAAAAATGTGCATTTGGTGGTACCACAGTTAGAATCACATAAGACCTAACAGTGGTGACACTTCACAGGTCTTGCAACATTATATATTTAAGATCAAAAGAACTGGGGTTCCAGCTGAAAATATCATACCCAACAAAGTTAAGTATAATTCTGAATGAAAAATAAATGGACATGTAATGAATGGCCAGACTTGCAGGAGCTTGTTAAAAAACAAACAAACAAACAACCCCGAACTTAATAGAAGTTTGGACATTCAAGAGCCAAGAGAAAAAAGTAAAATGTTTCAAGGAAATCTGAAAGAGTAATTATGTTATACAAATGAGGTTTGAGAAGAAGAATCAACACAGAGGAATTAAATAGGGGAAGTGGGAGTAATTCTGCAAATTTACTTTCATCAGGAATGGGTTCAAGAAGAAACAATACATATGTATTTAGAAGAGTATAAACGTCTTGTAAATTCAGAAAGAAACAAAATAGTAAGGAGATAAAAAGGGGGGGAGAGGATAAGGGAGGGATCTTTAGAGGGTAAGGTGGGAGAATAGGTTAAAGGGCAGTATAGAAGCGTGTTTAATGGAAGTCTAAGTGAGGGATCCTGGGAGGCAAGGAGGAAGGAGGAGGGAAGAGCAAGGCTAAAAGTGCACAGCAGAGAACGAAGTATGGACTGATTCTCTGCTGCCTGTGATAATTTTGGCCTAACAATTAACTCCAAGAAAACACAGGTTCTCTACCAGCTAACACCAGACCATCCATATGTGGAACCATTGGCTAAAGCAAATGGAAAACTTTTGAATTCTCACTTACCTTGGCAGTATACTTTCCTGGGATGTACACATAGATGATGAGGTTAATGCATAACTCACCGGAGCTAAGTCAGTGTTTGGGAGGCTCTGAAGGAAAGTATGGGAAAGAAAAGATATTAGATTGCCTACCAGACTGAAGGTCTATAGAGCTCTTGTGCTGACCTAGTTGTTGTATGCCTGTAAAACCTGGACAGAATACCACCACCATACTAAGAAACTAAATAGCTTCTATTTGAATTGTCTTAGGAAGATTTTGACAAGGTACCGAACACTGAGGTCCTTTCTCAAGCTGAACTACCAATCATTCAAACTCTGTGGAAGAGAGCACAACTCTGACTGGCTAGCCATATTGTTTGAATGCCAGACATACCTTTGTCTAAAAGAATATTTTACAGAGAAGGCAAGCACTCACACGGAGATCAGAAGTTATGCAATAACACTCTCAAGGTCCCTCTGAAGAACTTTGGAACTGCTTGTGAGAAAAGGGAGAGACACAGGACCATCCACCATGGCATGACCTCATCAAAGAAGATACTGTATTCTATGGGTGAAGCAGAATTGCAGTAGTTCGAAAGAAAAGTGAGATGCACAAATTTAGAGACATCTCCATTCCAAATGTTCATATGGACTATTTGTTCCTGACCTGTGGTAGAGCCTTCTGAGGCTTGTATTGTTTTGATCAGCTACAGTCAGACACACTGTACTTGACTCCAACATGGTGATGTTATTTTGGTCCTCTGTGAGAATGAAGGACAATTTACCAATCATGTTTAGGCCCAGTATTAGTTGATATGGGGGATACAAAGACATAATTTGAGCTCTCAATGATTTGAAGCCTAATGGTTGGTTAAAGCATGTACCCAAATAGCCACTTTATTAGGAAATATGTATTAGAAGTTTAAGTGAGGGGCAAACAAGGAAATATAGTAGACTAGGAGAAAGAGATATCAGTGTTTGGCACATGGAAAACACTTAATAAATGCTTGTTGATTGATTCTGCCTGGAGTTACCAGGAAAGATTTTTATGGAGCAGGTAGCATTTTAACTACACCTCAAAAGATGAGTCTAATTTAAAAAGAGACGGAAGGGGAGACCGATTCAGATGGAAGAAACAAAGAATAAGAAAAGACAGACAGACAGGTAGAACTTAAAAGTGATAAGCAGATGGTGGCAAAAATTACAGCCAGAGAGTAGGATATATGTAACACAGTCATGGAAAATAAATCTGCACGTCTAGATTAGGGAGCTATTGTGGAAGGCCTTGAATGAAATGGTGAGAAATTTAGACTTTATTCAGTAGGCAGTAAGGGGTCATTAAAGGTTTTTGTATTTTACCATGACAAAATGAAAACGCTGCTATAGAGACATTAATCTGGAAGTCACATACAGACTAGATTGAGGAAAGGTAAGTCAAGATTAGTTAGATTACTGCAATAGTACAAGTTTGAAATAATCACCTGAATTCTAGTCTATAAATGTGTTCATTGTTCTTTTTTAATGTGAGCATTTAAAGGCCCCAAGTTACACAGCAAATTCAAATGATCGGCCTAGAGTGAGGAAGGCCCTGATTTCAAATCTAATCTCAGACACATATTAGTTGTGTGACCTTGGGCAAGTCAATCTCTGATTGCCTCAGTTTCCTTAACAATATAAATTGGGGGTAATAATAGCATTGGCCTCCCAGGGTTATCATGAAGATCAAATGAGATATTTGTAAAGTGTTTAGCCCTGGGCCTGGTACATAGCAGGTGCAATATTAATGTTATTGTTTTTGTCTTGTTTTTTGCTATAAAGGCTTCTCTTTCAGGCTCAAAAATCTTAGAATTAGCCTTGAGTCTCCATCCCTCCTTCAGCCTCCATATCCAACTAGCTGCTGAATCTTATCAGTTCTACCTTCAAAAATATCTTTTACATCTGTTCCAAGTCTAATGTTGGCATCTTAGTCTAGAACTTCATTGCCATATGATTAGATTATTGAAATAAATGTGATAATTTCCTATTTATTCCTCCAGCCTCCAGTCTTTAAACCATCCTTCACATCATGACCAAAGCAGGATTTCTAAAGCTCAAATTTGACCATATCGTTCTGAAAACTTTTTAGTTTCTTCCAGTAGGTTTCTAGTATATTCTTTTTAAAAATGATCCATTATTTCATCTGTGGGGATATTCTCTCCACCAATGTAGATTGAAACCCCTTCACATCTTTGTATATAGTCATTATGAGTTCCTGTACCAAAATTAAATATTTGACAACAAACTTTCTCTTGATGAGCCTTTCCAAAATTATCAAGGCTGGTCTTTAGACAACATACAGACATTCTGTCACAATACCCTTGCTCAAAACTTTTAAGCATTCATTCCATTGTCATAGGCAGAACCCAGGGTCACTTCTATTTTACAGTGAAGGATCAGACTGTTTCTTCAGCAAATAGCCTAGAACATTTCAATAGTAGATTTTTGGACAATTGTTCAATTATATCTCTCCTTAGAAACACGTCTTAGATGTATTTGTACTTAAACTTTTGATGAATATCATTCCTGGGCAATCAATCTATTTCGTAATTAACTGTTTCAATAAATAAAAGCAAAATCAATTTAATGAATTTCATTGTATTTAACCATTTGATTACTGTTAAACTTGAACATTACCACTGATCACTGTAGAGGAGAGCTGTCCAAAATGCAGCCTGCAGGCTGCATGTGGCCCACAGTGCACCTGCCTACAAGCACAGAGATTTACATAAATGCTTTAATAAATGAAGCCATGCTACTGCAGAGCTCTCACTAAAATGACAAATCAAAATATATTGTCTATTCTTTCAATAAAAACCTAAGGTTGGACATCCCTGCTTATTTTCCCCTTTCAAATTACTCCTTAAACAAGACATTCAATTAGCTATTTAATTGATTAAGTCTAATCAATTAAGAGAACTGACAATGTTGACTGCTTCATTCCTTAGATAAATGTAAAACATGACTTTCAGTTACAATGAGTAGTACTCAAAGGAAAAAGAAAACATGTCTTATGAGTACTATGAAGGAGGGAACCACTCGACATCAATAACAATTCGCATTTATCAAGTGCCTTGCAAGTGGTCATAGGATCACAGATTTGGAGCTGGAAGGGGGCTCAGAGGCCATCCCTCTTCTCCAACCCTCTCATTTTATGGATGAGGAAATTGAGCCATTGTTGAAAGTTGCATACGGACAAATTTAGACTCCTTGTCAGTTGATCTCTCACAGTTGGAGTTCCTCCAAAGTGCAAGGGGCTACCTTGGAAGATCCTCCTCAGTGAAGGGCTTCCACAGAGGCTGGATGAGCACTTATCAGGTATACTAGAGAAGATTTTTTGGGGTGGAGGAGGTGGACCAAATCACTTCTGAGTTCCCTTACAGCTCTAAAATTATGTGATTCAGCTGTGAAGGTAGTCAAGGGGCATAATATGGAATAGTATTCTTTTATAAGCAGAATGAATGAGAGGGCAGTAGAAATACCAGTAATTGGAATCAGAGGACTTTAGTTCAATTCTGACCTCTAGCAGTTCCTACCTGAGTGACCTTAAGGAAGTCAACCTCTCTATGGCTCACTTTTTTCTTCTGTAAAATGAAAGGCATTGCATTAGATGACTTCTCATGTCCCTTGTAAGTCAGTCTATGATCCTGTGAGAAGGGAAGGGGTGATGATATTGAGATATTTTTAAGCACAGAGAAGGCACATTGAGGGAGCTCACTGTAGAAAGCTTCCATCTTTTTCAGGAAAATAGCAGGGTAAAGAATCTGCTTAATAAGTAGTCATTACAGAAGGACTATATAAGCTTTTAAATAGAAATGTGGATCCCAAGTTCACAGATATTTTGTATGATGTTGTTTTTAGTGAAGAAATTACAGTGGAAAGCACTTATACAACTGGCATTGAGGGCAGAGGTTGGAAATTTTTGAAGGTACTGATCTTGAGGAATTGACCATTCAAACCTGAATTAGAAATCTGTGCACATGTTGTCTGAATGCACATATGAACACATGGCAATCTAGTTCTCTTTGTTTTCTGACCCATTGATAGACAGATCTCTCCACTTGCTATTGATATGAGAATAGTTCACTCCCAGCACTAGAAAATTACTTGCAGATGGTCCACTGGAAGTCTGCCGTTGACCCAGCCACATGACATTTTAAAATATGAACAATCATTGAGCAACACAAAAAAGAAAAAAAAAACAACTGCCTATGGTCATATGATGGAAAGCTTATTTTGCTGCTCTGTGGCTTGCTTCTTGCTTCAAGAAATTTGGTTGGCCTCCATGTACCCCAGTTTAAGAAATATGGTGACATGCTGGTGCATATATGGAGGAGGACAAGCAGCATGATGAAGGACCTTGAGTCTGTCATGTCAGGATCAATGGAAGGAACTGGGCATGTTTGGACTGAAGAAAACAAAATAGGGAGAGGTCTGATGGAGAGAGAAACATGTGTCTTCAAGTATTTAAAGAACTGTCATGTGGAGAGGGATTAGGTTTGTTATGTTTAGTACCAGAAGGCAAACCAGCAACAATGGGTAGATGTTCCAATAAGGCAAGTTTATTTTTTTTTGATCTCAAAAGATGAAATTAATTATTTCAATTACATGAAATTGAAAAGATTTCATATAGATAACATTAATGCAACTCTAGAATATAACAGGAAGTTGACTATTGCAAAAAACCCAAAAGATTGCATCAAATAACTGATAAGGGAATGCTATCCAAGCTCTCTAGCGAACTAACACATATAGAGAAAACCATGAGCCATGCCCCAGTGGACAAGTGGTCAAAGGTTATAAACAAAATCCTACTAATAAGACAATTGCAAATCAACTCCAACTCTCAGGCTTTTTCTCATACCCAACAAACTAGGGAGAAAGGCAATAATAGTAAGAGTAATAGCAACCACAATTGTATCATCCACATATAGCAGAGCTGTGGAAAGGCAGTGACATGAACAGAATGTTGGTGGAGCTGTGAGTCGGTCCAATCATTCTAAAAACATTGCACTTAAAAAAGTTACTGAAATGTTCATACCCTTTTTGTTCCCAAGGAGGTTAAAGACATGGCAAAAGGACCTCTATACACCAATATTTTCACAGCAGCATTTTTTTGGTCATCATAAAGAGCTAGACACATAAAAGATGCCCATCAAGTGGAGAATGACTAAACAAATTGTGGTTCTTGAATAAGTCAAGTTTAGTCTTGATGTTGGGGGAATTTTTTAAAACAATTATTTCTGTCTAAGAATGGAATGGGCTGAACTGAGAAGTGATAGCTTTTCCTTCCCTGGAAGTCTTCAGGCATGGTGGAGATTCCTTTTTAAATATGTGTTGGGATGGATGACTTCCGAGTTCCATTCTAATTCTAAAATTCTGTGATTCTGAGATTCTCACTCAGTGCTCCCTTTGTAAATCTCAGCGCTGAATTTATCACTCAGAAAAAAAAAATTAGTTGCAGTGTGGACTCCATAATTGACAAACACCTGACAAATGTAAAAAAAATACCTCTTGTGATAGTACCTTTTTGCTACCTTCCCTCCAGCTTATTGCCTAAGCTAGCTGAAAAAGAAAGAAAAACAAAACAAAACAAAGAGGTCTTTGAAAGGTCCTGGATCCTGTAGCCTCATGGAGTAATGGACAGAGTTTTGGAATCAGAATCAGCAAGATCAGAGTTCAAAAACTTTCTCAGGTACTCTTTACTTTGGTTAAACCAGGATTGTCCTATAATTTTGCAAACAAGTCCAGAATTTTAATCCCTTCAATTACTATATTTTTCAAATAATTTTTTATTTGTTTTCTGATTTCTTCTTGTGGGTTTTTAGGCAAATATAATCAGCAGGTGCTCAAACGAACATAATTCCCTGGGATAGTATGGGGACCACGCAACTCAGTTACAAACTATACTAGTAAGCCTATGTTTACTCATACACTCAGAGGACTACAGGATCATAAATAATTCTAAAGGGTAATGTTTGTCCTCAGTATTAGGATGAATTAAAGAGTAGAAATTGTATTATGGAGCCAGTAAAAAAGTATTTGTTGCCAGGCATTACTTTATATAGGCCTTTGCTTCAGATCTGGTTAGGCCAGAAGCTGATTGGCTCTTGTAATATGTTGCATTAGGTCACTTACCCTCTTTTAGCCTCAGTTTTCTCATCTGCAAAATGGGGATGATAGCAACTACCTTTCAGGATTAATCAAGTGAAATAATATATATAAAACACTTTACAAATCTAAAAGTGCTATGTAAATGCAAGCAATTATGGAAATACACATAGTATTTAATACCTAAATAGACTTATTTTGGAGCTCAAATAACATGAAGATGTTCAGCATTAACCTACTTTGTTGTTCTTCAGACTATGAATTTATTGGGTGTTGTAAATTGCCAGTGTAGAATCTCCTTCCACTGAAGACAGTTAGTAACTTGCCTAATAACAATAATAATAATTAATAATAATAATAATTGTTATAATAACTGGCATTTATAGAGTGCTCACTATATGCCAGATACTGTGCTAAATCTTTTATAATTATCATTTGATTTGATTCTCACAACAAGCCTGTGAGATAGAAGCGATCATGATCTTCATTTTATACATGAGGAAACTGAGGCAAAAAGAAGTGTCTTGCTCAAGGTCACATAGCTGATAAGCATCTCAGGCTGGATTTAAACTCAATTCTTCCTGGTTCCAGGCCCAGTGCTCTGTACAACATAGCTGCCACTAGCTTCAGAGAGTTGCCTAGGACACCGAGAAGTCAAATAATAGACCCACAATCATATATAGCTAGTATATATTAGTCATGATTTAAATCCAGGTCTTCCTGATGACAAGGTAAGCCTCTGTCCATTGTTCCCCAAGGCACTGAAGCATAACAAAACTCAGTAGTTATTATTGATCTACACTAGGAAATGTTGAAACAAAGTGTTTAGAAGACTAGTATTTATCCAGTCTTTTGGAGTCCTGGTTCCCTTATTTCTTATTTGAATTATCCCAGGCATATAATTTTCCTTTTTTAAGCCTCAGTTTCCTGATCTATAAAATGGGTTACCTGCCCTTTGTACAAGTACTTGGGAAGAGGGTACTTTGTAAATATTGGAAATCCATAAAGGTTTCTATCACAACATACTAAACAAGATGATCTCCAAGGTCATCCAGTTTGAACAGTCTATGACTCAATGTTCTCAGTTTAGCACTCTTCAGGTATTTCAAAATTTATGCCTTTTTTAGACCAAGGAGCAGGATTTTTTATGGAACTAAAGATGTGGAGATTTTCCTTACTCTTATTTTTAGCAATTTTTCTTAAGCTCAGTTTTTTATTACATTATGCCTATACATTTTGAATAACAAAAGCAGCTACATTTTAATTGGTTCCCAGACCCTTAATTATTGGACTCCGCCATATAGGACTTTTTGTTGGAATGGTTTGTCATTATGGCTCATTGGCAGAGCTGTGTATGGGGACCTTGACTCTTATGTAGCTGGCTTCACATCAAAGCAGTCTTTTTGGAGCAGTCAACTTCCTTCAATGACCCTATACCTTTACAAATGCATGCATAACCCTTGCCCCTCCCTTTCACCACCAACTTCAGAGAAAATCTGACCCCCAATTGCCTCTTCATTCATGACCAAGGGCGTCCCATCAAACCTGACTTGGCCCTCTCAACAGTGTGATCAGACCATTAGACTGGGTCCAGATTTTTGCCTGAGGTCTCTGTGGTTTTCTGTGTTTTGAAATGCAGCCCTCCCTACTTCACCCCTCTCCCCTGTGTTAAGGGGCAATTTAGAAAGGCAGCAACTGTGTCTGACATGTAAATCAAGTACAGATGGAAGAAGGCAGGGATTCAGAATTGCCCATCAGAGAGAATAAAGGAGGCTATGTACACATGAATAAAGTATTTTACATTTTGTGTATGAGGCTGTCTGCAGAAAAAAAAAAATCTTTGGGGGCTTTCCCACTATAAAAATCAACAGAACACAGCTTGATTTTTTTTTTTTTTGAGATGAAGAGAGAAACAAGCTGCCCCTAGCCTTCCTCCTACTCTTGTTCTGGGAGTTCTGTGATTTGCATTTTGGATGTAAACTCATGTAAATCAAAGCTTATTTCCAGATGAAAGTCTTGCCATTGAGCACAGACTGGAGGAGGTCTCTAAATTGCTGTATATATTTGGCCCCTAAAAAAACTGCCTAGCATATGGATGAAAGCCAGAACAACCAGGGGACAGTCATAGATTTGGCATGGAAGACAAATATCCCTTTTTACCAAACATATTGTGGTTTAGTGCAAAGACCATTGGATTGATAATAGGAACACCTAGGTTCAAGATTTGAGTTCCATCAAGTACTAAGTGTATGCCCATGGGCAAGTATCATTGCCCTTCTGGGACTTGTTTTCCACCTTTCTGGCCAGTTGGTCCAGATATCTCTAAAGGTCCTTTTCCAGTACCAATATTCTATGATCTGTGACTTTAGTGCTGGAGGCAAGACAACAAATAATCAAGGAAACCAAGTGAGTTCAGCTGGTAAGAGCATGGTCCTAAATGGGGGTATTTTAGTCCAGAAAAAACTTTAGATTTTTCTAGTCAAGTCTTTTTTTCATCTAACAGACTGCCTGTTTCTTAGTCATAACACGTAGTCCTGAATGAATCACAGATTTAGAGTTAGAAGGCACCTTAAAGGTCACCTACTCCAACTCCTTCATTTTAAAATGAGGGATCTGAGCCCCACAGTGCTTAAATGACTTGTCCATTTAAGCTTGTTAGTGCCTTGAATCATGATTTGAACACAGGTCTTCTGATTTCAAATTCAGAGTTCTATCCATTACCCCAGGGTCCCTCATCCCATCTGCCTTGCTCTTCCTGTAGAACCCTTTCCTTTTCTCTTCTCCTCAGTGGGAAACTTGAAACTAATTCGTGCAATCTTTCAGGTTAGCAACTTCTAATTTCCTAGTTGATTGGCCATTCCCTTCCTATGACCACAGAGGTGGAAAACCAATCTGAATCACCCAGTAAGGATCCCTTTCTTCTCTGTAGGAATACCTGAATGGCCCTCCTCCTGAATTAGCTATGACACTTTACCTGACCCAGAAGCTACACTGACTCATGCAGCTGCCTGAGCTTCCTTGAAGTATGGATCCAGGAGAAATAAACCAAAATAGATTCTCCCTTCATTCTAAGGCCTCTAGATGATTATGCTGCAGACTCAGGGTTCCCTAGTGATGTTTCTGGTTGCATCCCCTCGCTTGTACCTTCCTAGTTTTGCCTCAGTGTTGGGAGTCAGTGTGTTACCCTGATTTGAAGGCATCGGCCCCAACTCAACTGTGAAAGGGTTGAGGCTTTATACTGGTTTTATGGTATTAGTACAGGCCTTTTGGAAAACAATGAAAAAAAATCGAGATATTTTAGTTATAGGAGTCATGAAAGCTATGTATATAAAAATTTGAAGGTCTTTTGTTTGGAAAAAGGGTTAGGCTCATTTTACTTGACTCCAGAGGGAAGAACCAGGAGCAATGAGAAAGAAACTACTTACAGGTACATTTAAGTTTCATGTATAAGAACATGGCCTAATAATGAGTTTTTAAAAAACATTACAAAGATATTTTTTTCATGAGGAAAGGACATTAGCAGAGAAAATAAATGCTTGTAGTTCATATAAGTGTGTGTGTGTATATACATACATATAAATTAATCAATTGTTAATTAGTTAATTGAAACATCCATATCTATAGCTGCCTATTAAAAAGGAGAATTTAAAGAGCAATGTGCACAATGTGTCCCTAGACCTGGATGGCAGGAAGATGAGAGGACATTCTATCTAGTGTAGAATGTTTTCATTCTTTTTTTTGTAGATTAGATGGTCATTTTTTTTTGAATTTCATCATTTTTATTTAATATTTTAGTTTTCAACATTGATTTCCACAAAAATTTTGAGTTACAAATTTTCTCCCCATTTCCAGCCTCCCCCCATTCCAAGATGGCATATATTCTGATTGCCTCATTCCCCAGGCAGCCCTCCTTTCTGTCACCCCACTCCCCCCCCCATCCCTTTTCTCCTTACTTTCTTGTAGGGCAGGATAGATTTCTATGTCCCATTCCCTATATATCTTGTTACCCAGCTGTATGCACAAAACAACTGTTTTTTTGAGCATCTGCTTTTAAAACTTGGAGTTCCAAATTCTCTCCCCTCTTCTCTTCCCACCCAACATAGATCACATATGTATCATTATGTAAAACACTTCCACAATGCTCTTGTTGTGAAAGGCTAACTATATTTCCCTCCATCCTATTCTGTCCCCCTTTATTCAATTTTCTCCCTTGATCCTATCCCTTTTCAAAAGTGTTTGCTTTTGATTACCTCCCCCCCTTATCTGCCCTCCCTTCCAACATCTCCCCTTTTTTATCCCCTTCCCCTTACTTTCCTGTGGAGTAAGATACCCAATTGAGTGTGTATGTTATTCCCTCCTCAGGTCAAATACGATGAGAAAAAGATTCCCTCATTCCCCTTCACCTGCCCCCTCTTCCCTTCCAATGGAACTGCTTTTTCTTGCCACTTTTATGTGAGATAATTTACCCCATTCTATCTTTCCCTTTATCCCTCTCTCAATATATTCCTCTCTCACCCCTTAAATTTATTTCATTTTTTAGATATTGTCCCTTCATATTCAACTCACCCTGTGCCTTCTGTCTATATATATGTACATTCCTTCAACTACCCTAAAACTGAGAAAGGTCTCGTGAATTACACACATCATCTTTCCATGTAGAAATGTAAACAAAACAGTTCAACTTTAGTAATATCCCTTGAATTCTCTTTCTTGTTTACCTTTTCATGCTTTTCTTGACTCTCGTATTTGAAAGTCAAATTTTCTATTCAGCCCTGGTCTTTTCATTGAGAAAGCTTGGAAGTCCTCTATTTTATCAAAAATCCATATTTTGCCTTGGAGCATGATACTCAGTTTTGCTGGGTAGGTGATTCTTTGTTTTAAATCCTAGATCCTTTGACCTCTGGAATATCATATTCCAAGCTCTTTGATCCCTTAATGTTGAAGCTGCTAGATTTTGTGTTATTCTGATTGTGTTTCCATAATATTCAAATTGTTTCTTTCTGGCTGCTTGCAGTATTTTCTCCTTGACCTGGAAACTGTGGAATTTGACAACAATATTCCTAAGAGTTTTTTTTTGGGATCTTCTTCAGGAGGTGATTGGTGGTTTCAGTTTCCATTTTACCCTCTGGTTCTAGAATATCTGGGCAGTTTTCCTCTATAATATCTTGAAAGATGATGTTTAGACTCTTTTTTTGATCATGGCTTTCAGGTAGTCCAATAATTTTTAAATTATCTCTCCTGGATCTATTCTCCAGGTCAGTGGTTTTTCCAATGACATATTTCACATTGTCTTTCATTTTTTATTCCTTTGGTTTTGTACTATAATATCATGATTTCTCATAAAGTCACTAGCTTCCATTTGCTCCAATATAATTTTAAGGTAGTATTATCTTCAGTGGTCTTTTGGACCTCCTTTTCCATTTGGCTAATTCTGCCTTTCAAGGCATTCTTCTCCTCATTGGCTTTCTGGAGGTCTTTTGCTGTTTGGGTTAGTCTATTCTTTAAGCTGTTACTTTCTTCAGTATTTTTTTGGGTCTCTTTTAGCAAGTCATTGACTTCTTTTTCCTGGTTTTCTTGCATCACTCTCATTTCTCTTCCCAATTTTTCCTCTACTTCTCTTACTTGCTTTTCCAAATCCTTTTTGAGCTCCTCCATGGCCTGAGACCAATTCATATTTTTCTTGGAGGCTTTTGATGTAGGTTCTTTGAGTTTGTTGACTTCTTCTGGATGTATGTTTTGATCTTTTTTGTCACCAAAAAAGGAATCTAGAGTTTGAGTCTGAGTCTGAGTTCATTTTCACTACATATTCATGTTCCCAGCCAACTACTTGACCCTGAGCTTTTTGTCAGGGTATGACTGCTTGTAGAGTAGGGAATACTTTGTCCCAAGCTTTAGAGTCCAAGCTCTGCTGTTTTCAGAGCTACTTCTACTCCACTGTCACCCCAGGCTCTGTCACAGCAGTGCTCCTCCTCCCCCAAGAACTGCCAACCAGGACTGCAGTTCAGATCCAAGCAGGGCACAGCAAGAGAACCTGCCTTTGTGCCTACATAGTGCTCCTTGCACTCCTGCTCTGATCCTCTGCTAGATTCCTCCCAACATGTGAGCCAGGGACTCGGGAAGTAGCTGACGATGGAGCTGTGGAAGCAACCACAGGAGCTTCCTGCTACTGCCACCACCACCACTGCACCACCTCTGCTACCCCCAGGGCTGGTGGTTGGACCACTCTGAACCAGATCCCATAGTTTCCCACTAACCTGCTCTTTGGAGTTTTTGGGTTGAGAAGTCTGATAACTGCCACAGCTCAATGACTCATGGCTCTAAGTCCCATACCAACTGACTGACTCCCAGTCTGGTCTGTCCTGGTGTGGCCCATGCTGGGCTGCACTCTGCTCCCAGCACCACGCAGCAGACCCTTCCCAGTGACCATCAAGGCTCTCCTGGGCTGGAGACCTGTTTCCTTCTGCTATTTTGTGGATTCCGCAGCTCTAGAATTTGTTCAGAGCCATTTTTACAGGTGTTTGGATGGATTTGGGGGAATGCTTAAGCAAGCCCCTGCTTTCCAGATGCCATCTTGGCTCCACCCCCCTAATGTTTTCATTCTTGCCAATGGCTAACTGAAAATTCCTACTATGGCCTTCTAGATATGCTCTGTGCTCTACGATAACCTCCTGCTCTTTCCATGTCCTCATCAAAATGTACCTTTCCTCAACTGGCTAGGAAAGCTGTCTATATAAGCTAGTTGATGGTCAGATGTGACTAATTCATTGACCTAAGCCCTCTTGGTGATGTCAATCCAAATGAATTCTTCATGAATAAAATTTTACTAGAGTCTAAAAAAGATAATTTTGCCCAAGGGGGCTTTTGTAAGTGCCTGGTTTACTTATTTGTAAGGCTTGGACTATGGAAGGGAAGTATATGAGAATAAAGGTTCAATTTAGGGCCAGATTTCCTAGATTATCCAAGTAGGGCCAACTAGAAGGAAAGAGACATAGTGTTCAGAATGCTAAAAGTCAGAATGTACTAATGCTATTGAAGAAAGTTGAGGACAACAAAATAATTTGTTTTGAAAATATATTGGTGAAAAGAGGATGAAAGAAAGAATAAGACCATTACCTGAAGTTGATGTGATGATGATAACTAATGGCAGAGAAATGGTAAAACTAACTCATCATTCTTTTGCTTTGGCTTTCTCTGCCAGGGAGACTGATATTTGGACTAGGGGGAAAACCAATAAATATCTAATTAATAACTGATTTGAGGAAGCTTAGGATAGAAAGGTAGCTTTCAAGTAAAGAAGACCTAGGGTCAAGTCCCACTTCTAATGCATACTGGTTGTATAACCCTGGTCAAGATACATATATTCATATTACACAAGAGCATTTGCCAATCTTTACTATAAGAGTTTCTTCATCAGGAGTTCCAAATACCGTTGAAATAATGGATACAGCTTCCTTTCTGCACCAAAGACTTAAGAGTTAATTTCCCAAATAATTAAAGAGATAGTAAGAGAGCACAACAGTGACCTTAATGAGTTCAAGTTGACAGAACTAGCTGAACTATGTCCTTGGGTGTTGAAAGTCAGGATGGATGTGATTGCTAAACCCTAACAGCCATAGTCTTTGAAAAGTTATGGAGAACAGGAGAGGTAATAGGGAAGGGCACATCTTCAGATATTTTGAAAAGTAGATGAAAATGGAAACAGCTTTTTATAAAAGTCATGATAGACTAGAATATTTGGCCAAATTGAAACAAAATGAAACTTGATGAGTATAAATCTAGTCTTATATTTGATTTTTTAAATGAAATTTGGTCTTTTATCTAAGAGAGATGGTGAAATGACCATCCATTAATTAATAACTTGCTGGCCTTACTTAATAAAATAATTAAATTACCCATAAAAAATGAAAAAAATTACAAATACATAATAGAGGAGTCACAGGAAGACAGCCATTCATATGATTAGAATCTATGATTTTGAAGTGTTTTAAGTTCAACATTAATCAATACGATAATATGATGGCCAAAAAAGCTACCGTCATCTTAGGCTGCATTAAGGGAAATATAGCTTCTAGACATAAAAGTGGGTGACCAAAAGAGCTACTGTCATCTTAGGCTGCATTAAGGGCAGAATAGCTTCTAGACATAAAAGGGGTTGATACTATGCCTTCACCAGACTATATCTGGAGTACTGTATTTGCTTTAGCATATTGTATTTTAGGAAGTAAGTTGATAAAGTAGATATAATCTGGAAGAGGGTAACCAAGATGATTTCAATGCCAAGATGGAGTTATAGTCACGTGAAGTCTGGAGAAGAAAAGGCTTTTCAAGCATAATTCTTGTCAAGTATTTGAAGGTATCTTATGTGAAAGATGGGTTAGACTTTTTCCATTTGATCCTAGAAGGCAGAAAAGTAGAAGTAATTGGTAGAAACTTTAAAAAGACAACATCAGGCTAGATATCAGGAAAGACAACAACAACAACAACTTCCTGACAAATGGAGCTCCAAAAATGGAATGATTTTCTTCAGGAGTTGGTAGGTTCCCCTCATTGGAGGACTTCAAGTGAAGATTAGATCACCCCTTGTCAGGGAAGTTTTAGAGGAAATTACTTTTCAGAAATTATTTTAATTAGCAGTATAGCCTGTTGCATATAATGCTGGGTTCAGATTCTGCTTCAAATGTTTAATAGTTCTGCGACTTTGAGCAAGTCACTGAAGCACTCAGGCTTAGTGTCCTTATCTGAAAATGACTTGGGTTTTAAGATCCCTTGCAATCCCTGTTAGCTGGGATATTCTGGGATTCTCTTATTTTAATGATTGTTTTCCTTCTGCTTCAAGTTCAAAACTGTCTCACAAAATTTATCAGGTTAAAAAAATTTACTGCTTAACAAGATCATTTACCTAGTCTCTTCCTGATAAAATATCCTTCTATTATTGTACAGAAAATAGTCTAGAAATCATTTATTAAATATAAATAAATTCTAATGATGCTCATTTTATACTCTTTCATTTCAACCTATTTCCATTTTAAATCACTTTTAATAATGTGGGTAATGATAGTGTTAAGTTGCAATGTATTACCAGGGCAAGTAGGCCTCTCTCTTGGGAAAATAATGCCCTAACCAGTAAACTTAGCATCTGTATTCTTGATCACAAATTGGAAAATGGGCTTTCTGTCACAAATAAGTCTTGTGTGAGTTTGGGCAATCTCAGTCAGTTTTTTGAGAGCTTGGTCACTCTTGAATATATCAAGTTTCAGACCCTGAAAGACCAAATGGTAGAAAGGTCATAACAACCTTGAAGCCTTTTCCAGTTACCAACCTACTCCCCTTACTAGTGCATCAATTATGAGTGACATCTTCCTTCTCTCCTCACTATTTTACATTTTACAGTTTTCATGTCCCTTTTGTCCCTAGAGGATAGAATGAAGGAAAGCAGTTAGAAGTGTCAAAGAGGCAAAGTTAGGCTTGATCTCAGAAGACAGACAAACTAGGGAAACAAATGAAGATGAGACTCTACCTCTGTTCTCAAATGGTACTTGCAGAGATAATTCATAGCAGTACTTGCTAAGAATAAAATGATCAATAGGTAAAATAAATGTTACAGTAGCTTAGATGAGGGGGCAGCCTATGAGGACAAAGGTGTTAAGGAAGGGAGAAGTGAGAGTTATTGGAATTGGGACTAGGAAAGAAGGAATAAAGGAAGGGAGGGAGGGAGGAAGGAAGAAAGAAAGGAAGGAAGGAAGGAGGGAGAGAAGGAAGGGAGGAAGGAAGGAAGGGAGGAAGGAAGGCAGGTGGGAGGGAAGGAGAGAAGGAAGGAAGGGAGGAAGGAAGGAAGGAAGGAAGGGAAAAGAAACAACCATTTATTAAGAGCTCGCTATGTACTGGGTTCTGTGTTAAGTGTTGGGGATATAAATGTAAGCAAAAAGAAACTCTGTCCCTGCTCTCATGGAACTCACATTCTGATGAGGGAAGATAACATGCAAAAGGAAGCTGAAAGTGTGTGGAGTGTGTGTGTGTGTGTGTGTGTGTGTGTGTGTGTGTGTGTGTAGGGTAGTTGGGGGTAGGAGATGACGTTACCTGGGTCAGGGGCACGGTTTTGAAGTCCAAAATGTCAGAACAGAAGTAGAAGAGGAATGAAGGCCACCCAGCCTGGGTCCTTTCACAAAATGGAGGCCTCAGGAGAAACTTCTTTAATAAAAGAATCAAAATCATCAACAGAATTATAGAGAGTTCCCAATGCATTTTCTTTTTAGGAAATTATGAGAAATACCATGGATGAGAAGTGAGAAGGGTAGGAAGAATTGATTAGAGCTAGGGCAGAAGAACCAAGGGAGAGACAAATGCCCTTCTGTATTACAGATAATAACAATGTAACATTAAATAGACTGAATGGGCTTTTCTGTGAAAAAAAAAAACAAGAATTTTAAAAGCATTGACAATCATTGTGCAACTAAGGGCATAAAAGCAACAGTGAGCTTTCAGATAAGTCCATATGAATAAAAGTAGCTGCTATTTTGGGAGCACTTTATACATATTGCCTCTTTGATCCTCATGTGAGTTCTGTGAGCTATCTGCCTAGTTCAGGCCTTCATAATCTCTCTCTTGGACTGCTGAGATAGCCCCCTAATTGGTTTCCAAATCTCAAAACTCTCCCCTCTAATCTATCCTCTATACAACCACCAAAATGAGATTTCTAAAGTATAAGTCTAATCATATCCCCCCCAGATCAATAAATTCCAGTCACTCTCAATTACTTTTAAGATCAAATACAAACTTCTGTTTGGCATTTAAATCTCTTCAGATTCTGACTCTTTTCTAAATGTATACACATTACTCTCCCTACTAAATATTATCATTCCTTTCTCTACCACATCAATCCGATGTGTCTCCTTCTTGCCATTCATTCCTCCTCCTTCCCAGTTCAGGTTCTCACCATGTCTTCCCCGGGCTATTGCCAAAACTTCCTATTTGGTCTCCCTGTATCAATTCTCTCTCTGATCCAATACATTCTCCACTCAGTTGCTAAAACAATTTTCCTTAAGTACAAGTTTGACCATATCATCTCCCTATTTGGTAAACTCCAGTGGCTTATAGTTATATCTAGAATCATTTTTAAGTTCCTTGGAATTTAAAGCTCTTTACAGCTTGTCCTCTTTATTTTTCCAGGCTCCCGATGTTTTACTGCCTTCCGTGGATCCTGTGATTAAGCCACCCTGACCTACTTGCTGTTCTTTGCACACATCATGGAACGCTCTCCCTCAAGCTACAACTCTTAGAGACTCAATTGTGGGCCCACACTCTCCAGGAGGTTTCTTTAGTTCCTCCCATCTGTTAGTGTCATCTCCTCTAAGGTAGTTTCCATCTCTTCTGTATTTATCCTGTACGTTCAATAGCTAATAGCTAACATTTATATAGCACTTCATATGTGGCAGACACTGTGCTTTGCAACTATCATGTCATCTGATTCCCACAACAGCTCTGGGAGGTGAGTGCGATTATTTTTACAGATGAGGAAACAGAGGCACAGCTAGGTTGAGTGATTTGTCTAAGGGACACATGGCTGATGAAAAAGAGAAGGCTAATAAGGGAAAGACAGAAAAAAGGAGGGAAGGAGAGGGAAAGGGTTGATGAAGACCTGACTAGACAGGTAGAGGTATGAGTGATGGGAAGATGACATATTGGAAAGAAATTATGAGACAGAGCGAGAGAGAGAGAGAGAGAGAGAGAGAGAGAGAGAGAGAGAGAGAGAGATTTATTAAATATTTGGTGAAATTCAAGCAAACCTCTTTCCTATTGTCAGGTCTAAGACTCTTTCCATTCCATCCATCTCTCAAGAAATACAGCAAAATATAGAGAGGAGAAAATAGCTTGCTGCATCCCTTACTGTTTAAAATTATAATTTATACTCATTATATACAAATATTATGCTTCCTAGCAAAGGATCAAACATAGGTTCTGGTGTTCGGTGGATCTGTTCTCTTTTGTGTATTGGCTGATGATAGACCTGAATGAATGAGTAGATGTCAAGGATTTTCCAAGGGCACATACGTACTCTTGCATTACTTGATTTTTTAACAAGCGCAACCAACCACACTTTGGATGAAAAGTTCCATATTCTTCATAATGATCATTACAATCTTCTTATAGTGCTATCAACTGACTCCCCTCAGTGCACCACTCCTTTAGGGAAGGCTAACAGTATCATATGGCCTGAAAGTCAGACAGGGAGAGATTAAACAGGTGGGGATTAATTAGCAAGGAAAGCTAGCTAATTAGCAGCTCTGGGTGGTCTGCTGGGATGACTAATATGGCAGTAGTACTTTTAAAGGGGAAAGGCAAGGGATATCTGTGAGCGAGCTATCAAAACTAGAGGGAAAAGCTTGAGGTCAGTTTTCCCCAGGATGTGTCAGACTTCCCTCCTAAGAAGCCTTACTTCCAGTTGGGGTCTCTATAAGTTAAAAGAGACCTACAGGGGGACAATTTAGAAAGGCTTCAGCAAAGAGTAGTGACCATGATTTGAAAGCTTAGAAAATGGGGCCTGTGAGGAAAAGTGAGAAGGATTAGGATAATTCAGTCTAGCAATTCAATAACCCCTTTTAAGTATAAAAGAGGTTGTTAGACAGAGATGGTGACCAGCTGTTCCTCTTTTCCAGTGAGGAAAGAACAAAAGGAAATGGGCTTACATTGCAGCAGGAGGGATTTCGTTTAGAGAGAAGGGAGGAAAACAAGACAAAACAAAAAAAAACTTCCCAGCAGTGAGTTGTGAGACACTTCCAGAAAAGTCTACGGAGGGAGGTTGTGAAATTATGTTCCCTGGAGATCTTAAAGAAAACGTTAATAAGTAAGAGTCTCCCATCTGTTTGGGATAACAGGGGCTAGACTCCCTTGTGTTAAGGCAATGGTTTTTGGAGGTCTTCTATAATGGTAGAATCATTTGCTTACCCTGGACAGCTCTGGAGGGGCTTTAGGGTTGCTGCTGGTTGTCCTTCATTCTCAGAGAGGACCACGACATCAGAGAGGTCATGCCATGACATGCAAGCGAATTTGGATTTAAGTGAGGGAGGGCTGTAGAGTTAGACCAGATTTCAAGTATTAATCATAATTGAACATATTCTTATAGCATTTTATAGTTACAAATTGCTTTTTCCATAAGAATCCTGCCAGATCTGTAATATGATCTCACTTTTCAAATGAGGAGAAATTGAGGCTTAAAGAGGATATGTGACCCATCCAAGGGCACTCAGCTAGTAAGAGGTAGATATAGGACTCAAACCTAATTCCAAATTTATGGTTCATGCTAAACAAAGCAAAGCATAGCAAAATGTGTGTGTGGGGGGCAGCATGAATGACCCAGTGGACAGTCAGAGATTTGACTTTGAATCCTGCCTCTACCACTTTCCAGATGAACACTCTGGCTAAGCCATTTAAGTTTTCTGAGCTTCAATTTTTTCATCTGCAAAATAAGGAAAGACCACCTGCAGAATTTACCTCTCTATGGGTTGTTAGGAAACTGCAGTGAGATAATGCATATAAAAAGCTTTGCAAACTTTAAAGCACTCCACCAATTCATTGTCATTACTTTTGTGGATAAAAAGATTGGATAGGAGGTCTAGGAGGACTACCTATGAAACTCTCTCCTGTGCAAACTTCTTTGGACAGAGTTCAGGTAAATTCCTACCTTTGGAGATCTCAGCTGAATTTTCTATGGTTCTGTGGAGGAAAATTAAAGTTCCACCCCATAATTACAAGTTTAGCTTTGCAAAGAGCTGAGAAAATGCACTTCCTTTTCTTCATTGTTGTTGCACAGTACTTAATAATTGTGGAATATTGTGTGGATTGTGAGGCACAGGTGATTTTTTGGTTTGTTTGTTTGGACTGTCTTTCTTCCTTTTAAAAAATCTTCTCTATAAGGTCAATAAGCCATTTGATCAATACACATTTATTAAGTGCCTACTATGTGCCATGTACTTTTATAAGCATTGGGGATACAAAGAAAGGCAAAAGAAAATTCTTTTCCTCATGGAACTCACAATGTAATGGGGGAGACAGAAAGCAAAAACTATGTTGTTGTTTGTTCAGTCATGTCCCAATTTTCATGACCCTGTGGACAACTGTCCATGGGATTTTCTTGGCAAAGATACTGGAGTGGTTTGCCATTTCCATCTCCAGTTTTATGCAGGCAGGGGTTAAGTGATTTGACCAGAGACACACAGTTTGTAAATGTCTTAGGTCAGATTTGAAGAACTCTGGTCTTTCTGACTTCAGTCCCAGTGCTTTATCTACTGTGCTGTGTGGCTGCCCCCAGATGACTATGTACAAGCAACCTCTATGAAGGATAAATTGGAGACAATCAACAGAGCAAAGGCACTAGAATTCAGAGGAACAAGGAAAAGTTTCCTGTAAAAGGTGAGATTTTAACTGGGACTTGAAGGAATCCAGAAAGTAGACATAAGGAAGGACAGCATTCCAGGCATAGAAGACAACCAGCAAAAATTCCTGGAGACAAGAAATGGATTGTTTCATTTCAGGTACAGCAAGGAGGCTGGTATTGCTGGAATGAAGAGTATTTTAGGTGGGGTGGGGAGAGTGTAAGATGATTGTAAGGTGGGTTAGGCTATGAATGACTCACTTAGCATAGGAGGAAGGATGGATATATTTGGAAACAAAGGTGATAAAAGTACAAAATAAATCAACAAAGTAAAAATAATAAAAACTAAGTTACATACTTAATAATATGTTAGACATAATGTTTCTTAGTAGTATTGTGGTCACCCTAAACTCTTTAAAGCTATGGCAGCAGAATATGAACTCTCAAAGGTCTTAGGAAGGCACAAAATCTTTGAGGAGGGACCCAGCAACAAACTGTGTGAGAAAATTCAAAATTTACTTCAGTATCAGGTATTGTGATACAGTCTAAAGAACACCAAACTTGGAATGATGGGACCTGGGTTCAAATTATGGCTCTGACATTTACTAATTGTGTGACCTTGGGCAATTCATTTAATATCTCTGGACCTTAGATTTGTTACTTATAAAATAAAAAGCTCAATTAGATGACTTCTAAGTTTTTTCCAGCTCTAAATCTAGGATATTAAACACAGAAAAGCACATTAGTTTTTGAGGGGACCAGAGGTAGACCATGAAACAAATATAAATCTCCTTAATACAGTGACAATTTGAAGTCCCAGCTCCATTCTCAAAAATCTTTGTTAAACTGTCTTTTATTATCCTCTTCGCTATACTTTTATTCCAACAGCTTTTTTGATAATCACTTCCCTTCTTTTTAAGGTAAGTGTACCCAGAGGCCAGGGCACAGTATATAAGAGGTCAAATTACACAGAGATCTCTCTAAATCCATAGGTAACGGCAGTTGATTGAATCAGGGAAAATCTTTCTCTAATCTTTTGAGCAAAGGGATTGTAAATTCAGTTTATTCCCCTCAAAACCCATGGTGATTTAAAAAAGCTGTTATTAGCAGAGAGTTCCTAGTGGGCTTTGGATGTCTCACAATTCATGAAATGTTTTCTTCCTATTAATATCTCCCATGTTGGTGCAATATAATGAAAGATGAAACCCTGCTCTTCAGACCTTTGCCAAGAACTAGCAAATTGTAAATGCAACTAACAATTGTTTTTCTTCTTTCTATTTCCCATGTAAATCTCATTTCATATCTTCTCTAATTTTATAATCATTCTTCTCTAATATCACTAGGCCTGCATAGTAATTAATCTTCTCAGCAGTGATCATCCATGGTCATGCTTGCTTTAATGGTGAATATGGGAACAATCAATAAATTAATCATGGAGCTTTGAGTAATTAGACAGATAAAATTCCAGATCTAAATATAAAACTGACATACATACCAGCCAAATACTTGCATTTCTTAAATCCATTTCTTTTAATAGGGAACCTAAAAGGTTCAGTGACTAGTATGGTGTATGGGAATACAGGATATGTGGGGTCTATTATCAAGGATGCTATCAATGGACCTTCAAAGCACTTTATCTCTTGTCCTGCACATCAGGAGTTATGACAATAATACCATATTTGTATTCATCATAGGGGTTCCCCCAGAGGCAGCTGGTGGCTCAGTAGATAAAGTACTGGACTGGAGTCAGGAAAACCTGAGTTCAAATCCAGTCTCAGAAGCTTCCTAGCTATGAGACTGTGGGCAATTTATTTATTTAACTTCTGATGGTCTGACAAAATGGATCCTTTGAAGAAAGAAATGGTAAACCACTCCAGTATCTTTGCCAAGAAAATCCCAAATGGGGTCATGAAAGGTCAGACATGATTGACTAATGGATATGTTTAAGAAAAGCACTTTAGACAGCTTTTTTAAAGGGAGTCAATAAGTTGCAGTGTACCAAATTCAGTAGGAGAAGGTGAAGAATGGGTTGGAACTTGCAGTATCCATAAAGAGTGCCCTTAACATTAATCTTGGTAAAACCCTTGTAGACTTCTCCTTACTCACATATCAATGCCTACTCCAAAGTTGTACCATATTTCTAGATACCTTTCATATCTCTGCATGTTGAGCCATACCACTGTGCTGTCTGTTTTTCATCATTCAGAAAGATTCTGGAATTCTATTTTCTCCATGAGGCCTTGCTAAAATGATCAGGACAGAGTTGATTGGTACTTCTTTCACTTTCACTTTCTAAACTAGGGTCACTAACATCTTATGCCACACAAACTTCAACTGCTAGAGATTGTAACCTATCCACAGTTTAATGGATAGACTGCCAGAAAAAGAGTCAGGAAGACCTGCATTCAAATGTTGCCTCAAAGACTTAATAGTTGCATGACTTTGAGCAAATTACTTAATTTCTTTCATCCTCAGAGTCCTCATCCATAAAATGAGATTGTTGGATGAGGAGGTGCTAAGGTGCTATCTAGCTCTGAATCTCTGAATTATGATCCACAAGCCTCACGTTCTGCTGGTTTTGTTTCTTACTATGAATCCTCCAGAGAGGATTACTCTAGAGTACTGCAATAATGGTAGCCATCTATTATCCTTTTCTCTATAAATTACTGATGATGGCACCATTATCCTCCTAGTCACCCAGATTCTGCAACTTGTCACTCTCCTTCACCCATATATCTAATCTGTTGTCAGATCTTGTCATTTCTACCTTGACAACATCTCTCATATATGTTCTATTCTCTTCACGCCATAACTACCAGTTTAGTCCCTAATGACCTCTCTCTTGGACAACTGCAATATTTTTTTAACTAGTGTCCTCAATTTGAGTATCTCCTCACTCCAATTTATCTTCCACTTAGATGTGGTATTTCTAAAATGTAGGTCTAACCATGCCACCTCTGTAAACTAAATGAACTCCAGTTCAGAACTCCCTACTACCTCCAAGATCAAAATATAAAGTCCTATTTTGGCATTTAAAGCTCTTCGTAATCATGCTGCATCCTAATCTTCTAGGCTTCTTGTACTTTAATTTCCTTCATATAGTCTTCAAACTAGCTACACTGGCTTATTTGCTATCCCTTGAACACAACATTCCAGCTCTCATATGTGTTTTTGAGGCTGTCCTCCATGCCTGTAATGTTGTGCCCCCTCACAATCACCTCTTGGTTTCCTTCAAGATTCAGTTAATGGACAGGAGGTGGAGCAGAGATGGCAGACTGAAAGCAGGGACTCACCTGAGCTCTCCCACAAAGCCTTCAGATTCCTCTAAAGGATGAATGTGAATAAGTTCTAGAGTAGCAGAATCCACAGGGAGACAGTGTGTGGTGGATTTCTAGTCCAGGACAGCCTGGATGGTGGACAGGAGGGGTCTGTTGCAGTGGACTGGGAGCGGAGCACATTCTAGAACATGGCTGCAGCGGCATGGACTTGACTGTGGTGAGTCTGGAGCAGACCCTAGTGGACTGAATTGCTGGCAGCCGTGGCAATTCCCAGACATCTTGGTGTAGGAAGGGAGTCTGTTGGAACCGGGTGAGAGAGAAGTACAGTCCTGCACAGTCCTGCACAGGGCCTGCAGCTATCAGCCCACAGACTGAGTGTTTAAAAGTCTCCAGTTTGAACTTCTGGGAGGGAAGATGGTAGAGTAAACAATCAATAACTTTAACCCTCCCTTTTTTGACATTGAAAAACCCAGAGAATATTGCCCCAAGAAAAATCCTGGAATAGTGGAGCTAGCAGAAAGATGGCAATCTTTTGGCTCTAGCTCCAGAGGCTAGGAGATTAATTGGAAAGCTCCTTCTTGCTGTGGCTGAAGGGGACCAATTCAGGACAAGAGGCATCCCAGTAAGCTAGCAGCAAGCCCCACCTCAGCGGACTGGCAGAAGATCCTGAGCCCCAGGGTGGAGGAGCAGGCAAGTGCCAACACCAGGCACATACCACCCCCAGCTCAGCACCAGGTAAAATACCAGGCCACTACAATATCCAACTGCAAGCACCTGAGGCCCCAGCACAGAAACCCAGTAACCAGGCCCCTGGGCCCCAGCATAAGAAGTCTGGGACAGTGCTCCCTGGGCCCCAGAAGCAGAGATGAAATTTAAGAGCCAGAAAAAAAGGGCAAACAACATGAACAAGAAGAATAAAAAAATCAATGACCATAGAGAAATATCTTGGTGAAAGGGAAGATCAAAACACAAATTCAGGAGAGGACAACATGATCAATGTACCCACATCTGAAACCTCAAAGGGGAATATGAACCAGTCTCAAGCCCAAAAAGCCTTCTTAGAAGAGCTCAAGAAGGATTTTAAAAGTCAAATAAGAGAGACAGAAGAAAAATTTTAAAATACAATTGACAAAATGGAAAAAAGTACATTGAAGAACACAACTTGAAAAGTAGAATTAGCCAAATGGAAAAGGAGGTACAAAAGCTAACTGAAGAAAATAACTCATTAAAAATTAGAATTGGGGATGCGGTAGCCGTGGTTGGAGGGAGTAGGAGGCGGCCGGCGGTGGGAGCCCAGGGAGGATGAGCCAGCAGGGAGCGGCGCTTCAGAACTACAACAACGAGCTGGTCAAGTGCATCGAGGAACTGTGCCAGAAGCGGGAGGAGCTGTGCCGGCAGATCCAGCAGGAGGAGGATGAGAAGCAGAGGCTCCAAGGCGAAGTGCGGCAGCTGACGGAGAAACTGGCCCAGGTCAACGAGAACTTGGCGCGGAAGATCGCCTCCCAAAACGAGTTTGACCGCACCATTGCAGAGACAGAGGCCGCTTACCTCAAGATTCTGGAAAGTTCTCAGACACTGCTCAATGTCCTGAAGCGAGAAGCAGGGAATCTAAGCAAGGCTGCAGCCCAGGACCAGAAGAGTGCTATGGGCAAGGACAGCTGAACTGGGACCATGGGCTAGAGCCTGGGGCTTGCCTAATACTCCCCTTTGTAGGCCTGCAGGTGACTTCCTTGAGAGGGAATCTGTTAATAAAGTATCTTTGTTTTTCATAGCTGCAGCATTTCCCTTCTCTTGCTGTTTCAGGCATGTGAGAAGAACTTAGCTCCCCAGTACTTTATGGGTATTCATTGTTCTCTGGGTGTTTCATCTAACATGTCCTAAAGAAAAGGGGTAATAACAACAGCCCAGCCACTTGGGGTAGGGGTGAGTAATGCTCTGCACATTTCAAAGGAAACGGGGACAGGGAAACATGGAGAGGACCAGAGGCAGTTTTGCCTGAGAGTTGTCACTGCTGTCCTGGGTCAGCCTTCAGGATATTTATTCCCAGGCCAATGCTTCCATCAAAGCAGGTGACCAGGCAAAGCCAGTAATGGTGGGGATGAATGGCCAAAAACCCTAAGTAGGGACATGAGCCTTAATGTGTAGTCAATATTTTGCAGTTTTATGTGTGAATAAAGATTTCCTTATGATTTTCAAAAAAAAAACCAAAAATTAGAATTGGGCAAGCAGAAGCTAATGATTCTATGAGACATCAAGAATCAGTCCAACAAAATTAAAAGAATTAAAAAATAGAAGAAAATGTAAAACTTCTCATTGGAAAAACAACTGATTGGGCAGCTAGGTGTCACAGTGAGTAGAGCACTGGCCCTGGAGTCAGGAGGATCTGAGTTCAAATCCAGCCTCATACACTTGACACAATTACTAGCTGTGTGACCTTGGGCAAGTCACTTAACTCCAATCGCGCTGCCTTTCCCCCTCCAAAAGAAAAGGAAAAATAACTGACCTGAAAAATAGATCCAGGAGACAAAATTTAAGAATTATTGGTCAACCTGAGAACCATGATGAAAGAGCCTGGACAGCATCTTTCAAGGAATCATCAAGGAAAATTGCCCTGAGGTCCTAGAACCATAGGGTAAAATAGTCATCAAAAGAATCCAAGATCACCTCCTGAAAAAGATCCCAAATCGAAAACACCAAGGAATATTGTAGCCAAATTCCAGAATTATCAGATTAAGGAGAAAATACTGCAAGCAGCCAGAAAGAAATAATTCAAATATCATGGAACCACAGTCAGGATTATTCAGGACTTTACAGCTTCTACATAAAAGTTCACAGGGCTTGGAATATGATATTCTGTAAGGCAAAGGAGCGTAGATCACAACCAAGGATCAACTACCCAGCAAAACTGAGCATAATCTTTCAGGGGAGGAGATGGACATTCAATGAAATAGGGGACTTCCAGACTTTCCTGATGAAAAGACCAGAGCCCAACAGAATATTTGATCTTCAAATACAAGACTCAAGAGCGGCACAAAAAGGTAAATAGAAACTGGGGGGGGGGGGGAATCATGTTATTCAATAAAGACAACTTGTTTACATCCCTACACGTGAAGATGACACAACGACACAACTCTTGAGAATTGTATCTTTATTACATCATATAGAAGGGAAATATATATATATATATATATATATATATATATATATATATATATATATAGAGAGAGAGAGAGAGAGAGAGAGAGGGGTGGGTTTAAGTTGATGTTGATGTGTTGATAAAAAAAACCTAATTAAGTGCTGAAAAAAGATAGTAATGGGAGAAACAAAAAGGAGGAGGCAGAAATGGGTAAAATAAATCATATAAAGAGGCACAAAGACATTGCAATAAAGGGAAAGATGGGAGGGTAATGAGCATTGTTTGAACTTTATTCTCATCTGATTTGGCTCAAGGAGGGAATAACATACTCAGGTATAGAAATCTAACTTGCTCTATAGGCAGTTGGAGGGGAAAGGGGAAAGAAAAGGGAGGTGGGGATAGAAAGTAGGCAGATTGAGGGAGGAGGCAGTCAAAATCAAAACTCTAGTGAGGAGGGAAAGGGAGAAAGGAGAAAGAAAAACATAAATGAGTGGAGGGATAGGATGGAGAGAAAGACACAAATAGTAATCACAACTGTGAATGTGAATGGGGTGAACTCTCTCATAAAATGGAGGCTTGTGGAACTGAGTGTTGTAAACCAAAAATAAATTAATTAATTTAAAAGGAAAAAAAAATTCAGTTAATGTCCTACCTTCTTCAGGAGGCCTCTCCTATTCCCTCAGCTGCTAATACTTTTCCTGCTGAGATTACCTTCTGACTACAGTGTATATTTCTGGTGTATACCTATTTATCCATTGTCTCTCCTGTTTGGAATATACATTCTTTAAGGGCAATAAATATTTTTGTCTTTGTTTGGCTTTCCCTTTCACTGCTCCTACCTATTGTGAGGTAGGCCTACCAACTTTACAAAATTCAGTATCTTCATCTGCCACAAATTTTGACATCAAGGGAGAGCCCTAAACAGCCTAATCACCTGTCTCCTTCCATGAATTTCTTTCTGTTGTTGTTTAGTTGTGTCTGATTCTTTATGAACCCATTTGGGATTTTGTTGGCAAAACTATTGGAGTGGTTTGCTGTTTCCTTCTCCAGCTCATTTTACAGAGGAAGAAACTGAGGCAAAGAGAGTTAAGAGACTTGCCCAGGGTCACACAGCTAGTAAGTGTCTGATGCCAGCTTTGAATTCAGGAAGATGAGCGTTTCTGACTCCAGGTCCAGCTCTGCCACCTAGCTGCCAGATTTCTTTCTAGTCAAAGATAATCCTCCTCCATTAAAATCTCCCCATCCCAATGATTCTGGACACCTGGCTTTCATTTTGTACAAACTTCATTCTCCTATTACCTATGCTTTTATTCCAATCCCCCTCAAACTAACCACCCCAATGTCCTACTCTATATCTACCCTCTCCTTCCAGTGTGCCTGCTTACTGGGATGAGAATGGAGTATAGTCCAGTGCCAGCACAAACTGAACCATAGCAAAAATACTGGGGAAAAAAGAGCAAACACACACACACACACACACACACACACACACACACAACCTCACCCTAGAAAGTTACTGTGGTGAGAGGAAGATCAAAACAGAAACTCAGAAGAAAACAATGAGATCAAAGCAACTACATGCAAAGCCCCAAAGAAATATGTTAATTAGTCTCAATCCCTGGATGAGCTATAAAGGATTTTAAAGATGCAATAAGAGAGGTAGAGGAAAAATGGGGAAAAGAAATGAAAATGATGCAAGAGTCAAGAGCTTGGTAAAAGAAACACTAAAATGTTGAAGAAAATGGCACCTTAAAAACAGAATAGGCCAAATGTTAAAAGAGGAACAAAAATCCATACAAGAGAAGAATTCCTCAAAAAATAGAATTAGGCAAATGGAAGAAGAGGCACAAAAATCACCGTAGAAAAAATTTCTTTAAAAAGTATAATTAGCCAAATGGAAAAAGAGGTACAAAAGCTCACTGAAGAAAATAATTCCTCGTAAGGGCAAGCAAAGTGGGGTAATTATGTATGTATAACTTTGGTCAGACAGCTAGAAGCCTGTCTGTCGATTTGTGTTATTTACTCTGTTCATATTTTCTCTGTTTGTAATTTGTTTGTATTTGCTCTGAAATTCAGGGTGCTGACTTTTCCCCCTGAACTAAGTGAATGGTATATGTATGTTTAATTAAAGTAAGATTGTTAAACCCTTAAAGTTGCTTTCCTTAGAAAAGCAGATCAAAGAACCTGTGTTCTTTGTGCTGGTGTTATTGGCCTTACACAGCCACAGTAACTGCAAGCAACATTGTTGTTACATTCCTTAAAAACTAGAATCAGGTAAGTGGAAGCTAATGACTCCTTGAGACTTTAAGAAAGAATAAAACAAAATGAAAGTAATAAAAAAGTAGAAGAAAATATGAGTGACCTGGAAAATAGATCAAGGAGAGATAATTTAATAATTATTGAAATAACTGAAAGCTATGATCAAAAAAAGAGCCAAGAATCATCTTTCAAGAAAGTATCAAGGAAAACTGCCCTTACCTCCTAGAAACAGAGGGTAAAATAAAAATTGAAAGAATCTATAGATCACCTCCTGAAAGAGATCCTCAAATAAAAACATGCCAGTAATATTAGCCAAATTCCAGAGCTCCCACCTAAAGGAGAAAATATTGCAAGCAGGTAAAAAGAAACAAACAAATATTGTGAATTCACAGTCAGGATAACACAGGATTTAACAGCTTCTACATTAAAGGATCAGACGGCTTGATAAATGATATTCCAGAGGGCAAAGGAAATAGGATTACAACCAAGAATCACCTACTCAGCAAAATTGTATAATTCTTCAGGAGAAAAAATGGATACTTAATGAAATTGAGGATTTTCAACCATTTCTGATGAAATGACCAGAGCAGAAGAGAAAATTTGATTTTGAAATACAGGATTAAAAAAACATGACTAGGAAAGAGGAAATAAGGGATTCAATATGGTTAAAATGTTTACGTTCCTACATGGGCAGATGCTACTTATAATTCCTAAAACAATTAGGGCAGTTAGGAGTGTACAAAGACAAATAGCATGGATGTGAGTTGACTATGGTGAGATGATAGCCAAGAATAAATTTAAGGAATGAGAAAAATGGATGCACTGAGAGAAGGGGGAAGGGAGAGATAGAATGGGGTACATTATTTCATAAAAAGAGGCATAAAAGAAGGGAGGGGAGGAGATGGGGTGATGGGCAATGCTTGATCCTTACTCTCCTGGGACTGACTCAAAGAAGAAATAATATACACATTCAGTTGTGTATATAAATCTATCTTACCCTATAGGAAAGTAGGAGGGTAAGGGGTTGAGAGGATAGAAGGCAGGGCAGACTGAGGGAAGTGGTGGTCAGAAGAAAAACACTGGTGAGGAGGGACAGAATGAAGAGAGAGTCAGAGAGACAGAGAGAGAGAGAGAGAGAGAGAGAGAGAGAGAGAGAGAGAGAGAGAGAGAAAGAGAGAGAGAAAGACAGAGAAACAGGGAAAAATAGGATGGAGGGAAGTACACAGCTAGTGATCATCATAGCTGTGAATGTGAATGGGATGAACTCACCCATAAAATGGAAGCAAATAGGAGAGTTGATTAAAAATCTGAATGCTATTGTTTACAAAACATACACTTAAAGCATAGAGACACAAATGTAAAAGGCTGGAAGAAAATCTATGATGCTTCAGCTTAAGTAAAAAAATAACAACCAGCTGAAGTAGCAATCATGATCTCAAATAAAACAAAAGTAAAATAGATCTAATTAAAAGAGATAAGCAGGGAAACTTCATTTTGCTAAAAGGTGCTGTAGACAATGAAGTAATTTTAATATTACACATATATCCACCAAATAGTATAGCATCCAAATTCTTAAGGAAAATGTTGAATGAGTTACATGAGGCAATAGACAATAAAAACAAAATAGGTGGGGATCTCAACTTGCCCCTCTCAGAACTAGAATATAAGAAAGTTCTAAATCACTTTTTATTAGATAAATGCAAATTAAAAACAACTCTGAGGTACTATGTCACACCTATCAGTTTTGTTAATATGACAGTAAACAAAATGACAAATGTTGGAAGGAATGTGGGAAAATTGGGACATTAATGCACTGTTAGAGTTGTGAACTGATCTAACCATTCTGGAGAGCAATTTGGAACTATCCCCAAAGGGCTAAAATTCTGTGTATACCCTTCAATACAGCAATATCAACACTAGGTCTGTATCCCAAAAAGATTTAAAAAACATGAAAAGGACCTATTATATAAAAATATTTATAGTAGCTCTTTTTTGTGGTGGCGAAGAATAGGGAATTGAGGGGATGCCCTTCAATTGGAGAATGACTGAACAAATTGTGGTATATGACTGCAATGGAAAATTCTTCTGTTATAAGACATGATGAGCTGGATGCTTTCAGAAAAACCTGGAAAGACTTACATGAAATGATGCAAAGGGAAGTGAACAGAATCTGGAGAATATTGTATGCAGTAACAGGAATATTATATGATGATCAACTGTGAATGACTTAGCTATTCTCATCAATACAACGATCCAAGACACTTCACAAAGACTCACAATGAAAAATGTTTTGAGTCTCCAGAGAAAGAACTGGTGGAGTCTAAACTCATATTGAAACATGTTATTTTTGACTTTCCTTATTTTTCTTGTTTTATTTTTGTTCTATTTTCTTTCACAATATGATCAATACAGAAATATGTTTAGCATGATTGCATATGAATAAACCATATCAAATGTCTTGCCTCTCACAGAAGATTTAGGGGACAGAGGGAGAGAATTTAAAACTCAAAAATTTTAAGAGAATGTTAAAATTGTTTTTATATGTAATTGGAAGAAATAATTTAAAAAAAAGAAAATTAATCCCTAAAAGCTTTAAAACTGTGTCATTGCTAGCAGGAATTTCTTCTATCTGTATTTAATCAAGTTCAGCCAGCCACTATTCCTGACCTTTTTTAATTAAAAATTTTCCTTCAAATCAGTAAGCATTAATTCTCTCTCCTCACATCAACCCCTAATTGAAAACAAAACCTTATAACAAATATATAATCAAGCAAAAATAGATAGATAGATAGATAGATAGATAGATAGATAGATAGATAACACATTGGCCAGGTACAGAAATGTGTGCTTATTCTGAATATTGAGTCCATTATTCTCTGTCCTGAGGTAGTAGAGTAGTTCTTTATCATTAGTCCTCTGGGGTCATGATTGGTTTTGTTCCAATCAGAGTTCTTGGCTTTCAAAATTACTTGTTCTTATAATTTGTTACTATAACAAAAGTCGTTCTCCTGTACACAAAAGGAAAAAATGTTAACTATTGGAGGAGCATTGGGAGAACAGGTACATTAATGCTACATTGACTTTATTTTCTTGAGTGTCAATGTGGAGATGCTGAGTTTAAATGTGTTAAATTTATTATCAACAATTAGAATGGATCTTTATAGAAACAATGGCAGATCTATGTCATTTTGCATCTATTTTTTCCCTTTTACTTCCAGTTTCATTTATAATTGTTCTCGGCATGAACTGGTTTAATGGGATTTTATGCTTGGATTTTTATAGATTCGTTTTCCTTTACATTACTCTTTGCTGCTTTGTGAGGTGATTCTGTGCATTTTCCTCTATCACCCAAGTAACCAAGTAATACTTTTGTATTTAATGGCTCTATCAGTGATATGGACACTTCCTTTAAAATTATAAATTGCAATTCATCTAAGCTTTCTTATCTAATACAGCTTCTAAATGTCCTTTCATAAATCTGCCACAGAGGATCTATGCACAATGCTGTAGTTTTTCTTCTAGATGTTTTGACATTGCAAGGATACCAATAGGGCATACAGGCTATCCATTAGTTGTATTTTATTTTTGATATGTAATCACCCACTCCCTATTCCAGTCATCTATCGTTATATTATTTCTACTAAAATTGTGACTGTGTTTTATCCTTTAACTTTAGACATTATTCTTTAGAGGAAAGGATGAAGACGAGAGACAATATATGCTCAGATATTAGTTTCCTAGAGGGACAAAGAAGAACCAGATCTCAGAAAGGGGTAGGATCCTGAACTTCAGTGAAATGATCTTTGGGCTCTCCATGATGAGGAATGGGATCAATAATGTAGTCACACTGTGTATTTATACCCTAGATTATGCTATTGCATTCATAGATTATGCTATTTTCACTCTCCTATTCAACTGTGGACTGGGATTGTCCCATATAAAATAGTCATGTAATGATGTCAGAGAAGATCAGGCATCTTATCAGGAGGAGAGAGGTCTTGCTTAGGAGCATCTGATAAGTTTGCCACCACTGAGGTCAAAGGCAAGGAGGCACTGATCAGTAACTTTGCTGGTAATTTGAAGTGTCTAGCCTTGAAAATTGAGGCATAGAAAATTCCAGATAGATGGGATTCCAGAGAAGTGACAGAGTGTAATAGGTGAAGGAGGCATATATAGAAAAGAAACAGATTGTCAGATAAAGACTAGACATTTTTTTAGACTACTTTACCAACTAATTGTATATTATCATCTGTACAAAAAGCAACCAACCATTGTATGGATAATTACTTGGGAAATGAGAATTTATAAGATCATAGGATTAAAGCTTTAGAGTTGCAAGGAATCTTAGAAGTTATCTTGTCCCATATATTTTACATATGGGGAATTGAGGCTGAGGGAGATTATCCTAAAGTCATACAGGTGGTGTGTGACAAGTCTGAGATTAGAATCCAAGTCTTTGAAACCCAGATCCAGTATTTTCTTTAAATTTTACAGGGCTGGTTTCATAACTCTTTTGAGAAATTATGCATCTCATTTAGGAATCTTTACAATGTCCTAAGACTTGGTGCTATCAGCACAATGACATCCATAAAGGAGGTATAAGACATCACCATTCATAAGAAATCTGTTTTTCAGTTGTACTCTGAACTAGAGGTCTTCCAAGATACTGGCAAACATTTTTCATCTGTTTTTATGCCTCACCTGTATAAATAATCTGAGGATGGTAATGTTATTTCTGCTATCACTTTTTTTCAGGGAATCATATGATCGTTTTTTATAAGAACAGGAGCCACCTTGTTGAAGGAGAGCCTTCGAGGTGATATTTTGCTCTACTAAGCCAATTTTTTATAGTTAGCAAACAATAAATACCATGGGATCATATTCACTACACCTTTAAGTCTGCGACTGCAGCAATGTTGTCTACTGTGGAACATTATTTGGAAAAGGCTGCACAAAAAGCCTACCTCTTCTTATACCTTAAAGTATGAGGCATACCCTTGATGCAAGCTTAGATTAATTTTATTAAGATTTTGTTGGGTTGGAAAAAAACAGATATATGAGCAATGTTCCTCAGTAGTTCTTTATTTGCCTTTTTAGGTAATAATCAGGTCCATAATTTTCCCCCAAGAATTTTGTATAGTTTCTTGTTTTCTGATACCCTGAGAACCTCCTCATCAAGGTCTTCCAATTTCTATCACCTCCAGCATGCCCCTATGCTGTATTTATTGGGTCTGGTCAGGCTCCCCTTTCCATCTTTATTTTTTTTCTTTTTGCCATTTCATATAATACCTTAAGTACTGTGAGATTAGCATCTAAAAGTGTTAGCCTAACTGCTTATGCTGCAGAAAAAAATTTGCCATTGAAATTTCTAGAGCTCTTTTCCATTTTTCACATTTGTTGTCCTAATTTCACTTTTAAATACTCTCAAGGTGACATGATTTAGTTGGATATCTCATCAAATTTTCTGTAAACTTGATTTTCCATCTACTGTTTTTCACTATTTTGTGAGATGAAATAGCTCATGAACTTTGATCATCTTCTTTTGTAAGATTTTACAAGAACATTTATCATATGCTATACTGGAATTGCCAATGATTGCCAAATCTCTCTACTTGTCAAAGAGGTCAAGTGTTTCCTGACATATGTTTTTAGGCTTTATTTTTGGTCTACTCATGTGGTGATTGATTTACTCAAATTAAACTTCCTTAGGAAATAATAATCTGTTTCAATGTCTATTCCTTTATATATTTACCATTTTTTGTACTAAGATTTTTAGCATAGGTCAACTTTACAATTATTTCAGTTATATGTCATATTTTCTCATTTTTATTCTACATTTTATTCAATTTTTATTTTGATCTTTGCACTAAAAAATTAACAGCTTGACTGCACACAGAAATGACTCCTAGGTTGCTTCCTATTTGCTAAAATAGAATTATTTTCATTTTTGTCATTCTATTTGACGTGTGCCATGTCTAACATTTCTCAGTTCTCTTCCTAAAGAAAGTTGTCATTATATAAGTGTGAAAATTCAGTAGAGCCAACAGACATTTGACCTATTTTGTTTCTTATCCTTGAATGATGTTTTGCAATATATTTATTTTCTATCATTCCTTAAGCACACCTTTGTGTTAATTTAAATTAAGTCACTGTATTAAAATCAACTAGAATTAAAATAGATGATTTAATTTGAAGGGTTTTATTGACTCCACATAATTTCTTTAGCCTTTCTATATCTTTGTGATAGATATCGTTACATAAGCTGCAGTTATCTTCAGGGTATTGTTGTTTTGCAAATGTTCAATCATGAATGCTTCAAAATGTGTCCTTTGACATAAGGATTTGTGGATGTCCTGGATCCAGATGACAGAGTAAGAAGTAAGTTGCCTTCATTCTCCCTTATTAACTTCTGAAAACCCAGAAAATATCACTGCAGGAAAAATTCTGGAATGGCCGAGCCAGCAGAAAGATGGGGTGCAGTAGTCTTGTAGCCCAGGAACCTTGGGGGATTAACAGGAAAGGCCCCTCTCATTCTGGTGGAGGGGTAGCAGGATAGGATGAGTGGTATCCCAGCAAGCCAGTAGCAAACCCCACCTCAGCAAACCAGGGAGAGATCTTGAGCCCCACTCTGGTGGATCAGGCAAGCACCAACACCAGGATCTCCTGAATGTCTTGGCACAGGCAGGGGAACTGGTAGACCCAAGCTTGGAAAACCATCATGTGCACTGGTGGGCAGGTGTCCTCCAGCAGCCAAACCTCCTGGTGCTTCAGCATAATTCTATGAAGCACATCTCCAGGAGGCACAGCCCCAGGCTGACAGGCCTCCTCCAGTAGCCAAATCTTCCAGTGCTTTAAAGAAGCCTGGATGAACAGGCATCTTTCAGGGGCCAGACCCATCCCCAACCCAAGAGTTTCAGTGTTGCTGACCCCATATCAGCATCAGGTAAACTGCCAAGCCCCTACAGCCTCCAGCTGCCAGGACCTGAGGCCCCAGCACACAAAGCCAGTGACCAGGTGCCAGACTCCCAGTACAAGAAGTTTGGGTCAGTGCCCCCTGTGCTCCAGCAGGAAAGCACAGCTTTAAAAGTCAAGAAAAAGGCAAACACCATGAGCAAAAAGCAGAAATGGACAATGACCATAGATCTTTATTATGGGGACAGAGAAGATCAAGGCACAAATTTAGAAGAGAACAACATTGTCAATATACCCACATCTGAAACCTCAAAGTGAAGTATGAACTTGTCTCAAGCCCAAAAAGTCTTCTTGGAAGAGCTCAAGGAGGAGTTTAAAAGTCAAACAAGAGAGGTAGAAGAAAAATTTGGGAAAGAAATGAGAGGTACAAAAGAGACAGTAAATAGCTTGGAAAAGGAATGACAAAAATTGACTATAGAAAGTAAGTCTTTAAAGATGTAATTGGCCAATGGGAAAAAAGTACACTGAAGAAAAGCAAGCCCTTAAAAAGTACAATTGGCCAAATGGAAGAGTAGGCACAAAAACTTACTGAAGTTAAGAACTCCTTAAAAAGTAAAATGGGCCAAATGGAAAAGGAGGTACAAAAGGTAATTGAAGAAAACATTTTTTTAAAAAAAATAGAATTGGACAAGGGGAAGCTAATGACTCTATGAGATACCAAGAATCAGTCAAATAAAAACAAAAGAATGAAAAAATAGAAGAAAATGTAAAATTCCTCACTGGTAAAAACAACTGACCTGGAAAATAGATCCAGGAGAGATAATCTAAGAATTATTGGTCTACTGGAAAGCCATGATAAAAAAAGAGCCTGGACAGCATCTTTCAAGAAATCATCAAGGAAAACTGCCCTGAGGTCCTAGAACCAGAGGCTATAATAGTCATTGAAAAAATACACTGATCACCTCCTGAAATAAGTCCCAAATTGAAAATGGCAAGGAATATTTTATCAAAATTCCAAAATTACCAGGTCAAAGAGAAAATATTGCAAGCAGTCAGAAAGAAACACTTTAAATATCATGGAACCAAAGTCAGGATTGTGCAGGACCTTGCAACTTCTACATTAAAAGATCACAGGGCACAGAAGATGATATTGCATAAGGAAAAGGAGCTTGGATTACAACTAAGCATCATTTATCCAGAAAAACTGGGTGTAATCCTTCAGGGGAGGAGATGGATATTCAGTGAAATATGGAATTTCCGAACCTTCAAATACAAAACTTGAGAGGTATAAAGAGGTAAACAGGAAAGAAAAAAACAAAAACATGTTATTAATAAGGGCAAACAGTTTAAATTCCTACAGGGGAAGATGTCACTTGTAACTCTTAATAACAGTATTGTTATTACCACATTTAAAAGGGATTTACACAGACAGAGGGGATGTGTTTTAGGTGACTTTGATGTGATAATAACATATAATTAAGTGGTGAAAAGGGATTGTACTGGGAGAAGAAGAAAGGAGGAAGCAGGCAAGAGTAAATTACTTCACATAAAAAGGGTACAAAGACCTATTACAGTAGAGGGAAAGAAGAGAGGGGGATGAGCATTGTCTGAACATTACTCTCATCAGATTTGTCTTAAAGAGGGAATAACATAAGCAGTCAGATACAGAAATCTAACTCACCCTATAGGAAGTGGGAAGGGAAAGGGAAAAGAAAAGGGAGGGGGTAGATAGAAGAGAGGGAAAAAGTAGTAAGGGAAAAGTGGACAAAAAGGGAGGGGACTGACAGAAGGGAGGGCAGGCTGAGGGAGGTGGTGGTCAAAAGCAAAACTCTAGTGAGGAGGGAAAGGGAGAAAGGAGAGAGAAAAGCATAAATGGGGAAAATAGGATGGAGAGAAAGACACAGATCATAACTGTGAATGTGAATGGGATGAACTCTCCCATAAAACAGAAACAGAGAGCACAGTGGATTAAAAACCATAATCCTACAATCCCGAAAGGAACACATTTGAAGCAAAGGGATACACACAGAGTAAAGGTAAAAGACTTGAGCAGAATATATTATGCTTCAGCTGAAGTAAAAGAAAAAAATCAGGGGTAGCAACCCTGACCTCAGACAAAGCAAAGCAAAAATAGATCTAATTAAAAGAGATAAGGAAGGAAAGTGCATCCTGCTAAAAGTTTCCATAGTATATGGAAGTAATATCAATACTAAACATATATGCACCAAGTGGTATAGCATACAAATTTTTAGAGGAGAAATTAAGGGAGTTACAGGAAGAAACAGAGAACAAATCTATACTACTAGAGGCCTTCAACCTCCCCCTCTCAGACCTAAATAAATCTAACCACAAAATAAAAAAGAAAAAAGTTAAGGAGATGAATAGAATTTTACAAAGGTTACATGTGGTTGACCTCTAGAGAAAACTGAATGGGGATATAAAGGAATATACCCTTTTCTCAGTGGTATGTGGCACCTACACAAAAATTGACCTTGTATTAGGGCATAAAAATTTCACAATTCAGTGGAGAAAGGCAGAAATATTAAATGCATCCTTTTCAGATCATGATACAATATAAATTACAGGTAATAAAAGGTCACAGAAAGATAGACTAAAAATAATTTGAAAATAAACAATCTAATCCTTGAGTGAGGCAACCAACAAATCATGGAAACAATCATAACTTCATCCAAGAAAATGACAATAATGAGACAACATAAAAAATTATATGGATGCAGCAAAAATGGTTCTTAGTGGAGGTTCTATATCTCTAAATGCTTACATGAATAAAACAGAGAAAGAAGAAATCAATGAATTGGGAATGCAACTAAAAAAAGCTAGAAAAATAACAAATAAAAATACCCAATTAAATACCAAATTACACATTCTGAAAACCAAAGGAAAGATTAATAAAATTGAAATTAAGGAAACTATTGAACTAATAAATAAAACTAAGAGTTGGTTTTATGAAAAAAAAATAGGCAAACTTTTGGTCAATTTAACTTTAAAAAAGAAAAAAAGAAAACCAAATTACCAGCATCAAAAATGAAAAGGGTGAATTCACCACCAATGAAGAGGAAATCAAAAGAATAATTAGGAACTATTTTTCCCAACTGTATACCAAAAATTTCGACAATCTTAGTGAAATGGATAAATATTTATAAAAAATATAAATTGCCTATAACAGCAGAGGAAGTAAAATATATAAATAACACCATTTCAGAAAAAGAAATTGAACAAGCCATCAATGAATTCCCTAAGAAAAAATTTTCAGGGCCAGATGGATTTATAAGTGAATTCTATCAAACATTTAAAATACAATTAATTTCAATACTATATAAACTATTTGGGAAAATAGACAAAGAAGGGGTCCTACCAAATTCTTTTTACAATATAAATATGGTACTGATATCTAAATTGGGAAGAACCAAAACAGAAAAAGAAAATTATACACCAATTTCCCTAATGAATATAGATGCAGAATTTTTAAATAAAATATTAACAAAGAGATTACAGCAACTTATATCAAGGATAATACACTATGAAAAGGTAGGACTTATACCAGGAATGCAAGTTAATCAATGTTAGGAAAACTATCAGCGTAATTGACCATATCAAATATAAAACTAACAGAAATCATATGATTATCTCAACAGATGCAGAAAAAGCATTTGACAAAATACAACACCCATTGCTATTAAAATACTAGAGAGCATAGGAGTGAATGGAATCTTACTTAAAATGATAGGTAGCATCTATCTGAAGCCATCAGAAAATATTATACATAATGGAGATAAGCTAGAAGCATTTCCTATAAGATCAGGGGCGAAACAAGGATGTCCATTATCACCACTGTTATTCAATTTGGCACTGGAAATATTAGCAGTAGCAATAAAAGAAGAAAAGAAATTGAAGGAATTAGAATAGGCAAAGAAGAAACAAACCTATCACTCTTTGCAGATGATATAATGGCATACTTAGAGAATCTTAGAGAATAAACTAAAAAATTATTCAAAATTATAAACAAATACAGCAAAGTTGCAGGATATAAAATAAACCCATATAAATCATCTGTATTTCTATATATTACTAACAAAGCCCAACAACAAGAAATGGAAAGAAAAATTCCATTTAAAGTTACTATGGGCATTATAAAATATTTGGGAGTCTCCCTGGCAAAACAAAGCCAGGAATTATATGAACACAATTCCAAAACCCTTTTCACACAAATAAAATCAGATCTGAATAATTGGAAAAATACCAGTTGCTCATGGGTAGGCTGAACTAATATACTAGAAATGACATCTACCTAAATTTATTTACTTATTCAATGCTTTACCTAACAAACTACCAAAAATTATTTTCTAGAACTAGAAAATGTAATAACAAAATTCATCTGGAAGAACAAAAGGTCCAGAATATGAAGGGAATTGATGAAAAAAAATGCAAGGGAAGGTGGCTTAGCTGTACCACATTTTACAATACACTATAAAGCAGCAATCATCAAAACTACTTGGTACTGGCTAAGCAATAGAGTGGTGGAATAGGTCAGGTACACAAGAAACAGTAGTCAATGACTATAGTAAATCCACTATTTGATAAATCCAAAGGCTCCATAAGATGAGAATGAACTATTTGACAAAATCTGCTGGGAAAACTGGAAAATAGTATGGCAGAAACTAGGCATAGACCAACATCTTACACTCTATGCCAAGATAAAGTCAAAATGGTTACGTGATTTAGATATAAAGGTTGATACTATAAGCAAACTAGGGGAGCAAAGAATAGTTTACCTGTCAGATCTATGGAGAAGGGAAGAATTTATGACCAAACAAGAAATAGAGAACATTACAAAACACAAAATGCGGGATTTTGATTACATTAAATTGAAAAGTTTTTTTCACAAACAAAGACAAAGGAACCAAGATTAGAAGGGAAGCAGAAAGTTGGCAAATAATTTTTACAGGCAGTGTGTCTGATAAAATCCTCATTTCTAATATATATATATATATATATATATATATATATATATATATATACACATACATACATATATATGTATATGTGTGTATACACACATACACACACATATATGTTTATCTATATCTACATCTATATATTATATATAATATATATATATATGTGTATATATATATATATATATGGAAAGAGAGAGAGAGAGAACTAAGTCAAAATTTATAAAAATTTATAATCCAAGTCATTCCCTAATTGATAAAAGGATATAAAAAGGCAGTTTTTGGAGGAAGAAATTAAAGCTATCTGTATCTATATGAAAAAATGCTCTAAATCAGTGTTGATTAGAGAACTGCAAACCAAAACAACTCTGAGGTACCACATCACACCTGTCAGATTGGCTAACATGAAAAAAGATGAAATAAATGTTGGAGAAGACGTGGGATAATTGGAACACTAATGCATTGTTGGTGGAGTTGTGAACTGATCCAACCATTCTGGAGAGCAATTTGGAACTATGCCCAAAGGGCTATAAAATGATGCATATCCTTTGACCCAGCAATATCACCTCTAGTTCTGTACCCCAAAGGGATCATAAAAACGGGCAAAGGACCCACTTGTATAAAATATTTATAGCAACAATTTTTGTGGTAGCCAAGAATTGGGAATTGAGGGGATGTCTATCAATTGGGGAATGGTTGAACAAGTTGAGGCATATGAATGTAATGGAATACTATTGTGATATAAGAAATGATGAAAAGGCAGACTTCAGAAAAACCTGGAAAGACTTATATGAACTGATGCTGAGTGAAATGAACAGAACCAGAAGAACATTGTACACAGTTACAGACACATTGTATGATGACTGACTTTGATAGACTTAGCTCTTCTCAGCAATGCAGGGACCTAAGACTACTCCAAAAGAGTCATGATGGAAAATTCTATCCACATCCATGGAAAGAACTTTGGAATTTGAATACGAATGGAAGCATACTATTTGCTCTTTTTCTTTTGTTTTGTTTTCTTTCTTCTTTCTTGTGATTCATCCCATTGGTTCTAATTCCTATTTACATAATGACTAATGTGAAAATATGTTTGATATGAATGTATATGTAGAGCCTATATCAGATTGCATGCCATCTTTGGGAAGGGTGAAAAGAGGGAGAGGGAGAAAATTTAAAATTCAAAATCTTATGGAAGTAAATGTTGAAAAATAAAAATAAATAAATAATAAAAATAAATAAAATGCCATTAAAATAAAAAAGAAGTTTAGTAATACTGTATAATTTATTTTAGAATAAAATATTTTCTTCCTGATGCATTAAAAACAAAAGAAATGAGTTGTAGTGCCTTTAGATGCACAGTAAAGCTAACTGCCAATTTCTTTATTTGCTTCTCCAAGGAAGACCTACAAGCTATTCTTCAATTTAGTTACAGTTTTTTCCTGGTTTCATTTACGGTGAAAATGTCATGATACGATTCAATTTTTCCAGTAACACTCCTACTCCTTAGCCCCTGGACAAGGATATCGCAGATAATAAGCCAACAGTTAAGATGACATTTTTCCCCTCCCTGCCTTACTTCCTTATCACTGGCCTACTGTTTCAGCATAAGAAAAAGAGAGGAGGGAGGTTGCATAAGAGTCAGGGGCATTTTGAATTTTTATTAATTTGGTGACTTGCCATAGGCAAAATATCCATCACCACCAAGTGGCCAGTCTGCCTGTGATGAACCTTTCCATGCTTAGTTATTCTGGTTCTCAAGAAGCAGAGTTTACTGCTGGGAACAGCTGAATTATTTCATGGTGGATTCTGTCAGAGCTTGAGTTGTGCAGGTAAGGCACTGGAAGACCTAGGGTCTCCTTTATGCTATAATGAGGCATTGAAAGAGGGTTTGTGGATATAACACATTGGTATATACTGTTTTATGTTACTTTTAGGTCATTTTATAAACTTATGTTTTTGAATACAGTAGGTTCCCAATATCTATATTTGTTCATTGAGTTTATGTAATCCTTTTTTCCTACCAATACTGTAAATTATTCAGAGTCAATAAGTGTGGCTCTGACTATCTGCATTTGTCTTTAGGACTTCAGGAAAGGGCTGGGCATATTAAAATATTTGGCTTTATTTTCCCTTGCTCTTTAGTTAATGGCTTAATTTTACTGTTTGTGTTTACATACGCTGCTGAACACATCATCAAATGAAAGTAAGTGTTTAAGAAATGTTTTGTTTTCTTTTTGCTTTTGATGAGCTATACTAGAAGTTTACTTTAAGATTGCCCTTAGATTACAAACTCTTATACCATTTTGGACATAAAATGATTTTACATTTAGGCCCTCATAGGATCCAGAGCTCTATTCCCTCTTCAATTCACAAATTAGGAAACAGTCTTGGAGAGATTGAGTGATTTGCCCAATGTTACATAGATAATAAATAAGAGAGACAGGAATCAAACCTCTGTCCCTTACCTCCTGTCCCTTACCTGAACCCTTTCCATTATACTGTACTGTCTCTCAGATAGCAGTTTAAGTTAATAAAGGCCATAAAATCAGGCCAAAGCTAATCTGGACATATTTCTGCTTATTCTATGGTAGTTTCTTAACAATTAGAGTAACCCACAAACATAATGGCCTCCTATAAAATAACAAATATAAGGAAATCAGAAAAGACATGGGGACTATAGGGCCAGACCCTGGTCTATCCACATAGGCTTGATGGGACTCCTGATGCTCTTGACCTCAGCAGTGGAGGGGGTGAGGTAGACATAATGGATACAGTATGACAACAGCAACATAATAAGTTCTAACCTGTATTGCAGGATTTTTAGCCTTGCAAGGAGGTGGCATGCAACATAAGGTCAAACGGAGTACACCATCAGAGAAATATAGTACATTATAAATGAAGTCAGAATATTAATCCAGAAAAATAAAAGCCTTACAGATTCAGAACTGATTAAACAATATATAGACGAATGTATAGCAAAAATTGAAATGGGATCAAGTCCCATGTCCTAGGCCAATTCACCAACCTCCAATGGCCCTCACTCCCCTACAAAGTTGTGGACCTTCAAACCGAGGAGAAGCTAAGGAAACTTTCTAGACAATTGTATTTCAGGTCTCATGATGAAGTTTCTTAATCCAAGAAACAGATTCTCTGTATGAACTCTGAGCCAAGCAGGGCCTGAGCACAAACTAGATGATGGAGATTTTTTCCTTGACTTAAACCCAGTAAGTGAAAGAAAGGACTAAGAATATGGAGACTTTGCAATAATGTCCCTTAACCCCTCAAAGATTTGGGCACCTGATCTCAAAACATTAATTTATATATCCTTGAATTTGTCAGTATCAATATCTTGCTAATAGGCAGTGAGAAAATCAAATTGATATTGTCTCCATGATTCTATTCGACATTACCATTTTGTGAGTTAAGTTCAGAAGTTAATAATCAGACTTCTGTTTTCCTCTCTGAGTTAATTGTTTAGAAGTTTACTTTCCTGTTAATTACTGTTCTATTCTTGTGTGAAGGGAATCTGTTATACTTTAAGGATGCAGGTGGATGCCAGGGAGTCTGGTCTGTTATCTCTGTAATACTACCTGTCCTTCAAGAAAGTCTGCTTTGTTATCACAGTTACACTAAGTAGTCATGCAGGCAGACACCACCAATAAGCTTTCCATACAAACGAGATGGAGGGAGGGGTTGTTGCTAGCATTGTTTATTTCCAGCCAATTATATTATTCCTTATATCTGTAATGCTTCAGCCTGTAATCAATCACATTGCTTTGCCTATCTGTGATGCTGCCTTCTAATTTTTGGAAACTCCACCTATTGTCTGTACAAATGATCTGCCTGCCTTCATTCAAAATCTTGGTTTGTGGAGGAGCTGAATGATCCCTTTTGTTGGTAACTGCTAGCCTTACCAATAAATTGAATATACTCAGATATTTGTTCTTCAGTTTACCTTACTTTCAATTGTAACAATTGGTGAGCCAGGAGTCAAGAGGAGACACTGGCCCTGAAGTTTGGACTCCTCCTTGATCTTTAGTCTAAAGGTAAGCTTCCACTTCAACAGGGAAGACTATCCCTGAGAAGTCCTTCTAAGGGAATAGGTGAGCCTCCATGAGGTTCAAGAGAATGTTATCCTCCATACTAGTGGGCAAGACTCTATAAGAGAAAAATGAGATTTGACATTTCTAATTATTGTACAAGTTCGAAGCTTTGAGATTGCTTTTAAAAATTGTGTGCACTAATTCTGATTAAAAACTTTTCAAGGGTAAAAAAAATGAACTAGCCAGCAAATGTTTCTCTATACTATCTTTGCTGTGAATTTCACATATGGTTTAAAGGTTTTTATAACTGCTAAAAACATCTTACTGTATTTTTGGAGGTTTACAGCTAGCATTAAGATTAAGAGAAAACAGTACAAGCCTCTCTCCCCTCACTGGAGATGATAGATGCATTATTCTCATTCAGGAAGTGATTTTACCTATTAGAGAATAAAGAGAATTGAAGCCAGTTTGAAATAATTGATTAGATAAACTAAAAGCAAGGTCACCAAAAGAAATTGGATAAGAGCATGCATTTGTAAGCTTTTAAGAACCTCAAAGGGAGCAGTATTACAATTAACCAAAGTTGTATTTAAAAAAAAACTGTGCTAAATTACAAAGGAGAAATTTAGTGGGTGAAGATGGTTTTATAGAAAGTCTGGGATAGGAAATAATGGTGTCAGATCCAGATCCATAAGGAGAACAAGAAAAGTCCAGTTTTGCATGGCTTTAAGTCCAGTCTAGAGATATAAACAGAAAGGAAGAGAGAAAATTTAAGCAAGTAGGGTTTGAAAGTAAAAGGGGTTTGGAGTTTTGCAAAGAAAGGTTTGAGGGAGGTTTTTGATCTCTCAAAATAAAAAAAAATGTGAGAAAATATTGTATGATTATTCTTTATGATCTGCAAACTACAGTAATATATTTACAACATGAAATTTTTTTGGAGACAGTATACTAAAATTCCATCCTTGAAAGACTATTACAAGAGTATATTTTAGTTATGTGAGAAATATAAAATCCTCATAGACCCTAAAAGCAGGAAAATAGGAATGTGAGAGCATTGAATGAAGTCCCTCCAGTTAAAAAACATTTTACAGAGAATAGCACATGCCTCTGGGAAAGGTGAGGATACCCTCTTTAAGAATTTGAGTAGGTTTAGATTGAAAAAAACCAAATAATTGATTTGGGTCTTTGGGTGATTTAAAAGGAAAAAATAGGAAGTTTGGGGGAACTGGGAGTGTCACCACAAACTGAATTTGAAATTGGGCTAATTGATGATAATAGGCTTTAAATTTTGAAGCACTGCTGACTAGTGGTCCTTGGGAATTTTTTTTTAAGTTTTAAATGTTACCACTTAAATGATTAAAACTCCAGATTTGATTTAGACAGAATTTTGTTCTGAAACTAAATAGGATAATTGTGGTAAATTAGAACCCAATACAAACTACTTTTACTATTTGGAAATAAGACAATCATGGTAAAAAAAATAGAGTCAAAATCAAGTCTCAGAAATTTGTTAATTGTGTGACCTTAAGTAAGTTATCTTACCTCTGTTTACCTCAGTTCCTTGATCTGTAAAGGAGATGATGACTCAACTCCTATAGTTATTGTAAGAATCAAAATGATATCATGATTGTGAAATGCTTAACAGAGTGCCTGTCATATGGTGAGGACTATGTAAATGTTATCTATTGTTACTATCACTATTTATTTTCCTTAATTGAAAATTATTGCTCTATGTTGGGTTTCAAATGAGATTAGTACAAAATGCTGTAATGATAAAATGATGATAAAATGATTTTCTATATACTTTGGAAATTCATTTTACTGAGCTGACATCTGACTGAGTTTTGTTTCATTTTATTGTACATGTTATTATGTTTCTAAATTTTCTTGTATTGTGATTTTTGGGAAGCTATTGTATAAGAAATGTTATTAAGAAGATGATACAATTGTATCATTGAAAAATTTAACTCTTTTTAATCTGGATACTGTGAAATTATTAATTATTAGAGACTATTGTTATAATGTTGGGACCCATCAAGTATTTAATTGAGCATATTTTATTTTTTAATTTCATATTTTATTCCCCCAGTTATATGTAACACCAATTTTTCTGCTTTCATTTTTAAAAATTGATTTCCAAATTCTAGCCCTGCTTCTAATCTCCCACTTTTACAAGGCAAGTCATTTGATATAAATTATACATGTGCAGTCATATAAAACATATTTCCATACTCTTCACAGTGTGAAAAAAAGCACAGACCAAAAAAAAAACAACCCAACAAGAAAAGTAAAGTTTAAAAAATGCTTTGATACGCAATCATATTCTATCAATTCTTTCCCTGGAGATAGATAGCATTTTTACCATGTCTTCCGAAATGTTTTGGATTATTGTATTTCTGAAAACAGCTAAGTCATTTGCAGATGTATAATGTTCTCCTGGTTCTGCTCATTTCAATTTGTGTCCATTCATGTATTTCTAGGATATTCTGAGGTAATCCTACTCATTATTTCTTATACTAAAATAGTATTACATCACAATCATATGCCACAACTTACTCAGCTATTCCCCCAAATAATTACCAATTAACGGGCTTCCCCTAAATTTTCAATTCTTTGCCACCACTAAAAAAGCTGGCATAAATATTTTTGTACATGTGGATACTTTTCCTTTTTTAATCTCTTTGGGATAGAGACATTGTAGTTGTTTTGCTAGGTCAAAGGGTAAGCATGATGCATGGTTCCAAATTGCTTTCCAGAATGGTTGAATCAGTTCACAACCACAAAGGCAGTGCATTAATTTCCCAATTTTCCCACTTCCCCTTCAATATTTTTCATTTTCTGTTTCTGTCATATTAGCCAATTTGACAGGTATGGGAGGTACCTCAGAGTTATATTAATTTGCATTTCTCTAATCAATAGTGATTTCAAACATCTTTCCCTATGACTATAGACAGCTTTTATTACTTTGCCTGAAAACTGCCTCTTTGTATTCTTTGATCATTTCTCAATTGGGAAATAAGTTTTGCTCAGTTCTCTATATGTTTGAAAAGTGAGGCCTTTATCAGAGAAACTTGCTGTGAAATTTTTTCACAGCTACGATTACTGTGTATTCCCCTCATTTATACTACTCTCTTTTCTTTCACCTTCTCCATCCTTAAAAATGTTTTGTTTCTGACTATTGCCTCTTCCAATCCATTATCCTTTCTATCAGCACCCCCATCCTCTTATCCCCTTCCTCTCCTACTTTCCTGTTGGGTAAGACAGATTTCTATTAATTTAGTATATTTAAAAGGGAATAGTAGCAACTTTATGGGAAAAGAGAGGGAGAGAGAGACCTTGTAAAATATTTTTATTTTTAAACTTGCCAAGTTTCTTGGGACCATCTGCTTGGGAAAGGTCATAAAATCTTATCACCCCTCTGAAAGAACTTGCTAGATGTTATGAAATTCTAAAATGATGAGTTGGTTTACTGGGAAACTAGCATCCCCTCTTCCATTACAAATGCTTCTTGCCAAAAAGTGTGCATATGTGGGGGCGGGGGAAGGACTTACAAGGCTGTCTATAGAAAAGAGTGAGTATTCTTAAAGATTACATGGCTGTCACTTATCAAAATTATTCAACTGTATTTGTTAATAAATAGTATCTATTAGACTTACATCTTTGGACCAAATTAGTAGCAAAAGACTCCTAGATTCAAAGACTTTATTTTGCCATGAGGGTTAAATAGGAAATATGAATATACATTAGTCTAGAAGCTTACAGTAGCCAGCATTTTTCTAGGGTTCTTGAATCAATATCATATATTCACTGTATGTGTGAAACTCCAGAATGTGATTATTCTTAATTATTCAATACTTCATTTCTGCCCTGGGATGGATCTAAACTAGCAAGACCCAAATGTGCCTGTTTAACAATAATGTTTATTAAAACGAGTACAACAATAGTATCTTCATCCTAAGCCGTGATTAATGAAATTTTATTATTTGAGGTAAAATCTCTTGGCACTGTAATTCGATTTGTTTTGAGTTTTTGATTCAGGAATAAATTCTGATGTTTTATTAGGTCAGTAATCCACCACTTGAGGGAAACTGCTCAAAGGGAGTGTAATCTGGGAACTGCTGTAGGTGGATGTTTATGTCTGGGAAAAGTTGAGGGCACAACCTTGCTATTACCAAATGTAGAACCTTACTGACTCCATTTTCTCATTATGTTATTTCTTTTTTTGAACAGAACGGTTTCCCACGTTATTGATCCTGAGGCTGGACGTGACACCTTATGAATAATGTGAATCTTTATTATATTATTGGCTGTTCCAAAAAGTTAACTATGACTTTTACCTGAACTCAAACAGAACTAAGGATGGTATCCTAGCATGCCTATGTTAAGTCATTCTGTGCCCTTAGGCTTAAGCCTGGAAGATTAGTCTTGATACTATTATAACCATATCCCTGGTTCCTCCTTTCATAGCATACTTATCTGATAATTTTAAGAGAGGAAAACGACCCATTTTACAAGTCAGGCTCTAATAGATAAAAAAGAAGAGACTGTACCTTTTTGATAAGCCATGGGAAAACTACTGAGAGTCACTGTATATTAGTATTGTCTTTCACATTTAAAGCTGATTGAAATCATCAATAAAAATTGTTCATAACAGTGGAAGATTTGTTTGAACTGATGTAGAAAAAAGTTGCAGGATCAGGAAAATAAGAGACAATGAAATTTTTGAGAGCCAAGATGGCAGAGTAAGCTGTAAATCACTGTAACTCTCCCACATTCACCTCCAAACAACCATAAAATAGCACCCCAAAACAAATCCTGGAACAGGAGAACCAGGAAAAAGACAGGGTGAAACAATCTTTTAGCCCAAGCAACTTGGAATATCAGCTAGAAAGGTCTATCTCACTCAGGTAAGAGGGAAGCGGCATCCAGGGCAGGAAGTGTCCCAGCTAGCCAGCAGCAAGCCTCACCTAAGCAAACCAATGGGAGATCCTGATACCCAGGGCAGTGGAGGAGGCAAATGCCAACACCAGGAACCCCCATATGCCTCAGTATAACCAGGAGAATGGGCAGACTACAACTCCAAGAACTGCCCCATGATTCAGCATATTTCTGGGCAAACAGGCAACATCTAGTGGCCAGACTTCCACATATTTCAGTGCAGCCCTGAGGAAATGCAGAAATTCCCCACTGGGCTCAGTACAAGCTAAGGGACCAGACACCTTTAGCCTCCAGCAGTGCCAGCCACCCCCTCCTGCCCTACCTCATTAGTGCAGCACCAGACACGAGGGTCTCCCATGGGTCTCAGGGCAACATCAATGCAGTACCAGGTAAACAGCCAGGGCCTGCAGCCCTTGGCACAAGAAGCCTAAGACAGTGCCCCTTTCACCCCCGGATCAGGGCTTGAATTTTAAAGAAGGAAAAAGATGACAAAAAACCCCAACAAAAAAAGAATCTGACCATAGAAGATTATTATGGTGACAAGGAAGATCAAGACACAATACATATTTAGAGGGTACAGGTATAAGGTAAATTAATGGATGAGAAACAGGAGTACAATGGATCTAGAAGGAGGGGAGAGGTAGAATAAAGAGGTGAGAAAGACCTATTACAATGAAGGGGAAGATGAGAGGGGGGCAATGGGCATTACTTGAACCTTATTTTCCTCAGTATTGGCTCAAAGAGGGAATAACATATAAATGTTAGGTATTATTGATATTGTTGTTAATAGAGAGAACACTAAAACTAAGTTGAATGCCTATGATTATAATGATCAACATTGCCCATGGCAAAGAAATGAGAAAAGGTTCTCCACCCTTTTGTTAGAGCTGTAGGGGACTATGGGTGTATGATGTCATTCATAGTCAGATGTGGTCAATGTGTTGAATCCTTCTATAGATATGTGCTGCAGATAAGCATCTTTATATTTATAAATTACTGCCCAAGAACATAGAGACGTTCCTCCTTCTCATTAGAGATCTTCAAAACATTTTGCAGTCTTTGGGAAGCTGTAGAAGGGAGTTTCTTCTAGATACGAATTGTACTAAATGTCTTTGAGGTCCTTTCCGATTCTGAGATTCTGTGACTTTTTGATTCTGTGACTTGATTTGAGAGGCAACATGGTAGAAAATAGTTCTTAAGGTTTTTTGCATGTTTTTCCAATCTAGTGAAGCCACTGAACCCCTTCTCAGAATAAGCCATTTAAATGCATATTAAAAATTACACAGGATTACAAAAGAAACCAATTGCATTGAAATGTAGCTAACAATTTTTTTTAAAGCAAGTGCATGGTCCTAGGTTAAGAGCTCTTGGTGTAGTGGATAGGATATAGTATTTGAATTCAGAAAGACCTGGGTTTAATTCCAATCTCAGAGACGACTTAGCTGTATGAACTTGGGAAAGTAAATTGACTTTTCCATGCCTCAATTTCTTTATCTAATGAGGCAATTTGACTTGATGATTTCTATGTTCCTTTCCAGATCTATAAAGATCCTTTGACCATAAAAAATGCCACATTGGTCAGGTAGTGTTCTAAGGAGATTGTAATGTATCTGGTGCAATATCATTTCATTTTTCCTCTAAATTGTCTTCTCAAATACTTGGGCTATCAACTGGAGCAGTGCATGCACAGGACTGCCACTTTTTCCCCATTGCCTATGTATTTGATGTTCTTCGAACCACCAGCAGAGCTAAGGCTCCTTAGGAGTTCAAGGGCAAGGTAGGTAGAGCTGGTTTTCATTCTTTCCTTCAGTGTCAAAATGTATGTCTTCTCTCCTTTTTGATTCTATTTGAAGTTAATTTTATAGTTTCCATCATCAATGGCAGTCTGGGCTTTGATTTATTTATGTACTTAGAAAATCATTTTAAGAAGACAATAGACCCAAAAAGGGCACCTAGAGTATAATAGGTATTATCTTCTATTTGGTATGTAAAACAGAAGGTGTGTGTATGTGTGTGCATAGGGAAGTAGGAACTGATTACTTTAGAAAGTGTCTATTTATAGAAGTTCTTTCTTGTGGTGACAAAGAATTGGAAATTGAGGGAATGCCCATCGATTGGAGGGTGGCTAAACAAGTTGTGGTATAGGAGTGTGAAGGAATACTAAGAAATATTGAGTAGGAATGTTTAAGAAAAACATGCAAATACATATATGAACCGATGCAAAGTGAAATGAACAGAACCATGAAAACATTGTGCATGACAAAAACAATATTGTAATGATGATCAGCTGTGAAAGACTTAGCTATTCTGTTCAAGACAATGGTCCATAATTCCAAATAACCCATGATGAAGAATGCTATCCACCTTGTGAGAAAGAGAACCGATGAACTCAGTGCTGAATGAAGCATACTTTTTTAGTTTCTTCATTTTTCTTAGGGTTTTCTGCATATGGTTTGTTTTGCACCATGGCTAATATGGAAATGCTTTTCATGACCTCACAAGTGTAATTGATATCATATGGCTTGCTTCCCCAGTGTGTGGGGAAGGAGAGGTAGGTAGGTAGAGTATTTAGAACTCAATTTTTTCTAAAAAAAATAGTTAATTATTTCACATATAATTGGTAAATATATAATAATAGACAGAGAGATAGAGAGATAAATATGTGCATATATTTTCTTTTTTAAGTAAATTACCTATTTAGTGGCTCAGAGCAAAGGGTTGGTGGAGAAGGAAGCCGAAAGGGAAAAGTACCTACTTAATGAAATTAGATTTTTGCCATATTTCTCAATGCATTTTTCTAAGGGCAAGAAGCAGAAGAGTTTGGCGCAGGTTCATTTGAGGTTTTCTCCCTGTATGCTAGACTACAACGCCCACTCTGACTATCTTTCAAATTAAACTTTGCCAAATCTCCAAGATTCTTCAAGGATCTCCCCAAATATAAGATACTTCCAAACCATTGAGGATCAGGATTTGTTTCCTGGGATTCTGGGAAACAGAATGTTTACTTGGGTGATCTGGGACTGCTCTGCAGTAGAAGAATGGTTTGACTAAGTCTTTTGACTTTCAGACAAAAAGGCAATACAACACTTCCTCACTACTACCATAAACTGCTTTAGAATTTGAATATGTCATAATTGGCAAGCTTACAGCTGTTTAATTAGGATTGACTGTAGAAGAGCAGTTCTTAATTTTTTTGGATTATGGACTCCTTTAGCCTTCTGGTAAAGCCTATGGGCCTCTTCTCAGAGTAATGTTTTTAAATGCAGAAAACAAAATACATAATCACAAAAGAAACCTATTATATTGAAATAAAGATATCAAAATATCTTTCAAAACCAGCATGTTTGTGGACCCCAGATTAAGAACCCCTGGTCTAGAATCTTCAGAAGCTGGTTTTAGTGTGGAATTGGCTTGAAGCAGGTTGTGAAGTTACTGCCACTCCGTGAGTAAATGATTCATCCTGAATTTACTAGGAAATCTGAACTCCCTTAGAGTTCTCTCCCTTAGAGAAATCATAGATGGCAATGAATTGTAAAACAGATAAGAATTTTTATTGAGACCTTCCTCAAACTTTTCCCTGGACCAACTCAGAGAACTTAGGAGGATTCAGAAAGGGCCAGCCCCTAGGCTCTCTTGGGTCCTATCAAAGTTTCACTCCTGATTGTTATTGATGTCTAGAAACAACTGGAGATAATAACAATAACAATAGTAGCAGCAGCAGCAGCAGCAACAACTATATATATATATATGTATATATATATATATATCACTGAAAGATTTGCAAAACCCTTTCCATATTTTGATTTGATCATTTGATCTTTATACCAACTCTATGAGGTAGGTGCTATTATACCTATTTTACAGATGAGGAAACCAAGGCTGAAAGAGGTTAAGTGACTTGCCAAAAGTCACAAAGCTAGTAAGTATCTGAGGCAAGATTTGAACTTCTTGACCAAAAACCTTATGATCTATCCACCATACCACCTAACCAAGATGCCCTTTATTGCCCTGATTTTGAGGCTAGTGGACACTGGGCTTTTTTTTTAATCTCTAGGCAAAGATGAAATCAACTCTGGTATATAGATTGCTACTTAACACATAACAGAAAAGCAAACTGAGGGGAAGTTGCTAAGTGACAAATTGGCAAATGTCCAGTTGAAATTCATGGCTAAAATGAGTTTCCTGGGTAATGTGCAGCTTTTGGTTTGCTAATTTTCCATCCCTCTTGTCCCCAATAATCAAAAGCTACTTTACCAGGAATGACTGTCATTGCAAAGACTGCCTTACTGAAGGAAGCAATGCACTTTCAATCTCTGCACAGGGACACACAGATTCTTCTGAGGGAAATTAAATAGTATTCCCAAGTAATTAAGTCTCATCCCTCAGGGCAAGAGACAATCACTCTGGTTTTCAAGAATGCAATCTTTCCTCACTTCTTTCTCTCTCAAATGCTGTCCAATTGTTGGAGTTCATCACCAAACGGTATTTCTCCCTTTTTCTTTTGTTGGGATCAGGAATTATCCTCTGCCAGGGCAGAGGGATTATCTGAAGTACTGTGGAGAACCCTATATCCTTGTTCAGTCCTAGGACTTTTGAATAGTTCCTTCAGCAACAAATGTCTCAGTTAATGAATAAGCTGACTTCATTATGGGACAATGTGGTTTTGTTAACTAGCTTTAAAAAAAATGCCAGTACTGAGGGACTATTGTCAAATCATAGATACCCATAATTTGGAAGTCCAAGGACAAATATATATCATATATACACAAATAGCAAGGCCTTATGGGATAAATGTTTTAACATGGCAAAAAAGTACCATGGGAATTCAGAGAAAGCTGAGATAGCCTCATGGATGAAGTAGCATTTGAGGCAGGCCTTTTGAAAGACTGGTAGGATTTTAATTGAAATTCAGGGCAATGGTAGAACCAATTAAGTGATTGAGAGTTTCTTGACAGTGAAAGGATAAAAGTTATTCAGAGAATGATGAGTAGTCTGGTTTGGGTGGAATATATGCTCTATTCAATTGAACAGATGATATAAAAGTGAAAAGGTAGACTGATGCCATTTTTAGAGGGCCTTGAATACCAAGTAAAGAGTTTATTCCTATTTGGTAGGCAATATGGTCCTAGTGGAAGTTGTTGAGTAGGGGGATGACATGTCAGTTAGAACTCTGGAAAGATAAATTTGGAGATAGTGTAGAAGATGGGCTGAAATGTGGGAAGAAGTCAGGGAAAGGAGGCCAATTAGGATGCTATTGAAATAGTTCAGGCCAAAGATAATGGAGTACTATACTAGAGTGGTACCATCAGCAGTGGAAAATGACAAGAAATTATGCCAATCTGACATGGTGACTGGATAGAGGAAAAAGAGCCAATGAAGGGGAGAAACTGAAATCACAATGGAAAGGGAGATGGTTTTAAAATCCCAGAGGAAGCTCAAAGGGATGAAATTAAGTGCATAGGTGGAGAGGGTTTGACCTTGAAAAGGAGGAAGGGGAACTTCTGAGACCAAAAGAAAGGAAGAGAAGATGAGTATTTTGAGGTGGAAAAGAAAGTATAGCCGATAAAAGCCATTTTGAAGGTGAAAAGGAGCTGAATGAATTCATGGTCATAGTAAACCCCACCCCCCCACCAAAAAAGGCAGAATTGGTTTGCTGAGAGTGAAGGTGGAACGGCTGACATTATGGTCCGAAAGCTAGCATAGAAAAAAAAGTTAGTGCTATGGAGAATATAATGGGAAATTAAGTCTTAAATTGGCCAAGTACTACTGAGGATCAGACAGAAGTTCACAAAAATTTATAGCGGGCCATGTCAGTATGTTTCAAAATGATTTTGTAACTTTCTCTAACAATTCTTGATGTGCTGGTAGCAAGAACAAAGTGGGCAGATGGTAGAGGTAAAAGCTGCAGATTAGTTGCTGGGCTTGCCAGAAGGTCAAGGGGACAAATGATTCTAGGGTACAACTTGGACGCAGTTAAAATGGCTGAACACAGTAGCCTAGGTAGAGAAGCACCAGATGGGACATCATAAAGAGAATGATCACCAGGAGAATAAGGACTACAAGGTTACAATGAGAAAGAGTAAATTCAGAATATGAGAGACAGAGACTTTGGGGATATATCGTACAGTAATTCTTGTTTAGGTATGTCATAGACTAGGTGACTTTGGAGGTTTGTTCCCCTTCTAAGATTCTGTGATTGTGAATGAGAAAGGAGAAAGCTAATGTAGTTGTGTACAATGATTAGAGTGCTTGAGTTTTTCCTCTTATTTAAAAATACAAATGTCTAGCATGAGGAATATTTCCATACTATATTGAGGAACTGGAAAAAGAGATGTGGACATAGCACATGAGGCATCTAAAGGAATGCAAGAAGGATTAGGATAATTCAGTCTAAAAACTCAAGCATCTCTTTTACATATTAAAAAATGGTTATTAGATAGTGATGGTAAAATATTTAAGTGGAGAGTAAGGAAGAAATTATGAAAGGAATAAGAAGGTAAATTAGCATTTTTAGAAGATGCTAAAATCCAATACCAATTATATTGCTTAATTACATTTTTCTCTTTTGAAGCTTCACCTCAAAATGAGAAGTTAGAAATTGTTATTTTTCATGAAAAGAACATATTTTTAGGATTTGGAGTATTTTCAAAACTTGAATGCTTATTTAGAATGATGGAACAATGGAAATTTTAAGAGCACTTGAAATATAAAGCAGATTTCATCTTGGGAGATAAAAGTTCAATTAATTAGTTAGCTAATTTTTATTTTTTCTTCAAGATGTCCAAATAAGGAAGGAAACAGAATTATGATTATTTAAAGGCTATATATATATATACATATATATATACATATATATGTATATCATAAACATGTGATATATATATATAAAGTTGTGATTCTTGATTTGTGCTTAATGATTTTAACAAATCAATTAATGCAAATTGCATTTTATGAAGCAGATTCTTATATTAGGTCTCGCTAGGTCTAGATCTCACTGACATATTTCTGAACAATGTCTCCACTACAGTGATTGACTATTCTCATCTTTTGCTACATGAAGGAATGATATCATATTCATATTCTGTTAAGTTTCTTCTCATAAATTTTTCTAATCTCTCCAACCTCCCATAATTAGTAGGCAGCTAGCCAATGGAAAGGGGAAATATTCTATAATACTGTCTCCTAAAAAGCAAGAATCAGTATACCACTGACCTTTCTTGGATCTCAGATAAAGACATTTAGTCACTGAAGTACTTAAAAGGTATGATTTTAAGGCATTTTCACCTATGAAGAGTTCACAGGGCATGGACCTACTGGACCTGTATGTGCTCCCTTATCTGAGAAAGGCTCTAATATTTATTTCACTGAGTATGTAGCATAAATTATATATACATATATTTAAATAGATGTATAATGTGTGCATATATACATTTATACATACAGAGAAGCATATGCTGTATATTATATGTTTATATATACTATATCAGCATATAGCATTATTATGTTCATGTATTTATACACATATATAATGTGTGTGTATATACACACATACACAAACAGGATATCACTGACCCCCACGCATATACCTTAACTCTAAAACAAGCTAAATTCAGAGGTTCTTGCCAATTCAAAGGGAGCACAGGAAGAAAACGGATGGCAACCAATTCAATTAAGGAGGTATTCACATCTATTTCATATTGTGTTAATGTCAGCATTTTCAGCAGGGGATTAAAGATGCAGGTCATCTTTAATGAGAAGCCAGAACACACAGAACTAATCCAAAGCTAGGGATGTAGGATAAAGGATAGCAGGGGAGCACATCAAGCCTCAAGGGGAGCCCAGATGTTGATTCTTGAGGAAAAAGTAGTGTCTGGAACCAGGCTAGTGGTTTAAATAGGAGCCATACTCCCAGGTACTGGAGGTCAAAGAAAGACTTTAACTGGTAGGTAGAAAAACTGAAGTCAGGATGCGCGCACCAAAAAAGGGAAAGATCAAGGAAGGCAAGACAGACAGGAGCAAGAGAGAAACCAAATTACTAGATTACTAAAACTGGGAGGATTTGAGAGGAGCTCAAAAAGGAACTAACCCAATTGTTTAGTGAGGAAACTCATTGATTAGCATCAATCAGTAACAATTCTCAATTATCTTTTATTTCTCTGGACAGGTCAGATGCTTTTTTGTTGAATGTGTGTGTGTGTGTGTGTGTGTGTGTGTGTGTATGTGTATTTAATTTTCCATAGGCAAATAGGTCAATACCCCAGTTACTAACAAGTGGCCTGACACTTACTCTGTTGCTTGATAAATGCTCATTGATTGGCAGATTACGAGTCCCAGGCTAGAGTCCTGATGTTAACTAAGTAAATTCAGAATCTGAAAAAAGGCTTAGGTGACATAAAGGCCTCATAAGAATGTCCTGAAAAACATGGAATTGAGAGAGATACAAATGTGCCCTGGTTTAAAGATGCTGAATGTACAAAATGATAGAATGATGGTGATTATTTCCACTGCAGAAATGTCCATCACTAAGTTATTTTAAGTAGGGTTCTCCTAATGCAGTTAAATGTGTTTGCCAGGCTCTGATCAATAAAGAAACTGAGGTGGAGCTTGAATGTAAAGAGGCACTGCTAATTTAAGGTCATTCTGAAATGAAGAAAAAACATGTATAGTCATAAAGGAGGCTGATAGGAAAATAAGATTTATGTGAGAAAAAATGGATTTACCTCATATTGGGAGTATACTTATTGTATAAAGCATGGAAACCCAGTATAAGAAGGCAGCATATGGCACTGAATCAGGAAGCCAGGCAGCTAGTGCTTTCACAGTTCTTGCTTTCCATCATTCCTTATCAACAAGATATAGTTGGCTTCCAACAACTAAAACATTTCATATGTATCTAGTTTACTCACTTCATTTCACGTGTTGCAATAATAATTTCTAAACCTTTCAAAAAGGATTTTAAAAATGAAATAAGAGACATGTGAGAAGAAATAGCACCTTAAATAAACACAACAGGCCAAAGCAAAAAAAAAATTACCAAAGAGAAGTCTATAAAAAGCATAATTGGCCAAACGGGAAAAAAGATATACAAAAATTAACTTAAGAAAACAGCTCCTTCAAAAGTAGAACTGGTCAAATGGAAAAGGAAGCACAAAAGCTCACTAAAAAAATTCTTTAAAAATTAGAATTCAGCAAGTGGAAACTAATAACTCCATAGAACATCAAGAACAAAAATCAATTCAAAAGAATGGCAAAAATAAAAGAATATGTGAAATGTCTCATTGGAAAAACAAGTGGTTTGGAAAATAGATCCAGGAGAGATAATTTAATAATACTTAATGGGCAATCTGAAAGCCATGATAAAAATAAAAGAGCCTATATATCACATTTCCAGAAATTATTGAGGAAAATCTACCCTCATATTCTTGAACCAGAGCATAAAATACAAATTAACAGAATACACTAATAACCTCCTGAAAGAGATCCCAAAATGAATAAATCCCAAGAATATCATAGCTAAATTCCTGAGCTCCTAGGTCAAGGAGAAAATATTGCAAGCAGCCATAAAGAAGCAATTCAACTATTGTAGGGCCACATTCAGGATAATGTGAGATTCAGCAGCATCTATATTAAAGGAACAGAGGGCTTAGAATATGATATTCTGGATGGCAAAGGAGCTAGGGTTACAACCAAGAATCAACTAATTAGCAAAACTAAGTATAATCCTTTAAGTGAATATAAAATGGACATTTAATAAAATTAGAGTACTTTCAAGCATTCTTGATGAAAAGATCAGAGATGAATGGAAAATTTGATATACAAGACTCAAGAGAAGCTTAAAAAGGTAAACATGAAAGATAAATCATAAAGTATTCAATAAAGTAAAAATGTTTATATTCCTACATGGGAAGATGATATGTGTAACTCCTAAGACCTTTATCGGTATTAGAGAAGTTAGAAGTATACATAGATGGAGGGCATGGGTGTGAGTTGACTATGATGGTATGATATCTGAAATTTAAAAAAAATTATAGATGAGAAAGAGTGATGCACTGGGAGAAAGGGAAGAGAGAGTTAGAATATGGTAAATTATCTCACATAAAAGATACATAAAAAGAGATTTTATAATGGAGGGAAATAAGGGGAGGAGGATGCTTGAAAATTACTCTCAATGTAATTGGCCAAAATAGAGAATAACATACACACTTAGTTGGGAATAGAAATCTATCCTACCCTACAGAGAAGTAGGAGGGAAGGGGGATAAAAGAGTAGGTGGGGATGATAGAAAGGAGGGTGCATTAGGGAGGTGTTGGTCAGAAACAAAACACTTTTGAAGGGAGGAAAGGGGAAAGGAGAGAGTGAGAAGATAAACAGGGAAAAGTAGGATAGAAGGAAATATACAGTTATCAATTAAAACTGTGAATGTGAATGGGATGAACTCACCCATAAAAGAGAACCAGATAAGAAAGTGGATTAAAAATCAGAATCCTATATGTTATTTGCAAGAAAAAAATTTGGAAAAGATATACACAGAATAAAGTTGAGGGGCGGAAGCAGAATCTATTATACTTCAGATGAAGTAAAAAAAAAAGCAGGAGTAACAATAATGATCTCAGACAAAGCAAATATAAAAATACATCTAGTTAAAAGAGATAAGCAAAGAAACTGCATCTTGCTAAAAGGTACCATAGATAATAAAGCAATATCAAGACTAAACACATATGCATCAAATGGTATAGCATCAAAATTTTTGAAGGAGAAATTGAAAGAGTTATAGGAGGAAATAGATAATAAAATTTTACTACTGGAGGACCTCAACTTTCCCTTCTCAGAACCAGATAGATCTAACAAAAAATAAAGAAAAGTAAGTGAAGAAAGTGAATAAAATTTAAGAAAAGTAAAATATGATAGACCTATGGAGAAAACTGAATGGGAATAGAATATAATTTTTTTCTAAGTGGCACATGGCACCTATACAAAAATTGACACCATATTAGGGGATAAAAACCTCAGAACCAAAAGCAGAAAAAAGGTAATGTTAAATTCATTCTTTTCAGGTAATAATGCAATAAAAATAACATTTAATAAAATTCTATGAAAATGTAAACTAAAAAGTAATTGGAAACTAAATTATCTAGTTTTAAAAATGATTGGGTGAAAAGGCAAATCATATAAACAAGAAATATTTGCATTAAAGTGAATGACAAAAATAAGACAATATATCAAAATTTATTGGGTGTAGCCAAAGCAGTACCTAAGGGAAATTTTATTTTATTTTTTGCAAGGCATTCAGGGTTAATTGACTTGCCTAAGGTCACACAATAAGTAAACATGAAGTGATTGAGCCAGTATTTGAACTCACATCTTCTTGACTCCAGGGCTAGTGCTCTATCTAGTGCTCTATGCACTGTGCCACCTAGCTGCCCATTAAGGGAAATTTTATATCCCTAGATGCTTATATTAGTAAAATGGAGGGGTAGGGGAGATTAAAGAATGGAGGATACAACTAAGAAAAAAAAGCTAGAAAGAGAACAAATTAAACACCAAATTGTAAATCCAGAAAATCAAAGAAGAGATTAATAAAACTGAAAGTAAGAAAATAGTTGAACTCATAAATAAAACTAGGAGCTGGATTTATGAAAAAAATGATAAAAATCAGTAAACAATTAGATGATTTTATTAAAAAAGAAAACCAAATTACCAATATCAAAATGAAAAAGGTAAATTCATCTTCAAGAGGAAATTAAAACAATTATTAGGAATTAGTTTGCTCAACTATAGGCCAAATAAATCTGACAAATTAAGTGAAGTGGATGAATATTTACAAAAATATAAGTTTCCTAAATGAATGGAAGAGGAAACAGAATACTTAAAAACCTTCTTTTAGAAAAAAGATATTGAAGAAGCCATCAGTGAGCTACCCAAGGAAAAAATTTCTGGGATTAGATGGAATCACAAGTGAATTCTACCAAACATGTAAAGAACAATTAATTCCAATACTATATAAACTATATGGAAAAACAATTGAATAAGGTGTCTTACTGAATTCCTTTTGTAACACAAACATTGTGTTGATACCTAGACCAAGAAGAGCAAAAACAGTGAAAGAAAGCTATCGATCATTTCCCTAATGAATATTGATACAAAATTTTTAAAATAAAATTCTAGCAAAGAGATTATAGCAGTCTACCACAAAGTTCATACACTATGAAAAGGTGGGATTTATACTGGGAATATAGGGCTGGTTCAATATTAAGAAGAGTATCAGCAAAACTGATCATATCAATAACAAAACCAACACAAAGTAAACGATTATCTCTATGGATGCAGAAAAGGCTTTTGACAACATACAAAACTCATTCCTATTAAAAACATTAGAATGCACAAAAATAATTGGATCATTCCTCAAAATGATAAATAGTATCTATTTAAGAACCAATAGCAAGTATTATTTTTTGAATTTTATCATTTTTATTTAATATTTTAGTTTTCAACACTGATTTCCACAAGATTTTGAGTTACAAATTTTCTCCCCATTTCTACCCCTGCCCCACTCCAAGATGGCTTATATTCTGATTGCCTCATTCCCCAATCAGCCCTCCCTTCTGTCACCCCACTCCCACACCCATCACGTTTTCCCTTACTGTCTTGTAGGGCAGGACAGATTTCTATCCTCCATTCCCTATGTATCTTGTTTCCCAGTTACATGCAAAACCAACTTTTTTGAGCATCTGCTTTTAAACCTTGAGTTCCAAATTCTCTCCCCTCTTCCCTTCCCACCCACCCTCCCTAGGAAGGCAAGCAATTCAACATAGGTCATCATGTATCATTATGTAAAACACTTCCACAATACTTATGTTATGAAAGGCTAACTATATTTCCTTCCTTTATTCAATTTTCTCCCTTGACCCTGTCCCTTTTCAAAAGTGTTTGCTTTTGATTACCTCCTCCCCTTATTGCCCTCCCTTCTATCATTCCCCCTTTTTTATCCCCTTCCCCTTACTTTCCTGTGGAGTAAGATACCCAGTTGAGTACGTGGTATTCCCTCCTCAAGTCAAATACGATGAGAGCAAGATTCACTCATTCCCCCTTACCTGCCCCCTCTTCCCTTCCAACAGAACTGCTTTTTCTTGCCACTTTTATGTGAGATAATTTACCCCATTCTATCTCTCCCTTTCTCCCTCTCTCAATTTATCCTCTCTCATCCCTTAATTTTATTTTACTTTATATTCCCTTCAGGAGTGAAGCAAGGATGCCCATGTTGCAACAATTCGGCTAGGAGCTGCTGTGGGGGATGGTGTAAAACCAACAACAAACAGCTCACAGAATGCTGCAAGCCCAGGTTCTTTTGATCTACTTTACTAAGGAAAGCAACATTAAGGGGTTAACCATCTTACTTTAATCCAGCATACAAATATCTTTCACTTAGTTCGGGGGAAAAAGCCAGCACCCTGAACTTCAGAGCAAATACAAACAAATTACAAACATCGACAAACAGATCAAATACAATTCATAGTTACCAGCATCTGAGTTCAGTTGGGGAGTTCATAACAACGGCTGGCCCAGAGTCACACATGCCACCACAGCTGTAAGTCAGAGCTCCGAAAAAAGAGAAAGCCAAGCTCTGGTTTCATATCTTTTTCAGGGTCAAAGGTGAGTCACACATGCAACTCACCCATGTGACCTAAAGTCGTCACAAAAAATGTGACTTAAACCCATGTGGTCTAAAAGACTCTGATGTCACAAATATGTCACTTAAACCCAAGTAAACTAGGTTTTCCCTTGAGGCAAGGAGGTAATCAAGGATTCCTAATTCAATCAAGGAAATATAGACCAAACTCTTCAAGGCACTTGGTTGAATTAAGTGCTAAGAACCCATTTTGATTGCCAATACAGCCCATTATCATCACTATTATCCAATATTGTACTAGGAATGTTAGCTATAGCAACAAAATAAGAAAGAGAAATTTGAAGAATTTAAATAGGCAATAAAGAAACAAAACTACCACTCTGCAGATGACACAATATTAAACCTTGGAGAATCCCAGATGATCGAGTAAAAAAAAATAGTTGAAATTAACAACTTAAGCAAAATCACAGGGTATCAAATAAACCCCCCAAAATCATCAGTAGCAACAGACAGAAAGAGAAATTCCATTTAAAATAACTGCAGACAATAAAAAATACTTGGGAGACTACCTGCCAAGATAAACCCAAGAACCATATGAACACAATTGCAAAACACTTTTCACACAAATAAATTCAGATCTGAACATTTGGAAAAACATTAATTGTTCATGAGTAGGCCAAACCAATATAATAAAAATGACAATTCCACCTATATTAATATACTTATTCAGTGCCATACCTATCAAACTACCAACACTTATTTTATAGAGCTATAAAAAACAATAACAAAACTCATCTGGAAGAACAAAAGTTCAAGACTATCAAGGGAATTAATGAAAAAAGAAAAGTGAATTAATGTGGCCTAGCTGTTCCAAATGTCAAACTGTATTAGAAAGCAGTAATCATCAAAACAATCTGGTACTGGTTAAGAAACAGAGTGGTACATCAGTTGAATAAACTAAGTATACCATACACAGTTAGAAATAACCATACTAAACTTCTGTTTGACAACCACAAAGATACAGAATTTTGGGACAAAGGTTTTTCCCAAAAATTGCTGGGAAAAATTGGAAAGCAGTTTCACACCATGTAACAAGATAGGGTCCAAAAAGGTACATGGGGTAGACATAAAATGTGATACTATAAGCAAATTATAGGATAATGGAATGGTTTAACTGTTTGATATATGGATAAGGAAAGGTTTTATTACCAAATGAGAGATGGAGAACATTATGGGATATAAAATGAATAATTTTGATTTCATTAAAGTAAAAAGGTCTTGTGCACACACACACACACACACACACACACACACACACACACCACAATGCAGTCAAGATTATAAAGAAAGTAGAAAACTGAGGAAATGTTTTTTTACTTCAAGATTCTCTGATAAAGGCCTCATCTCATGATCAACTGTGAAAGAAACTCTTCTCAGCCATACAATGATCCAAAATAATTCTGAAGGACTTTAAAAAAAATACTATCTGCCTCCAGAGAAAGAACTGATGGAGTCTGAATGCAGGTTGAATCATACTTTCTAAATTTGCTTTATTTTTGTTTTTGTTTTTGGTCTGTGTTTTCTTTCACAACATGACTAATATGGAAATATGTGAATAACTGCACATGTATAATGTATATCAAATTTCTTCCCTTCTTAATGATGGGGGAGGTGAGGGAAGGTGGGAGAAAGTTTGAAACTCAAATTTTTTAAAAAAATGAAGGTTAAAATTGTTTTAACGTGTAATTGGGAAAAATAAAATATTAAAATGTTAAGAAAAGGAAATAAATGCAAAAAAAAATTCTGGTTCCTGAACAGCAATAATAGGGTCAAAAATTTGTCAAGAAATACTACAAAAAAGGCTTGGAATAACTTCTATTTAAGGATTCAGAATAGTTCAGGAAAGAGGTCCATTATTTAAGACCATAATATGCAAAGCAGATAACCAACGAAAGCTAGTAGAGAGTTTGTTGATTAGGACTTCTCTATACTAACAAAATCACAAGTGCAGATCTGTCCTGTGAATTCAGCAAGTCCTTCAGCTTCCCTGGGATTTCATTTATAAAATACAAAGTTTGGATTAAATGTTTATATGCATAACAAAAGGAATATACAACTTCGATTACCACTTACACAACAGATCTTGAAGAGAACTCTGAGGCCAATCAAGCCCTTTAATTTTACAGGTAAAAAAACCAAACTGTCTTGAAGACTGACTTGTCCAATATAATACAAGCAGTAAGTGTCGGAAGCGGGATTCAAACACAGATTCTTTGAGTCCAGAGCTAATGCTTTTTTCCCCCATTGTACCATATTGATTGTTGAGAGAAATTGTTTTCCTCAGTGATTTGAAAAGGATTTGATCACATGGAGATGAGCTAGAAAATTATCAGCATTGAAACAGATATGAATATCAAATTGTCGAGCTGACTTGATAATGTCAAAGAGTGGTTTATAAAAAATCATCAGGTAGCTCTATGTGTGCTGTAGGTTGGGTTGTCATGATAACCACTACAATGTTATTTTTTTATCCAAATGCCACTTACCCCCACTCATCCCTAACCCGCAAGAAAAAGTAGGAAGAGTATAAGCTGCTATCAATGATACACTAATTAAGTAGTATCTCACTTTGATTATAGGCTTATTGATTTGGGGCTGGTAGCAACTCAAAAGACAATCTATTCCAACTTCTGAAATTTTATGGATGATGAAATCAATGTCTAGAAAAATTTAGTGATTTGCCCAGCGTCTTAGAACTGATAAGTGGCAGAGCTGGGATTTTAGCCCAGATCCTCTGTCTCCAAACCCAGCACACTTTCCACTATACCTCATTGACCCTATTCAGCATTTTAAGGATCCATGATTTTGTTGGCACAGGAGCTCTGTCTCCCAATGCAGCTTGCAATCATGATAACATCTCTGAGAATTACTGCAGTTTGATAACAACAATAATAATAACCTTTATATAGCACTTAAAGGTTTGCAAGGGATTTTACAAACCACATTTCAACCTTACAACTAGGAGTAGGGAAGGGATGGAAAGGGAGAGAGAATAAGCATTTATATAGTATCTACTATGTGCCAGGTGCTTTAAAAAACCTTACCTTTCAATCAACATCCCTGTGAAGTAGGTGCTGTTATTGTCTTCATTTTGCTAGATGAAGAAAACAAGGCTTAAGTGAAGTGACTTGCCCAGGGTCATATAGTTAGTAAATGTCAAAGGTGGAATTCAAGCTTAGGCCTCCCTGGCTCTAATCCAGTGCTCTATATATTTCACCACCTGGCCTTTCCCAACTTAGCTAGGCTTGCCGTCAGATAAAAAGCCTACAGTTCATCACTGGTTCCCCATTGTAGTCTTTCTGGCTTAGCCAGACAGGCTAGATCTTATGCTCCATTGACATGGTCTTGGAAAGCTCAGGGTCACCTCTATGCAAAGATGAATCACCACAGTAGGATCTGAGTGGCAGCTCTATTCTACGTCAAGAGTAAGTAATTAATTCATTCCAGCAACACAAGAATAAACATCAGCACATTAGAAATTTAATGTAGCATAATCAAAGGCTATAATGAGAAGCAGGTGGGAGGAAGCCAGTGGACTATTGTGGCATATTGCTACTGAGGGCCAGTGTCCAGTGAAGGAAGGAAGACGTGAGTTTAGACTTTGTGCTACTAATTGCTTTGCTAATTGGCTAAGGGCTTATACTCCAGGAAAGAAAATTGAGATAATAGTAGTTTAAGGAAGGTCAAGGGAAAATCAACAGGAGAAAGGAGACTTTAAAAAGCATTCCCAGGAAATCCCAGTGACAGGAAAACTGATGAGTAGACACTATCAATAATTAGTTAGCCACAGAACAGATTCATAGAGATCCACAATGGGCTTGAGAAGAGGAAAATATGTATACCAAGTGAGATGTTTATTAGGCTTGAGAATCCCTTTGGAAAACAGACAGCTGTGCAAGCAAGCACAGCTGTCCATCATAGCTAATTATGCCCTAGGTGTTAAAAGAGTTTCAGTAAATTCCTTTGCCCCTAATGGCAATTAAATGAGTAGCATTGGATTGACGAGAGAGCTGCCCAAGTATTTGTCTGTCAAGGCATGAAACAGTTGCTGAATTAATGAAGTATGGAGAGGAAAAGAAGGACATGGAAGTGCTTGTAAGCTTGAGGAGAGGGAGTAGAATTCTGGAAGGAATGTGAGGGAGAATGTAAGATGCTGGCAGCCAACTTGTTACATGACTTTTTAAATTCAACAGGACATAGATAGGAACAGGAAGAAGAGAAAAGGGATTATTAAAATGAGGGTAGATTCAGGGAAGATTAGTCATAAATAAAACAAATACTAAGCTTAGGGAGGATAGAAAAGAGAAGATTAAAAGGGAAAAAAGGAAAAAGGTTATGACTTGAAATAAATAGGGAGCAAGGAATATAGACAATAAAAAGTATAAGAACACAAGATAGAGAAAAATGAAAAATTAACTGTCATGATTGAATGTGAATGGTATAAACCCACCCATAAAACAAAAGAGGTTAACAGAATGGAATAGAAAGAAAAATTAACCACTTGTTTATAACAGACACACTCAAAACATAAAGGCACACAGGACTAAAGTAGTAAGTTGGAACTAAAATCTAGTATGCCTTAGGTGAACATGAAAATTTAGGGGTATTTATGATTTCAGATAAAGCTACAATAAAAATAAAGTTAATCAAAGAAGATAAAAGGTAAAACACATTTTACCCAAAGCAACATAGACTATTAATTGATTTCAGTACTTAAGAAATGAACAATGATGGCATATCTTCTAAATTCCTAAAGGAAAACCTAAATGATAAGGAGAAATGGACAGTAAATCCCCTAGAGTGGGGGATTTAAATTTGCCCTTATCGATCCTAAATAAATCTAACCAAAAAGAAAAATTAAGTAACTGAATAGAATAGAATTCTAACAGAATATTAGAAAATTTAGATATTGTAGACCTCTGGCAATTGTTGAATAAAAATAGAAAAGATTGCAAGGTTAACTAGGAAAAATCTTTGAAATGAGTTTCTTTAATAAGGATCTTATGCCCAAGCTATATAAAGAACCAGTTCAAATCTATGAGAGTAAAAGCCTTTCCCCAAGTGATAAATGCTCTAAGGATATGAACAAGAAGTTCTCAAGTCAAGAAACTCAGACTACCTATAACCATATGAAAAAATGCTCCACATCATTAAAGAACTGCACATGAAAGTAATCCTGAGATCCCACCACACTTTCATCAGATTGGCAAAAATGGCAAATAAAAAAAGGAAAATGATAAATGTTTGAAAGTGTATAGTAAAAACTGACACATTGATTCACTGTTGGTGAACCTGTGAATAAGTGCAAATAATTTACACAAAAAGTTACTAATCACTGCATACCCTTTGACTGCACTATACTACTGCTAGGCCAATACCCCGATATAATTAAAGAAAGACAAAAATGTCCTATATGTGTGTGTATGTGTGTATCAATATCTATATATAGAGAGATAGATAGACAGATAGATATACACACACATATGTTCATATACATAAGTACACACACACACACACACACACACACACACACATATATATATATATATATATATATATATATATATATATATATTAGCTCTTTTGTGGTGGTAAACAACTGGAAATTAAAGGAAGTTCCATCAATTGACAAATGACTGAAAAAGTTGTGGTTTATGAATGTGATGGAATACTATTATGCTGTAAGAAATGAGGAAATAGATGGTTTCACAGAGACATAGAAAGAATTGGATTAGCTAATGCAGAGTGAACTAAGTAAAACCAGAAGAAAAATTTGTACTATAATATGAATGTTGTAAAGGCAGACAATTTTGAACATTTTTATAAACAGATGAAGAATGAAACAAGGAGAACGATTTATACAATAACAATAATAGTATAAAGATAAATAATTTTGAAAGCTGTAGAAACTGTAATTGATACAATGACCATCCATTCTAGATTCTAGAGACCCAAGGATAAACTATGACCAACATTCCGATCACGAGGTAGCAGTTAAAAGGTAGGCATAGATTATTAACTTTGGTAGCATAGTTCCAAATTATTTACCTGTTCTCCAATAGCCCCTCCAACATTTGTCATTTTCCATTGTTTGTCAACTTTGCAAATCTGATTAGAGTAAACTAGAACTCAGAGCTGCTTTAATTTGCATTCCTCTAAATATCAGTGATTTGGAGCATTTTCAAATGGCTATTAATAGCTTGAATTTCTTCAGTTGAGAACTGCCTATTCATACCTTTGATAATTTATCAATAAGAATGTTTAATATTTTAAAATTGTGAATTATATTTTTATACATGCCTTACTCGTGTAAATTATATTTATCTTATATATGAGTTTAACTCATGTCGATGCTTTGAGGTCAGGGCAGTGTTGTTTTTCTCTTTTCCTCTCCAGTACCTAGTACACAATCTAGTACATAACAGGCAATTGAAGAATGTTTGGCACATTGTTGAATGAAACAAAGTTGGAGTTTGGGAGAAATGACCTCTGCAATCTTCTCCAAAATTAAGATAATGTTATTCCTGGATTGCTTATAATAATAATTCTTCATATAACATAAAATAATGCATATGATGCATAATAGGGAGATGTGTATCCTAAATTATATACACACACACATGCAATTCTATATAAATAAGAGCGATTACCATTCTAGATATATGAACAGGCTTCTGGCATCTCTTACCAATCTATGATTAGTATAGGATGTATCAAAAATATTTTTCACACATGATAACTGAAGAGGAGTCTTGGGATTTTGTCTTTGACTGATTTAAATGTTACATAACCAGTTTTAGAAAAGAAGTATTAGTATAGTGGACAGGTGGAACTGCCTCTATTCACACAATTTCAGCTGTGATTTAGTTGGTCAGTAAGCCTTTATTAAGTGCTACTGTGTGATAGATACATGCTAAGGACTAGTGATACAAAGATAGGCAAAAAAACACTCTCTGCCTTTGAGAAGCTCGTAATCTAATAAAGGAAATATGCAAACATGTATGCTCAAATAAGCCATATACAGAATAAACTGGAGATAATCAATGGAGGGAAAAACAAGAATTAAGAGGACTGGGAAAGGCTTCCTGTAGAAAGTAAGATTTTAACTGGGATTTCAAGGAAGCTCTGGGTGCAGATGAGGAAGGTTAAGATTCTAAGTATGAGGGACAACCACAGAAAATGCCTGGATCTGAGATAGAGTCTTGTACTCAGAGAAATGCTGAGAGCACTAAGAGGCTAAATGATATGCCCAGGGTCACAAAGCCTGTATGTGTACAAAGTAGGACTTGTACCCAGGTTTTCCTGGCTTCCAAGTCATCTCTCTATCCATTATGCTACATTATCTCCCTCTCCTTTTTCTCCTCTTCCCTCTGTGTATGTCTCTTTTTTCTCATATATATACTTAATACTCTTGTATTCCCTACCTGAGCCTAATGCTATTAGCAAATGTAAATACTTTCGCTTTGATTAGATGAGCCACAAATCTGAGACACTCTAAGCTTGTTCTATAATATGCCTTGACTAGCTATTGTCTTCTGAGAATAAAGGCATTCTAACTGGGCATGTATAGCTCTCCTGTAAACAACAGAAAACAATGGACTCAAATTACAAGTAATTAAAACACCTCTGACTTTATTCATTTTTGTCTGCTTTAAATACATATTTAGTTTGAATTTCTTGATTTGAAATAATTTTTATTGATCTGAAATTCCAGATTTCCTCAGGTCTCATGCAGCTTTAATAGAGTGATTGTTTTATTCTCTACATCTTTGTCCTCATTTACATGATAATTCACATAGACAATATCAGTGATAACAAGTCAGTATTGTAGGAGGAGATGTATAATGGCTCACTATTTAACATACAGATGGACTACCGAACACAATAATGAAGGGAAATATTGCATAGGGGTCATCCTACCTTTAGGGAAATGATATATTTGCAAATACTTTTTCATGTCACTTACATTTAACTACCTCTGTTCCAAGATGAGAAGATAGCATTTAACTATTACAAAATTTCATGTTGACTATATTTTCACAGATCTCTTTGAAAAGGTAAAGAACTACCCGATAAAGGAAAATTCTACTCTAGAATTCAGGAGTTCTTACCCTGTTTTATGTCATGGACCCTTTTGGCACATCTAATAAGTCTTATGGACCCCTTCTCAGAATAACCAATCTATAAATCAATATTGATTAAGTACCTTCTCTTTTCCAGGCACTGTACTCTGGGGATACAAAAAGAGGGAAAAGATAGTCCCTGCCCTCAGGGAGCTTACAGTCTATGGGGATGGAAGGATGACATGCAAACAAATACATACAAAGCAAGCTACATGCAGAAGAAGTAGAACAAGATTAACAGAGGGAAGTCACTGGAACTAAAAGGGGTTATAGAAGGCTGCTTGTAGAAGGTGGGGTTTTAGCTGGGATTTAAAAGAAGCCAGGGAGGTCAGTAGTTGTTGTGGAGGAAGGAGATTGTTCCAGGCATGAGAAGAGCCAGAGAAACTATCTGGATCCATGCAATGGATGTCTTGTTTGTGGAACAGTCAGGAGGACAGTGTCACATGATCATATGCAGTGGTGAGTACGGTGTTAAGAAGACTGAAAAGTTAAGACAGGGTTAGATTATGAAGGGCTCTGAATGAAAGAGAATTTCTATTTGATCCTAGGGAATCACTGGAGCTCATTGAGTAGAGGATGTATAATATTGAGTAGAATCATAAGTGCTTTAGGAAAATGACTTTAGTGGCTTAATGGAGGAGGACGTATCGGAGTTGGGAAAAACTTGAGGCCAGCAAACCCACCCACTGGCTAGTGCAATAATATAGAAATAATGTGACGAGGGCCTGAAATAGAGTGGCATCGGTGTCAGAGGAGAGAAGGGAGCATATTGAATTTGTTACAAAGATGAAATCAACAGGCCTTGGAACAAATTGAATATCGGTGGGGGTGAAAGATAAGAGTATAGGATGACACTTAGGTTGTGAATCTGAAGGAGTAGGATGGTGGGAATCATGGTAAATTTGTTTATTTATTTGTTTGTTTTGAGACTGAGTCTCTTTATCTGGTCCAGGGTGAAAGTTCAGCAGCCACTCACTGGCCCAATTCAACAAATAATTGTCACAAAAGTTTCAACGTGCCCCATTTCTGATATGGGCTGGTTTTCTCCTCCTTAACTACTGGCTCCCCCACTCCTGAGGAGTTGCCATACTGGCACCAGACTTGGTCAAGACACATATGCGGTGCAACCTATCATAGCTCAGAGCTCCAGAGCTCATGTGATTCACCAGCCTCAGTCTCCCCAGTAGCAATTATCATTGGTATATACTACCATGCCAATCTCAGAATATTACATTCAAATTCATAAAATAGAATATGCAGGGTTATAAAGTAAGTCAATTATGTTAAATAAAGGTGTTTTTCACATCAAATTTTACAGATCACCTGAAATTTATCCACAGATTCCTTGAGGATCCATGGATCCAAGGTTAAAAAACCCCTTCTCTATACTTTTTATGCTTCGTGGGAACTGATGCAACAGGAATAGAATGGACTATATGTCCTGTTCATATGAAACCAACCAAGAAAATGCTGCTAATGGAACCAGAAATATCCCACTTACTGATTCATATGTGATTACACTATTTCCTGACTTTGTTGTGTCATTGGTAAGGGCCATTAATCACCACCCCTCATTTTTTTGCTTCTTTCCTTCTCTTGAAATTATTTGTTCTCTATGTTTCATGAAATTATTCACAGATCTCACTTTGTTCAATACTGGCTCCTTGCAGTCAGGATTTTATGCCACTTTTAACAATTGAAGACAAAGTCCAACTACTCTGGAACCAGCTTGAGAATGAATGATAACATTGGGTTGGGAAAATTGTTCGAATAACACTTATGGCTTGATCTTGGCCGTGTATGAGGCCTGACGGAGAGCTTCTCTGTAACTGTTAGAGGGGATAATCAGAGAAGATCACATATCAGAAGATTCTTTCCCTTGAAGGAGTTCACTAGAGTTAATAGCTTTTGATTGCTCCACGCTTCAGTCCTTGTGTCAGTTGACTCCATCCTAACTCTGGATTATTCTCTCTGGACCTGCTCCCTTGGCTTGTTGACTGGTTTCTACCTCCTCTTTTGATAGGCAGATTCTCAGCCCTAGTCATTCCTGGATTTGACTTTGCCAGTCTATTTTTATTCCATTATTTTCTATACCATAATGGAAATGTAATGGCCATTTTCCAGTTTCTGACTCAGATGACTCTCTGCTGCCCCCTGCCGAAGTTGGAACATGCTAGAGTCTTATTCTTGGGCCTCAAACCCCAGTGGACTCAGGATCTCACATGTTGCCACATTTCTTTACAGAATGCTCTCTGGGCATATGAGTTTACCATGATTGCCCTCCTCGATGAGCTTTACTGTCTGTGAAAACAGTGAAACAAAGCAAATTGCCAAAGTCCCTCTTTGAAATGTATCAGGTATCATTCACTTAGCTAAGCAAAATAACCACTTGAATGATTTTTTTTCCAATTTAAAATTAAATTTATTTGTTTAACATATTTAGTTTTCAGCATTGATTTTCACAAGAGTTTGAATTACAAATTTTCTCCCCCTTTCTACCCTCCCCCCCCTCCAAGATGGCATATATTCTGGTTGCCCTGTTCCCCAGTCAGCCCTCCCTTCTGTCACCCGACTCCCCTCCCCTCCCCCTTTCCCTTCCTTTCTTGTAGGGCAATATAAATTTCTATGCCCCATTGCCTGTGTATCTTATTTTGTAGTTGCATGCAAAAACTTTTTTTTTTGTTTTTGAACATCTCTTTTTAAAACTTGGAGTTCCAAATTCTCTCCCCTCTTCCCTTCCCACCCACCCTCCCTAAGAAGTCAAGCAATTCAACATAGGCCACATGTGTATCATTATGTATAACCCTTCCACAATACTCATGTTGTGAAAGACTAGCTATATTTTGCTCCTTCCCGACCCATCCCCATTTATTGAATTTTCTCCCTTGACCCTGTCCCCTTTCGAAAGTGTTTGTTTTTGATTACCTCCACCTCCATCTGCCCTCCCCTCCATCATCCCCCCTTTTTTATCTTCTTCCCTCTTCTTTCCTGTGGGGTAAGATACCCAATTTGGTATGTATGGTATTCCCTCCTCAGGCTAAATCTGATGAGAGCAAGGTTCACTCATTCCCCTGTCACCTACCCTCTGCCCTCCTCCTCCAGAACTGCTTCCTCTTGCCACCTTTATGCGAGATATTCCACCCCATTCTGTCTCTCCCTATCTCCCTCTCTCAGTATGTTCCTCTCTCATCCCTTAATTTGATTTTATTTCTTTTAGATATCTTCCCTTCATCTTCAACTCACCCTGTGTCCTCTCTCTCTCTCTCTCTCTCTCTCTCTCTCTCTCTATATATATATATATATATATATATACACACACACATATATATATATACACATACATACACATTCACTTATATATATACATACACACACATATACATATATATGCATATTCCTTTCAGCTACTATGATATTGAAGTCTCATGAATTATACACATCATCTTTCCATGTAGGAATGTAAACAAAACAGTTCAACTTTACTAAGTCCCTTATGATTTTTCCTTCTCGTTTACCTTTTCATGTTTCTCTTGATTCCTGTGTTTGAAAGTCAAATTTTCTATTCAGCTTTGGTCTTTTCACTGAGAAAGCTTGAAAGTCCTCTATTTTGTTGAAAATCCATATTTTGCCTTGGAGCATGATACTCAGTTTTGCTGGGTAGGTGATTCTTGGTTTTAATCCTAGCTCCACTGACTTCTGGAATATCGTATTTCCAAGCCCTTCGATCTCTTAATGTAGAAGCTGCCAGATCCTGGGTTATTCTGATTGGGTTTCCACAATACTCAAATTGTTTCTTTCTGGCTGCTTGCAGTATTTTCTCCTTGATCTGGAAGCTCTGGAATTTGGTGACAATATTCCTAGGAGATTTCTTTTTGGGATCTATTTGAGGAGGCGATTGATGGATTCTTTCAATTTCTATTTTGCCATGTGGCTCTAGAATATCAGGGCAGTTCTCCTTGATAATTTCTTGAAAGATGATATCTAGGCTGTTTTTTTGATCATGGTTTTCAGGTAGTCCAATAATTTTTAAATTATCTCTCCTGGATCTATTTTCCAGGTCAGTGGTTTTTCCAAGGAGATATTTCACATTGTCTTCCATTTTTTCATTCCTTTGGTTCTGTTTTATAATATCTTGATTTCTCATAAAGTCACTAGCTTCCACTTGCTCCAATCTAATTTTTAAGTAGTATTTTCTTCAGTGGTCTTTTGGACCTCCTTTTCCATTTGACTAATTCTGCCTTTCAAGGCATTCTTCTCCTCATTGGCTTTTTGGAGCTCTTTTGCCATTTGAGTTAGTCTATTTTTAAGGCGTTGTTTTCTTCAGTGTATTTTTCAGCATTTTTTGTGCCTCCTTTAGCAAGTCATTGACTTGTTTTTCATTGTTTTCTTGCATCCTTCTCATTTCTCTTCCCAATTTTTCCTCTACTTCTCTAACTTGCTTTTCCAAATCCTTTTTGAGCTCTTCCATGGCCTGGGACCAGTTCATGTTTTTCTTGGAGGTTTCTGTTGTAGGCTCTTGCACTTTGTTGACTTCTTTAGGCTGTATGTTTTGGTCTTCTTTGTCACCAAAGAAAGAATCCAAAGTCTGAGACTGAATCTGGGTGCGTTTTCGCTGCCTCGCCATATTCCCAACCAACTAACTTGACCCTTGAGTTTTTCAGTAGGGTATGACTGCTTGTAGATGAGAGAGTTCTATGTTCCACATTTGGGGGGGCGGTGCCAGCTCTGCCACACCAGCACTGCTCCTTCTCCAAGAACCCCCAACCCGGACTGGGCTTAAATCTTCAGCAGGCTGTGCACTCCTGCTCTGATCCGCCACTTAATTCCTCCCACCAGGTGAGCCTGGGGCCAGAAGCAAGAGCAGCTGTAGCTGCCCCACCTCTGCTGCCCCTGGGGCTGGAAGCCAAACCACGAACTCCTTCCACTCCCGCAGCTTTTCCTACTAACCTTCTCTGCTGTCTTTGGTGTTTGTGGGTTGAGAAGTCTGGTAACTGCTGCAGATCACTGATTCAGGGCGCTAGGGCCCGCTCTGCCCGGCTCCTGGTCTGGTTGGTCCATGCGGCTCAAACTGGGCTCTGCTCTACTCCACTCCCAGCTCCCAGCTTCCAGCTCTGTGTGGGATAGACCTCACCCAGAGACCATCCAGGCTGTCCTGGGCTGGAGCCCTGCTTCCCTCTCCTGTTTTGTGGGTTCTGCCATTCTAGAATTGGTTCAGAGCCATTTTTATAGGTTTTTGGAGGGACTCAGCAGGGAGCTCATGGTAGTCCCTGCTTTCCAGCTGCCATCTTGGCTCCGCCCTCCCCCCCCCCCAACTTGAATGATTTTACAATCAGTAACATATCTTGCGTCCTTGGTGATTATTTTCTTGTTGATGGATAAAATATCAAAAAGAGTTAGCTTTTTTTCTAGTTCCATGAATTTAACGTCTGAATGCCTTATGTGTTTTCTACATATGTTTTCTAATGCATATGCCACCAATAATAAAAAAAAAAACCCTCTGAAAATTCACTAAAAAGCAACTGCCAGCAGTTGTTCAATATACTGCATTGGAAGTCCCTTTAAAAGATCATCCATTATTCTGGATTTGGATTCTTTGGGAGGGATATCACTTGTGTCATTGGTAATTGCCATTTGGCTATGACTCAATGGCCTTCTAAATGATAGGTGTCCTAAAAAGTCCTACTAACACCAGAAGCATCTAGGATAGGTTTAGAATTTGGTCTTAGAATCTGGATAAGTCGGAGACACAAACTTTTCCCCAGTTCTTGCCCTTTGATGCAGATAACTGACTTCCCAAAATGAGATTCATCTTATCTCCCAACCATTATTAATACCACCATCCTGGTACTCCACAGAAAAAGTCGTTTGACCCATGACTAATTTCAAAAAGTTTAGTTTCCTCTTTCTCCTGTTGAATGTATAGCGAGGGGGCTGGACCTGCAATTTCATCAGGATATGGAATTGTTAGATGAAGAATCTGCCTCTACTGATGCGAATCAGCACCTTCTCTGCAACCTATAGTCTCAAGGGATGGCCTAGAGCACTGAAAAAGTATGTGACTTGACTAGTGTCATACAGGTGATCTGTCAGAGGCAGAACTTGATCTCAAGTCTTCCTGGCTCTAAGGTTGCCTCTCTATCTACCATGATATGGTGCCTTATTTATTATAACCCCTAATAATTTATTTCTAATCACTGAAGCCAACCTGGATACATTTTAGTGTGGAGGGTAAGAGTTTAAATACTCTTTATTGGAGGCTTAAAGGAATCATCCAAGTATTTTTTTAAACCTGACACCTCATGTCTTTCATACTAAATGTATATTATTAGTGCCCAGGAAAAAATATTACTCATTAAGAATCTAGGTTGAGTTAATGGCTAATGAGTGCTAATTTTCATTCTATTCTTTAGTAGAATGAGAGAAGAAAGAGGTACCTGCATGATAAGGTCAATGATTAAGAACTAGAGAGGTCCAGATATCAAAAGCATAATCAAGGCTGTAGTTGGTAAATGGGAAATATGATACTTTCCCCTTTCATTATAGGGCATCTGAGTGGCCCCATGCCATTTCCCACTAGATTTTTAGCAGATCAAAAACAGCATTGAAATTGCTAACCACATCAAAAAGCTATCTTCCCTTTACATACCTTGTTATGTTGCTTTCTAGCATCTTTTTTCCTGCATTTAACTTGGCTTCCTCAGAGTCGGCAATTTACCTATGTTTTCTTTCCTTCAATGTTTGAAGTTGATGAAGTCTCCCCCTGGAGTTATGAGTTCAAACAATAGTGTGAAGCCTTGAAGTCGCACCTTCTCATTCCCAATGGTTAATCTTAAGAAACTAGAAACTTCTTAAGATCTTTGTGCCCTTCTCTGAACCTCATCACTGCAATCATTTTTTGTTTCCCCTCATGCCACAGCAAATACTAGTACCCCAGAGTGGAGTGTTTTTCCCCTCTATGAACTCTGCTTCTGAGAGATTATTAGTCATCCCCAGGTCTCTTGGGATTCTGATTTTCACCTTGCAAACATCTCAAAACATGAAAACATCCCCATAGCAGCATTCATGGGCTCTCTACTCCTGTGATTCTGGGGGAAATTTTTCCCAATCCCAAGGGGACTTTTCCCCTTGATACCCTCTCAACACTGTACTTAGCAAATGTTCCCTCTGGCTGAGTATGGTTGAACAAGATAACTTATAAACTCTGTTAACCACAATCCCAGATGAGAAAAAAGGGCTATCTGAACTAGAGAAAGAAATGCCCTTCCTTCCTTTCAGACCTTAGTAGAAATTTTGTATTAATTGGGCCTGAGAAATAGTAATAAAGCCCTCCCAAAACACATGCTCAAAATGGTGATTTCTGCTGGGGTGTAGACCACTGCCTTTTCTCCTTTCCATCAATATCAGCAGCATCCCGAGTTGTCAATCATGGCATCAGATTAGCCAGTGACACTTTTAATGGGTGGTAGAAACATCTTGATTGTTTCAATGCTCATTGATGGCTCATCTAGCTAACATAAAGGGGTGAAGGAATAATGAAACCCACTGTACACAACCTATTCGTTTTTGTGATTTCTGCCTATTCAACACCAATATGTCTTGGGCATGACTACAATGCTTTAGAGATGCCAGAACAATAAGAACTATTACCAAAACCTCATTCTGCTTAACAAAAAACCCTTATCTCTTTTTAAAGTTAAATAGAAAAAAAAAGGATAATTGCTATTTTGTAAAGGGGACTGGATTTGGTGACACAGTGGATAGAGCATTAGGCTTGGAATCAGGAAGACCTGAGCGCCAATCCAGTCTCAGACACTAGCTACGAGACCCTGGAAAAGTCACTTAACCTTTGTTTGTCTCAGCTTTCTCAATTATAAAATGGGGAAAATAGTAGTACTTACCTCATAAGGTTGTTTTAAAGAACAAATGAAATCATTTTTGTAGCATGCTTCCCAAAGTGCCTGATATGTACTAGGCAGTATACAAAAGCTTATTTTGTTCCTTCCCCTCCATCACCATCTGTATTATAATTCTGCCATTCACTAGTTGTGGGATTGTTAGAAAATCACTTAACTGATCTGGGTACCATTTTATTCACCTATGAACTGAAGATGAAAATGGCTCTTTCCATTTCTAGATCCAATGACCATTGGATGAAGGGAAGAATTCTAGATGGATCTAAAGCATCCCCATTGAAACATGCATATTCCCATGCCACATCTTAGTTGCAGTCCTGTTTCCAGGTAGGGATTAGACAATAGTACCTTAGAGGTCCTTTTGAAGTCTGAGATCCTGCTACTCTTTGAACACTTTTCCTGTGTGCAAAACAATAATATTTTATTATTGTAGAAAGGCACCAACAGTAATCTTTTCCCATATTTTCAATCACTTATATTCTACCTTATTAAAATTTGATTTAAAAAAAAATTTGATTTGAAGGACTTCATTTATTCCGAAAGGAATGATACGCTCTCTCCAATCACTAAGTGAAGGCCATTTTCAGAAACAACTAAGGAGGCTAAGATGAATTTGTTAATCTCATCAGTTTGTATGTTTCCTGCGATCTCCATAATTGGTATTTGCCCCTTTAGATGAGGAAGGAAAGCAAACAAGCATTTGTTAAGCAACTACTACGTGCCAGGCACTGCACTAAGTACTTTACAATATTATTTCATGTTCCAACCAATATATGATACCACTCCTCAATGCTACAGCAGAAGAGAATTTTAACCAATTGCTAATTTTTTGCCATCTCCATTATTGGCATCCATTGCTTTAGAAGAGGAAGGGAACAAGCATTTATTGAGTGACTACTATGTGCCAAGCACTGTGCTAAGTAATTTACAAATATTAGAAAATAATCAGTCCAGCCTAAGTACAACTCTAAAACCAATTACTCATATCAAGACATTGTCAATTGGCAAAGCATATGCTTTGGCTCAATCATTCCATTATGTAACTCTTTTCCTATTCTGTACCTTAATAAAGCTATGTTTTTCCTTCCCCAATTTTACTCGAAGATGACATTTGCTAAGGATTATAATAACTATTTAGATTCCATTTTATTATATTGCCTTGACCTATCCTACATGCAGGCTATATGCAGAACAATAATGCAGTGGGTACATTATAGTATTCGGGTGTACTGCCTCCTTCCCCTTTCCCCTTAATGAGCAAGTGCCTTAACGTTTAGTCATGATGGCATTAAAAGAGAATGATATTTAAAATAGCCAGGGTAATATTTAGTAAACTTAGAGAAAACAAATTGCTTTTGGATACTTTTCAGCTCTCTGGATAGGTTTCAAGTTACATTGGCTGAGCTACACAGGATCACCATTACCAGCATACAAATGCGCAGAGGGGGATTTAAGGAAGGGGCTACTATGCACTTTAAGTATCATGTGCTAACTTGGAAATATATTCTAATTCAATTCAGCAACTATGTATTGATTTTTGGTTGCCTTTAGAGGTGACAGACTCAGAAATTAGCCTCTGAAGTTTAATAAATGTTTAACTGCACTGTCAGAATTCCCAGAAGACTTCCCTGATTCTGGTGTGTCACTATGGGTCAACCCTGGAGCAACAAGAGAATTATGAATATGCATTTAGTTACCCTCTCTTAGGACATGGTAAATACTTGGTACCTCCCTTTTGTCTATCTCTTTTGTGGTTTTAGTGAGGTATATGCTGAGAAGACCTTCCTGAGATAGCCTAGAGTTGCATATTTTTAGGACTATCTCATTAAACTCAGGTTTGATTATGTGTCTCTGGTATAATAAATAAAGCAAAGGAAGTATAGTGAGAAACACAGAAACCTAGTTCAATGTTGTTCTAGTTTGATTGTCTGTATGCAGAATGACTCAGGACATAAAGAAGATTTTTTTGGCTTGTGTTGACTATATTTCTTCATTCCATGTGAAGTGGGAAATTGAGACAAGTACCCATGTGTCAAGGAAAATGGCCCACTTTTACTCAAATTACATGGTTAATTTAGGAGTTTTCCTGAATTATACACATAATTAAATCCTATGCTTTCTCTTGCCTATGAAGAGATGACCTTAGGAATCCTGGGAGAGTATGTACCTTATCACAAAATCATATTGTACCATGCCATCATGGCAGCATTCTCAATTTACCAAGCTTCTCAAAGAGCCCACTTGCTTCAGTGAATTACAGAGGCATAATTATCTCAATGGCCACTCTGACTGAATACTAAAGTTGAGATAAATAACAGCTATGATTGCTCCTAGGGAAATATGGAGGGAGTGGGAGTGTGAAAATACCTTTTTAATAATGAGATTAATATTAATTATATATGTCTGGGTCTAATTTCTATCTATAGTAACCTAAAACCTTCAAAGACATCATTTGTCTTCAAAAACAAAGCAATTTCCTCCCAAGATTGATTAGTCAGAGTAGAATAAGGCAGTAACAAGTAAAATTCTAACACTTTTCTCCTGAGGAAAGCTAATCAAACAAGAAATCAATAAGCAACTTTAATGTCCATTTATTCTGGGTACCAGGAAGTGACCATGTATTTATCATGAATTCATTTTTGGATATTAGAATATAAGAACTGACATACCAGACCAGATTATGGACCATCTTGCTTCATTTTCCTTCTGTTAGAGTTGTGCCAAAGGGCATTTTGAAAATAAGCATTTTTATTTTCCCTGACAACTTGTAGCATTAGAATAGCTAAACCATTTAAATTTTGCTCAGTTCCACCCACATTTTTTAAATCTGGACCTGCAGTTTCATTGGTATAGACAATTAACAGTGAGGAAAATTCCTTGGGCAATGGAAATCAGTACCTGCTCTGCAACATAAAGTCTTAGGGGGCTGTTTGAGGGCACTAAAAGGTTAAGTTATTTACAAAGGTCCATGAAATAAGGATGGGTGTCAGAAGTAGGTCTTGAACCTAAGGATTCATGATTCTGAGGCCAGCTTCTATCTACTATGCCAGTCTCTCTCTCAATAACCCATTACGAATTTATTACAATAAATTTATCAACCCCCACCAAAAAAACTTAATTGCACTTTTGTGTTTTTTAGGCAGACACAAATAAGCCTAAATCTATTACCCAATGTATGAAGTGGAACCATTTCATTTCCAGAAACTGGAATGAATAGAAAAAACATTTTCTTCTTTCTTCCTATATTTTTAATGTTATTATTTTATTTTATGATTATTAAGCCTTTATTTTTTTAGAGACAGAGAAAAAAAATCTTGTATCACACTAGCACTCAAGCAAAACATATTGTCAAATTGGTCAAATCCAAAAATGCATTTCTTATTCTGCACGTTAGTCTGTCATCACTCTATTTTAAGGTGAGCGATCTTCTTTATTAGTCCTCTAGGATCATGGTTAATGATTCATTTGATCAAAATTCTTGTCTCTCAAAAGTTGATTTTTGTGCCATTTATACTATCAGCCATTTACTGAAAGATTTCAATTCCATTAGAACACAACCATCTGGTGGACAGGGATTTCAAACAGCAAGAGACATGAGCAGTGCAAGGGCTTACTGACATTTCAGCTAAGAGAAAGAAAATGGTATGGTGCTCTCAATTAAATACCCCCCTAAGTTTGTACAATTAAAATCAACATGTAAATTCCATTTGTCTACCTTTCTTATAGTGTTGGCACATTCCAAGCACCCAACACCATTCTTAGCCACCATCCTGAAGGAAATGTCTGCAGCACTGGTTTGGCTGCCTAGCAACCAGACTCCTTTCCTTTCTTCTTATGCGCATTCCTAGGTTGCAAATTGTCCCTTCATGGCATCTCCTTCCTCATTTGTCCTTTCAAGGTTGCCTTTAAAGGAATTTATTCTATATAAAAATATTACCCCAAGTGAGATTTTCCACAAAATCTGAACTGTTCAAAGGAAAATCCTTCTCTTGAAACCAGGAATAACCCAAGGGCTTCCTGTCAGTTCTTCTCTCATCACCCCAAACTTTCAAAGGGGTCCTGTTATAATGGAAGGGCATAGGATTAAGAATTATGTGTGACCTTAATCAACTTCTCAACCTTCAGGTTTTCTTCAGATCATGATTAAAAATCCCACTGTCAGCAAAAAGTCTTTCCTGGTCTGCCTTAATACTAGTGCTTTCTCTCTGAGATTATCTCCAATTTTTCCTGTGCCTACCTTGTTTGTCCATTGTTCTTTTTATGCTGTATGGCCCATTAGGCTGTGAGCTCCCTGAGAGCGCAGGCTGTCTTTTGCCTTTCTTTGTATCCTCGACACTTAGCACAGTGCCAGGCACATGGAAGGAGCTTAATAAATGTTTGTTTACTATCCGCCTGCTCCATCTCTCATCTCCATGCTTTGCAGTCTGTGCTCCATGACTAAAATATGCTTCTTTTTTCAGCTGGCCTCTTGGAAATCCTCATTTCATGCAGGATTCAGCTCAAGATACAAAGATTCATAGGATCATAGTTTTAGAACTGGAAGGGACCTTAGAAACCATTGAGTCCAAATTCTTCATTTTACAGATAGGAAACTGAGATCCCAAGAAGATAAATGACTTACCCTGGGTCACACAGGGAGGAAGCAATAAAGCTTTGAACCTAGATTTGAATCTAGATCCTCTGATTACAAAGAAAATATTCTATGTGCCAGGGGTTTTTTAACCTACTTTTTGTCATGTCCCTTTGGGCAGTCTTATTAATTAATTATTAAACGTATGGATCCCTTCTCAGAATAATGTTTGAAATGCATAAAACACATAGGATTACAAAGAAAGCCAATTACATTGAAACAATGAGGTTTTTTTGCCATTAGAACTTATAGACCACTGACTATCCAAGGTTAAGGACCTCTATTTTCCAGGAAGCCTTTCTTTACCCCCTCAAATGTTAATACTCTTCCTCCTAAAACTGTTATATGGCCATTTTCTCAATATTCTGTATTGACACAAATATATGTGTACATGTTGTGTCCCCAGTTAGAATGTAAGCTCATTTGAGGCAGGGCATGTTTTATATTCATACCCACAGCACTTATTGTAGGGCCTGGAACAAAGTAGTAAATTAATTAATGCTTATTGATTGGTTCCTCTCTTCGGGCCTCAGTTTCTTCATCTGTATAGTGAAGGGACAGGCTGAAGTGGCTGACCCACAAATTCTCTTCCAAATTTAAATGTTATCATCTAAGGGGCTTGTAACTGTTCAAATATGAGTTCCTTCAGAGCAGTGATGGTCTTGCATTTTATTTATATTTCCAGAACTTAGTGTGTGCTTTGCACATAGAAAGTCCTAAATAAATGCTTTGTCCCACATTCATTCAAAATGACAGGCTTTGGCCAAAAGTGGGCCATCCTGCAATGTGAAGTAAGCCAACCAGCTGTTTGCCCTAGAATGCTATCCTCTCTCTGACACACTGAAGTTTAGCTGCCCCAGAGGCAATGACCATTTTCCTAACTTAGATACATTGTTCTGGAATACTCCTGCAGAAGGGAAAGTTCCATCCCAACTTCTGAGGGCCTAATTTTTTCTTACAGTAGTTTTCAGCAAGGATTCAAGCCAACTCTCATGTAGCCAGGGATTGTGTTGGCAAGTGGGGAGACTATCTGTACAGGGAGGGAACAATGGGGCAGGGGGATGTTTACTTTTCTATCAAACCATAAAGAACAAAAAGTTAGTTAGAGCCTGGGAACCAAGGAAAGAACAGAGGCTGTCTAGAATAGCAATGTTCTCACTATAGAAATAAAATAAAACCTATACAGATGCTAGAGGAGGAGGATATCTATTATTGGGATGTTTATCAGAGTCTATGAAGTGTGAAAACCATTGTTGACATATAGATGACTATTTGAAAAAAATGTGACAAATATTGCCCCAACAAAACATAGTGGCAAGGCTCATAAATCAATAATACATCAAAGACCAGTGATTTCTTAGATGTGAGAAATTTCCTTCATAGGCCACAATACATTTCTGACTTAAAGTTTTAGAAGTTTCCCTTATGCTCCAAAAACTATAATGACTTGCCCATACTCAACATTTGAATACAGGTTTTCTTGACTCCAGGTCTTCAGTGTTTTTCATTGTGACACATTGGCTAATAATAGAGTGATCTTCACTATGTTTCTTGTCTTTCTTTCCTTCTTTTTTTTGATTTTACTTTTCTCAGCTCGTTGAATTTTAGATTTGGGAAAATTCCTTAATGAGTTGGAAGAAGTTCCTTCAGGCAGAATCCTGGAATTAAAGTTCTTCTCTCCTGGTATCTTTTGACAGTCCAGGAAGCTGAGGTCCAACTCTGAGTTAGTTGAGTCTTAGCACTCTGACTTTTTCTTTAAAATGTATGGGGGAGAGGATTCTGGGAAGATGGTGGAGTAGGTCAGAAAATTCCAAGCTCTCAAGATTTTCCCCCACAAAGGAGTTAATATAGAACCTTAGGGCAAAGAAAGTGTGGGTGGAGACAAAGAAGAATAGGGGCACATCCAGGATCTTCCTGGGACAATTTGAGAAGATCTAAGAAAAATCCCAGGACAAGGTTTGGTCCCTGTGAAGAGTAAACATCTCCAGGCTATGTTTTGTTTTAACAACAAGCCACAAGTCCTGGAGTTAGTTGGTTTGAGAGCCTGCCTAAGCCCCAGCCACGGGAACTTTTCACCCCTGGATAGTGAAGGGAGTTGCCATTTTTGAGCCCAGGAAGATTGAAGGAACCTCTACTAATGAGGAGCACCAGACCCAATTGTGCTGCAAAGAGTGGTGGTGGTGAGAAGGACCTAGCACATGCCCAGCGAGTGCAGAAGCAGTGGAGCAGAAAGCCCCTTGCTGTGGGCACTTATAAGAGGTTGGAGGTTTGGCTTTGCTTCCTGGCAGAGGGGAGAACTGAAGTTCTGGGGCAAGAGGCACCATTTCCCATGCCCCAGGGCTAGAGGTGATTACAAAAATTAAGTTATTACCAGAAAAAATGCACAGGTGAAGGAGAAAGAATCCAACCATAGAAATCTATTATGAGAATAGAGATGACCCGGTTTCATCTTCAGAGGAGGATATTAAAGTAAAGAAACCCTCAAAGAGCAATGTCAAATAGTCACCTGCCCAAAAAAAGAATGTATAGAAGATCTTAAAAATGACTTTAAAAATGAAATGGTAGAGATGGAGGGAAAAATAAAAAAAATAAGGCAAGAAAAACAAGAAGGTTATGAAAGGAAAGTCAACCAATTAGAAAAGGATATCTCAAGGAGGAAGATGACACCTTGAAAATTAGAATTGGGCAAACTGAAGCCAGTGAAATTATAAGAAATCAAGAAATAATTAAACAAAACATGAATAATGAAACAATAGTAGAGAAAGTGAAACATCTTATAAAAAAACAACAGATTTGAAGAATAGATCAAGAAGAAAAAATTAAAAAAATAATCAGACTAACTGAAAGTTATTATCAAAAAAAGAATCTTAATATAATAATACAAGAAATAATTAAAGAAAATTGTCCTGAAGCATTAGAACAAGGCAGGGAAGTAGAAACAGAAAAAAATTCCATCAAAAGCACTTAAAAGAGATCCTATGAGGAAAACTCATAGGAATATCCTCATCAGATTCTGAAACCCCCGGCTCAAGGATAAACTATTAAAAGCATCAAGATTAAAACAATTTAAATATGATGTTGCCACAATTAGAATTACACAAGACCTAGCAGCAGAGACATTAAAGGACTGCAGGTCTTAGAACACAATATATTGAAAAGAAAAAGATCTGGGGCTCCAGCCAAAAATATCACACCCTGCAAACTTAAGTATTATCTTGAATGAAAAAATGGATATTTGATAAACTCTCAGCATTTCAAGACTTTGTTAAAAAAAAAAAAACCCTGAACTTAATAGAAGATTCGACACACAAGAACGGAGAGAAATATAAGGTACATACCAAAGACTGACTATAAGGGATTCATAAGGACAGACTGTTTAGCTTTTATGTAACACAAAATGTAAAATGTATGTCTAAGATTCTTATTAATAATTGTCGAGCTCATAAGTAAGAGGGGGATAAACCTGACTATGATATGAATTTAAAAGCAAAACCATTTAGAAACAGTTAAAAAAGAGTAACTATTTTATACAAAAGAGGTGCAAAAGGAAGAAAGGATACAGAAGAATTAGATGGGGGAGAAGGGCTGGTAGTTTTGGTAACCTACTTTCATAGGGAATAGGTTTAAGAGGGAACAATACATACATATTTCGAAGAGTATGAAAGTCTTCTAAATTTACAAGAAATGAAATGGTAGGGATATAGAGAGGGGGAGAGGACAAGGGAGGCATTTTTAGAGGGGAGAAGGAAGGAATAGGTAAAAGGGGGGTATAGAAGGGTGTTTAAATTTATGGGAATGGGAGGATAGGGGAGGGATTCTTGGAGGCGGGTAGGCAAGTAGTAGGACGGCAAGGTAGTATGGTAGAAGTAAAGTAGAGGAAACAGAAGCAAAAGGAAACAAGAGATATGCACAAGTATAAGAACAAAGATCAAGAGTAGAGTATGTGGGGAAAGTATAAGTCTTTATATGTATGTATATATGTGTGTGTGTGTATATATATATATATATATATATATATATATATATATATATATATATACATATCTAAACTTTATTATAGCCTTCCGGTTTAAGGTTGGGGAGGGGAGGGAAAAAAGAACAAAGTAAAAAAGTACACAGCAGAGAACAAAAGAACACTCACAAGGAAGCAAAGAAAAGATGGACAATTCTCAATACAGCATGTATTATTTATCAAACAGGCTTTCTTGAAATGAAAATCTATTGTTATATATTTCGAATCCTCTCTTACGTTCTGCTATGCACACATGCTTTTTTCTTTCTTTGTATTTAAGTTTTAATATTTAAGTTTATGATATGTTTTGTTCCTTTTCTCTACTCTGTATTTTTGTTCTGGCCCTTCAGTCTAAAATAAAATAAAATAGAACTTTAAAAAATGTACCATTGTTTCCTCTCCAGAGCCTGGTTCATTTAATCACATATTGGTGACTGTGACCTACCAGGAGGCTAAGTCTTTCAGGAGGAAAATAATCCAGTGAATTGTTTGGTTTACATGCTAGAGAGATGTCATACATTCCCTTATGACTCCAAGAGAAAGAAGAAAATCAGTCAGAAAGTGAAAAGTTATTTTCTAGGTCATTTGACATTGCCTCACATTCTTAATTTCATAATGTTTGATAAAGTTAAAGTAAAATTCTTATATCTGTATCCTGTACTTCAGAAGAACTCAATTGTCAAGAATATGATGCTTTTAATGGCATAACGAAAACATGCATTGATTTCTTTAATTATAACTGATCACCTCTGATGTTCATAGATAGATCTTAAGCTCTGCATTACTGACATAAACCATCAAATCCATCCTCAACCAGTGGTAAACTTCTTGGAAGAGAGCAGAAGGCCAAACATGATACCTGTTTCAGTATGTTACATAGCCACAGAGCCATTTCCTATTGTGGGAAAAAAAAAAACAAATATGATTAGTTGAAAGATTATTGGAAGTTAACACTAGGTGTGCATGCTTTCAATGTGATCTTTATTTTAATCTACTTGGAGACCCCATTACATGATTCTGGAAGTAAAACTCCCTTTGGATGTGGGTGCAGCCAAATCAAAGGACTTTTCAAAACCTTCTGAGGGAGGATCTACTGGAAAACATGCAAAGAGACACTGTCTCCTGTGAATTTTAAGTGCTGGAATAAACCACCTTAAATTATTTTTATCTTTTCATTGCAGGATGTTTAGAGTGCTAATGTGCAATGAAACTCATTTTACATCTTAATGATTTTGTGAAAGAAAAGCCATTCCCTGTTTTTTGAAAAGAGTTACATTAATGTAATCTATTTTCTTGAAAGTAATGAAATCATTCAGACTTTGTTAATGGTAGATTTCTACCCTTTCATTTCAGGGAATTGAAATAAGACAACCTCAGACTGTTGTGTTTTGCCCATTTTAGCCTCAAATGATCATAACAGTAATCACTAAAGTGGCTTCTCTCTCACACTGAACTTTTGTTAGCTCAAATTACATTCCAACAGTACTAGGCTGCACTGCCTGTTGCTAGTATGGAAAATGACAGACTGCACATTTTTTTAGCATCATTTTGTTTTCTGCCAGTAATTCCAGGTGCATTCATCCTGTTGTCTTTGGGGTAATGAAAATTTCAGCTTTTATGAGGACAATAGACAAAATCATTTATGTATACTATATATCAGCAAGTTTTCAAAGTGGGGCCCAGAGACACCTGGGGGGTCCCTGAGACTTATAATACTAACATTTTAATTTCTAATATATATTTATACCTAAACTTGAGGGGTTCACTTGTTATTTTTAGGAATACAAAGAGGCCCAAGAACAACAGTTTTGAGAATTGAGTCATTCAATCCATAATGTTTTATAAGAATAGCTTACATTTTTACATGCACTTTTGAAATATAAAAATTTTCATAAATCATAACATTCAATCTTATGACAATAAGGTGATGTAGGCAATGCAAAAAATTTTTATGGCTGAAGAAATTAAGATTCACAGAAGATAAAGGACCATTCTATGACTACAAAGCCAGGAAGTGGTGAAACCAGTACTAAAATTCATATCTTCTAACTCCAACTCTAGGGAGTTTATCTAGGACATAAACCAAGGTTAAAAAAAACTTAAATAAGAGAAATACTTTAATGAAAATAAAGATAAGAAAGAATAATGAACAAGCAGAGGGAAATTTGTCTGAGTCAAAAGATTGGAGATTGGACAAATGCAACAGTTAGAGGAGTAAGGGAAGAAGGACCCCCGAAGTATTTTAACTATGTGGTAGATTTGGGTTCTTCCCATAAAAAATGGAGATAGATTCTTTAATGAGGAAGCATCTTCTGCTCCAGGGAGAGATAGTGAGCAACCATGGAAGAAGATATATCTTATTGGGCATAGCAAAAAGAAACAATTTGTGATTGTTGATGAGTCTCTGCTCAGGAGTATCAAGATCACTATATGTTTACTTGCCATGAACAATTGAGAAGTATGCTATTTGGCTGGGGCAGATAAGTAGGACATCACAGAGACCTCTAGAAGACTCCTCAGACCTGATAAGCAAAAATTACTTCTTGTGTTTCTTACAGAGACAAGGGATAACTCCAGAGTAATTCTTAAATAGAAAGCATCCCCAGAACATTTAACTATAAGTTAATAGCTGTATAACAGAATAATATAATTATATAATATAATTGCATAATATAAAATATGTTAAAACTGAACTAAGACTTTTGGTATACTTTGTACGTTGCTTGCTAGGAATTAAGAAGTCATAAGTAAAACACTAAAGATTTAATCATCATGCCTTTTTCAGTTTTGCTTCTGAGGAATACTATAGGGCAAAAAACACTTTTAACTATTAGAGCAATCCTAAGGTAAGGTAGTGAGTTTCCCTTTATTAAAAGTCTTTAAGTAAAAGTGAAATATCTCTAGTTGAAAGTATACTGGTCATTCTTGTTTACAGAAGGGCTAGACTAAGGTCTTTCCAAATCTCAAAATTTTAATGCTTTGATATCAATTTCATTTCTCAAAAAGTTGAAGAAGTCATTCAATTCAATTCTACATAAGAAATATGTGTATATATATGTACATATATATGTATATATATATATGTATCTTAAGTGTCTTACCTATGCAAAACACTGTACTAAGTAGTAGGTATAGAAATTATAAAAACAAAAAGCTCCTTGAGGAATCTGTGTTCCACTGGGAAAACATAATATGCATATAGATAAGGAAATCAAGACTATATAAAGAGTAATGCAAAGACTAACAACTAGTTGCATCAGTAAAGGCTTCATTTGAGAATTGGCTCCTATACAACAGCCCAGAGTAGGAGAGGTAGAATAAAAGGAATAACTAGCAGGCCAGATTTACTGGAATGGAAGGTGCATGAAACAGAATAATGTCAAATAAGACTGGAAAGTAAGTGTAAAACTACAAATGCCACCTTGCAGTTTTATCTTCTATTCTAGGGGCAATAGGGAGTCACATTTCTTTTTAGGAATAATGACTTGTAGTTATGTGGAGAATATATTTGGAGGGAGGAGAATGGAAGCAAGATGACTATCACAATAGTTCCAGTGACAGCTCATAAGGACATAAACCAGAATAGTGGCTGTATAAATGGACAGAAGGACACAGATGTGAGATCATGGAGGTACATATGACAAGACTTTGAGTCATTGTCCATGTTCTTTAAAAATTCAAGGAGAATGATACAAGTGCTATAGGACCAGAGGAAAAAAAATGAGGTCTCAATTTAAAAAAAGAAAAGGAAGAAGGCCATGTCTTATTATTATAAGCTGGGTGAGTTTGATGTGAGTTCTTTGAAAAATACAGAATGAACTATTAAATGGAGGGTCTATAAAATCTTTAGAAGAGTCAGTTTGGGAAGTTTGGGAAGAATGAGTAAGGATGGATAATACTTCTTTTTATCACAGGGTACCTTGGAGGGAAGGAAACAAGCATTTATTTAGTACCTACTATGTGTCAAGCACTGTGCAAAGTGCTTTACAAATATTATGTCATTTGATCCTCACAACAATCCTGGGAGATAGATTCTATTACTATCTAAATTTTATAGTTGAGGAAACTGATTCAAACATAGGTAGATATCTGAGACTGGATTTAAACTCAGGTCTTCCTGACTCCAGGTCCAGTAGTCTATCCACTGTATCACCTGGCTGCAGCTATCACTAGCCATGTAGATCAGAAGAATTTTGCAGACATAGTCTGCATTTCAGTGAGATAGTTGTCAAAGTTTCTCATGATCTCCTTATGACCAATATGGAGAGATAATGCGTTGATGATGATAGAGTCAGGTGGGTTTGAAGCTGATTTAATGATCCAATCCAAAGAATAATGGTTAATCAAACAATTTCAGTCTGTTGGAGTTCTCTTGGGAGTACCTTTGAGTTTTATCCTTAGCCCTGTACTATTCAATATTTTTTATTAATGATTTGAAGTTACAGATAGCATGATTATCAAATTCAACTGGACTGAATTTGAAATCCTAAAGGGAATTACCCTTCAATACTCCCTCTCTCTATCCCCCCTCAATGAGCTCTAGTAGCTATAAAATCATCTTTTTGGCTTTTAATTTTTACATGATCTCTTCCTAACTTTCCATTCTTCTTATATTTTACATAGGCCACCTACTCTACAATCCAGCAGCACTGGCCTTTTTACTATTCCTTACACATAATACAGCATCTCCTAACTCTATGTTATTTTAATTGGCTGCCTGTCATAGATATCCCTCCTTGTCTCTGCCCCCTTGCTTCCATTGCTTCCTTCAAGGCTCAAATTAAATCCAATCTACTTCAAGAGGCTTTTTCAGTTGTTCCTTTATCCCTTTCCACAAGTGCCTTTTCCTCTAGATTACCTTTTGATCTGTATGTACACCATTGTTTGCATATTGCCTCTCCCATTAGATTGTGAACTTCCTAAGGGCAAGGACCATGTTTCTGCCCCTTTTGAATCTTTTTGGCATATAGTATAGCATCTAGCACTTAATAAATGCTTATGTATTATGATGATGATAGTTCAGCAATCACGTTTTCCCAGGAACCCACAGAAGGCAGATTCACGGTCTTTCGTAATTCTCTCACTTGGGGTTCAGTTTCATTTGTTTTTATTTTTTTAATCCATCCTTCCAAGAGTGAGTATTTTACATGAAAAATGAAACAGTACACATTTCTGCGTTATATCTGCTATCTATTATCATTGAATATTTAACATATATAAAATAGTCTTTTGTTTTCTTTACTTTCACTGCAAGCCTCACTCTGATCTTTAGTATTCCTGACATTACCTGTAGTCCTATACCATTTTTCTGTTCATCCTCTGTTATTTTTCCTTGCTTCTTTCTTCTATACATGACTTTTTAATAATATAATAATAACATAATATATATTTATATATAATATTTAATATATATTTAATAATATATAAATATATGTATGTATATATATGTAAATAATAAAATGAGTTGTTAATAAGTATCTTGTGTAGCCATATCAGTAATTTTAGATAGATCTTCTTTGCCTTATCAGTCATGAACTCTTAATATAGTACAATAATGTCTTCCCAACGTTCCCATCATCCATACTTTAGCAACTGGTCTCTGTTGTTCAGAATCAGGTCTTGAATAGAAGTCTGTCTCAGGACCTCAATGTCTTCCATGTCTTTAAGTCATGAAGCCCTCTTAACTAAGGTTCTGTTAAAGCTGACATGTTATTGGTGTTCTTCTGTCCATGATTTATGAAAAACCATGACAAATGAGAGAGGATTAGAGACAGGAAAATGTGATCTCAATTAAATAAAGAGAAGGTAGGGTCTTACCTTAAGTTGGAGAGTTTTATTTCTATTCCTGCCCAAATATGGGATTAATTAATTAGTGGAGGATGGCCAATGAGCCCTTCAAAAGATCCAATATGAGTTTATCAAGAACCAGGCATTACTGGCAAACCTCACTTCCTTTTCTGAAATGGGATAAGAAGAATGTTGCAGATATAGACTGGATTTCAGCAAGACATTTGCTAAAGTTACTGGTGTTATCCTTATGTCTAGTTTGGAAGGATGTGATCTAGGTGATGATATACTTAGGCAGATCTGGAACTGGTTGTAATATCAATTAAGTTGGGACTTTTTAACTGTTTTAGAATGATAAATTAATTAAGTCTCTTTGAGTCTAACTAGGTGTTAAACCCCAGGCTCAAACCCCTAATTACTAGGTGATAAGCTGATGTGGGTGTGAAGCCCCCAGGGCGCTAAGGGGAATTGCTAAGACCAGAGACAGTAGTATGTGCCTAAATTCTGGTCACTAAGATGACAGTTCAAAGACTCTATAAAAAGAGAGAACAGAGCTATTTGCACTCTCAGAGGAGTGTTGATGTGGAGACTCTGGGCAGCTGCTGTAAGAGCCTTCCAGCTCGTCAACCCAGATGTTTTCTCGGTAACTATGAATTACATTTGTTCCATTGATAATGTATGTTTGTAATTTGTTTGTATTTGCTCTAAAGTTCAGGGTGCTGGCTTTTTTCCCCTGAACTAAGTGAATGGTATTTGTATGTTGGATTGAAATAAGATTGTTAATCCCTTAACGTTGCTTTCCTTAGTAAAGCAGATCAAAAGAATCTGTGCTGGCTGCATTCTTGTTGTTAGGCTTGTGTTGGTTTTTCTCCCTCATAGCAGGGCTAGCTGAATTGTTGCAACACTGGTTGAATGAACACATCCAAGAAAGCATAATCTATATTGGCTTGGAGGGAAGGCTTTGTTGGTATGACCAACAGGGTTCTGTTCTTTGTTGTTCAATAAGCTTTATCAGTGGCTTACCTGAAACCAAAAATTTCATGCCTGTCAAATTTGAAAATGACAAAAAAGTGATAAGGAGAGCTACCATGTTGGATGACCGAATAACCTGTAATGATATCGATGGATTAGGAAGGTCAGTAGAATCCAATAAAATTTTTTTTTGGCAGGGCAATTGGGGTTAAGTGACTTGCCCAAAGTCACACAACTAGTAAGTGTGTCAAGTGTTGGAGACCACATTTGAACTCAGGTCTTCCTGACTCCAGGGCTGGTGCTGTACTCACTGCACCACCTAGCTGCCCCAAATAAAATTTATTTCAGTACAACTGAGTACAAAATCTTTCACTTGGGTTGAAGAGAAGAGATTTTGCATAAGATCCAGTTGAAGGAAGCTGATGTAGAACATTAATTAATGTGAAAATATATAATTTTCCTGAGACCTCTCATGCCTACAAGGATACGACAGTTGAATGGGTAAGTAAAAAAAAGAACAGAGGTAGCTATAACAACTTTAATACACATATATGATATTATTTATAAGAAAACATCCTAGGTGATGTATGAGGAGTAGATCATACTGGTCATAGGGGATCAGATACAACTCCTTGAGGCAATGACAAACAAGTTGACTGTCAAAGGATGAGTAGAAGTTAAATGAGTGACAAGGGGGAGGCATGGCATTCTAGGAATTGAGAATAGTCTAAGCAAAAGCATAGAATTATCTAGAACTAGTGTGCATTTTGGAGGCAGAGAGTTTTGCAGTTGGCATGGGCTACAGAGGTTGTTCAAGTGATTACGATAATTTACAGATGGAAATGCAGATTCAATGTACCTGAATGTAGAATGCATTGAATGCCAAGCAGAGGTATTTTCAGAGCCACTGAGTATACTTGGGTAAAATAGTGGCATAACTAGATACATGCAAAAAAAATGAGCTATGGTACAAAGAATTGTGAAAGGTAGGAGGAGACAGGGAATAGAATTGGGATAATGTGTAAGAAAGCAGATGCCATAGTCTAGATAAGGGGCAAAGAGACCCTTCATTAGGTTGCTGGTAGTGAAAATAGAGAGAAGGGGAGGGATTCAAGAGATGTAAGGATGAAATAGCTGGCATTGTTAACTCATAACAGATGACAGAGGGGGAAGAATCAAAGAGGAAAGATCCATGATTATAAACATGTAACCTTGTGAAAGGTGGTGCCACCAAGTGTTAGAAGGAAACTTTGGATTAAGGGAGAATATTAACTCAGGAGGGTATTTATCCCAAGTAGGCAGCTGGAGATAGCTGGTAAAGGTATTAAAAGATATGAAGACATGAAACCAATTGCCCGGGGCAACACAGCTAGGAAGTGGCTGAGTTCCTCATCACTGGAGGTATGTGAGTAGAGATCAAATGACCACTTTTTAGGGATTTTGTAGGAAAAGGTCCTTCTCAAATATGGGTCATACTTGATGGGTCATCTGAAATTCTATGATGCCATGGAATATATGAAGAGGAAAATTCATTTGATGGTGCAGGTCTACATTGTACCTTTGTTTCCTTAGCAACTTGTCCATCTATTAGATTTCAATAGTTCTTTTAGCACTTGAAGATTTAATGTGATTTGTTCCTGTACACAGGATTAGACCACTTACAGCTACACCTCTTAACACCTCCATGGAAGACTAGTGAAGAAAAAATGAGTTGGTTAGCAGAGTGCTAAATTCAGCATATTTTGCCAAATTAATCAATGGGGAGATTTTTTTCCCCTTTCATCTTTAGCAAACAAATGGCTTTTTTCCAATTCAATAAACATCTAAAGTAGATAAATAGCAAGGAGCTGTGGGCAGAGCACTTGGGGCATAAAAATAATTACAGTTTAGTAGCTGAAGTCTCTGCTTTGCTTTTTAGCATCAGATTAGACTTCTTAGTTTTGACAGAGAATAAAGTGGACTCATAACAGTTTTATCTGAAAAGTGGGTGGATTATAACATTGTTAATACAAAGACCAACTTGAAAATCAGTTTTAAAAGTTATGCATCAGAGACAATCATAGAATGTTAGGGTCAGAAGTGTTCTTCAAGACCATTTCATTTTAGAGGTGAGCAAACTGATTCCCAGATCAATAATAACTAACATTTAAAATTTTGAAGAAGATGTATACATATGTTTATATATGTATATATTATATATACACACATGTGTATGTATATGTATATATATAGAGAGAACACATAGATGTAGTTATAGATACATACATACGTGTGTATGTATGTATGTACATACGTATGTATATTCATTTGATCCTCACAACAACTCTGTAATCCCAGGATTGTTTTGATCCCAGTTTTACAGATGAGGAAACTAAGGCTGAGTGAGACAAAACAACTTGCCCGGGGTCACAGAGCTAGTCCAAGGCAGGAATCAAACTCAGGTCTCCATGACTACAAGTCTAATGTAGTGCTCCATACATTGTACTATCTAGTTGCCTCAGGAGGGGAAGAGATCAGTCCAACTCTGTTAGTGGCAGAGTTTGAAAAATGATACTCTTTATTACTTTTTCTGAGTTACAAGGGGATTTTCCAAGGATAAAGAGAGAAAGAAAGAAAATTTTAAGTGACTTACATGTGGCAACCAGAGTTATGGTAGTCTTTATTGCATCTAGGGCAAATACAGTAGAAGGAATATATAGGACAGATGACAGTATCATCTTAGTTGTTCTTGTTGCAAGAAGGGGCAACTCAAACCCCTGGGAGAGGGGCATTATGGTGAAGAGTGGTTAAAACACAAGCTGTCTAAGTTACCTGGAAGTAAATCATGGAGGATGACTGATATCACAGGAAGTAAGCATACTCCAAGCTCTAGGGTAAAGCCTCATTTGCCCTCCATGTTATATATGGCTCAGGTGGGAATCCTATTCAATAATCATATGTGTTCTCAAAATAAAATGAAAATAGACTGTCCTTTGGAAATAGTTTTGAGATCTTTTTAAGTGCCAGGATTCTGGCCAGGATGAAATTATCTTATATTCATTGGTAAAGATATACTTGGATTTCTCAATGGACTTTCTAGATTATAACTTTCTAGTGATAAGAATAACTACCTGAGCTTTTCCTACCTTTGAAATACCCTTGCCTTATAATTTAATTCTTAAAATCCTACACCACCTTTTATGAGGTTATCATTATCATCAGCATTTATAGAAAATGTTTCTAATACTCAAGTAGGTTAAAGGTTTTTTTTAAACAAAGAATCACAGTGAGTTAATATCCAAGTTTAATTGAACCTAAAGTGTCTTAATTCTAAAAGGTAGTTAGCATTGACCAGAGCAGCAATTTTGGCTTTTGGGCTTGAGCTTTTTTATTATTAAATTCAAGGATTCTGTTCAATTGGCTTTTTTTGTATAAATTCTAAATGAATCCAGCTATTCTCTCTTCTATTTGTCATGTGTTCTTTATAACCAGGCTGAAAGCGGGTGATTTGTGTGGAAGTCAGCTTATTAGTAATGAGTTTGGGAGTTCATTATTCAGTAGAAATATATTTAGGATCATCAAGGAAACTCAAGTGCTCCTCATCAGTAATTCTTTACAAAAAGCAAAGATTGGTACCTAGAGAGTTGTGACTAGAAACTGAAATCTTCACCTATCATCTTCTTAAAAGAGGGGCATTTAAACAATTATTCAGGAAAGTAGTGTTGAGGGATGGAGATTAGGAAAATTATACTCATCCTTCATCTTAAGATCTGAAGAGTTCTGGAGGTTGAGACAGAGTGTAGTGAGAGGTGGGTGTTAACTACATTACTTCTCTAGACAAGTTAGAGAAAGTTGTGTTTCAGTTTGAATGACTATCAGTAAGTTTGTTTAGGGAAATGGTGCTTGTTACCTTAGTTATTGCCTTGTCCATATTAGGGAAAATAGTCTAATCCCTAAAGTTAATAGAATAAAATGATGCGAGATTCAACAAATTTCATTTGTTAATTAACCAAAAGCAACTAGGTGGTTGCCTAGGGATATCATTAGCAATGATGCTTCAGTCACATTCCAGATGTGTCTTCCAAAGTAGATTGATAGCTGTCATAGAGTTAATATTCCAACATTTATCCAAATTCTATTCTTGAACCATTTTGTAGGATTGTGCAGTAGAAAGAACACTGGATTTGGAATCAGGAGATGAGAGTTCCAGTCCTGGCTTTGCTACAACCTCCATGATTTTCTCAATCTTCTTTGACTTCAGTTTCACCATCTGTAAAATGAATAGATCAGGATAGATAATTTCTAAAATCCCTTCTAGCTCTAATTTATAATCTTGTGAGTCTACATTTTTGGCCTGTTCTCCTAAGATAAGGAGAGTAGAATAAATCCTTAAAATGTAGACAAAAATTAGGAAAGCAGTTGGAGTGAATGATTTTTTGAATGAGACCCTTTGGAGGATTGAATTTTTAAATAGGCATAGAAATAAAACCAGGAAGTGATTTTTGTTGATTTTCATAAATGCAAATATGGCCAGCAGTAGAGATTCAGGTCAAGAGGCCCATGGAACATTTAAAATAGGACCAAATAGCACTGTTTCTTTTCATTTATTTTTTCAACTGGAGGGTAAGACAAGCTCCTTGTCAACAGGGTCTATGCCTCATTCTTCTTCAAGATCACCACATTTGAACAATTCTGGAAACAAGTTCCTGATGGATTCACTTAGGAAGCAAAGATGATTTCAGAAAATGATGTGCATGGCCTCATCATGAATTAGCAGTAAGTAGTAACATGTGCATAGTACTACTGAAGAAAATGAATGAATCTCCTCCGTACCACATATACAGATAATTCTCTCTAAGTGTACAATACGTGGGTCACAAACAAGGTAAAGACCATTAAAAAAACAGACCTGTGATTTCTTCAGTGTAGGGAATTCCTAGTGAGGAAATTCCCTCACAAAATTCAGGTCAGCATGTTCTCTGCAATTTATGGTATTAGGTACCGTACATGGTACTGAAAGGTCAGGTTACTTATTCTATAACTAGGATGTTTCCGAGGCAGAGCCTGAGCTCAGCTCCTTCTGATCCTGAGACCGTTTACTTCTGGAGATGTACAAATATAAGGAGGCAGATTTGACCTCATTAATGTCACTGAGACTTGATGGGATGGAATATATGACTACATTATACCTCTGGGTGGACATACCTTATTAAGTATGAACAGGATATGTAACAGGGAAAAGGGGCAGGATATTAAGATTAGATATTAATGTAATAGAATCCATGAACCAGAGCATAGAAGAAAGATGGAACATATATGTATAAATATCATTGGAGGGAGAAACAATAAATATTTTCGTTAGAGGATACCATAGACCAACATGATAGAAGGAAGATAGATTCAGAAAAAAATATCACAAGCCTGATATGAAACCATAATATAGTGTGTTCTAAAAGGTGTGATGCAGTTATAAGCTTTAACAGCTCAAAACTGCACATAGACTTTTAGAATGCTTTGTTTAATGGTAAAGCACGACTTCAGTTACTTTTACATTTGCTGAAGGCAGCTTGGTGATTCAGTGGATAGAGTCCTGGGCCTGGAGTCAGGAAGACTACTCTTCCTGAGTTCAAATCTGGTCTCAGACACCTAGTAGCTGTGTGACTCTGGGCAAGTTACTCAACCCTGTTTGCCTCAGTTTTCCATCCGTAAAATGAGCTAGAGAAAGAAATGCCAAAGCAATCCAGTATCTTTGCCAAGAAAACCCCAAATAGGGTCACAAAGAGTCAGATATGGCTGAACAACACATTTGCTGAAGCCCCCTCTTTATCAAAAGCTCAGCAGCTGGATTCTCTTATAGTTTTATGCTTCAAAAAGTAGAAGAACCAGGGGCAGAGCCAAGATGGCAGAGTAAAAGCAGGGACTTACTCCAGCTCTCCCCCAAATCCCTCCAAATACCTATAATAATGACTGTAAACAAATTTTAGAGCTGCAGAACCAACAAAATGACAGAGTAAAACAAATTTCCAGGCCAAAGCATGGGCTAAGCCAGCATAGACAAGGATGGAGCAGGCCTCAGGGGACTGAATCAGTGGCAGCTGTGGAGGTTTCCAGACTTCTCAACCCATAAGCACCAAAAACAACATAGAAGGTCAGTGGAATAGGTCTTTCAGACGTGGGTGAGAGAGGAGCACATTCTGGCCCCTGCCCCAGGACAGCAGAGGTGGCACTGGCATTGGTGGCAGCAGCAGCAGCAGCAGGGGCTACTTCCAGAGCTCCCAGCCCACAGAGCGGCCAATCAGAGGGGGATTGCAGGGATATCTTTGATGGCACTGAGGCATAATTCTTTTCCTTTGCCCTGCTTAGATCTGGGTCGCAGTCCTGGGTGGTGGTCCTGGGATGAGGATGAGTGCTCGTGTATTGGAGCTTATGGCTATAGTGGAGAGGGAATCCTCCTTACAGATCCAAGACAGAATACAGTGCTTGTGGTCAATTATACCATCTTTAAAGAACTGAAAATTTACAGGCCTCTAGAAGTATCTCTGAAAACAGCTGCACAGAATTCTGAAGTCTGGGACAGGATACCATACATGTTGGAAGCAGAGTCCTACCTTAGTAAAAAGTTAGAAAATCAAGTATTTGGCTGGGAAAACGAGCAAACACTGTAAAACAATCAGACTATAGAATCTTATTTTGGTGACAAAGAAGATCAAAACATACAAGCAGAAGTCAACAAAGTAAAAGTTCCTACAGCCAAAGCCTCCAAGAAAAATATGAATTGGTGTCAGGCCATGGAAGAGTTCAAAAAAGATTGTGAAAATCAAGTATGAGAAGTAGAGGAAAAATTAGGAAGAGAAATGAGAGCGATGCAAGAAAATAATAAAAAACAAACCAACAGTGTGCTAAAGGAGACCCCCCCCAAAATACTAAAGAAAATAACACCCTAAAAATAAACTAATCTAAATGGCAATAGTGTTATACCAGAAGCGAGTGAGACATGCCACAGAGTGTAAGTTTTGAATGGAGAAGTTTATTAGCCGGCAGTCATTCGGGGAAAATTCCCAAATCAAATAACAACGTTTGAAGCAAGAGGGTAGTTTATATAGACAATACAGGATTCAGTGCTTAATTATCTCTTCAAGTTTACATATGTTACTTTGCAGACTCAGCAAGCCTGTGTTATTTCACTTTTTATGACCATGATACGTTAGAGGAACCTCCTGAATAGATTGTAAATACAACATATCAGATAGTTGACAAAGTGTCAATTGGAATTACAACCCAGGATCTCTGTCTCCAACTTTTGCCATAACTCTTGAAGCTAGGAAGGCTCAAGATATGGTAAAAGTCATATAATTCAAGATAATGTCTAGGGCCAAGGCTTCCATCCTGGTAATTAGCTTACATTCCTTGGAAATGTCTTAGGGGCCCAGGACACTCGCCAAACGGCAGGAACTAAGTCTGATTTTCTTACACAAACTGGGGTTTGCAGTTAGGGGCTGGGGGCAGGGTTTTTCTAGCAATAGCTGGCTACTCAAGTATCACAATAGAGGTCCAAAAAACCAATGAGGAGAAAAATGCCTTAAAAAGCAGAATTACCCAAGTGGAAAAGGAAGTCCAAAAGCTCACTGAAGAAAAAGAATTCCTTAATAATTAGAATGGAGCAAATGGAAACTAATGACAGTATGAGACATTAAGAACCTATAAAACAAAATCAAAAGAATGAAAAAAATAGAAGATAATGTGAAATATCTCATTGGAAAAAAATACTGACCCAGGAAATAGATCCAGGAGAGATAATTTTAAAATTATTAGACTACCTTAAAGCCATGAACAGAAAAAAGAGCCTAGACATCATCTTTCAAAAAATTATCAAGGAAAACTGCCCTGATACTCTAAAACTAGAGGGTAAAATAGAAATGAAAGTATCCATCAGTCACCTCCTGAAAGACATACCAAAAGCAACAATCCTAGGTATATTGTAGTCAATTACCAGAGTTCCTTGGTCAAGGAGAAATATTTCAAGCAGCCAGAAAGAAACAATTCACGTACTGCTGGAACACAATCAGGACAACACAATATCTAGTAGCTTCTACCTTAAGAGATCGAAGGGATTTATTAAAGTTGAAATGCTTACATTCTTACATGGAAAGATGATATTTGTAACTCATGAGACCTTTCTTAGTATTAGGGTATTTTGTATATCTATCTATATATCAATATACACATACATATATATGTGTGCGTGTGTGTATCCTTATGTATCATATATATATAATATATATATATATATATCTTATATACATATATATCTTATATATCTATGTCTATCCATCTATCTATCTGTGTAATAAAATTAAGGGATGGGAGAGGAATATATTGGGAGGAGAAAGGAAGAGATAGAATGGGGTAAATCATCTCACATAAATGAGGCAAGAAAAAACTTTTACAATGGAGGGGAAGAGGAGGGAGGTGAGAGGGAATGAGTCAACTTTATTCTCCTTGGATTGGGCTTAGTGAGGAAATAATATACACACACAAATGGGTATATTACCCTACAGGAAAATAGGGGGATAATTGAAGGGAGGGCAGATTGGGAGAGGAGGTAGTCAAAGGCAAACACTTTTGAAAAGAGACAAGGTCAGAAGAGAGAATAGAATAAATGGGGAGTGGGATAGGAAGGAGGGAGATATAGTTAGTCTTTACAACATGACTATTGTGGAAGTGTTTTGTGTAACTACACATGTATAACCTATATTGAATTGCTTGCCTTGTCAATGAGAGTGGATGGGGAGGAAAGAAGGGAGAGAATCTGGAACTCAAAGTTTTAAAAATGGATGTTAAAATTGCTTTTACATGCAAATGGGAAATAAGATATACAGGCAATGGAGTATAGAAATCTATCCCACCCTACAAGAAAGTAGGGGGGAAAGGGGATAAGGCAGGGTGATAGAAGAAAGGGAAGACTAGGGGAAAGGGTAATCAGAATGCATGCCATCTTGGGGTGGGGGGAGGGGAGAAATGGGGAGAAAATTTGAAACTCAAAAACTTGTGGAAATGAATGTTGAAAACTAAAAATTAATTAGCTAATTTTTAAAAAATAGTAGAAGAACCAATGAAGAGGACTGTTGTATGAGACCTGATCCTTGCCATTGTGGAGGAAATATTTTCTAAAGTAGAAACAATAGGAATCTGAAGGAAATGTGATCTAAAAATATATGATATTAGAGAAAAATGAGGTACAGTCTAACATAAATCTTAGATTTGAGGAGAAGAGATTTTAAAGCTTTCTAGAAAGGATAGATAAGATTACATGGGGAAAACAAGTGAGCCCATAAGGTATGGAAATCTCTCAAAAAGGAAATTCTGAAGTCACCAAGAAGCAGCATTGATGAGGAGAGGTAATGAGTTATCTAAAGATATCAATGAAGAAACACAGAAAACTTGCAAACCAACTTCGATTTTTCTTTTAAAGAGATATTTATACAAGGATTCTGGGATGATGGTGGAGTAGGTCAGAAAATTCCAAGCTCACAAGATTTTCCCCCACAAAAGAGTTAAAATAGCACAAAGTGGGGGTGGAGATGAGGAATAGGGGCACAACCAGCATCTTCCTGGGACAATTTGAGAAGATCTAAGAAAAATCCCAGGACAAGGTTTGGTCCCTGTGAAGAATAAACATCTCCAGGCTAGGTTCTGTTTGAACAACAAGCCACAAGTCCTGGGGTTAGTTAGTTTGAGAGGCTCCCTCAGCCCCAGGCACAGGAACTTTTCACCCTAGGATAGTGAGAGTAGTTGGGCATTTAAACCCAGGAAGACTGAAGAAACCTCTGCTGATGAGGAGCACCAGACCCAGCTGTGCTGCAAAGAGTGGTGGTGGTGACAAGGAACCAGAACACACCAGATGAGTGCAGAACAGCAGTGGGGCAGAAAGCCCCTGCCTGTGGGCACTTACAGGAATTAGAGTTTTGGTTTTGGTTCCTGACTAAGGGGAAGAACTGAAGCTCTGGGGCAAGAGGCACCATTTCCCATATCCCAGGGCTAGAGGTGATTACAAAAATTAAGGTATTATAACAAAAAATGCACAGGCAAAGGAGAAAGAATCCAACCATAGAAACCTGTTACAGAAACAGAGATGACCAGGGTTCATCTTCAGAGGAGGATATTGAAGTAAGGGAACCCCCAAAGAGTAACATCAAATGGTCACCCTCCCAAAAAGAATTTATAAAAGATCTTAAATAAGAATAATCCAAGAAAAACAAGAAGGTTATAAAAGGAAAATCAACCAATTAGAAAAAGAGATGGAGAATCTTTTTTTTTTTGCTTTTTTTTTGGGCGGGGCAATTGGGGTTAAGTGACTTGCCCAAGGTCACACAGCTAGTACAAGTGTCAAGTGTCTGAGGCCAGATTTAAACTCAGGTCCTCCTGACTTCAGGGCTGGTGCTCTACTCACTGCGCCACCTAGCTGCCCCGGGAGATGGAGAATCTTAAGGAGGAAAGTAACACCTTGAAAATTAGAACTGGGCAAACTGAAGCCAGTGAAATTATAAGAGATCAAGAAATAATCAAACAAAACATGAATAATGAAAATATAGAAGAGAAAGTGAAACATCTTGTAAGAAAAACAACAGATCTAGATAATAGATCAAAAAGAAAATATAAAAATAATCAGAGTAATTGAAAGTTATGATCAAAAAAAGAATCGATGCAATAATACAAGAAATAATTAAAGAAACTTGCCCTGAAGCATTAGAACAAGGCAGGGAAGTAGAAATAGAAAAAATCCATTGACTACCACTTAAAAGAGATACTATGAAGAAAACTCATAGGAATATCATAGTCAAATTCTGAAACTCGAGGGTGGAAGCACTGGCTACAGCCATGACTGAGATCCAGCCCCAGGCCGCCCAGTCTATGACAGGAGTCTGTCAGAGTGCAGAGCCTGTGGCTGTGGGAGCAGCTAGCCCGGAGACCTCCAACCCCAGGCAAACGCAAGGGCACCAGACCAAACCAACTGGGAAAAGCAGAGGAATCCAGCCATCACGCTGGTCTGGGAGAGCACTGGGTAAGCCAAACACTGGAGCAGGAAGAGGCCCAGGGCTGAAGTACCTGCTACAGCCGCAGTCGAGCCCCCAGACTCTCAGCCCAGGACTGGAGTCTGTGGGAGTGCAGAGCCTGCAGTCGTGGGAGCAGCTAGCCCGGAGGCCTTCAACCCACAGTATAAACGCTTGAAACTCACCTTCTTGGACTCCTGGTAGGCAGGATGTGCAGGTGAAACGGCTTATATCCCTCCCTTGAATAAACCCAGAAAATAAAGCCTCAGGAGAAACAGAGGAGCCAGAAGGGGAGGGGCATCAGTAGTGAGAGAAGTGGGGAAGAGGGCCCTTCCTATGGTGGCAGAAGTAGGCTAGTGCGGGAAGAGAGGTGTCCCAGCAGCCTTCACCTTAGCAGAACAACAAGAGTAACTGAGCCCCAGGAGGTGGAGCTAACTAACATCAATGCCAGGACCCCAGACTTGGCTTTGCACAGCCAGGGGAAGTGGCAGACACCAGAAGAGACAAGAGTTGAGACCACCCATTCTTTAGAACAGTCCTGGGGAAGAGGAGACCCCCCCAGCAGTCAGACGAACCCTCCCCCCATACCTCACAAAACCAGAGGCAATAGTATACAAAGCTAGATCCCAACACAAGAAACTTGGGACAGAGCCCCCAGAGTCCCAGAAGCAGAGATCCACTTCAGAAACCAGGAGGAAAATAAACACTATGAAAAAGAATAGCAAGACGCTTTCAAAGAGATTAAATTCATATTATGGAGACAGGAATGATCAAAATACCAATTCAGAAGACGACAGCATGGACACTACACCCACAACTGAAACCTCAAAAGGGAAAGCGAACTGGTCTCCAGACCTAAAAGCATTACTGGAAGAACTCAAGTAGGACTTTAAAAATCAAATTAGTGAGGTAAAAGAAAAAATGGAAAAAAAAAATTCAGTGAGGAAAAAAAATCTTTAAAAGGTAAAATTGGGGAATTGATTAAGGAAAATCAGAATATAAATGGAGAAAATGTCTCATTGAAAAGTAAAATCAACCAAATGGAAAAGGAGATAGAGAAGATAAAGGAAGAAAACAAAACATTAAAAATTAGAATTGCACAAGTAGAAGCTAATGACTCTATGAGACATCAAGAGTCAGTCAAACAAAATCTAAAAAATGAAAAAATAGAAGAAAATGCAACATATCTGATTGGAAAAACAACTGACCTGGAAAATAGATCCAGGAGAGACAATCTAAGAATTATTAGTCTACCTGAAAGCTATGATGAAAAAAAGAGTCCGAACAGTATCTTCCATGATATCCTTAAGGAAAACTGCCCAGAGGTCCTAGAACCAGAGGGTAAAATTATCATCAAAAGAATCCATCAATCACCCCTTGAAAAAGATCCTAAATTGAAAACTCCAAGAAATATTATAGCCAAATTCCAGAACTACCAGGTCAAGGAGAACTAGAAATAAACCATTCAAATATCATGGAACTACAGTCAGGATCACACAGGATCTTTCAGCTTCTACATTAAAAGATCAGAGAAACTGGAATATGATATTCCTAAAGGCAACGGAGCTTGGACTACAGACAAGGATCAACTACCCAGCAAAATTGAGCATAATTTTCCAGGCAAGGAGATGGACGTTCAATGAAATAAGAGAATTCCAGACCTTCCTGATGAAAAGGCCAGAGCTCAATGGAAAATTTGGTCTCCAAATACAAACTCAAGAGAGACGTACAAAGGTAAATGGGAAAAAAACCCTAGTTAATCAATAAGGCTAATTAACTACATCCTTATATAGGGTTATTTTGTTTTATATATGTTATATATATACATATATATGTACATATATATGTATATATATATATATATGTCAATCTTGAGAATAGTATACTTACTATGACAATTGAAAGGGATATTCATTGACTGTGGCTGTCAGCATAAAATAACTGATATAATGCTAAAAAACCTAATTATAGAGATATAAAAGGATCATTCTGGGAGAAGAGGTAAGGATGTAGTAGAAAAGGGTAAATTACATCACATGAAGGGGCACAGAAATATATTGTAGTAGAGGGAAAGAAGGGAGGGAGAAGAGCAGTATCTGAGCTTTACACTCATTGGATTTGACTCAAGAAGGGAATAACACACCCTGGTAAGTATAGAAATCTAACTTGTCCTACAGGCAGTAGGAGGGGAAAGGGGGAAAAAAGAGAGGGGGGTAGTCAGAAGGGAGGGAAGAAGCAACAAGTGGAAAACAGGAAGATAAGGGAGGGGAATCAAGAGGGAGGGCAAACTGAGGAAAGTGGAAGCCAAAAGCAAAACTTTGTGAGTTCTGACTGGAAGTGGAAAAGGAGAAATAAAAGCATAAACGGGGGAAATGGGATGGAGAAAAAGGCACAGATAGTAATCATAACTGTGAATGTGAATGGGATGAATTCTCCCATAAAACAGAAGCAGAGAGCAAAATGGATTAAAAACCATAATCCTACAATATGCTGTTCACAAGAAACACATTTGAAACAGGGGGATACTCACAGAGTAAAGGCAAAAGGCTGGAGTAGAATATATTGTGGTTCAGCTAAAGTAAAAAAAGAAGGGGGAGCAATCCTAATCTCAGACAAAACAAAAGTAAAGATAGATCTAATTAAAAGAGATAAGGAAGGACACTATATCCTGCTAAAAGGCACCATAAACAATGAAGCAATATCATTGTTTAACATATACTCTCCAAGTGGTATGGCATGCAGATTCTTAGAGGAGAGGTTAAGGGAGTTACAGGAAGAAATAGATAACAAAACAATAATAATGGGAGACCTCAACCTCCCCCTCTCAGAACTTGATAAATCTAACCTCAAAATAAACAAGAAAGAAGTTAAGGAGGTGAACAGAATTTTAGAAAAGGCAGATATCTCTGGAGATATCTACAGAAAACTGAACGGGGATAAAAAGGAATATACTTTTTTCTCAGCAGTACATGGCACATGCTCAAAAATTGATTGTGTACTAGGGCATAAAAACCATACAATCCAGTGCAGAAAGGCAGAAGTATTCAAAGCATCTTTTTCAGGTCATGATGCAATAAAAATTATTTGTAATAAAAAACCAGGGAAAAATAAGGTAAAAATTAATTGGAAACTAAATAATCTAATTCTAAAGAATTAGTGGGCCAAAGAGCAAATCAGAGAAACAATTAATAACTTCATTCAAGAGAATGACAATAATGAGACAACATACCAAAATGTATAGGATGCAGCAAAAGCAGTTCTTAGGGGAAGTTTCATACCTCTAAATGCTTACATATATAAAATAGAGAAAAAGGAGATCAATGAATTGGGCATGCAACTGAAAAAGCTAGAAAAAGAGCAAATTGAAAACCCCCAATTAAATACCAAATTAGAAATACTGAAAATCAAAAGAGAGATTAATAAAATTGAAATCAATTCTAGAACGGCAGAACCCACAGAACAGCAGAGGGAAGCAGGGCTCCAGCCCAGGACAGCCTGGATGGTCTCTGGGTGAGGTCTATTCCACATGGAGCTGGGAGCTGACAGCTGGGAACGGAGTGGAGCAGAGCCCAGCCTGAGCGACTTGGACCATCCAGACCAGAAGCCGGGGCGGAGGGGGCCCTAGCACCCTGATTCAGTGAGCTGCGGCTGTTAGGAGACTTCTTAACCCACAAACACCAAAGACTGCGGAGAAGGTTAGTGGGAAAAGCTGCAGGAGTGGAAGGAGTTCCGGGTTCGGCTTCCAGCCCCGGGGGCAGCAGAGGTGGGGCAGCTACGGCTGCTGCTGCTTCCGGCTCCAGGCCCACCTGGTGGGAGGAATTAAGTGGCGAATCAGAGCAGGGGTGCACAGCCTGCCGAAGATCTGAGCCCAGTTCGGGTTGGGGGTGCTTGGGGAAGGAGCAGTGCTGGTGCGGCAGAGCTGGCACCTCCCCCCCAAACGTGGAACATAGAACTCTGTAGTCTACAAGCAGTCATACCCCACTGAAAAACTCAAAGGTCAAGTTAGTTGGCTGGGATTATGGCCAGGCAGAGAAAACGCACCGAGATTCAGTCTCAGACTCTGCATTCTTTCTTTGCTGACAAAGAAGACCAAAACATACAGACAGAAGAAATTAATAAAGTCAAAGAGCCTACAACAGAAACCTCCAAGAAAAACATGAACTGGTCCCAGGCCATGGAAGAGCTCAAAAAGGATTTGGAAAAGCAAGTTAGAGAAGTAGAGGAAAAATTGGGAAGAGAAATGAGAAGGATGAGAGAAAACCATGAAAAACAAGTCAATGACTTGCTAAAGGAGACCCAAAAAAATACTGAAAAATACACTGAAGAAAACAACACCTTAAAAAACAGATTAACTCAAATGGCAAAAGAGCTCCAAAAAGCCAATGAGGAGAAGAATGCCTTGAAAGGCAGAATTAGCCAAATGGAAAAGGAGGTCCAAAAGACCACTGAAGAAAATACTACTTTAAAAATTAGATTGGAGCAAGTGGAAGCTAGTGACTTTATGAGAAACCAGGATATTATAAAACAGAACCAAAGGAATGAAAAAATGGAAGACAATGTGAAATATCTCCTTGGAAAAACCACTGACCTGGAAAATAGATCCAGGAGAGATAATTTAAAAATAATTGGACTACCTGAAAGCCATGATCAAAAAAAGAGCCTAAATATCATCTTACAAGAAATTATGAAGGAGAACTGCCCTGATATTCTAGAGCCACAGGGCAAAATAGAAATTGAAAGAATCCATCGATCACCTCCTCAAATAGATCCCAAAAAGAAATCTCCTAGGAATATTGTCGCCAAATTCCAGAGCTCCCAGATCAAGGAGAAAATACTGCAAGCAGCCAGAAAGAAACAATTTGAGTATTGTGGAAACCCAATCAGAATAACCCAGGATCTGGCAGCTTCTACATTAAGAGATCGAAGGGCTTGGAATGCGATATTCCGGAGGTCAATGGAGCTAGGATTAAAACCTCGAATCACCTACCCAGCAAAACTGAGTATCATGCTCCAAGGCAAAATATGGATTTTCAATAAAATAGAGGACTTTCAAGCTTTCTCAGTGAAAAGACCAGAACTGAATAGAAAATTTGACTTTCAAACATAAGAATCAAGAGAAGCATGAAAAGGTAATCAAGAAACAGAAATTGCAAGGGACTTACTAAAGTTGAACTGTTTTGTTTACATTCCTACATGGAAAGAGGACAAGGATGATTCATGAGACCTCAGTATTAGGGTAGCTGAAGGGAATATGCATATATATATATATATATGTATATATATATATGTTTATGTATATATATAAGTGAATGTGTATGTATGTATATATCTATGTGTATATATATGTGTGACACAGGGTGAGTTGAAGATGAAGGGAAGATATCTAAAAGAAATAAAATGAAATTAAGGGATGAGAGAGCATCATACTGAGAGAGGTAGATAGGGAGAGATAGAATGGGGTGGATTATCTCACATAAAGGTGGCAAGAGGAAGCAGTTCTGTGGGAGGAGGGGAGAGGGCAGGTGAGAGGGGAATGAGTGAACCTTGCGCTCATCAGATTTGGCCTGAGGAGGGAATACCATACATACTCATTTGTGTATCTTACCCCACAGGAAAGAAGAGGGAGGAAGAAAAAAAAAATAAAAGGGGGGGGATGATGGAGGGGAGGGCAGATGGGGGTGAAGGTAATCAAAACAAACACTTTGGAAAGGGGACAGGGTCAAGGGAGAAAATTCAATAAAGCGGGATGGGTTGGGAAGGAGCAAAATGTAGTTAGTCTTTCACAACATGAGTATTATGGAAGGGTTATACATAATGATACACATGTGGCCTAGGTTGAATTGCTCGACTTCTTAGGGAGGGTGGGTGAGAAGGGAAGAGGGGAGAGAATTTGGAACTCAAAGTTTTAAAATAAGATGTTCAAAAACAAACAAAAAAATGTTTTTGCATGCAATTAAAAAATAAGATACACAGGCAATGGGGAATATAATTTTATCTTGCCCTACAAGAAAGGAAGGGAAACGGGGATGAGAGGGGAGGGGGGTGATAGAGGGGAGGGCTGACTGGGGAACAGGGCAACCAGAATATACGCCATCTTGGAGTGGGGGGGGAGGGTAGAAATGGGGAGAAAATTTGTAATTCAAACTATTGTGAAAATCAATGCTGAAAACTAAATATGTCAAATAAATAAATTAAAAAAAATTGAAATCATGAAAGCTATTGAATTAATAAATAAAACAAAGAGCTGGTTTTATGAAAAATCCAATGAAATTGACAAACCTTTAGTCAATTTGATTAAAAAAAGAAAGAAGAAAATCAAATCAAATTACCAGTATCAAAAATGAAAAGGGTGAATTCACCTCCGTTGAAGAGGAAATTAAAACAATAATTAAGAATTACTTTGCCCAATTATATCACCATAAATTTGACAACCTTAGGGATATGAATGAATATCTACAAAAATATAAATTGCCCAGGTTAATAGAAGAGGAAGTAAAATTCCTAAATAACCCCATCTCAGAAAAAAAAATTGAGCAAGGCATCAATGAACTCCCTAGGAAAAAAATCTCCAGGGCCAGATGGTTTTACATGTGAATTCTATCAAACATTTAAAGAACAATTAATTGCTGTACTTTATAGAAAATTTGGGAAAACAGGTGAAGAAGGAGTCCTACCAAATTCCTTTTATGACATAAATCTGATACTAATACCCAAACCAGGTAGAGTCAAAACAGAGAAAGAAAATTATAGACCAATTTCCTTAATGAATATTGATGCAAAAATTTAAAAAAAATTAGCAAAAAGAATGCAGCAACTTATCACAAGAATAATACACTATGACCAGGTAGGATTTATTCCAGGAATGCAAGGCTGGTTCAATATTAGGAAAACTATCAGCGTAATTGATCATATCAACAACAAAACTAGCAGAAGCCATATGAGAATCTCAATAGATGCAGAAAAAGTCTTTGACAAAATACAACACCCATTCCTATTAAAAACACTAGAAAGTATAAGAATAAATTGAGCTTTCCTTAAAATTATAAATAGCATCTATCTAAAACCATCAACAAGCATTATTTGTAATGAGGATACGCTAGATCCATTCCCAATAAGATCAGGAGTGAAATAAGGATGTCCATTATCACCCCTACTATTTAATTTGGTACTAGACATGTTAGCTGTAGCATTAAGAGAAGAAAAGGAAATTGAAGGAATTAGAATAGGCAAAGAAGAAACTAAACTATCACTTTTTGCAGATGATATGATGATTTACTTAGAGAATCCTAGAGATTCAAGTAAAAAAACTACTTGAAATAATAAACAACTTTAGCAAAGTTGCAGGTTATAAAATAAAGCCACATAAATCCTTGGCATTCCTATACATTACTAATAAAGCCCCACAGCAAGAGATAGAAAGAGAAATTCCATTCAAAGTTGCTGTAGACATTATAAAATATTTGGGAGTCTATCTGCCAAGACAAACCCGGGGCTTATACGAACATAATTATGAAACACTTTTCATGAAAATAAAGTCAGATCTAAATAAGTGGAAAAATATCAGTTGCTTATTGTTTGGCAGAGCCCATTTAATAAAAATGACAATTTTACCAAAATTAATCTATCTATTCAGTGCCATACCAATTGAACTACCAAAAACCTATTTTACAGAGCTGGATAAAATAATAACAAAATTCATCTGGAAGAACAAGAGGTCTAGAATATCTAGGATATTAATGAAAAGAAATGCTAGGGAAGGTAGCCTAACCATACCAGATATTAAACTGTACTATTAAGCTGCAGTCATCAAAACTACCTGGTACTGGCTAAGAAACAGCCATGGATCAGTGGAATAGGATAGGCACACAAGACACAGTACTTACCAACTATAGCAATCTACTCTTTGATAAACCCAAAGAATCCAGCTTCTGGGCTAAGAATTCACTATTTCACAAATACTACTGGGAAAACTGGAAAATGGTTGGGCAGAAACTGGGCATAGACCAATATCTTACATCATATACCAAAATAAAGACAAAATGGGTTCATGATTTAGGAATAAAGGCTGATACTATAAGAAATTTGGGAAAGCAAGGAATAGTTTACCTATCAGATTTATGCAAAAGCAAAGAATTTGTAATACAACAAGAAAGAGAGAGCATTACAAAATACAAAATGGATAATTTTGATTATGTTAAATTGAAATGTTTTTGTACAAAAAAGCCAATGCAACAAAGATTAGGAGGGAAGCAGAAAATTGGGAGAAAATCTTTACAATCAGTGTCTCTGATAAAGGCCTCATCTCTGAAATATACAGGAAACTGAGTCAAATATATAGGAATACAAGTCATTCCCCAATTGAGAAATGGTCAAAGGATATTAATAGACAGTTTTCAGAGGAAGAAATTAAAGATATCTATAGGCATATGAAAAAATGCTCAAAATCACTACTGATTAGAGAAATGCAAATCAAAACAACTCTTAGGTACCACATCTCTCCTGTCAGATTGGCTAAAATGACAAAACAGGAAAATGATAAATGCTGGAGAGGTTGTGGGAAAATTGGAACACTGTTACATTGTTGGTGGAGTTTTGAAAGGATCCAGCCATTCTGGAGAGCAATTTGGGACTATGCTCAAAGGTTTATAAAAATGTTCATACCCTTTGACCCACCAATACCACTTCTAGGGTTATATCCCAAAGAGATCACACAAGTGGGAAAAGGACCCATATGTACAAAAATAGTTTTAGTGGCTCTTTTTGTAGTAGCAAAGAATTGGAAATCAAGGGGATGCCCATCAATTGGGGAATGGCTGAACAAGTTGTGGTATGTGAAGATCATGGAATATTATTTTGCAATAAGAAATGGGGATGATACGGACTTCATAATAACATGTAGGTTTTTCTACATGATATAATGCAGAGTGAGCAGAACAGAAAGAGGAGAACATAATGCACAACCACAGGTATATGGATTCTGTGATGACCAACCCCAATAGACTTTGCTCTTCTCAGCAATGCAAGGTGCAAGGACAACTCCAAAGGCCTTGTGATGGACAGAGCTATCTACATCCAGAGAAAGAATGATGAAGTGTGAATGCAGATTGAGAAACACTGTTTGCTCTCCTTTTTTTGTTTTCCCTTTGTTTTATTTTCTTTTGTTTGTTTGTTTGTTTTTATTTTTAGTTTTGTTTCTTCTTTCTCCTGATCCATTCCATTGGTCATAATTCTTCTTTACAACTTGGCTATTGTGCAAATAAGTTCAATTTGAAGAAGATATATCGAATTCCATGCTGTCTTGGGGAGGGAGGGAGGCGGGGAAGAAAATCTGGAGCTCAAAATTATGTGGAACTAAGCATCGTAAACTAAAAATGAAAAATCTTAATTATATAAAAAAATTCAGAAACTCCCAGATCAAGGATAAAATGTTAAAAGCATCAAAGATTAAAACAATTTAAATATGATAGTGCCACAATTAGAATTACAAAAAGACCTAGCAGTAAAGACATTAAAGGACAGCAGGTCTTAGAACACAATATATTGAAGAGCAAAAGATCTGCGGCTCAAGCTGAAATTATCATACCCTGAAAGTTAAATTTTATCATGAATGAAAAAAATGGACATTTGATAAACACTCAGACTTTCAAGACTTTGTTAAAAAAATCCTGAACGTACTAGAAAATTTGATGTACAAAAAACAAGAGAAACCTAAAGTACTTACCAAAGACCGATTATAAGGGATTCATAAGGACAGACTGCTTACCTTTTATATAATGTAAAATGTATGTCTAAGGTTCCTATTAATGATCAGGGAGCTCATAAGAAAGATTGGCATAAACGTAACTATGATATGAGTTTTAAAAGTAAAACCATTTAGGAACAGCTAAAAAGAGTAACTATTTTTTACAAATGAGGTAGAGGAGGAAGAATGGATACAGAGGAATTAAATGGGGAGGAGGACTGGTAGTTCTGTTAACCTAGTATCATCAGGAATAGGTTTAAGAGGGAACAATACACATATATTTAGAGAAGTATAAAAGTCTTCTAAATTTAGAAGAAATAAAATGATAGGGGGAAAAGATGTTTACAGAAGATGGAAAGAAGGGCAGGTAAAAACAAGATGAACAACAACAAAAAAGGTGTGGCCCAGTCTTTTAATGATAATGTAAATGGTAGTAAAGTTATAAATGAATTTGACTGGCATTGAAGACTGAATACAACAAAATGCATATATTTGGGTTTATTGTTAAAAAGGGGCTCAAATTTTAGAATATGACTGGCTTGGGTTGGATAAGATAACAATCAAAGATGATGATGAGAAAACATACTCAACTTTAATTCTTTCTATTAATCTTCTTTTTATCTTTTCCTTTCAAGAAGAAGAACCCATATATCAGAAAGTGCAGGGCAATAATGAATATAAGGAACTGAAACCCAAGCTAAAGGAGAGGATACAAGAGAATCTGGCTGCCCTTGATGTTTTCATGCCCCACCCCCCCAAAGATGAACTACATCCCAGGGTACTGAAAAAATAGTGCAACTGTCATAACTAAACTATTTGTTATTAGTAATCTTTAAAAGTTCTTGAAGAACAGAGTAGGTCATAATAACATAAGAAGAGGATAAAGAATTTTCTAAATTAAAAAAGGTGAAGGGTAGAGGAAGTATTGGTCGGAAATCATAGATTAGTTGTTTTTTTTTAAGTCGTGAAAATTTTAGAATGTACTGATTGGAAGGATGGTTAGTGAATATGTAGAAAATTAAAGGATTGATCACAGTGTCAACATACCTTCAACAAGGCCATGTGAGACTAAATTCATTTCTTCTTTTTTTGAGAGAGGTACTAGCCTTGTAAATCAGGGAACTTTAGATTTTTGATAACTTCTCTTATGCTATTCTTTTCTTTCTGTGTCCAAGAGATTTTATTTTGTGATCTTTGTAAAATGGATTAAGTGAAAATCATATTTGTGAAAATTATATTACTACTATGCCTTAAATAAAACATTCTTTTTTCCCTCTTAGCCATATACAGAAAGCCAAATGCTCATACAGGAATTCTAGGTCTCCCTCCTGGTACCTCCTGGAACTTTTCAGAATTTTTTTTATATAATGTATTATTTCCCTGAAATTACCTATTATGACATTTTAAAACATTAAAAAAGTTTTGAGTCCCAAATTCTATCCCTCACCAACACTTCCATATTGGTCATTTTGTACAAGAAAATTTGAAAAAATACTTACATGTATGTATATATAATATACATATAATATATGAATATGTATGTGTGGATATATATATATATACACATGGAGGGAGAGAGGGAGAGAGAGAGAGAGAGGGAGAGAGAGAGAGAGAGAGAGGGAGAGAGAGAGAGAGAGAGAGAGAGAGAGAGAGAGAGAGAGAGAGAGAGAGAGAGAGAGAGAGAGAGAGAAAGAGAGAGACACAGAGAGAGAGAGAGAGAGAGAGAGAGAGAGAGAGAGAGAAATAGCATGCTTCAGTCTATATTCAAATAGTATCGGTTCTTTCTCCAGAGGTGGATAGTATGCTTCACCATGAGTCCTTTGGGATTGTCTTGGATCACTATAATGCTGAGAATAGCTAAGTCATTTGCATTTCTTCATTGTACAATATTGCTGTTGCTGTGTACAAATGTTTTCTTGGTTCTGTTCACTTCACTTTGCATCAGTTCTTGTAAGTCTTTCCAGGTTTTTCCAACATGATATTGTTTATCATTTCTTATAACACAATAACTTTCCATCACAGCCATATACTTCAGTTTGTTTAGCCATTCCCCAAGTAATGGGCATCCTCTCAATTTCCAATTCTTAACCACCACAAAAAGGTGGATTCTTTTTTTTTTTTAAAAAAAGGTTTGTAGCTTATTTTAATGCCAACTAACTGCTCTTTGTATCCACTCTACATCCCCTCCCATCAATCTTAAGAATAAGAAAGGAAAAAAAAACCATTTAATTCATCTAACCATAATCTTGTATCAAAAAAAGAGTACATTTTCTCATCTCTTCATTGGGGAAAACTCATGTCATTTTAATTTCACAGTATTCAGAGTTTTGTTGTTGTTGGTCTTTCCATTTGTATTGTCATTGTGAATACAGTTTTCCTGCTTACTTTGTTCTTTATCATTTTATATATGCTTCCTCCCCCCATATGTGTCTGAATTATTTGTATTTATCATTTCTAATGGTGTGGTGTTCAAGGAAAACTAGCACTTCTGGTGTAAGGGTTCACCCCACTTTTTTCAGGGCTGCTCATACACCTTTCATGAAGCCATATGGCTATGCATACCTTTGATGACTTTGTCTGAAAACTGATGATATCTTTTGATGGGATGGGGAATGGCTCTCATTTTTTTATAAATTTGAATCAGTTCCCTATATGTTTGAGAAATGAGGCCTTTATCAGAGAAACTTACTTCAATTTTTTTCACAGTTACTATTGCTAACTGTATTTCCCTCTATTCCATTTCCCCATTTATTCTATTTTCTCTCTTCTTTCACCCTGTGCCCCCTCAAAAGTGTTTTGCTTCTGACTATCCCCTCCTCCAATATTCCCTCCCTTCTATCACCCTCTTCCATTCTCTTATCCCCTTCCTCCCTATTTTTCTGTAGGGTAAGAAGGATTTCTATACCCAATTGAATGTGTATGTTATTCCCTTTTTGAGCCAATTCTGCTGACAGTAAGGTTCACTGACTCCTTCTCACTCCCACTTCTTCCTCTCCACTCTAAAAGCTTTTTCTTGTCTCTTTTATGTGAGATAATTTACTGCATTCTACCTCTCCCTTTCTCTTTCTCCCAGTGCATTCCTCTCTCACTCCTTAATTTTATTTTTAGCTATCATCCCTTCATATTCAACTTACACCTGTGCCTTCTACCTACATATATTCCTTCTATCTAACCTAATAGTGAGAAAGGTTTATGAGTTACAAATATCATCATCCCATGTAGTAATGTGAACAGTTTAGCTCTAATAAATCCTTATGATTTCTCTTTCTCATTTACCTTTTTATAATTCTCTTGAGTTTTGTATTTGAAAGTCAAACTTTTTACTCAACTCTGGTCATTTCATTAAGCAAGTTTGAAGGTCCTCTACTTCACTGAATGTCTATTCCCACCCCCACCCCCCCTGCCACCAAAGATTATACTTGGTTTTGCTGGGTAGATGATTCTTTTTTAAATTAAGATTATTTAAGTTTTAGTTTACAACACTCAGTTCTGCATTATTTTGAGTTACAGATTTTCTTCCCCCCTCCCTGCTCCCTCCCGAAGACAGCATAGAATCTGATATATCTCTCTCTGCTGTGGCCACAAGCTCTGCTGTGCTAGTGTTCCTCCTCACCCTGAGAGTGCCACCCAGGACTGAGACCTAGATAAGTATGGGCAAAGCAACAGAGTCCTGCCCCATTGCTAGCAAAAAGATTTCTGTAATCTTCTTCTGACCCCCTTACTGTCTGTGAACTGGGGGCTCTGGAGGCAGCTAATGCCTCTGCTGCTGCAGATTCAGTGGCTCCAAAGGCCTGTTCCTTGTTTGCTGTGGCTGGGGCTGTGCTAGACTGTGCTCTTCTCTCACCTTGGTGCAACAAACATTTCCTGCCAAATTTCCAAGTTGTCTTGGGCTGGGAATTTTTTTCATTTCACTTTTTTGTGGGTCATGCTGCTCTAGAGTTTGTTTAGAGTCATTTTTAAAAGTATTTGGAGGGGTTTGAGGGAGAGCTCAGGCCAGTCTCTGCCTTCACTCTCCCATCTTGGTTCCACATCTGTGATACATTTCATTTTTAAAAGATCTGGTGGTTTTCATGTATTAAAATGTGGTGGTATTATCCAGTGGTTTTAGTGTATTCAAAGCTCTTATATGTGTAATATGAGAATTTAAAAAGAAACTAGCATAATTTTGGGCCTTATTGAGGGATGAGTATTCTGTTGTATGTACAACAGATGAACAACTATTGAACTCTTTCTTAGCTAGACAACATTTGGAGTATTGTGTTCACTGTTGTAGTACAGTATTTTAGGAAGAACATTGAGAAGCTATGATGTCCAGTTAATGACAATGACAGCTATGAGGAGACTCAAGGTCATGGTTCATGAGGATAGGCAGGAGGGGATAAGCATGCATAGCCTAGAAGAGAGAAAACTTGGGTAGGATATGATAGTTGTGTTCCACTATTTGAAGGCCCACTATATGGACATAAAATGAGATTTGTGTTTTTCGGATGTGAAGAACAGAATTAAGAGTGCTATTTAGAGGCTTCAGAGAGGAATATTTTAGCATACCAATGAGGGGAAAACTTCCTAGCCATTAGAGAAAACCAAAAATGGAATGGAGTTCCTTGGGTGGAAATAGATTCCCTATTACCAGAGGTCAAGTGAAGGCTGATTGACCAGTTAAGAGGGCAGTTGGAGAGGGTATTTTTGTTTAAATATATTTTGAACTGGACAGCTTCTGAGGGATCTGCAAACTGTTAGATTGTGATCCTATCATCTATGTATCAACAGTGCAAGGTCTCTGGCTCTGCTGTCCTCATCTAACAATTTATGCTTCCTAAACCTCTTTCTTACAGAGAGTAGCAAACCACATGCTCTCAGTCCTGTCTTCTTGAATTCATTAAAATTATTTCGTTAGCAGTTTTGAACACAGAAAAGGATATAAGTCAAGTGGACAAATGAACAAACATTTGTTAAGTACCTACTATGTTTTAGACTGTATGCTAAGTTCAGTCAATAGTCAGTCATAGGCCATTTGGGCTTGGATGTCAAAAGCACTTATACTTCAGAAGTTGTCAGGTCAAAGAGCTAAATCTATGAAGTTCTGTAAGGAAAAAAACACTTAGCATACAGCCTAAAATTCTAAGTTGGGTGACAAATTCACTGTGCAGTATGTCAGTCTCTTTAGATACCTCCCTTTTTCCTTGTTGGATTAACATCAAACTAACCCCTGAGGCTACACCAGTCACATAGAAACTCTGGCAGATGTGGTGAAGTTGGAAATGCTTCAAGAATAGAGCTCGGATGGACTAGATCTCTATCATCTCAGGGCTAGCCCAGACAAGTTCAGAGAGGATCCTAGATGATAAAGCATTTATCTACAGACACTCTCTAGGACCCCCTACTAAGTCATTGTTGTTGTTCAGGCATTTTCAGTTGTGTCTAACTCTTTGTGACTCTATTTTGGGTTTCCTTGGCAAAGATACCAGAGTAGTTTGCCATTTCCTTCTCCAACTCATTTTGCAGATGAGGAAACTGAGACTCACAGGTTTAAATGACTTGTCCAGGGTCACATAGCTAGTGAGCATCTGAGGCCAGATCTGAACTCAGGACAGTGAGTCTTTCTGACTGCAGGCCCAGCACTCTATCCATTGTGCCATCTAGTATTGCAATCTGTATTGGTAGAGGAAATACTTACAAAAAATGTTTCTTGGTACTGGTTCAAAAATTTTTAGAAGTGGCAAGAGATCCAGGGAAAATGTCATTATTACAGAGCATTGCTCCCACATCAGTGGCATCACAGATCCTTGGAGTATTGAAGTCAACATAGAACTGGTATCTGTTTAAGAGTTAGCCTTACATGATTTTATGTATTTTGAACAATTGGATCAGTGAAAATTCCTCCTTCTCACTAAATGTATAACCAGATTAAAATTTAAATTGAGGAAGTGAAATCTCTTCATATTAGTTTTTGTGAATCTAAATATGTTATTTCCTTACATTTTTAAAATGTAGAAAACCGGCATAACTAATGATTGCAAGCTCTAGTTTCTTGATCATGTCATGGAGTGAGGTTTTCAGGCCCAGTCTTTGGTGTCAGTATTTTAGGACTCTACAGTTATATTTATTATGGTGCACAATCTGTTATATTGTGACACAAATTATATTCCAGAAACACAATTGCTATATATGGTAACACTTTAAGAAAACACAACTTACCTGTTAGCTGAGTACACATCCTGTTCCCCAACACAAGCTTTATAAAACAGAAGAGCATTCTATTATTTATCCCTAACCCATGAGTTTGGGAAGGCACCATGATCCAATAGGAAAAAACCTCACCAACTTGGAGGCGAAAACTTGTGATTCTTGAATACTTTTATAACTTTGTAAGCTTGAGTAAATCACTTGAGCTCAATGAGCCTCAGTTTCTTCACTTATATATTAAGGAGGTTAGAATAAATGATCTCTCAGTTTCTGTCCAGATCTGATATTCTGTAATCCTGGAATGGAGTGGGCTTAAGTAGGCCCAGGAGAAAAAATCAGCAGCCAAATGAAAGGAGGATGAGGGGGAAAAACTAAATACATCCCTCTCAAGAATGTACAGAAAATTCATTCTTTTTCAGACAAGAAGGGAAATCTTTGGTGATACCATTCTTCCCTATAGATTACTTACATTAGTAAGGAAGAGATTTCAAGGATGTTAGATTTAAGTTTATGTCATCCATGAGTTATATAAAAAATGAGAGAGTGCTTCTTTTCCAACTTGGACCCATCTTTACCACCAGAGATCTGGCCTTGGAAATGTTCAGTCTTGACCTGATGAGGAGGAAGAAGAATACAAATAATCTTTTCCTTCTGATGCTACAGTGCACTTTTGCTACAAGGAAGAAAGAAATAAACAACTAGAATGAATGTCTGACAGTTGCTACTCCATCAACCTTGAAATTACTCACATCCAAAAGGGTATGAACAACAGAGATAAAGCCCCTGAAATAGGAACCAGTTCAATGGAGGCCTACTTATTTAAACTCTTCTCAATTTTTAATTTAATTTTTTTTGCCACATGCCATCTCTAGCTAAGTAAGCTGGATAGCCTCCAAATGCACTGTGGAGCTTAGTAACTATGAAAAGCAATAAGCTGAACACAGGCTGCCTTCAAATAGGCTTGCCTTGTATCACCAATGTTAATGTTATAGTTGTTACAGGGTGAGGCCTTGCCAGCAAAAATAGTATTTTCCTGAGAGAGCTACAAAGTCACTGTCCTGAGTGCTGAATCCACTACAGTATGCCACAGTTTCTGGCATTCTTAAAAACCTTATTTGTCCTATGGTCAAATTCTATAATTTTACAGCTAAGGAAACTAAGGCCCAGAGAGTCCACATGACTTACCCAAGATCTCACAGGCAGTTAAGTAGCAAGACCAGGTCTTCTCACTCACAGTTTGGTATTATTTCCCTAGTACCATGCAGTTGATAGAATAGAAGAGCCCTGAAAAGGTTATCTCTACATCACTTTTCTTTGAACTTATATTTTAAATGAACTGGTATAGATGCCTATTTACAGGAATTTTTGGCAGAGTCTTTGGGAAAATGGAAATTTATGTTACAATATTGATATTCACCTAATTTATTTGTTTTGTACATACATACATGCATACATATATATGTATATGTGTATATATGTGTGTGTGTATAAAATTCTTGCCATAAGAATCACATTTTGCATTTTCCGTAGAGTTTTATATACACTATGTCTTTTGATCCTTACCTATAGGATCCTGAGTTAAAATAATAGCTGAAATTTAAATAGAACTTGACATATTATTTCATTTGTGCCTTAAAGCAACTCTTGAAATAGATTCTGCAAGTATTATTATCACTATTTTTATACATGATAAACTTGAGAGTTGGAGAAATTGGGTGACTTTTTCATGGCTAGGAAGTAACAGGGTCATGATTTGGACCCTTTTTGGGTTGCGGACACCTTTGGCAGTCTGGTGAAGCCTATGGACCCCTTCTCAGAATAGTGTCTTCAAATTCATAAAATAAGCTACATAGGATAACAAAGGAAACCCATTTTATTAAAATGCAGTTATTGATTTTTTAAAATTCATAGATCCTAGGTTAAGAAGCCCTCCTCTAGGTTCAGCACTTTATCTGTCTTATTATACTTTCTCTCTAGGCAGGCAAGCATTAACTTCATTTTACAGATGAAGAAATTAAAGAGACATTATATTGCTTATATTTATTTATATTCAAAATTTTGGGCCAGAAAAGAGTCCTGTTTGGAGTTTTTCAAACTATGTTCTATGGACCCCTGAAGGTCTACAAAGAAAACCAATGCAGTTCTCCAGAGAAACATTAGTAGTGGCAGACAAGCACACATAGCAAATCTATCTAATTTGTTGTCTGTGTTGTTGTCAACGGCCAAGTGCTTCTGCAGCTGCAGCCCCGTCTGGAGAGGTGGAAAGCATGGGAGCCATGTCAGCCAGGAACCCAGAAATTCACCACCTCTTTGTGGTTTCATTGCCTATTCAAATTAAAACTGCTACCAGGTGCAGGGGCTGAACCAGAAGATAAGGTCTAAACTGAGCCTTTCCGAATAATCACAGCTTCCAGCACCTGGGATAGCAACAGTACCAAATCCAACCCTGAATCCCTACTCTGGCCTGAAACTTTTGCCAATGCAACTTCAGAGCTTATGGTAAGAAGAAGGAATCAGATAAAATGTTGTCAAATACCTTCTCCTTCTCCTTTCACCCTTTCAGGAATACTTGCAGTTTCAACAAAACTGGCAGAGAAAAAAAATAAAGTTAGGGAATCAGACAAAAGTCTAGGTTTCCAAGCAGCCTTCCTAGAGCTCTACCCTATGTCTCATTCTACATTATAGACTTACTCTGTGCTCTTTGACAAATACCGTTTCTTTGCTGCCGTAACTGGAACCTGCTACCATCCTTTCCATTGGTTTATCCCCAAGTTCCTGATCTTCTTTCACGGATTACAACAGTTCAGTTTCTTCTTGGGTCCACATCATCCACACTTTTCTTGTTTGGTCTGATTACCAAATAAGATGGGGCTGCCAAAGCTGAGTAGATCCACTTATGACAGACTGATGGGGGTATTTGTCTCTTGAACAATCTTCTAACATGTAGGAAGGTTGTCTATTACAGGTGTTGTTATCTGTTCCTGCAAATTTTTCAAAGCTGAGAATACATATAGAGAAGGGAAAATGCCTCATTTTATATCAATGATTAGAAATTTAAATCAGGTAGTCTTGAATTAGACATTCAATAGGGCACACAAAAGATTATTTGTCTAGTCACTAGATATAGTTGGAGGGATTTGTATCACCTCTTCTGGAGGGATCTCTGTAATCCCTGTGGGTGATAGTACCTCTAATGAAATGAAGTTGTAAAATAGGCAAGTACATTTATACACTCCAACAAGTAAATTATTCTGAAACAATAAAAATGTGACTTAGAGTAAAATTGCTTCAAGAAGATCTGAGTTCAAATCCTGTTTCAAATATCTACTTTCAAATATCTATGACCCTAAGGAAGTCACTTAACCTATCTGAACCTCAGTTTCTTCATCAATAAAATTAGGGGTTGGACTCAATGACCTCTAAGTTTCCTTCTAGCTCTAATTCTTTGTTCTTAAATCTAATTAGGAGTTTTTCTTAAAAAGATTCTCTATTGAAGTGGACACACTGGGGATATTGTAGTCTATTTACCAAAAAAGATTGCCCTGTAAAAAATCTCTTATATTCATAGAAGGAACATGTGCATCATTATTATATGTATATCAGTGCACCATGGATAGAAAGACTTTGTGGGAAATGGATTAGTATTAATATAGGATTTAGAGCTGGAAAAAAACTTCAAGAACTTTTATTGCAACATTCTTATTTGACAGATGAAGAAATAGAGTCAGAGCCTTGTACAAGGCTGAATGGCTAAAAGTAACAATGCTAGTATGCAGACCCAGGGCTTTTAGCTCCAAATACAGTGTTATTTCCATAGCATCTGTCTCCTTGCCATATGTCTATTTATATTCTGTTACTACTCCAATCAGGAACTAAGTGATTTCCCATCATCTCTCAACTCAAATCTCAATTTGACTACAACACTCAAGGTCATGATATTAACTAAATGAATCTCCTGAAATCTTCCCTCACTGTGCTCCAATGCCAGTAAAGCCAGTCACTAGGTGAGGCTATAACTCTCCATAGAATACAAACACAGTGTAACATAAAAAGAAGGATTCCTAGAAATTATCTAATTCAGAACTATTCCTCATTTTACAGATAAGAAATGTGAGACCAGAGGGAAAGTTGGTACTGAAACCCAGGTACCTCTTATCTATATCAAGTACTCTTTCTACTACTTCACAGACACTCTCTTCTTACATCTCCAATCAAATGAAATTTAGAAAATGCATCTAACGACAAAATTAGACCATATTAGAAAGCATTTTTTCTTTTATCGCTGGTGAATCCATTTGTTTTGGGGTTTTTCCCCCTCAGTTCAACAGAGAAACTTTATTGTTCACACTGCTGGAAATGTCAGCCTCTTCCTATACTTCAGCTTCAGCAAAATCCTGGACAGGAAGAGTAGGTGGCTAATTTCCTCTCTTATGTAGCATTTCCCTGGGTTAATATTGAGCCAAGGAGATGCTGTAAAGTCAGATTCTCAGCAGAAAAACATTTCACAGTTCATTTTTAAAAAATGTCTCATCTCATAGAACACCAAAACCAAACATTTTTTGGAGTGTTCCATGAGTAATCTCTTACATAGGGCTTACATTTAAGTTTGACTATACCATAAATAAATACAGTTGCTTTATTTATCATAGCATTTTGTATTTTTTCAAGTACTTTTAAAATGCTTTGCTATTCAGAGGGTTGATAAATATTTATCAAATTGAAATTCTTATGAATACAAAAGCACTCAGCACTAGTGGATAAAATACACCCATTTTACAGGTAGGGAAACTGAGATACAAAGAGATCCAATATATGATCAAGGTGTAGCACAGACATGACACTGGAATCAGAATATTTTTTTCTTTTTAAAACTTTACCATCTTCCCTGCAAAAGAATTACTACTTTAATACCTGATAAAGAAAAAGCTGTGTTGATTCACTCATCTCACTCAAATATCTGCCACCAGGAGATTTAATTATCATTCCCTTGCAGCTTCAGCAGCTGAGACATCTAATGGCTTGTTTTTAGGATTTCCACTGCTGAAATGAATTGTTCTCATCCTGCACATCTTGAAGATGTATAGACAAGTGGCATGCCCATGTCTTCACTGGAAGGAAAACAATTAAATTTGAAGTTATTATACTGTATTAGAAATGGCAAGATTGAGATGCTTATAGCACAAGTTCAAAATGTCTAGTGGATAATTGATGATGGAAGACTGGGATTCAAGAGAGAGATTAGGATCATAGAGATAGATCTGAGAGGCATCTACACACTCAGATAATTGAACCCAGTTATAGTGCCACTGCCTGCTTCCCCCAATCATCCTTTGCAGAGAAAAGTGAACTATTTTAGGACTACCGTGGATGCAAATGAGTTGCTCTGCAGTAGAAGGTGAGCCAGGATGAGGAAATGATATATTTAATGGAAACACATTACAGAGGAATTGCAAATTCTGCCAGATGCTTCAGCTTTACCTAGACTGTGGCTGAAAAGCGACCTCTGAAGTCAGGAAAACATAATCATATGACTTTGGAAATGTAGTGTTACTGGTGCTCAACTCATTCCTTTATCTCTTAGTATTCTGTCAGAAATAGTAGATGACAGCAGTAGCTGGTACAGAGGATCAGAGTATAGGAAAAAAAAACAAGAGAGCTTTTTCCTAAAGCATAAGCTAGAAGGAGAATAAAATGATTTGGTTGGAGGGTCAGAAAGTTTTTGCATTGGAAAACTAAATAGAGAAGAGGTAGGATGTAATCACAGCTCATTGCAGCACCCAGATAAAGCCAATTTAAAACCACAATTCAGACCCTAAAGAAGGTGTTGTTCTTATTGTTAAATGGTGATTTAAATTAAATAATTTTCCTTCTGTTTCCAGCCCACACACTGCCACATATCTGTATCCAAATTTGTTAACAACTCTGTGCAAAGCCTAGGGCACTAAATGTGGTAGCCTTCATTACCTTTAATTAATGGAAGCAGGATGGTTAATAGCAGTAATAGGTAATTTCTGGGGGATTATTCCTATTAGAAGCACTATTTAATAGTTATATCAACTCTCACCTATTGTTAGAATTTAGCAGCAGTCAGCCCTGGAATAACTGGGTCCCAAAATTGGCCATTACCTAAGATGATGAAGAAAGACTGACTTATCATAAAGTCCAAGTGCTTGCTATAGTATATGGCTAATTTGAAAATTAGTTTTACATGCATTTTTACCTTTTGTAAGTGCAATGTGTCACCAGTCTCTTGAGCACAAAGACTAGGCCCCTGGCTGAGAGCTGCTGGCAAGCATTTCTCTCTGCCTTATAAAATTCCTGGGCAGTAACTGTTTCTCTGTCCCTGCTTTGCTTCTGAATCACTATAAGCCATTCCACGATTGGGAATGTGTCTTCTTACACAACGAAATGATGGGATGGGATGGGAGGAGTGAACAAGTAATATAAACAAGGAACTAAATATACAATACTCAGATTCACTCATCTAAGTGTCTGGGCCAAAGGAATGCTGTCTCTTACTGGTTAATCTATTAGTTTTAAGGAATCCCTGGTCACTTCTGACTATATTTGTACAGTGTTTTACAATTGCAAAATGTTCTTACACATTATCCCTGCTGATCTTTATAACAATCCCATAAAGTAGGTAGAGCAAATATTACCCCTACACTAATGATGAGGAAACTGAGGCTCAGAAAGTTTACATTTTTCTTCCTTATATGATCATCTCATTAGATACCTGGGTTCAGTTATCTGAATATCTAGATGACTTTCAAATCTATCTCTCTGACCCTAATATCTCTCCTGAATCTCAGTCTCCATCACCAACTCTCCATTGGATTTTTGGTACTAGTGATGCCATAGGTATCTCACCATTTTCAATACAGCATTCATTATTTTTCCCCAAAGACCCTCATCAGAAGTTTTATAATATTTTTAATTACCCCCAGAAACATCCCTGTCACTCAGGTTTGCAATTTCCATGTTATCCCAAACTCCTTTCTCTCACTCACACTCTATATTCAATGAGTTTCCAAATCTTGCTGTATTTACCTTCACCACACCTGTTAGATGTATCCTTCTCTCCATTCATAGTCACCACTCTTCTTCAGGCCCTCATCCATTATTACTTCTGTTCTAGCCTCCTGACATAGTCACCTATTTGTCTCTCTACCTCATGCCTCTCCCTGCTCTAAGGTTGTCAATATTACCTCCTTACTCAATAAGCTTTCTGTTGTGGTTCAGTCATTTCAGTAATGTCTGTCTCTTTGTGACCCCATTTGGGATTTTCTTAGCAAAGATATTGGAGTGGTTTGCCATTTCCTTCTCCAGCTCATTTTATAGATGAAAAAAACTAAGGCAGAGTTAAGTTACTCACCCAGGGTCACACTGCTAGTAAGTGTCTGAGGCCAGATTTGAAATCACAAAGATGAATCTTCCTGACTTCAGGCCCAGCACTGTGTCTATAACACCACTTAGCTGCCTTACTTAATAAATCAATGTTTTTAAAAATTATTTCTAGGATCAAGTATAAACTTCTCTGTCTGTCATTAAAGTTCTTCACAACATAGTCCATTCCTCCCTTTCTTGTGTTTTGACACATTAATCCCCTTTGTATACTCTTTGGTTTGGTTTCGCTATATTGGCCTACTTAACTGTTCCTTACACATGGCATTCTAGCTCCTGTCTTTAGTCACTGCCTTTGCAGTATTTCTCATGCCTGGAATTCTCTCTTCTCACTTTATGTCATAATATTCTTGGTTTCCATTAATATTCCACCTATAGGAGGCCTTTCTTGGTCTTCCTCGACTGTTAGTACCTTTTCCTCTAAGTTCACTTTGTACTAATTTTGTTTTTATCTCGTATATGTCTATATATGTATATATTCTCTTTCCCATTAAGATGTCAGCTCTTTAAAGCAATGACTATTCACTTTTGTCTTCATATCTTATTATTTTTTCATTATATGTTCTCAATAAATCTGTGCAGATTAAGTAGTTTTCTCAAACTCACACAGCTAGTAAGTGAGAGTTAAACCTCAAATCCAGGCCTATGATTCCCAGCCACTACACCATGACTGACATTAAGAGAGGAAATAGGAGGACTTCCAGGAACTAAGAAGTCAGAGCAAGTAGTAAGTCACTCTTACCCTCCCTTATTGACCTTGAAAAACCCAGAAAATATTGCCCCAAGAAAAATCCTGAAATATTGAAGCCAGCAGAAAGATGAGATGCAGCAGTCTTTTAGCTGAGGAGGCTAGGGGGATTAAGGGAAAGGTCCCTCTTGCTGTGGTTGAAGGAGACCAGTACATGATGGGAGATATTCCTGTAAGCCCTACCTCAGCAAACCAGTGGGAGACCCTGAGCTGCAGGGTGGTGGAGCAGGCAAGCACTAACACCAGGCACACACCAGCCACTACCACCAGCTCCACTTCAGCACCGGGTAAGCTACTGCCCTATAGATGCCAGCACCTGAGGCCCAGCCCCCAAAACCAGTAACCAGACCCCTAGTCCCCAGCACAAGAAGCCTGGGATAGAGCCCCCTGAGCCCCAGAAGCAGAAATCAACTTTAAAAGCCAGAATAAAGGCAAACAACATGAGCAAAAAGCAAAAAAGAAAAACAATGACCACAGACAAGTATCTTGGTGCCAGGGAAGTTCAAAACACAATTCAGGAGAGGACAACATTTCAATATACTCTTATCCAAAACCTCAAAGGGAAATATGGACTGCTCTCAAACCCAAAAAGTTTTTCTTGGAAGAGCTCAAGTGGGATTTTAAAAGTCAAATAAAAGAGGTAGAAGAAAGATTGAACAATTCCTTTAAAAATACAATTGACAAAATGAGAAAAAAACTACACTGAAGAAAACAACTCCTTAATAAGTAGAATTGGCCAAATGGAAAAGGACGTACAAAAGCTAACTGAAGAAAACAATTACTTAAAAATTAGAATTGGGCAAGTAGAAGCTAATAACTCTATGAGACATCAAGAATCAGTCAAACGAAATCAAAAGAATGAAAAAATAGAAGAAAAAGTAAAATAACTTATTGGAAAAACAACTGACCTGGAAAATAGATCCAGAAAAGATAGTTTTAAAATTATTGGTCTACCTGAAAGGCATGATACAAAAAGAGCTTGGACAGCATCTTTCAAGAAATCATGAAGGAAAATTGTCCTGAGGTCCTAGAACCAGAGGGTAAAATAGTCATGGAAAGAATCCAAGATCACCTCCTGAAAGAGATCCCAAATTGAGAAAGCCAAGGGAAATTGTAGCCAAATTACAGAATTATCAGGTCAGGGAAAATATACTGCAAGAAGCCAGGAAGAAGCAAATAAAATACCATGGAACTACAGCAGGATTACGCAGGACCTTGTAGCTTCTACATTAAAAGATTGAAAGGCCTGGAATATGATATTCCATAAGGCAAAGGAGCTTAGATTATAACCAAGGATCAACTACTCAGCAAAATTGAGGTTCGGGGAGGAGATGGACAGCCAATGAAATAGGAGACTTCCAGACTTTCCTGATGAAAAGACCAGAGCTCAATGGAAAATTTGATCTTCAAATACTAGACTCCAGAGAGGCATAGAAAGGTAAACAGGAAAGAAAAAAAATGTTGTTCGATAAGGGCAAACTGTCTACATTCCTACTTGGGAAGAGGATACTTATAACTCTTGACAACTGTATCTTTATTACAGCATTTAGAAGGGATATACATAGACAGAAGGGATATGCTTAAGGTGACTTTGATGTGATGATAAAAAACCTAATTAAGTCGTGAAAAGGGATTGTAATGGGAGAAGAAGGAGGAGGCAGGAAAGGGTATATTATATCACATGAAGAGGCACAAAGACCTATTACTGTAGAGGGAAAGAAAAGAGGGAGATGAGCATTATCTGAACTTTACTCTCATCAGATTTGGCTCAAGAAGGGAATACCATAGTTAGGTATAGAAATCTAACTTGCTCTATAGGGAGTAGGAGGGGAAAGGGGAAAGAAAAGGGAGGTGGGGATAGAAGGGAGGGCAGATGGAGGGAGGTGGTGGTCAAAAGAAAGGAATTAGGAGTCAAGATATTTGGAGGCCAGGATATATTACCATGGCCACAAAGAAAACTTATAGGTGATGCCTATTAGGTTAATAAACAATTTACTAGTAGAACTGGAGCAGTTAGCTGGAACAGAGAATAGAGCACTAGGCTTAGAGTCAGGAAGTCTCATCTTCCTGAGTTCAAATCCAGCCTCAGATATTTATTTTTCATGACTAAAAAATTACTCAACAACAGTAGAAGAAAAGCCGAAGATCCAGTTTAGGAAGGAACTGGTCATTAGAGTAAGTTGAGGCAAATGGTTTCCAGGGTTGGCAGATAATCTTACAGTGGGGATCAGTAAGTTCTGGATTCAGTCAGAAAGAAGTAGGAAGGTGAATGTATTGAAATACCAGATGGAATTTCTCTTTAAGAATTTTTTCCAATTTAGAAGCATTCATTTTCTCTCCTTCCTAATACCATGCCCTCACTGAAAAGAGGATGAAGAAGGGTATAGGGAGAAGGAGGGGAAATATTTCTCCAATTAATTAAATCTTATTTATTTGTATGAAACTTATTTTTACATTTTTGTTTATATAGTTCCTTGGTTTCTTTTGGCAGGTGTATGCCCACGTATTTTAAACTGTCTAGAGTTATATTAAATGGAGTATCTCTTCCCATTTCTTCTTGCAGGGTTTTGTTAGTGATACACAGGAATCCTGATGATTAATGTGGATTTACTTTATATCCTGCTACTTTACTAAAATTTGGGCAATGACTGAACAAGTTGTGGTAAATTATTGTGATGGAATACTACTGTTCTATGATATGACGAGCTTGCTGATCTTAGAAAAACATGGATAGACTTGTATGAAATAATGACAAGACAAATGAACAGAACCAAGAGAATGTATACAGTAGCAGCAACATTATTTTAAAAACAACTTTGAGTCAATAAGTCATTTTGACTATTATAAATACCCAAATAACTAAAAACAGCATATGAAGGAAGATGCTATCTGCATCCAGAGAAAGAACAGATGAATAGAAGTATAGAATGATTTTGCACACTCATGTATTTATCTGTGTGTGTTTGTGTGTGTGTGCTCACATGTGTGCATACCCCTATTTGTGTCTAATGGTAGCCATCTTGAAGGTGGAGGGGAGAAAAAAAGGGAAAAATGAAATTCACATGATAACTTTATTAGTAATATACAGAAATGCTGATGATTTATATGTATTTATTTTGTATTTTGCAACTTTACTAAAATTATTGTTTCTATTTTTAATGACTCTATAGGTTTCCCAAACTAAACCATTACATCATCTGCGAAAAGCAGTAACTTTGCTTCCTCTTTACCTTTACTTAACCCCTCAATTTCTTTTTCTTGTCTTATTGCTCTAGCTGGCATTTTTAGCACTATGTCAAATAGTATTGCTGAAAATAAACATCTTTATTTTATCTTAAATGTTGTTGGAAAAGCCTCTAGTTTCATTACAGACAAGGCTGACTCTTGGCTTTAGAAAAACACTAGTCAAAAACACATTAAGCCAACAAGCATTTGTTAAGCACTTTCTATATGCTACATAAGAACCATATTAAGGAAAGGCCCATTTATTCCTTTGTTTTCTAGCGTTTTTTTTAACAGAAATGTGTGTTCTATTTTGTCAAAAGCTTTTTCTGCATATATTGAAATAATCTTAAGATTTTTACTGTTCTTATAATTAATATGGTCATTATTGTTTATAGTTTTCCTAATGTTGAACTAATTCTATATTCCTGGTATAAACCAAGTAGTCATATTACATAATCTCTTTTATAGGTTGTTTCACAGCTTGTTATTTATTTCAGACAATAGTCTTTCACTATCTGCCACTTACCTGGGCATCCAGTAACTAAATTTTTCAACCAACCTAAGCACTTTTCATCTGGACAGAATGTCTAGGAAATGTCTCTACTCAAACATCTTCATTGAGCTGCTGGTCTTGTCATGAAAGCTTTTACTACTACTGTGCCTTTTATTAAGAATAATAGTGTGGCATAGAGGATAAAAGTGATGAGCTTGGAGTTAGGAAAACCTGGGTTCAAACTGCATCCCTGCAACTTAGTAACTGTGTGACCATGGACAAATTACTTATTCTCTCTGAACCTCAAATACAAGACAAAGTTTAAGTTTCAAGCTGATTGTAATCTGCCTCGATGAAGGAAGTCCTCATAGCACTACTGGACTTAGTATGAAGAAACTGGGAGGACCAACTTTCTCCAAAAATGCTGTCTTTTATCAGATCTTCTCCACTTTTTCTATGTTACTTTACAATGATCCTGTAGCTCTTTCATGTTTATGCCTTTTGTTTTTAAATCATTTGTAACCTCCTCGAAGCCAGGAACTCAACCTTCTATTCCTTTTATATTTCTCATAAAGCCTCGTAGAGTACATTCCACAAAATAGGTACTCATTGTTTATTGAATAAATAAATGATGCAATACAAAGTTTCAGTTAATGAATCTTTGCATTTCTGAAGTAGAACTAATAAATACTCTTCTATTTCATCTTCTCTGGGGACAGATAAATTTTCTTCAAAAGTGAAACAGGGTTAACTAATCATTTTCAACTCTGTGCCTATTAGTATTCTAAGCTTAATCTTAAAAAGAGATTTTGATTTTACTTTTAGTTCCTGGTGCAGTCCAGAATGAGTCTAATTTTGTACCTTCACTTCTAGGCTGCCTTCTCCTTATAGAGTAGCACAAGCTCCCTGGGTAATCTGGCATCAGGCAATGGATGTGTCAACTCTAGAGGTAAAATTGGGCTAATTAGCGTAACTATCATTCCTACTGCAAACCTTTCTATAACCTTTCTTAGTAAGTGCCTACTTTCTTTCTCTTAAAAGACAGTGAAGTAACCTGCCCTCTTCTTATTCTTTCCTCTCTCCTTTTCTCTTGACTTTGTGGAGAGTTGCTTAGTGCTCAAAATAATTCTATTAATACCAACTAGGGTTTGTAAATCACCTTTCCAAGGATCATGGCATATTTTCTCAATATTGATACAAGTAACCTTGTGGGAGAAGTTAACTTAGAATCCACAGAAAGTTTCTGTGAATTTAAGATTTACCCACATCTTTAAAATGAAAGAGTCATAAGTATGGAGGGAGTGGAGGGAGAGGAGAGAAGGAGAAAAATGATTTGTTTTGAAGAGAGCCACTCTTTATTTTCCCCCTTTCCTGCACACCTTGACCAGGGGACTAGGAGAATATGAAGGGATATCTCAGGGAGAGCTAAGCTAAGATTTCATATCATACAACATGAGAAGGGAGGGATTTGAGAAGTTTGAATCATCTCCTTTACTTTACAGAACCTTCAAAGGCAGTAAGGTGCAATAGACATGGAATCACAGATCTAGAAGGAAAGAGACTAAGAGATCATTCAGATGAGGAAAATGGGTTTCAGAGAGATTATGTAATTTGCCTTAGGACACAATACAAAAAAGGACGCAGTAGTAAGGAATACCTCTATCAAACCTGGTGCTCACACCTTGTCAGTACTCTATGAAGAGCTCCTCCAAAAGCTTTCATTGAAGGAAGGAAACCAGACCAACCATCTCTTCGTTTTCCACTGTACTTCTTTGGACTTTTCCGTCATACCTAAATCCCTGACCCTCTCCCTCCTTCTCTTTTCAGTTTCCTTTTTCGTATTGTATTTTCCCACTAAATTGTAAGCTCCTTGACGGTATTTGTATCTCCAATGCTTAGAACAGCGCCTAGTCCCTAGGTGGTGATTGGTAAATCTTTATTGACTGCCTATAAGGGAAAGAAGGTCATTAGGAGCAGCTTCCTTGAGTTATTTTGGGATTCAAGATAAAGGGAAAATGTACCATCCAAGTTTGATTGAGAAAAAATAGGAATATCTTGTCTGGCTCAGGTGCTATACCTAGACTTTTCTCTGCTTTCCACGAGGCAAAAAAGAGAGTAAACATTCAATCTGCATTGTGGAAACATCTTTATTTAACATGGGAAGGAAAATCCCTATGGGGTATCCTGTAAGAATGGACTCATTGAGAGAACTCTAACTCTAACTCTGGATAAGTAGGGAGCACAGGATAGGAAGTCTATAAAAATATTCGTCATGAAAAATATCTCAAGACGAAGGAAACATTCTACACAAATAGTTTTCATGAAGTTGAGTAAGAAATGGCAGTCTCTTTAGGCTGGGCATCATAGGGTGGCAACACTTTGGTGGACCAGCAAAGGTCAAGTCTCATTCTGAGCTTCAGGTTTTCAAGTATAAAACTTCAGTTTGATCACTACACTCTAAGGCAGGGGTTCTCAACCTCTTTTGTGTCATAGATCCTTTTGGCAGTCTGCTGAAGTCTATGGACCTCCTTTCAGAATAATGTTTTAATATGAAAAATAAAATACATTAGATTACAACGGAAAAGAATTATTTTGAATTACAGTAATGGCATGTTTTAAAAACCAATTTCATAGACCCCAGGCTGAGAACCCCTACTTTAGATAATTATCCCCACATGACTCTATATATTTTTACATGTGTAGTTACTAGAATGTGAGAGGAAGTTTGATGTAGAGAGCAAGACTTGAAGTCAGGATGACCTGACAGTGGTTGTTTGATCCTGATCAAATCACTTCACCTCATTGTAAGATAAGCCACTCTACACAGTCCTTCACTCCACCTCTGGCTTTCCCTCACTCATATTCTGCCCCTCATATCTCCTCCTTTGATCCTAGTTCCTCCCAGAACTTTCATTTTAAGGAAAGTGTTCAGGCTTGGGCAGAATGCCCAGAATAATGTTTTCATTATTCTCTGGTCTCTACCTCTGACTTTCTGCACTCTCTCTACCATGCCTTGGGTAGCTACCTTGTCTGCTTCCCTTTTTACATCTTTCTTTTATACAATGTGCCTAGCACCTAGTAAAATCTTGTTCACTTGACTTTAGAAATTATATAATATATGTAGGTCCTTTTTGTAATTTATGTTATACATAAACAGGGAGCTTAAAAGAGTGGTAGAACCATGGTACTTATCTTGAATCTCCTTCTCCATATTGTTATTTGTTGTATGTAGGTATGTTTATGAGTATTGATATTAGTTGGAGTTCAAGATTGGTTCTTTCTAGTATCCTAGTGCATTTATTCAGGTACAGAGAATAGCTTGCACAATATACTATTTTCCTGTTAAGTAACACATAATTTACCATGGCTATCAAGCCTCCTACCAATGGATAACCTATTTGGAACTCAAGCTCCTCTCTCATGTAGTATCTTTCAACATGCATCAACAATCTCCCTTGAACATGGCACCCCTAAGTACTCCTGTGGATTTGAAATCAATTGTTACACATCCCAGTTATCACACATGAGGATGAGAATTAAAGAGGAAGTTTTCTTGGGTGAACAGAAATATTTGTATCTTTTTGATCATCTCCTTACCATGTTGTCTATTCCCTAGCCATCATTTTCTACCCTCACCCTACCAAAACCCTTAACTCTACCCTTTGCTCTAATAGGTGAACTTTTAATTTATTTTACCCAGAAACAGGACTTCATGACATTATCTAATCTTTTCCTTACCCTATTGCATACACTCCAGTCCTTATTCTCATCTCCAATCCACTGCAACATTGAAGGCTATCACAGATGAGCTTCCATCTTCTCTTGACTGATTCCAGGTTTCTACACTATTTTCTGGCCATTTGCATGCTAGGCCAAAGTACATGTATCCCCTGAGCCCCACTTTATAGTCTCCCTTTATGTGTCATCTTCCCATGATAGAATGTAAATTGCTTGAGAGGAAGGATCATCTTACTTGCTTATGTTTGTTTCCCTAGCACTTATCAAAGCGCCTAACACACAGTAAATGCTTATATCCCCTGCTAACTCAATATTGTCCTATCTACTCGACACTACCTTGGACATTTCTTCATGTGGGTCTGGCAGCTTGAACTCATTGAGATCAGGTAATGACTGTATATTATCTGCATAGCTATTTTGGGTTTCAATTTGCTTTTAACCATTTTCGTTCTAGATTTCCTGGTCTAAATAATATTCTCTTGGAAGGGAAAAAAATCAAAACAAGAACTGTATAAATTTGTCTTCTCTAATTATTATCGTTGTCTCGTTTGCCCTGAACAGGGGTCCTACCCTTTCTTTGCTATTTGTTTTGCCCTAAAAAAGGACCTTTTTTTCTTGGTTATTCTTAGTATTCATTGTAATCCTTGGCTCAGTCTGAGCTTGAGTTTCTGACAGTGAAGATGATGTCAAATTTTTATATTCAGATTTGGTTACTGGCCCTGGCTTGCTTCTCCTGCACCTGACTCTTTATAATTTAAGTTGCTTAATGTCTCTATTAGTCTTCATTTGTTTCTTTAGATAATAGCCCCCTTCTTCTTTATGTCATTAAAATTTCATTCTGGAGATTAATCCATATGTCTCAAAATCACTGTTCCTCTTAGAATCTGAAGCTGTGGGAGCATTCCTATCATTGCTCTAAACACTTTTAATTTTAATATCTCAAAGTGTGAAAAACATTCTAGACTATATCAGCTTTCACCAAAGAATTTGATCCTCATTGCTTCAGAAAATGGTTTCTCTTTCTTGGTCAGAATTAAATCAAGAAAAGTTGTTGCCTTTTGTAAACCCTTCATTTTATAAAGGACAGCCACAAGTCATTACTTAGAGTTGGTTTCCATTCTGGGTGTGATTTTTCCCTAGATTTCTATTCTCTTCCCTTTTATATAAATCATAATCAAGGGAGTATATCCTTTCCAGAACACATTTCATTTTTTTTTCCTCTTCATAAACTTAGTCCCTTGGGCCTGATTTGACTCTATGTTTGGGATTTTAATTAATTTCCCATAAGTCTATTATCTTGTATATAATGACTCCATGTTTCCCATATCTCTCACCTCTTTGCTCATTTATGCAACTCAAGTTAATAGATTAATCCCTCACTAATTCAGAATAACTTTAGGGAAGGACAATCTGAATTAGTATAAAGGTAGATCATGGAATCACTTTTAAAGAAATACAGCTTTATTACTTTTGAGTACACAGTGACCTTAACTAAGCTAATAACATTGCCTAATAAGTCTCCTTAGGGGCATCTTCTTTAATGAACAGGTAAGGTTGGTTATAATTAGCCAAGAAATGATTCATATGTAAATGAGTACTTCTGAGGTACTTGAAAATATTTTGTTCTCAAGTACCTAGTCTTTACCATCTGCAATCTTATTTACAGTTTTCATTTGCTTAACAAAACCTTTTTCATAGGATTGAACAAAAGTAAATTTCAGCTCTGGGCCCATTCCAAATGATCACAAATTCAAATAGATTCCAAATTAATGCAGATTTCTTGGTAAGTAACAAGGATTACTGAGAAAAAGTAGATGGCATAAAGTGTGTCTGCCAAGCAGATATCATGTACACACTATGGCTGTTCATATCTAATGAGCTTTATTTTCCCTTGGAGATCCCTACCAAAGTATTTCTTTATATAACAAAGAAAAGGAGAGAAGGAGGTAAAAGAGGAGAGAAGGGAAAGGGAACTGGGGGGGAGAAGAAAAGAAAGAACAAAAGAAGAGGAGAATGCTCTATGAACTAGGGTCCATACCAAGAGGGTTGTTGCCTTGACCTTTAAGCTCCTCTAAGAGGACAAATGATTTCTTTAAAACAATGACCTGCTTGGCTTGAGGCCATGCCCATATTCACAATATGAAATCTCATTACAGAGTCCCCATTCTTAGGAGGCAGAAAAAAATGTGTGATCTGAAAGCCATGTAGAAATTCAAGTAGGTTTTTCTTTAATTTTTCACAAGTACTTTATTTTTAATTATGTAAAAACAATTTTTAACATTTGTTTTTTAAAATTTCGAGTTCCAAATTCTTTTCTTTCTATTTTCTCCTCATCCCTCCCTGAGATGGTAAGCAATTTGAAATAGTTTATACGTGATCAGTTATGCAAAACATATTTTCATATTAGTTATGTTGTGAAAGAAAACACAGAGAAAAATGAAAAAATGAAGAAAGTAAAAAAAAAAGTTATGCTTTGATCTGTATTCAGACTCCATGGGTTCTTTCTCTGGAGGTGGATAGTATTTTTTATCATGAGTCCTTTGAATTGTCTTGGATTCTTGTATTGTTGAGAAAAACTAGGTCTCCACAAATGTTCATCATATCATATTGCTGTTACCATGTGCAATTTTCTACTGGTTCTGCTCACTTCACTTTGCATCAGTTCATTTAAGTCTTTTGAAGTTTTTATGAAAGCAACTTGCTCATCATTTCTTATGACACAATAATATTCCAACATAATAATATACCACAACTTGTTCAGCCACTCCCCAATGAATGGGCATCCCTTCAATTTCCAATTCTTTTCTTTTTTTATAAACAATTTTTATTGAAGGTTTTCATGATCTTTGAAAACAAAAGAAAGCACTGATGTGCAATGACTCTCAGTGGCTTTGATGAGGCTAACCAAAATAAAGAAGTTAAGGAATGATATGTTTTAGGGGTGCTTGAGACCCCAAAATAACAATGCACCAAGTCCTGCTGAATGAATTTGACTCAAGCCTTCTCAGCCAAAGAAAAAGACAAAATTTATTAAAGATTTGCCATAATGGGTAGACCCTTAGGGAGCCTGAGCATTTGTGACGCTAATACCAGTGGGCTAGAATAATCTTTGCAGAGCTGGACTGAATCTGAGCTCTTTCATGGAGGCAAGATGAGACATATACAGAGAGATTGTGGGAGGGATTGAGGGGTGGTCAAGTAGTCTGGGGTGACTAGAGGAGGGATATAGGAGGGTTCTGGAGGAGGAGTCTAAGGATTGTCTTGATGGGACTGTCATGAGCAGAAGTCAGACTCCAGGAACCAAGAGAATGGGATTTTTATGGGATCAAGGGTGGGAAGCAGCTGGACAATAGAGGGCTAAGCTAGGTAGAGATTTGGACCTAGCTATAAGGAAAGGCTTATGGCCTCAGGTGAAGGCCAGATCAAATGGGAAGATTCAAGGAGAGTTCAAGGGGATTCCCAGAGAATGTGCCCCATCAGTATCAGATTGTTTTGATTATTACTATTTTGTAACACACTTTGTGATCTGGTACAGCTAGGCCAACCTCCTTCACATTTTTTTTTCATTAATCCCCTTGATATTCTTGACCTTTTATTCTTCTAAATGAATTTTTGTTATAATTTTTCTAGCTCTATAAAATAGCTTTTTGGAAGTTTGATTGGTATGTCACTGAACAATTCAGATAGAATTTTCATTTTTATTATATTGGTTTAGCCTACCCATGAGCAATTAATACTTTTCCAATTGTTTGGATCTGACTTTATTTGTATGAAAAATGTTTTGGAATTGTGTTCACATAGTTCATGGGTTTGTCTTGGCAGGTAGACTCCAAAGTATTTTATATTGTCTACAATAATTTTAAATTGAATTTCTCTTTCCATCTCTTGCTGGTGAACTTTGTTGGTAATATATAAATATACTGATGATTTATGTAGGTTTATTCTGTATCCTGTAATTTTCCTAAAATTATTAGTTATTCCAATAAAGTTTTAGTTGATTCTCTAGGATTCTCTAAGTATGCTGTCATATCATCTGCAAAGAATGATGATTTTGTTTCCTTGTTGAATTATCAGAACAGGTTCTAATTCTTTCAATTTCTATTTCTTCTCTTAATACTATAGCTAGCATTTCTAGTAAAATATTAAATAATAGTGGAGATAATGAAGGTAGGTAGGTGGCACAGTGGATAGAGAACTAGACTGAGTTCAAATATGTCCTGAGACGCTTACTAGCTGTGTGAGCCTAAGGAAGTCACATTTGCCTCAGTTTCTTCATTTGTCAAATGAGCTGGAGAAGGAAATGGAAAATCATGCTAGTATCTCTGCCAAGAAAACCCCAAATGGGGTCATGAAGAATTTGATATGACTAAAAATGACTGAACAATAACAAAAATGAACATCCTGGCTTCAGCCCTTATTTTCTGGGAAGGCTTCTAACTTATCCCCATTACAAATAATATTTGCTGATGATTTTCAATAAACATTAAGCTCCATTTATTCTTTTGCCTTCTGGGGTCTTCAACAGGAAAGCATGCTGTATTCTGTCAAAAGCTTTTACTGCATCTATTGAGATAATCATGTGATTTTTCTTGGTTTTGTTATTGACATAGTAGTCAATTATGCTTATAGTTTTCCTGATATTGAACAGCTTGGCATTTCTGGTATAAATCCCACCTTGTCATACTGTATTATCCTCATGATAAATTGCTGTAATCTCCTTGCTAGTATTATATTTAAAATTTTTGCATCAAAATACGTTAGGGAATTTGGTCTATAGTTTTCTTTTACTATTTTCACTTTTCCTGGTTTAGGTATCAATACCATATTTGTGCATTAAAGGTAATTTAGTAGGACTCCTTTTATACCTATTCTTCCAAATAGTTTATATAGTATTAGAATTAATTGGTTTTTATATGTTTGGTAGAATTCACTTTTGAATCCATCTGGTCCTGGGGATTATTATTATTATTTCAGGTAGCTTATTGACAGGTTATTCAGTTTCTTTTTCTAAGATGGGGCAATTTAAGTATTCTATTTCTTCTCTTAATCTGGGCAATTTCTATTTTTATAAATATTCATATACTTCACTTGATTGTTTTGTGTATGCATGGATACATATACCTACATACACACACACACACACACACACACACACACACATATACACACATGTATATAATTGGGCAAATAGCTCCTAATAATTTGTTAATTTCATCTTCATTGATGGTAAGTTCACCCTTTTCATTTTGAGTATGCATAATTCGGTTTTCTTCTTTCTTTTTTTGAAAATCAAATTAGTCAATGGTTTATTTTGATTTTTTTCATAACATCTGCTCCCTTTTAACTTATTAGTTTAACAGATTTCTTATTTTCAATTTTATTAATATCCTTCAATTTTTCTGGAATTCCAATTTGGTGTTTAATTGGAGATTTTTTCTTTTCTTTTTCTATATTTTTAGTTGGTTTACCAATTCATTGATCTGCACTTTTTCTGTTTTAATCATGTAAGAATTTAGAGATGTATTTTTCCCTGTATTTTCTGCTTTGGCTGCATCTATTAAATTTTGTTATGTTGTCTTACTGTTTTCATTCTCTTTAGTGAAACTATTCATTGTTTCAATGATTTACTCTTTTACCCACTCATTCTTTAGGATTAGATTTTTTTTCCAAAGTAATATTTAATGTATCTTTCCATGTCTCTTTATAAGATGTAATTTTTATTGTGTTATAATCTGAAAAGGATGCATTCAATATTTCTCTGTCTACATTTGGTTGTAAGGATTTTATGCTCTAATACATGATTAATGTTTTTTATGTAGGTACCACCTACTATTGAAAGAAAGCTATGTTCCTTTCTATTCTCATTCGCCTTTTTCCAGAGATCCACCATATCTAACATTTCTAAAATTCTATTCATCTCTAACTTCTTTCTTTTTAGCTCTGAGAGGGCAAAGTTGAGGTCCCCCACTGATACAGTGTTATTGTTTATTTCATTCTATTACTCATTTAACTTTTCCTATGAAAAATTTGATGCTTTACCTTTTGGTGCATATGTTTCATATTGCTATTTTTCATTGTCCATGGTATCTGTTAGCAAGATGTACTTTTCTTGCTTATCTTTTATAATTAGATATTTTTTTCTTTTGCTTTGTTCTTTGTGCATCTTTCTGCTTCAAATATGTTTCTTGTAAACTACATAGTGAACAAATCTGGTTTTTAATCTACTCTGTTTTCCACTTCCATTTTTCATTAACATTTACAGTTATGATTGGTAACTGTATATTTTCCCTCCATACTATTTCCCCTCTGTTTATCCTTCCTGTTTATCCTTCTCTCTCTGTCTTTCTCTCTCTCTCTCTCTCTCTCTCTCTCTCTCTCTCTCTCTCTCACACACACACACACACACACACACACACACGCACACACACATGGTAAATGTTTGGCAAAAATGTTTTACTTCTAAACACTGCCTCCCCTAATCTGCTCTCCCTTTCTTTCCTGTAGGGTTAAATAATTTGCTGTCCTCAACTGAATATGTATGTCATTCCCTCTTTCAGCCAACTATGATGATAGTAAGGCCACTACCCCCATGTTCTGCCCTCCACTACAAAAGCTGTTTTGTACCTCTTTTGTATGAGATAATTTACCCCTTCTACTTTTCCTTTTCCCCTTCTCCCAGTGTACCCTCTTTCTCATACCTTAATTTTTTATGTGAAATCATGCCCATGTCCTCTATGTATACTCCTTCTAATAGCCCCAGTATGAGAAAGTTCTTAGGAGTTACAAGTATCATTTTCTCATGTAGGAATGTAAACCTTATTGAATCCCTTATGATTTCTCTTTCCTGTTTACCCTTTTATGCTTCTCTTTGGTATTATATTTGAAAGTCAAATTTTCTACGCAGTTCTTGTATTTTCATCAGGAATACATGGAAGTCCTCTCTTTCATTAAATGACCATTTTTTCCCCTCAGAATGACAATACTCAGTCTGCTGGTTAGGTGATTCTTGGTTGTAATCCTAGCTCCTTTGCTTTCCAGAATGTCATATTCCAAGACCTCCAATCATTTAATATGGAAGCCGCTAAATTTCATGTTTTCCTAACTGTGGCTCCATGATATTTGAACTATTTCTTTCTGGCTGCTTTCAATATTTTCTCTTTGATATGGGAGTTTTGGAATTTGGCTATAACATTCCTGGGAGTTTTCATTTTGTAATGGCTTTCAGGAGATGATTAGTGGATTCTTTCCATTTCTATTTTACTTTCTGGGTCTAGGATATCAGGGCAATTTTCCTTAATAATTTCTGGAAATACAATATCTAGACTCTTTTTTTATTATGGCTGTCAGGTAGTCCAGTAATTCTTGAATTATTTCTCCTCAATTTCTCCTCAATCTAATTTCCAGGTCAGTTGATTTCTGACGAGCTATTTTACACTCTCTTCCTTTTTTATTTTGTTTTATTGTTTTTTATGTCTCATGGAGTTATTTGCTTCCATTTGCCCACTTTAATTTTAAGGAATCAATTTTTTCAGTGAGCTTTTGTACCCCCTTTTAAATTTGGACAATTTTACTTTTAAGGAAGTGTTTTCTTCAAAGAATTTTTGTACTTTCCACTTTTTCTTGTTCTTCCTTTACCATGCTGTTAACTGTTTTTCATGATTTTCTTGTATCATTCCCATTTCTTTTCCCAATTTTTCTTCTACTTTGCTTCTTTGATTTTAAAGCTCCTTTTTGAGTTCTTTCAGGAGCCTGATGACAATTTGCATGTAGCTGTTTTGGCACTGTTGTCCTATCCTGTGATTGTGTTTTGACCTTCCCTGTCACCATCATGTTCAATTTTTGTTGTGGTTTGCTCATTTTCAAGCCTATTTCTTGACTTTGAACTTTATGTTAAAGTTGGGCTCTGTTCCTAGGTTGGAGGAAGCACTATCTCAAGCTTCAGATTTTTTGTACTACTGTTTTCATAGCTAATTCTTGTAACCAATACACTTTCAGTTCTTCCAAGATGGTATGATCTAAGGAAAGGTGTGGCCACTGATGTCCTGGCTTGTACTTTGGTTTTTGAATAACCATAAACCCTCTTTTCCATCCTGGAACTTTGACCTGGGTCCTCACTGGCTTGCAGTTTCAAATTAGAGTGTGATAGAGCACATTTCTTCTCCGTGGGACTGTGACCCCAGTCTGTGGCTAGGATCATCGCATAGGCAATACAACAGAGCCATGAACCCAATACCAGCAATTTCCTTCTCATCAATTGTCTGGCCCCTTACCATCTGTGGACTGGGAGCTCCAGATATCACAGCTGCTTGATTTAGTTATTGCCAAGGCCTGAACTGGCTTGTAGGGGTATAGCCTGTGCTAGACTGTCCTTCACTCTCACCCCACTGAGACAGACCTTTCCTGTTTACCTTCTAAGTTGTCTTGGGCTAGAGCATTGTTTTATCCTGTCCTTTTGTTGGTTCTGCTGCACCAAAATTCACTTTGAGGTATTATAAATTTGTTTGAAGTAGAATTTAGAAGAGCTCAGGTGAGTCCTTGCCTTTACTAGCCCCATTAAGTAGTTTTAAAAATCAATTGTAGCTCCTTATATTAAAAAGTGAGTGGGAATAAATAAGATGAGTTTAGATATGCAATAGAACACTGGTGGCAAGGAAGTTAGAATTAACATCATTCTTATAAAACAACTGTGTTCGTTGAATTGTGTAATATCAAACTTCTACAGTAAGTATTTCTTATGTTGCAAGAGTAGATGGATTGATTTGTTCATCCAAATGTAAATAACAATCCACTGTGTTTTAGTATTTCTTTTAGGCTCTAGTGTTGAACATATGCTGTGATATAGACATTCAGTGTGATTATAGAAATAAATAGAGTGTGAGCTAGAAGTATTGGCACACCTTAGCAGAGAAGGTCATTTGTTTTGGTCTTTTTTTGAAGGGAAGGCATTGTATGTGCATATCATTTATTGCATGTACATATTTATATTGATTCAGGGCCTGGGTACCATCAGCTCTTCCCTTCAAGCCCATGCTCTATGTAAACCAATGAGTATTAGCTTGTAAATGTACATATAAATGACCCTGTTTGTATACAATGAAAAACAGGTTAAAGAGAGCAAATGAAACATCTCAACTCTGGTAAGCACCTAATAAAACAAGTGATTTTGTAAAAAATAATAATAACAAAGTACAAGTTATCATTGATGTTTTTTTCTTTAACACATTCTTTGGTTTTGTTAGTCTAATCCAGGGATGGGGAACCTGTGTACCTACAAAGCCGCATAAGGACCTCTAGGTCCTCAAGTGCAGCCCTTTAACTGAATCCAAACATCCCTAAGGATTTGTTCTGTGATGTTTGGATTCAGTTAAAGGGCTGCACTTGAGGACCTGGAGGGCCACATGTGGCCTCCAGGCTGCAGGTTCCCTACCCCTGGTGTAATCTTTTCTATTGGCTCATCAGTATTCTAAAATTGAACCAGAACCTCTTAAAAAGGCCTCCCTTCTCACTTGGTATCCAGTTACCTCTAACTACTCCTCATTTCCTTTCAGTCCATCATGGCTCAGCAATCAGGCTGAGGTAGATAACAACACATTTTCAATTTTCACTCTGCAAACTACAGTATTACCTAAGTAGGTACTAGACATCTGTTGAATATATCTCCTAATGGGTTAGAGTGTTTTGACAGTGATTGAGTATATAAATACTGATGAAATCTGTGCTAGCAAACAACTCTCACCCTAAGTGCACGTATTTTGGCTGTGCACGCATCAGTGCTCTCAGTACAGACATCTCAGGCACATCTTGCATGGACAACATTCAGAGCCTGTGCTTAAGGAGTCTCTAGCTTATAAAAGAGCTTCTATATTTTGGTAGATGGGCTGCTAGTCTGTATCCAGACCATTAATAACAATAGGCACACACTTGCCTTTCATGAGTGGTGTTATACCGGCTCTAAATCATAAAGCTTCAAGACCTTAGAAGAATCTAAATTACACAGAACACAAAAGTCAGTGGAAAAAAATCAGCACAAAATGGGCATAAGTAGGCCATAGCACGTCACCAATGATGACTGTTTCGAGGACATGCATCACTTGAAGAAAGGGGTGTCTCAGCTATGTGCTGCAAATGAGAGACAAAGGACAGATGGGCCTCATGATACATTCACAGATATTCTGGCCATTTGGTCAGTGTTATTGTTGTTTATTCATTTTCAGTCCTGTATGATTCTTCATGCCATTTCCTGGCCAATATGAGAGTGGTTTGCCATTTCCTTCTTCAACCCATTTTACTGAGGCAAACAGGATTAAGTGACTTGCCCAGCGTCACACAGCAAGCAAGTATCTGAAGTCAGTTTTGAATTCAGGAAGATGAGGCAACCTGACTCCAGACCCAGCACTCCAGTATGCAACCTAATTGCCCACATTTGGTCAGTAGCTATAGGCTTTGATCAACACAGCTGGTCTTTAGTGTTCTATAATCTCAGTGAACCTCAGACAGTACAGTTTATATGGCAGGCACCATTTCAGCTGTATCATATTTGACACTGATTATATCTTTACTTGCTTTTCACCCTCTTCTCATTTCAAAAATCTCCTTCAAGTGCAAGGGTCAAGTCCTGTCCATCTGTTTGGTTTTAAATTGGATGATTACACAAGGGACATGAGTACCCTGGAGCCATTCTTGCTATCTATATAAAGGTCAATAGTCTTTTATGTCCATGAAGCAATACCACTGCCTTCTTATCTTGAAGCAATCTAAGACATATTCTATAATACATTTCACCCTATTTGCCAAATCAAACAATTCTGGGTGCATGTTATGTTAGCTAGAGAAAGTTGGAGAGGGCATCTAGTAGAAATAAAATGCTCTAAGTTCAGTGTTGCTCTATTGGGAAAAAAAAAGGTCCCAAGAAATGATCTCAGAATGCTAAGGGCATTTGAATTGGCTCATGTCCTACCTCTGATACCAGCTGTTTGACTATGGGCAAATACCTCAGTTTCTCTGATCCTCAGTTTTCTCATCTACAAAATAAAGATAATAATTCCTATAGTTCCTACCACACCTATAGTTTCAACCTCATATGGTTGTAGATCATGTATGCAAAGCATTTTGCAAATGTAAAGCCCTATATAAATGGCAATTTTGATTACTATTATATTCAGTGTAGACTTTTATGGAATGGAGCTATGATTTCAGTAGTGTTAGGTACTATAGCATAGTCCAGTGGAAGGAATACAAGCTCTAGAGTCAATTCCAATCTTGCCTCTGATGCTAACACATTTATCACCTTTGTCAGGTCACTTAATCTCTTTAGGCCTCAATTTCCACACTTGTAAAATGAAGTGTTTGCACTAGAAGGTCCTAAAGACTCCGTCCAGCTCTTATAATCACAGTATGAAGACCTCTGTGATCAGTGGAGTGCAATGTCAACTCTAAAACTTACAGCGTTAAAGAATTGCCTTAGTCATGAAAAGGTTAATACTGTTTGTGAGGGGCACACAATAATGATATTCTTATCATTGTTATTATTATTGAGTGTACTTTTATCTTCCCCAATCTGTTAGTCATTAATACCAGAAAATTCTGGGAATCATCAATGGATAAAAGGTCAGCTGGTTTAAAAGGTGATCTAGTCATTTAAAACTGATAACTTGATGTCTTCCACTTTTCTCTATTATTCCATGCCCAGAACCTCCTGAAACCTGGATGTCAAATGTTTATCCCACATAGCAAACACAGGCCATAAGTTAATATCTAAGATGCTCATATTACAAACGTGTAAAGTGAAATTACATACTGTATGGAATAGAATAGAGTGTAGAGCTAACACTTTTTTTATCAAGTAGATCATGGTAAGTCAGAAAATATCTCCGTGCTTCAATTTCCTCATTTGTAAAGTGAGAATCAGTTTATTTGTACTACTTTCCTCACTAGGTTGTTGTAAGAAAAACACTTATAATGTGTTATCTACAGTAAACATAAGTAATTGTTAAAGTAATAATTACTGATTAGTACAACCATAGTTAATTACGAGTAATTAAGTTTGAGCCAAAGAAACAGAATTTTTATTTACAAAGTTTGTTGTGCAAGTGGGAGGAACAATCTTGGTGTATGCTATGATGTAAGAATGAAAATGCCATCTAATAACCTGTTTAAACTGCTCTATTTACCCATTTGTCTGGGGACAACATGTCACGGTCAACAATAATCATGTGTATAGTAATTTGAATGACATTGGCCAAACCCAAGGAATAGACTGTGGTTTCCTGTCAATCAGACTCTGGGTTAGGAGCCTAAGGAGTCATGAGACCTAGTTCAAGAAGTAACAGGCTGATTCCAAAAGATTAAAGTTAAAACATACCTCATTCCTTTTGGTTAACAAACATTGAATGACAAAAATTAAAAGTGACATATATTGTCAGTTACAATTACTCAGTTAAATTTGCTAAACAGTTTTTTTTTATGGGAAGTCACTATACTGGAAGAGAAGTTGTTGGTGTTTGTTGGGAACTAGCTGATATACTAACACAAAATATATAAATAAATTAGAATTATAGAAGCATCTGACTAGCTAATGGGTTAATACAAGGCTAGGGTATTGTATCTAATTCTATAATTTTGAAAAATTATAATTTGAAAAATCATAATTACCAAAGAAGTTATAAAACATAGGGAAAAGATTAGTTATTTAATGATATCTGATCATACCCAAAACCCAAAGCAGGAAAAAGCTAAGTAGGAATGGTGTTTAGGGCTCTGGGGCAAAAAGGTTGGCTGCACTAACCATCAAAATCCAATGGATATAATATCCATATACCTACTCAGTTAAACCACTAAAATTATTATCTCATGATTGTTATTGAGTAAAACATATGAGTTTGTCAGCCACAGAAAAACCATATTATGTCTACGATATCCAAATGAGACTACCACTAGTACCTGATAATAGTTAAAGTCTTATCGGAAAGCATTGAGAATAGTTCAAATGCCAGTGGTATAAAGAATGGTCTAGCATTGCCAATCCCATCAGTCAGGCATGTAGCAAGTACATAAAAATACTTCCTGAATGATGGAGAGTAAAGATTGTGGGCTAAAGAGAGGGGAAAAAAGGGATAGTAAGCTGCAGTGTACATGTGTATACTTTTGTATATACACATACATATACATATGCATAGAGATATTCTTTCTATACATGTAAAATTAAAATATGTGTATATTAATATACATGAAATTGAACATAAACAATTACCCCTTTCCATAAATTCTATAGCCATTTTGATATGTACATGTATGTGTGCATATATATATACATACATATATACATGTGTGTATGTATAATCTTATGCTACATAAGTAGTTCTGTACTCAATGAGAGCTGATGAGGTCACCAAAAATATAAAAGTGGCATATTGACAAGATGTTATAGTCTGATATGACAAATTAAAGTTTTGGATCATGGAACTTGATTAGTTATATATAGGGGATGGTGAAATCAAGAGGATGATTATTTCTATGTGTGACTGAGGTTAGTGAAGGTGGAGGTTGTGGGAAATCAGGATGTTGGTACAACAATTAGAGAAAATAAAAATGTAATAGCTTTTCCAAACAACAGATGAGAGGGAAAGAGAACAGAAAGAAAATTAAAAAGTGAATTAGTAAAAGGTATCAGTCTAGGAAAAGGAAGAGGAAAGACAGGTAACGGAGAAGATAGGGATGAAGCAGAATAAGAATGAGGAAACAAAGAAAGTAAATAGAGTAATGAGAACAGGAAAAATTCTGGGGGGAAAGAGATGGAAAAGGACACAATTAGATTAGAGGTTTATTTAATTTCAAGTTACATAAAAATACACATAGAGTAGATTGAAAACAATGAGGAAGTTAAACTAAATATCTTCTTTTTAGCTCTAAAATTCACTATGATTTTATTCCAGGCTCTCATTGATTGCATCCTTGATTTATAGAATTTCTGGATTAGAACAAACTTACCAATACAGTAATCTTTTCTATTACCTCCTGAAATAGTAATCATTCAGCCTCTACTTGAAGACCTCCAGTAAGGCTAACTCACTGCCCTTGAAGGCGGTCCACTCCATGCTTGGGCAGTCCTAACATATGCCACTCCATCTCCCAACTCTCAGTATTTTCACTGGCTGCCCTCCAATCATAGAACTCTTTTCCTCCTCATCCCCATTTCTCACTTTCTTTGCTTCCCCTTTCTGCAAAAAGCTTTCCCAATCCTCCTTAATCTTAGTGCTGCCCCTCTGAGATTACACTATGCACACACACACACAAATCTATGTATGTGTACATGTGTGTATATATGTTTATATACATATACACACATAAATATACACAGACATATATGTGTGTATATGTATATAAATATAATGTTTTGCATATCTTCTTTTTTTTAAATTTTGCTGGCATGTTCCCTTTACCATTCATTAGACTGAACTCCCTGATAAGAGAAACTTTGGTTTTCGATTTTGTTTTTCCTTTCTTTGCATCCCCAGCTCTTAGCACAATGTCTGGCATAGAGTAAGTGCTAATTAATGCTTTGTCGAATGAATGACTGTTGCATTGGGCTCACACTGTCTCCTATCTTCTCACAGTATCTCCTTTCTTTGAATTTCTGATGCAGGTAACACACATTTTAACCATTAATTGCTTATTTCATACATACTTATTTCATGCATCTGTTTCCTCAACCAATTGGATAGTTCATTGTAGGCTGGGTACAAGTTATATAGGCAGCAAGGTGGTACAGTGGGTAGAGCACCAGGTTTGGAGTCACAAAGATCTGAGTTCAAACCCAGCCTCACATACTTGGAGTGTGATACTAACTGTGACTTCAGACAAGTCACTTAACCTATTTGCCTTAGTTTCCTAATCTGTAAAATGGGGATACTTTTAGTACCTACATCTCAGGTTTGTTGTGAAGATCAAATGAGATAATAACTGAGAAGCACTTAGCACAGTGCCTGACACATACTAAGTGCTATATAAAGGTTAGGTATTATTATTATATTTGTGTATTCTTCACAGTCTAACAAAATGCAAGGCTCATGGTAAGAATTTAAAAATAGTTTTGTTAGATCATTGGGGAAGAAGATATCGATAGATTTTTCTTAAAATGAAACTTTGCTGAAGTATTGGTGTGTATGTGTATACACACACACACACACGTGTGTGTATATATATATATATATATATATATATATATATATGAGCTACTTGATTGAGAAATTTAAATGTAAAATGTTAAAGTACTGCCCATTGAAGATCTGTCATTGAAGGCCTCTGCCATTTCAAAATTGGATTGGCCTACTTCAGCATTCTCTTAGCATTTTTCCCCATTGGTTCTTCTTTTTCAGTTAATCTGCATACTTCTGCCATACAATTTTTCTAAATCACTGCTTTTATCTCATGACTCCTCTTAAGAACCTACAATGACTTGTCTTTGCTTACTATTGTGCAACACCATCTATTATGTTATAAAGTTTTCCATAATCTTGTCCTATCCCTTCTAATCAAACTTACTTCCCATTGCTACAGGAATCACATCTTCCACTCCAATCATTATGGTATCCTTACTGTTCCCCATGTCATTCTTATAATTTGTGAATCTTTACTCATATCATTGACTCCCTGCCCCACAGTTTCTCTGCCCCAGTCCCAAGCCTATATATGCTACCCCATTCCAGTTACCTACTTAAATCCTATATACACTTTCAGGCCCAATTTAAGTCTTACTCCTTATATTTAACAATATAATTTTTTGAGAGGAATAAAAAAATGTTAAACGCAAAGATCATGTCTTATTAACCTTGAATCTTCTTTACCAGAGTCCATATATTAAACAGAGCAGGAAATTAATGTTTGTTGAATAAATGAATTAATGAATGAAACGTTAAATAATAGAGCAAGTCAGATGTTTTTTTTTAAAAGATCAAACTCTATAGTAAATGCATTACCAGTCTTGAGAAGCTTTTTCCTTGAATATTTAACAAAAAATAACTACGAAGCTACTTTGTTTTTATGATGGCTTAGGGACTATACTGCTTTTGAGGGCCCCTCCAATCACTAGATTCTCTGCTTGAACTGATTGCTCCTGGTAGGTTGTCTGTGGCCATTCACACCTCTTATAATCTTAATGCCTCTACCTTTATCACATTTTCTCCTGTAGTGCTTTAATAGGTTCCCCGCTCTTCCCTGGCTATTCTTTGATTTCATTTTCCAGAAGGTGAGGGGAGATTCCTTCCTCTCCCTGAGGTTATATAGTAGCCCATGCCCTGGCACTTTTGTGACTGACCCCTTTTTACCTCTTCTCTCAGGGACTTAATTTTCTAACGTCCTTCCATAGTTTTCTCTTTATCATAAAAGACTACATTTTCTTTTTGTGGAGATGACAATTTCAAAATCTCCCCCCAGTAACTCCTAGCATGACTTGGACTTGTATTATATTATCCTCCTATCTCTTCCTCCTAACCACATCCATGTTCTTGTATTTATCCACCCTGATTCCAACGAAGTTGCTGATGAACTTGGAGTGGGCCAAATTATGATCTTATGCTGGCCCCTGTGGAGTTGACCATTTCCTAGATAACATGAAACCTTCCTTTGCTAAGATAATGGAACACGGATAGGTATCGGTTTAGAAAGGAAGATATTGTTTGATTGTTTTGACGTTACAAATATATCTTAAATGTATGCAATAGCAGGCTGTTCACATTTTAATTTGTTTGCCACTCAAGTTGCAAGCTTAACCTGTACTTGTCAAATTTCTCTAAGGACCAGGCTTGATTTGATTCTCTTGATTTCTCTGTCTGATAATCTATGTAATCATGGTCACTATTATACTATATAAGGCAGGCCTACACTATGTAAGGTAGTGTATTAGGAGGGCAGAGTTTATAATCTCAAAGAGGATCATAAACATGTCTGAAACGTTCGGAACCGCCGGATATAAGAAACTCTCAAAGTAGAAGGCAGAAGAATCAAAACATTTATTTAGGCTCCACAGTAACCAACCCATGAACCAGCAACCCCATTTTGATATATTGATCAAAAGCTTCCAGGCCCAATAAGTACGCCTTGAAAGAGTAACCAGGAGGCTACAGAGAAGCATGATTGCGTAAAGCAAAATCATGTTTCCCCCTCTATGGTAATAAGATTACCCACTGGCCTGAAGTCTTTGTTCAGCTTTCTCCCGTAGGTCAGCTCTGCTACTGGCAGCTCCTGCTTCAGCTGTGTCTGTGGCTGTGGCTGTAACTGACGTAACTGTCGTAACTGCCTCTGTAACTGCCTCTGGCTCCAACTGTCGCTGTAACTGTCGCTGTAATGGCCTGAAGTCTTTGTTCAGCTTTCTCCCGTAGGTTAGCTCTGCTACTGGCAGCTCCTGCTTCAGCTGTGTCTGTGGCTGTGACTGTAACTGACGTAACTGTCGTAACTGCCTCTGTAACTGTCGTTGTAACTGTCGCTGGCTCCAACCGGAAAAGGAAGAGAGAGGATCTTCAAGCTGTCCTCTCCCCTCTTATAGAGTTTTTGACATCATCAAGCACCGCCTGAACGACCAGGGCCGATTGGTTCTTGACTTGGCCCCTCCCCCTAGCATAGCCGTTAACACCTCCCCTCAGCCAGCCCCATGAATCATCACACAGGAAGTTGTCTGCTTCCTGGAATGCTCTTTGGGCTTCCTGCCCCGGAAGAGCAAGCCACAGTGTCCAGAGGCTCAATGAGGTAAGCTGAGTCATTCAAAGAAAACAAAGGCCATTCTGGCTACACTCCACCCCTTGTTATAGGATACATAATCTAATCAGCCATGTATCCTAGAACATACATTGTGATCCAATTACAAAGGAAACTAAAACATATCATTCATTATAAAGCAAAACATATCATTTGGTGACATTCCTAAATATTGGTTTACGATTCAAATGTGATCCACCCCTAGATCCCAGCAAGATAATCTCTTCAATCAATCATCCCCAAAATAATTATTAATAATTCAAATGTCCACCCCTAAATCCTTGTATCCATTACATAGGATCAATAATATCATAACAATAAAACAACACAGCAAGGATAACACAAAATAAGTAAACAGAACACTATCATCATTTCCACCCCCCTTGAACGATTGGGGCTCAAAATCTTGGGGTGAGGGGTGAAGGTCTCATTTTCCATAGCTTCTTCATGCTGAAATTGGATGTAGAGATGGCCCTGCCCCCAAAAAGTCCCATTCCAGAGGTCATTTCTTTAACAAGCTGGCAGGAATTCCAAGAATGCTACATGCTTAGGCAGTCACCGGAAAGTGCAGGGTGCTTAAGCCTGAAGGAAACAAAACTAGCAACAAGGTTAGCCAAAACAAAGGACAAAAAGAATAGACAAGTATGGACTATAATTCTTCAAATAAAATCATCTCAAGTTTGGTTGAGATTTCAGTTATGCAAAGATCCAACATCAGAGCCAAACTCAGGTGGGAAATGAGACAGAGACTAGGATTGTCCTCCCAGCCTTTCCCCAAATGTACAAGTTTTCATCCGTTAATCACACAAAGTTACCTTTCCTCTGAGTGACTTATGGCATTTACCAGCATCAGTCATACCTGTGGAGTCTGTGAATCTATTATTATAACCTATTCACGGTAAAATATATGGTTCAGGGGTACGATTTGGTAATTATTTTCCCCTGAATAGACAACTGTTACAGTGTTGTCCTTCCCATGGGCTATAACTTCTGCAGCCTTTGGAATATCATCTGGCTTCCGTTTTACCCATACCTTAGCTCCTGACTTTATTCTATCAATGGAGCAAGACCCTTTTGCCCCTCTAGTAGTTATTTTGGGAGGAGGGTCAGTTTTCACAAAGGGTATTTTTTCACAGGGGATAATAATGACTTGAACCATCCTATCATTTCTACAAAATTGTACAGGTTTTTTACCCATATTCTGGAGTGTCACAACAATTTCTTTTTGATAATTAGAATCTATCACTCCAGCCAATACATGTATTCCTTGAGCCGCTAATCCTGGTTTAGATAATATCCGTCCAAGATGATTCTTGGGGATTCTCATACATACTCCAGTAGGGGTTTTTCTTATCTCTTTCCTATTTAACCTAAAATTCTCTATACAATGTAAATCATATCCTGCTGAACCAGGTGTTCCTGGACTTGGTAGTGGGACATCTTCCCTCACAGTCCAAAATTCAATGTTTTGGATCTCACATGTTTGCTGTTCTCTGATCTGCAGATTTGGGGTCATCATTCTGGCTAGAGGTGTACTCCCCCCTAAGGGCCTATTATTCAAATTACGTAAGGCAATAGACAAATTATCCTTCCAATGTCGATATGAATTATTTGAGCTTAATTTTCTCAGCTGTTCTTTCAACAATCCATTCATTCTTTCAATTAGCCCAGATGTTTGTGGGTAATATGGAATATGATATATCCATTCTATATTATTCAACACACAATATCTTTTCACTTCTTTGCCCTTGAAATGTGACCCATTGTCACTTTGAATCTGCATTGGGGTTCCATAATATAAACTTACAATATCTAGAGTTTTACAGGTGTTTTTCTGAGTTGCGTCTTTATAAGGACAAGCCACTAGTACACCTGAATAGGTGTCAACACACGTACATACATATTTACATCCTTTATCCTGGGGTAGTGGGCCAATATAATCTATCTGCCAAATTTGGGCTGGAACTTTTCCCCTTGCTATTTCTCCAGTAACTATCCTAGGAAGAGTTCGTTCTTTTTCTAATTGGCATATACAACACTCCTCTGTTATTTGTTTTAACAACGCATGGGAAATACTGATACCTCGATCCTGTGCCCATCGATGGGTGGCCTGGACCCCTAAATGGCCAGCAGTCTGGTGGACCCATCTTGCTAAGGCTGGGTCATCAGTTGAAGTCGGAGTAGGGACAATACATTCAGTAGCAATCTTTGCTAGTCGATCCGCATGTGCATTGTACTCACGTTCTGGTGTGGTCAGGGTTGCATGAGCATCAACATGAAAAACTGACAGATTTGTAACCAAAGACATGTCCCATATATTTTCCCATAACTCTTTACCCCAAACTTGTTTGCCATGAATCTCCCAATTCTGATTCCTCCATATAGGCATCCACGTAGCTAATCCATTAGCTACCGCCCACGAGTCAGTAAATATATGACACTGTCCTCCTTTCTCTGCTCTGATGGCCTGATGCACTGCCATCAGTTCAGCATATTGGCTACTTCCACCTATCCCAGAACTTTCCAGAGTTCTCCTTGTACAGGGGTTATAGGCTACTGCTTTCCAATGTCTCTTCTGTCCTAAATATTTTGCTGTCCCATCAGTAAACCAAGCATGTTTCTTCTGTTCTTCATTTAGTCCGTCATATCCATTATTCCATTTCACTAAGGATGGTACCATCTGTTGCTTAGATTCAAGGGGCTTTTCATTGCTCTCAGTATCAATGTTCGCCACAGATTCATGTAGAGCAGAAACTCCATTTTTGCCTGCTCTGGACCTATTCTGAATATACCACTTCCATTTGATTATGCTTGCCTCTTGTGCATGTCCAATTCTGTGAGAAGCTGGGGTACTCATTACCCAAGTCATAATTGGAATTCCAGGCCTTAATACCACTTCATGACCCAGAGTTAGTTGCTCAGTTTCTACTAAAGCCCAATATGCAGCTAACAGCTGCTTCTCAAAAGGTGTATATTGCACTCCAGATGAGGGCAGTTTCCTTGACCAAAAGCCTAAAGGTACACTTCGGCTTTGTTGTTTTTGCCACAGACTCCAATTTGCATAGTCATCTTGTACAGTCACTTGTAACTCCACTGGCCCATTTTGCATAGGCCATAAGTCTAGAGCTAATTGAATAGCAGCCTTTGCTTCCTCAAAAGCTCTACTTTGTTCAAGTCCCCAGTCAAATTCATATTTCTTTCTGGTGACTTTATACAAGGGTTTTAAAATCTGTCCCAAATGTGGGATGTGGTGTCTCCAATAACCAAACAGCCCTATGAACTTTTGGGCCTCTTTCTTATTGGTAGGGGTGGGAAAATCCTGGATTTTTTGTCGAGCTTGTGGGAGAATTTCTCGCAGTCCTCTATTCCACTGTATCCCCAAGAATTTTACAGTTTGAGCTGGCCCTTGAACCTTTGCGGGGTTGATTTCCCATCCTTTGCTTTTCATATGGTCAATTAATAATGCTAAACTCTCCTCCACCTCCTTTATATTCTTTCCCTGTATCATGATGTCATCTATGTAATGTGTAAGCTGTACACCAGGTAACTTTAATTCATCCAAATGTTCAGCTACAATCCTGTGGCAAATAGTTGGGCTATGAATATATCCTTGCGGCAGGCGTGTAAATGTATACTGTCGGCCTTGCCAAGTAAAAGCAAACTGATTCCATTGCTTGGGGTCTATTGGGATTGTAAAGAAGGCATTGGCCAAATCAATAACTGCATACCAAGTCCCTTCACGTTTTTGTATTCTCTCTATTAAAGTAACCGTATCTGGGACAGCAGCATACAAGGGAGGAGTCACTTTGTTCAGCTGTCTATAATCTACTGTCATCCTCCATGTTCCATCTGACTTTCGGACTGGCCAGACAGGGTTGTTCCATTGAGTAGTTGTAGGGACTAACACTCCTGCCTCAACACATTCTCTTATAGTGTTGGCAATTTCATCTTGCCCACCTGGCACACGATATTGCCTCAAAGTAATTACTTCAGAAGGTTCGGGCAAAGTGATTGGATCCATCTTGATTTTCCCCACTAAGACTGCATTAATGCCTATTTTCCTCACAGCAAATTGGTATTTCCCTTCAGGTAAATTTAAGGTCATACCCTTCAAAATGTCTATTCCAATGATGTATTCAGGAATAGGCACAATAACCACACTATATTCTTTCTTGGGCAACTGTCCAATTTTCATCATCAATTTAACTTGTCTGGCTGATATTTCAGTCCCTCCTAGTCCTGTGATGGTAATAGGAGTTCCATGGCTGAATTTGTCTGGATTTCCATAAATAAGGGTGGCCTCGGCCCCAGTATCTATTAATGCCTCAGTTACCGTACTTGACCCATTCTTCCAATATATGGTCAAGTTAATGTGAGGTCTGCAATCCAGCCTGTGTATTTCCTTAATTTGGACTGGGGCTCGGCCTGTTCCCTAGTATTCCCTTTCATATGATTCACTTGGGTTTGAAGGTTCAACATCTGTAGTATTTGCAGGAGCAGTTCTTATTTCCCTATCTCTCCTGTTATCAAGGCCTTTATCTCTGTACATTCTATATAATTCATTGGTTGGAATTCCATCTATCATTTCAAAACCTACCCCTGCTCTCAATAAAGCAGTAAACATTTCTTTCCTTGTTACTCTCCTTTGGCGCCAAGTTTGCTGGTTATTCACCCTTCTCTCTCGAGGAGATCTATCCCTTCCCCAGTCACCTAAGTCATATAACTGTAAAATCTTATTTATCACTGTTGTAAGACGGCTCCCTACTTCTCCAAGTAATAAATTCAAAATTAGTTGTTTATAAGCAGGGGGAGCTGTCCTAATTATTAAATTCCTATGAGGCAGTCCCATTGGATCATTGTAATATTTGTCTGCAGTTCCTATCATAATGGCAGTCTTCATTACCTCCTCCTTTAGTCTCATGATACAATCTCTAAGTGAATACCAGGGTCTGTGCTCAGTGGGCCACATAGAATCAGTATCATATCTCTTATTGCATCCCACAGCGGCTAATGCCAACAGAGTAGTCCTGCTATCACCATCTCCTTGCTGATGATGTTCCCTAAAAGCTTGTTGAACTAGAGGATCATGGCTGATACCTATGAATCTCATGCAGTCTGTCCCATCTACTGATATTCCACTGGCCCCTTGATCACTGAGTCTTACCATCCAAGATATCAATGGTTCTCCTATTCTTTGGCTGAATCTACTCAAAATATCTGTGACCTCTTGCGGTGAGAAATCTTCCTGAATTTCCCTTGTAACTGAATCTTCACCTCGGGTTTCTGTCTTCCTCCTTTGTATGGGTCGAGCCCTTGTCTGATCATTTAACCATCTCCTATTCTCTGTGTGAGGCACATCCTGAACTCCAGTAGTGTTTTGTGCCTCAGCCCCTAACATTGTCTCATTCTCTCCCCACTCACTTCCTCTGCCACCATGGCTAGGACGAAGCAGGCAGTCAGGCTCTTTCTGGGCTGGGTTGAAATGCACTCTGGGCTTTTTTGGTCTCCTGTTGCTCTTAGCCACATTAATAGAAAAGTTCTCATTTGAGTCAGTTTGGTCTCCTGCTATCTGAGATTCCCCTTCTTCCTGTGGGGTAGGAGTGCCCCCATGTCTTTCACTTAATCTCAATCTTTCGTATACTAGCCGGTAGGCTGATAACACTATCCAGCTTTGCCTAGATAGTGATGCCCCTGACTGAATCCCAACTTCTCGTAAACACTTTTCCAAATCCCTAGGATCTCCTCTCCGTAGCCTTGGTTCCCAGTTTTCACAGGGTCCAGCTTTTTTAGCCAATTCTTTTGCTAGGGAGGAATAAAATGGATCCTCCCATCCTGGGATGTTCATCTCTTCCTCTGGAATTGTTCTGCTTCTAAATAGAGATCTTATACCTAGCGATCCCATCCTGGTCGCCAAATGTATTAGGAGGGCAGAGTTTATAATCTCAAAGAGGATCATAAACATGTCTGAAACGTTCGGAACCGCCGGATATAAGAAACTCTCAAAGTAGAAGGCAGAAGAATCAAAACATTTATTTAGGCTCCACAGTAACCAACCCATGAACCAGCAACCCCATTTTGATATATTGATCAAAAGCTTCCAGGCCCAATAAGTACGCCTTGAAAGAGTAACCAGGAGGCTACAGAGAAGCATGATTGCGTAAAGCAAAATCATGTTTCCCCCTCTATGGTAATAAGATTACCCACTGGCCTGAAGTCTTTGTTCAGCTTTCTCCCATAGGTCAGCTCTGCTACTGGCAGCTCCTGCTTCAGCTGTGTCTGTGGCTGTGGCTGTAACTGACGTAACTGTCGTAACTGCCTCTGTAACTGCCTCTGGCTCCAACTGTCGCTGTAACTGTCGCTGTAATGGCCTGAAGTCTTTGTTCAGCTTTCTCCCGTAGGTTAGCTCTGCTACTGGCAGCTCCTGCTTCAGCTGTGTCTGTGGCTGTGGCTGTAACTGACGTAACTGTCGTAACTGCCTCTGTAACTGTCGTTGTAACTGTCGCTGGCTCCAACCGGAAAAGGAAGAGAGAGGATCTTCAAGCTGTCCTCTCCCCTCTTATAGAGTTTTTGACATCATCAAGCACCGCCTGAACGACCAGGGCCGATTGGTTCTTGACTTGGCCCCTCCCCCTAGCATAGCCGTTAACACCTCCCCTCAGCCAGCCCCATGAATCATCACACAGGAAGTTGTCTGCTTCCTGGAATGCTCTTTGGGCTTCCTGCCCCGGAAGAGCAAGCCACAGTGTCCAGAGGCTCAATGAGGTAAGCTGAGTCATTCAAAGAAAACAAAGGCCATTCTGGCTACAGGTAGTTAAGGATACTGGTCATCTACCAAAGGTTGTTTAGGGTAAGAGAAAGGATCAGATGTTTTAGATAAGGAAAAGAGAAAAAGGTTTGGAGTGGGAGGGTGCAAAAGGGAGGAGATTAAAAGGTACACCAGCTAGTTACAAACAAATGCTTATTGTTAAGCGCCTAATATGCACAAATGGAGATACATTTATTACCTTCAACAAATTTACAATCTAACTGTAAAAAATAGCACAGGAGATTATGGAATCATAGAATTTAGAAGAACGATAGACCTTGCATAGTGTGTCCCAAAAGTCTTAGTGCATTTTTAAGCTTTAATAGCTTAAAAATTTTGGGATACCCTATATAGTGTAATTCCCCAACTTATAAATGACGAAACTGAAGCCCCAAAAAGTGAGTCAAGGTCGCACAATTCATCTTTTGAATAATTCTTTGTTATATAAATATAGATAGATATAACATATAACATTTATATTTATTCATACATGATACATAGAATTAATATATAACATGTATCTGTCTGATATATAATAAAATATATGATAGATGATCTGTGTCATTTTGTTCTATGTATCAGCTACCAGATACTTATCAAAGAAATTTTATGCAAAGAATTCTTCCCAGTAAATGGTGTCTCATTTATTCTAACCCCACTGATTTTGTTCATATAGTAGTCTTCAATTTCATGTAACCAACATTTTCCATTTTATCAAGAAACATTTTAAATATCTACTCTGTGTGCTAGGCTTCATGCTAGGCACCGGGGATACAAAAATATAAATGAAACTGTCCCTGCCATCAAATATATATATGTATGTATGCATGTATATATATATGCTATAGAAGATAACTTGTACACATAAGAGTGCATAGAATAATAAATACAAGGTAATTGGGAGGATGAATGAGTGATCAGAAAAAGCTTTTGGTAAAAACATAGTCATTGGTCAGAACTTATCTTTTGTAATTTCCTTTATCCCTTGTTTGCTTGAGACTCTTCCCTCTACCCACAGTTAGGAAAAGGACCTAATCTCAATCTCTTCTTGTGTTACTGTGATATGATCTCTAATATTTAGCTTACATATGCCCTTTGAGTTGATTGTGGTAAATGTAATGTTAATGGGATATGAAGATCTTCTCCACAAATTAGTAGGCCTCTCATGGAGCCCATTAAGTGAAGTTTGCTTAGGGGAGGCTTGCTTGTAGGAAGGCTTTCACTCTTTTTGGTACTAAGTTGATTAGGCACTGAATCACGAGGGTTGTGATGTCTTCTGGCTCTGAGAAGTGTATATATACTCTGAGTTGGTGTTTTGTTTTGGGGGTTTGCTTATGAGAAGGATCTTTTGATTCCTTGGTCGAGACTCTGAGTAGCTGTATGTTCAGAGTTCCCCTACTGCTCAGATGTAAAGGCTTTCTTGATCCAGTGGTATATGGAAATTATATAGCAATATTGCTTTGGTTCACGCAGTTAAGAGCCCTGTCTGTTGGTCTTTATGCTAATTTCTCTGCTTGTGTTTTCTTTGTATATTCTCTGCTTATACTTTCTAAGACTTTCAGGGTACTGACCCTTCACCTGAACTAGTGGATATAATTAAAAGTAGGATTGTTAACCCCTTTTTGAGCAGTCTTTCCTAGAAATGCAGATCAAAGAACCTGTTCTAGAAGGCCATCCTGGGTATGCTAGGGTGCTTGCTGTTACAGTACGGTATGTGATCTTGTGGAATGTATTTGTAACATGTTAATCTAAACATAATTGTTGCCAAAAATGTCATCCAGTCTTCCTAGATGTTCTTGTGAAATAAGCAGGTCTTCCCCAAATAATTTGTTTGAATGGTTATTGAACACTGATTCAGTTGTATTTAATTATTCAGTCAAAAAGCAGAAGCACCGGGATCTGGATGAAGGCACTTTGACTTCAAATTCAATATTTTTTCCCTGACATCATGATACATAAGAAAATAAGGGAAAATAAAATATTGCAAAGGGCATTGACAGTGTCATTGCATTTTATTTTATTATTTCTTTTGGTGAGGTAATTGGGGTTAAATGAATTGATCAGGATCACACAGCTAGGTGTTGTTGAATTTTAGAAGAGAGAGAGAGATCACTACTGTTCCTTCCCAGCCCTCATGTTAAGGACCTAAGGTCCCCACCAAGCCTGGGAGACCCAGATCCCTTGAGGTTGGCAGTAAAATCTGGTGGAGGTCAGACCTGGTGATTAGTCATCCAGAGCCACTTAACAGAAGGGATGGATAAAAAGCCAAAGTAGTGAAGATGATGATGATAATGCTAGACCTTATTTTACCCCTATGTGCCAAGTGCCGTGCTAAGCGCTTTACAAATATTATCTCACTTGATCCTCACAACAACTCTGAGAGATGGGTGCTATTATCATCCTCATTTTACAGCTGAGGAAAATAGAAGTTAAGTTATTTGCCTAAGACCATATAACTAGTCAGTGTCTGAGGACAGATTTGAATTCAGGTCTTCCTGAGTCCAAATCCAGTGGGTCATCCATTATGCTCTGTAGTCTCTCATGGTATTAATATTTAATAATTCTAAGATCAAGGGCACTAGTTCCTAGATAATTAATTCAATATTCTGAGATTTATTTAGTATCCAAATACTCTGTGTGTGTTTCAAAAACAGGAACAAGAGAATTTTGGATTTCCTTTCTTTCTCCCTAGTTGGATGAAGTCTCAAATTATTGACCTTCAAGCAGTTATGTAAGGTGCTTGGCACTGGGCTCAGAGTTTCCACTTAAGGACCCTTATGATAAAAAAGCATGCTATCTTGCGGCATGCAGGCTCAGCTGTCTATGTTGATATCTCAAAAACGAGACTGAACATCCAATCTAATTGTTCAAGAGCACCAGTGGTATGGGGAATTTCAGTGTTTCCCATCAACATAACCAGTTCTGATGGTGACCCATTCCTCAGTGCTGACAGCCTGCAGAACAAATCCAGTTGCAGCAGGGTAAAGGTGTTACATTTCTTTAAAGAAAATTGTGTGGCATTTTAATTTCAACCATGGCTTTTAGAAAGATGCATTTCTCAGCTGGTTTCTCCAATGACACATATTACTTGATTGATTACCGCACAGCACTGACAACCTTCAAGTAGGTGGGGAAGAAAATAAATAATTTTCATCCATTATCCAAGTAAAATTGTCAGTACAGTTTGGCAAATACTTTAAGGAACATTCCCCCACTCCATACCAAGGATAATGGGTTTTATAAGTCAGTTATACAAAAGTAGAGTTTTAGGCCTAAATTATAGCATTATAAATCAATAAGAATTCGTTGTATCAATTTGTCTTAATTGAACTTGGGCCTTTAGAGAAGCACATTTAAAGAAAACAGTTAATAAAACCCAGTAGGTTTCATATAGAGAGGTAGTACTATACAGTCAATAGAGGGCCAATATTCAATTCAGGAAAAATCTTAGTGTAACTAGAGGTTCCCAAAGTGGGTGATTATAATAGTCTAGTCAGAGGTTCCCAAAGTGGGTGATACCACCCCCTGAGAAGTGCTGGAATGAAAGGGGGAGGGTTAGTAGCCTTGGGTGCAATTGAGGAGGCATTGAATAAAAATAAGGGGGTGTGGAAGCATAAGGAAAGAAGAGAAGAGAATTTTGAAAAACTATTCATACATGTTTATCTATTCTGTAACAGAGTTAAAGTCATAGTGATTACATTACTTTCCAAAACACATAAAATGCAAGTTGTAAGTGATTGGTGGTCAAGTCCCTTGGGCAGGTCTTACAAGAAAAGCAAGTGTTGGCATGCAAGTGTGCTATGCAAGTCCAGTATTCATCAGCAGGAATACATGCATGTAATGCCTGATACTATTTGGCTACATGATGCAATACTGCATCATCAAAATTTCAATGCAGGAAAAAACCACAAATTTACAGTAAATTATTAAATTTAAGGTGTCATTTTTAAAATTTCAAAAAAAAAAATTAAAAGGGTTAAATAAAGTAGATATCCAGGGGGGTGTTGAGTACTTTTTTTGAAAAGGGGGTGGTAGGTTAAATAAATTTGGGAACCTCTGGTCTAAGCACTGCTTCAGACACAAATGAGTTGTGTGTCCATGGTTAACTCATTTAAGCTCCCAGTACCCCAGCGAATTCTTTTAGACTATAAATTACAGGGTTACTCAGGTGCATTTCTGGAGGGAGCGCTCCATATTGTTAATTCCCCAAACTGATCACGTGCCCAAAATACTGCCTCCCTCCCCAAAAAAAGAAGTCTGTCATAGGCCTGTATTTTTCCATTGTATTTAACCTAAGATGCTAGATGGTGTATTTAGATATCTCCCTGCACAAAATCATCAAATATCATGCAGATTAAGGCCACCCAGCCAATAGGACAATAACATTTGGGACAATGCTGCTGTCTGTTGCAAAGTAGATTGCGTGCCTAGCAGAGCTCCTCTATGTCCCCGCTGCAGTGCATCTGCAAATTATCCTCTTGCTTTTTAATGGGTTCTATACAATAATGAAACTTCAACAGCTCCAGCAGCCTTTACAAAACAATCCTAATCACCCGTTTTTGGTGCTGCCTTTTAATAGAAGTGCCACAAGGTGTTATTTTCACCCTTTTAACAGCAAATTCTTTATTTTTCACATGGGCCCATTTATAAATGTCTATCACACATTTTTCAGCCATTACCGCTCACACATTTGCTAATTGTTTTTTATTTTTCTGGGTTTTTAGCCTCAGATGGTTTCTATCCATCTGTTCTAGCCAAACCCTTTCATCAAGTGAAAAGTCCCTCCAAATAATTTCCCAACACCTTCTCTAAATTGTCACTCCCTTTGTATCATGGTGTTCCTATTTTCCTCTTGGCAATCCATTTGAAATGTTTTTCTATGACTGCATTCTGCCCAGAGGAAAAATCATTTTTAGGGAGAGGCACTTCAGCCACACTTGCAAAAAAAGAGGCACCCGGGTAATTGCAGACCTATGGGACATTATCTATTTGTCAGAGGCAACTGAGGACAATTTTCTCTTGCAACGGTCATCCACTTTTCTTAAGATTCCTCTGCAAGTGGAGGAGGGTTTCCACAAGTGGATGAATAGCAATAGATCACAGCGATGGAACACTTCATAGGCTGCAAAGCTGAAGCTTTAAAGTCCGAGTGCCTGAGTGTAAATCCTGACTGTAAATCCTACCTGTTTCCTGTGTCACTTCAGAGAAGCGCGCTGAGCCTCAGTTTCTTCATCTGTATATATAATGAGGGAGTTGGACCAGATTACCTTAAAGGTCCCTTTGAACTCTAAATATAAGATTCTATGATTGATTTCATAACATCTCAGTTGATTCCTACCCTACATAGTAGCTGAGGCTGTCATTATTATCATTCCTATTTTACATATATGGAAATCGAGGCACAAAGAATGTAAAGTTGCTTACTCCAAGTTGGACAGACAATAAACCTGACTTTGGACTCCAAGTCCAGTGATCGTTCCCTTACATCAATCATGCTACCTCTCAGCTCCTACTACATGTAAAACACATATTATGCAATACACAGAATTTCATAATATGTGACTATTAATTGGATGATTTAACAAGCTACTGTCTTAGCTGTTATAGCCTTAAAAATCTTTATTTTTCACCTATTTTTTCCAGTATGGATGTTTAGTCCAATCTCCTTTTCATTGTTACGGATTAAATCTCATTTGTATGGGAAGTTAGGCGGAGTAGTGGGAAGCTAGGTGACACAATGACACAGAGGTGTTGGCCTTGGAGTCAGGAGGACCTAAGTTCAAATCTGGTCTCAGGCACTTACTAGTTGTGTGACCCTAGATAAGTCACTTAACCCTGTTTGCCTCAGTTTCTCATCTGTAAAATGAGCTGGAGAAGGAAATGGCAAACCACTCCAGCATCTTTGCCAAGGAAACCCCAAACAGGGTCATGGAGAATCAGACAGGACAGAAACAATTCAACAACAACAAATATATTGTATCAAAAATATTGTAAAGGTTTGAGGGCTCAACACAATTATTACAGAGCAATCTATTAAGAAGACAATTTGGAAGACCCCATCACTGAATCTTTACTTTATTTCGATTTTATGTAAGACATCTTACATGACATGAGGGAAGATCTAAAGTAAACTTTTATCTCTGTTTTATATTGTGCTCTATGTTAATATTCAGCAAGTCTTTAAAAATAATTTTCTCAGCAACCGCTGTAGTACAGAGACATAAATATCTCTCATAGTTTTATGACTTTGCAAAGTAAGAGACACTTTGCTCTTAAAGCTGTTCACAAACCTGACTCCAGCCTATATTTCTAGGGTGATTATAGCCAGATTTTGATTAGTGTAAATGATGAATCCCATTAAGTGGTCTCATTATTCAAATATTCACTGCATATTTCTATTGGGCTCAAACCAATGAACATATTTGACATAATTATAATTTCAAATATTTCAGATTCAAATACATGCTACCACTTGTACAGGATTCATTATTTGTACTAATTGGGACCTAGCAATACAATTTATCTGATTTTCTTTATGTTCCTGTGAACCTAGCCTACTTATTTGTCCAAATACATGACATCAGTCATCTCTTTGCCTGGGCCCATTTTGTCACCTATACCTAGAATGCTTTCCCTACTCACCTTCATCTCTTGAAATGCCTGTCTCTTTTCAATGCTTAGCTCAAGAACTACCTCCCGTGAAGAGGCTATCACATCAGCTTTTAGTGCCCCTTCATTGTGTAATTATTTTGTATGTTCTCTGTGAATATGCCATATGGCTCCTTGCCTCCCCAGTAGAATGTATGTTCATGGAAGCAGGAAATATCTTATTCTTGTATTTGTACATCCAGTGCCTAGTACAACATCTGACAATTGGGCACTTAATGATCATTAATTTATCAATTTGTCTGGGAAGAGTAAAAATAAATTAGACAGTGGATAGAGTGCTGGGCTTGGAGTCAGAAAGAACTAAATTAAAAACCTGATTCAGAAACCAACTACCAGTGTAATCCTGGCCATAACACAATGGCCTCTACAATCCCTTCTAGCTCTAAATCTATATCCTTTGATAAGATAAATTTTGTTCCACTGAGTCACATGTTTCTTAAAATCAGTAAGCATGGGGATCACATGATTAATATGACAATGGAGTAGTTGTTTTCTGCAGGTATTTCCAATACAGAAGACAAACAACAAAAAAAAAAGGAATTATGTGCCCACAACAAAATTAGTAAGGTTAAATCTGTAAGAAAAGGAGACAGATACATTGTACCAATTTTTAAAAAATCAAATAATATTAAGGAACTATAATACTTAACTTCCTTATTATAGTCCTCTAACCCATGTTATGCACCTGGAAGAGTCAGCACATGTTTATACCTCAAGGTGCAACTCTGGAGGCCTCTTCTTAGCCTTTTCACCACAGAGACTCAACCTTAACCTCCACTGACACTCAATATCCCACCAGAGGCATCTGCCTGATCATCAAAGAAAGGGAAAGCAACTGGAATGGTGTTCCCTATCCAAAGAAAGAGGGATAGAAGATTTAAGAAGTACAGAGGTTAATGGAGGCAGATTACCTTTTGTGCCTTAGGGAAAGGGCATTGTAAAACTGGCTGGGGCCAGTTCTTTTCTCTAAGATTTTAATTTGAATGAGTACCCAATACAAAATGTCACACCATGCAACATGACAATTCTGAGGAAAATGTGAGAGGAATCTGTGCTGCAGTGGAAATGAAAGGGTCCTGAGAGAGAAGGAAAATCAGAGAAGTAATAAGGAATGTAAGAGAAATGCTAAAAGACCAAAAGTCAAAGAGAAAACCTGAGTGTAAACCAAACTTATAATAAGAAAAACCCAACAGAGAGATTGCTAAAGGCAAAATATATTGTTTGTGGGATTGTAAACCATGGCAGCTATTCTGGAAAACAATATGAAATTGTACTAAGTTACTAAATTGTAAATATCCTTTGACTTGATCCTCCTACTGCTAGGCATATACTCCAATGTGGTCAAAAGACAGAAAGATAAATCTCATATACATCAAACTAATTATAACAACATTTTTTGTAGTAAGAAATAGAAAAAATAAAGTAGATAACTCATTGACTGGGGAATGTCATAACAAATTTTGATTAATGAATGTAATGATACCACTAAGCTGTAAGAAATGCTGAATATGAAGAATTTAGAGAAACATGGGAAGACATACTAAGAATGAATTAAGCAGAACCATGACAAATATATTCAATAATTTCAACAATGTAAATGGAAAGAACAAAAATACAAAATTGAATATTAATTAACAATACTGACCAATTTTGGTCCTGTAAAAGAGATGAGGAACTTCTTTGCAGAGGCAGGGGACTGTAGGTCTCCCAAAACTGCAGACTTAGTGATGAATATTTCAGTGTTGCAAAATTGCCCTCCTCCCTCCCTTTCTTTTTCATTTTTTTTTATGATAAGATAAAACTTACCATGTGAGGATGGAAAGAGGAAGATATTTGGAAAGAAATATAGTGTTAAACGGAAATTGTCAAAAATTTTTATTTTTTATTAGAATTGCTTTAGTTCTAAGAATAAAGACATGAAAGATGGCACTTCATGTAGGGATGAAGCAGTCACAGAATAAACCAACCATCCAAAGGGACTCAGAGCTCCTAAAGGATTTGGAATTGTTAAACCATTGTCCAATTTGATGTTACCTCTAATCCAATTAATGAGATTGTACGTGATGGCCCTTTGGAAGGAGATATGTGCTGTCTCACCTCCTGAATAGTCCATAAGTGATGAGGGTAGCCTTCCCAACAACTAGTTACTGAGAGTCAAATGGGAGGACTCATTGCACAAATTACCTTTTCACAGCGGTCTTTAAGAGCGAGTTATAAAATGTCTCATTCTTTTTCCTTTCTTTTCTGATGTGTTTTTGAACTTGAGCTTGATTGATGTTGTTGTCCAGGGTGGCAATAAAAGTCTGTATAAAATTAGGTTTGCTATTTTTGTTTGTTGTTACTGTTTTTTGCTATAACTTTTGCATCACAAAGAACACTAGCATTTATATAACACTTCAAGGTTTTCAAGGTACTTTACATGTTATCTCACTGTCTTCTCACAACAACCCTGCTGTTATTGCTATTATTATCCCTATTTTTCAGATGAAGGGACTGATCCTGAAAGGCCTAAAGTGAATTGCTCAGGGGTCACCTGACTAAGCATTGAAGCAGAATTTGGGCTGCGGCATCTTTTTTTTTTCAAAGTATAGCCTTTTAAAAATATTTATTCTTATAGATGTAAACATTTTCTTGTCAGAAGATTCCTCTCTCCATGATACATGGGGAATTATTTGCAATAACCCCAGATGTACATGTTACAGTAACTTCTTAAAGCCTCTGGAGAATATGGGTACAATTTTCAAACACTGCCTAGTGCACACTAGTACCATGGATTGAAGTATGCATTAATACCTAAACAAACCCTCCAAATACAGCTCTACTCCTATATTATTTTATTTTGTTTTTTTGGAAACTATTTTCATTATTAAGCATCCGTCCTTCTTTGATATGACCTTGGCCCACTTGTGTTCTTGATTCTGGAAATAGTGATCTTCCAGAAAGTTGTTTCCCCAAACCTAGGAGCTCACTGAAAGCAGACTGTTAAAACTTTTTACTGACTACCAACTGTGTGCAAAGCATAGACCCTTGGAAATTCTGCCCTTAAATGTCATTACAACTTCCACCATTATTGTTAGGTCTGTCTCCAGGGACAATCAGAACCAAAACAATCCCTTTTCCAACAATCTTTCAAATAGTTTAGGATAGCTATCTCTTCCCGCCTAAGTATTCTCTTCTTCAAGCTAAATATCCCCAGTTTCTTCAGGCAATCTTTAAATGCCAAATTTTCATCAAATGTCTTCTATCTGTGTTTTGGATACACTCCAGCTAGTCTTTTTTGTGTTTCTTTTGAGTCTTGTATTTGAAAATCAAATTTTCTATTCATTTCTGGTCTTTTCATTAAGGATGCTTGAAAGTCCCCTATTCTGTTGAATATTCATTTTTTGCCCTTAAGGATTATACTTAGTTTTGCTGGGTAGGTGATTCTTGATTGTAATGCCAGCTCCTTTGCCTTCTGGAATATCATATTCTAAGCCCTCCAATCCGTTAATGTTGAAGTGGCTAAATATTGTGTTATCCTGACTGTGGCTCCACAATATTTGAATTTTTGGCCGCTTGCAATATTTTCTCCTTAACATGGTAACTCTGGAATTTGGCTATAACATTTCTGGAGTTTTCATTTTAGCATCCTTTTAAGGAGGTGATTGGTGGATTCTTTACCCTCTTGTTCTAGAAGACCAGGGCAGTTTCCTTGATAATTTCTTGAAAGATGATATCTAGGCTCTTTTTAAAATTATTATGGCTTTCAGGGAGTCCAATAATTTTTAGATTCTCTCTCCTGGATCTATTTTCCAGGTGAGTTGTTTTTCCAATGAAATATTTCACATTGTCTTCTATTTTTTCATTCTTTTGGTTTTGTTTTACTATTTCTTGATTTCTCATAAAGTCATTAGCTTCTTTTTGCTCAATTCTAATTTCTAAGGAATTATTTTCTTCAGTTAGCTTTTGTACTTCCTTTTTAATTTAGCCAATTTTCCTTCAGTGAATTCTTGTACCTCTTTTTCCATTTGGCCAATTCTGCTTTTTAAGGCAGTCTTCTCATTAGCTTTTTGTGCCTTTTTTTAAAAAAATATTATCATTTGGAATAGTCTGTTTTTAAAGTGTTATTTTCTTCAATTATTTTGTGTCTCCTTTACCAAGCTATTGACTTGTCTTTCATGATTTTTTTGCATCGCTCTCATTTCTCTTCCCAATTTTTCCTCTGCCTCTCTTACTTGATTTTCAAAATCCTTTTTGAGCTTTCTATGGCCTGGGACCAATTCATATTTTTCATGGAGGCTTTAAATGTAGGAGCTTTGATTTTGGTGTTTTCTAAGTGTATGCTTTTATCTTCCTTGTCGCTAACATGATTTCCTATGGTCAGAAATTTTTTATGTTGTTTGCTCATTTTCACAGCCTATTACTTGACTTTTTAACTCTTTGTTAAAGTAGGGCTCCATTTCCAAGATGGAGGGCACGCTATCCCAAGCTTCGGGGGTTTTGTGCAGCCATTTTCAGAGATACTTCTAGGGACCTGTATGTTTTCATTTCTTCCAAAGTGGTATGATCTAAGGAGAGGTGTTTACTACTCTCCTGTAGTGTGCACTGGTCTGTGAGTGACCACAATGACTTTTTTCTGCCTTAGAACTGTGAGGAGATTCCCTGCTCTACTCTGGCTGCAAGCTCTGGTTTACTAGTGCTCCTCCTGGCCCTGGGACTGCCACCCAGGCCTGTGACCCTAGATCTGAATATGGGCAAAGCAACAGAGCACTGCTACAGTGCTAGCAAAGAGACCCTATGGTGTCTTTCTGACCAGTTGTTTGACCCCTTTACTATCTCTGGGTTGAGAACTTTAGGAGCAGCCACTGCAGCTGTTGATTCAGTCACTCCCAAGGCCTGCTCCTGGTTTGCTGGTGCTGGGGCTCTGCTGGCACAGCCTGTGCTGAACTGTGCTCCACTCTTACCCCAATGTGTCAGACATTTTCTGCTGACCTTCCAAGTTGTCCTTGGTGTCTATGGGCTGAGAGGTCTGGAAACTGCCACTGCTGCCACTTATTCAGTCACCCAGTGTTGCTCCTGTGGCACTTGCCACAGTGGACTGCTCCTGGTTTGCTGGGTCCCTGGTCTGTGCTAGTATGGCTTGCACTAGACTTCCCTCCTCTCTTACCTGATACAACAGATCTTCATTGTTGACCTTCTAGGTTGTTCTGGGCAGGAAAATTGTTTCACTTCAACTTTTTGCTCCAGAATGTGTTTAAAGTCATTATTTTAAGGTATTTGAAAGGGTTTCAGGGAGAGCTCAGGCAAGTCCCTGCCTTTACTCTGTCATCTTAGCTCAGCCTGGACTCAGGTATTCATGCCTCCAGTTCAAATACTCTATTCACTGTGCTGCCACCTAACTGTCCAAACTAAAGTTGAAATAGATTTTTTAAAAGCAAACTCAATCAAAATTGGAATAAATTGGAATAGCTTCTTTGAAGCAACTGTAATACTTAAATATCATTAAGACTCCATTGTGGACAGATGACTTGCTATAAAAGTAAGCTTCCAACTTAGTTAAAATAGAATTACAAAAAAGGCAAAATTGTGATTATTTAAAGAGAGAGCCCACTGTCAATCACTAACAACAGACAGTAGTTGATTGTATTTAGAGTACTAAAATAACATGGAATTCAGGAATTTTTAAAATAGGCTTCTATGGTTCCTCTTTCCAATAAAAGATTTATGTATGAAATCAGACTATCATCAGTGACTGTTGTCTTAATAACAAGGTCCAATTCTGCATCACCATGAATGGAAAGCTAAACAAGATGAGGAGTCCTATGCTTCACCTTTTAAATCTCTCCATGCTTTCCTCCAGCTCATAGACCTGTGAAGTTAGATATTGCAGGATATCTGCACTGTACATGGCAGCAGGTGTTTCCACATGTCCATGGCTTCTTTTTCTGGACTTTGAAAAGTCAGTGGATATGGATGGAAGCTGTAAGCCAGGTCAGTGCCAGTGGGACATCTCTTCACCTTTCAAGAGTCCTTTAAAGACTTACCTATATACCAGCTATTTTGAGTTGTGCACAAAGCTCTCACAAACTCACAGCAGAAATGGCCCAAGCAAATGAGAATTGTTTAATGGCAGAAGAGGGATGTTCTGGTTGTCTGCTGCTTGGCCTACCTGTATTCAAACTTCCCACTTTAATTTTCCTAAGCTTTTTCTCCCTTGGTCTTTTGGAAAGTAGTATAGCAAACTGAGAAGGAATGGATTTTTCTCCCTCTTCTCCACTTCCCCAAGAGGAGTAGAAAATGGTGAATGGTTGCAGGAGTATGTGGTGAAGCATGTGCTTGCCCAGGAAAATCTGAGAGAAAACTTGCTGGATTTCTAGCTAGCTCCTAGCTGCCTTCTTCTACATTTTTGCTTCCCACAACAGGTCAGAAACCAGAGAACCTGAGAACAGACATTTACAGACACAAGGGTTAATCTCCTAGATAATTCTGAATTCAAGAGTTTCCCAACAGATTGTGAATTCCTGAATTTGAGAATCAGGTAACAACATCTCTCAAAAGTATGCTAATTGGAAAAGTACCTAATAGCTGGAGAATTGAAGTGGTGTCATGGAGGCCAGGAGACGTGAAACTTGTTCATTTTCCTCCATGACACTACTCAGACAATGCAGGTGGAAGGTGACTGGGGAAATGTTTCTGTTTTTTGTTTGTTTGTTTGTTTTTAAGTAGCCCTAACAAGTCTTTAAATTTCAGGGAGGGAGCAATGGACAGAATCTAAAAGTCCAATGAGTGTAATGGCCTATTTAAGTGTTTTATATACTTTTGTAAATAATATATGTGTTCCAGCAAGTTCTTTGTGTCTGGGTTGAAAAAGGGTTAGTCCATATCTATTATGTACGTATTATACATTGAACGCCTACATGCTTTTTGGGAATTCCCTTCCCCATATTTGGGGAAACCTATTTTCATGGACTAACTCTAGGTGGAAGCACTAAGCCAAAGAGAGGAAAAGACCTTTTGGGGGAGGTCCATCTCCTGATGGGACCTAGATCCTTATGGTTCTTGAGTCTTTGTGAGGCTTTTACGCCATCAGAGAATTTTCAAATAGAAGTTAATTGCTTTTCTGAACCATCCCTAGCTCAAGTCAGTCCAATGAGTCAGGCTTAGGATCACAATATCATGAAAGTCCCTTGGCCCATATTAAAAAAAAATCAATAAAAATCTGATTGACAATACACTATTTTTAAAAGATACAATCACTGATTCAGGTGGATACTTAGTATCATCTCAACTTTCACCAAAATATAGTGACCAAGGAGAAAGATGGGCACAAGGCAGTAAGGATTCCATCAAACCTAAAGGGCTGCAACTCCTCCAAATGATGAGGGTACAGTCTCTGGGAACCCCTTTGAATCTGGAATACAGTCTGTGGGAACCTCCTTGAGCCCCACCATGAATCTTCCCACTTGATCTAGCTTTTCATGCCCAAATAGCCTAGCCTAACTTAGCCTAGCCTTCCACTGTTTCGTTACCTGGGGATTGCCTTCTGGCTGTTTCCCACCCTTGATAGTGATCAAAATACATATGCCCTAGCTCTCTTATTGTCTGTCATCTCCAGGTAGCCTTCAGCTATTCCCACCCTGGAGTCTGACCTCACCCCAGTCACCCCAGTCCACTCTAAACCCCTTCTTTAGTCATCCCAGGCTACCCAAGGCCATCCTAGATCCCTACTACAATCTTTGTGTGTATAAGCCTCATCTTGCCTCCATGAAGGCACTCTGATTCAATCTAGCTCAGTAGATTGAATCTGGCCTGCTTGTGAACACAGGCATCACAAAGGGTGGAATTTCTTAAGACAACCCATTATGGCAAACCCTTAATAAACTTTGTCTTTTCCCTTGGCTGAGAAGGCTTGAATTGGATTCTTCCGGCAGGACCTGGCATGTCAGTACTCTGGGGTGTCAAGCCCCCCTCAACCCCAAACCTCTTCACTTAGACTGAGCTTTTTCTGTTTCATACCAATGATTCAAGCTCTAATATCCTAAAATAATCAAATCCCTAAGATAGCCACCTTGCCTCTAAATAGAAACTAGTCTAGCCTACGTAAAGCAGATGTTTCTTCTTTCACAGATATGAGAAGTAGATTTAACTGATAGCTCTGATTATAAAAATGTATGTTTATATAGTGCTTTGAAGTTCAAAAATATATTTTTCTCACAACAACCTTATGAGGCAAGTAGTATACATATTTTTGTCTCCATTTTACTTATGAGGAAATAGAGTCTTAGCCATGTAAAGGGACTGAGGTTTCAGAGCTAGCATATAAATCCTATTTCTTGACCCTACTGCAAAACTCTCCACTGTATCACACTTCTTCACTCTAATGGCCTGGAAGCAGAGCTTGTGGAGTACTGATGGAAAAACTGTATTTACTGTTTATGTGGTATAATTTCATTAAATCAATATTCATTAAATGTGTTTAGCCTATGGCACAAATTCCATTTGAGAATACAATTCTTTATTTGAACATTTTAGAAGAAAATTGTCTTTACTTTAACGGGACTAAAATCTCAGTCTTCTATTTGGAGTGAGCATCTCTGTGGCAGAAACACCTAGAGATTTCCCTTGGGGTTAATGACGACTAAGTGAATTTTGTCTGCTACTGTTTCACCTGTAAGTGTATTGACTGTGGACGTCATGAAAGGTTAGTCTTTGAAATTCAGTGTTCTTTATTATCCTTCCCTGCCAAGGTAAAGCTTTAAGGTACCTGAAGATTATGGCTTAACACAATTCACCACAGCTCAGAGTTGACTAAATAGCCCTTAAGACCAACACACCAAACAGATTTTGCAAATGTCAACAATGCCTCTTTTCATCCAGTCTCCCTGGAAGCAGATTGTAAACCCTGAAAGATTGCTCATTAGCCTGCCAGCTTATGACCCTTATACACTTTAATATTGTTACCTTTGGTTTGTTCCTCCCTAGGGTACGGTGACACTTTCAGCAATTTTTCCTGCAAAGCCTCTGGTAAGAAGCAGGTCCCCTTGCAATTGGCAGACCAACATTCTCTGTATAACTGACTAGGAATAATTTTAGCTCTTACCAACCGATGTGGGACAAAGGAGAGGGGCAGACCAGACAGTCCAGGTGTGTTGGGAATGACATATCTGTTCTAAAGGATGGCTTGTCCCTGGTTAGATCAGTGTTCAAGAAGGCAAGGATATTGGCAAACAGGTAATTTCTCTTTATCAGGTCAGGAATTACCAAATTTCATTTTATTATAGATAAACAAAGCATCTTCCATAGCTTAAATCTTAGATATGGTCATTCGCAAGGCAATCCACCATTTCACAGTGTGCCACTCTTTAAAAAGGCCAAGGAAAGAACCTGCAAAATCTTAGGCAAATAACTTTATTTATATGGGTGGGGAACCTGAGGCTTCAAGGCCACATCGCCTTCTAGGCCTTCAACTTCAGCCCTTTGACTGAATCTATACTTCGCAGAGGAAAGCTCCTTAATAAAATGATTTGTTCTCTAAAACTTGGACTCAGTCAAAAGGCCACACCCAAGGATCTAGAAGGCCACATGTGGCCTGGAGGCTGCATTCCCCACCCCTGCATCTAAGCCCCCATTTCCTGATCTGTAAAAATGAGCTATTTAACCATGTTAACTCTAAAGTCCATACTACCTCTAAAAATTAAATGACCTCTCATGTTTTGTGGAAAAGGAGAAAGGAAATCTGATTTAACATTAGAATTAAACCTGGAGATGGCAGATATGATTACAAAACATACACTTAGAGCAAGAAAAGAATTTAGATTATCTAGACTCTAGAGAGGTAGCTTTCTGCCTCAGTTTATCAACTGTAAAATGGGGATATTAATAGCATCTATATCCCAAAGGTAAAGTAAGATATTTATAAAGGGTTTAGCATAGTGCTTGGCACATAATAAGTATTTTCAGTCTTCTGTTGTTCAGTCAGTTGCAGTCCTGTTCAACTCTTTGTTACCCCATTTAAGGTTGGCAAAGATACTGGAGTGGTTTGCCATTTCCTTCTCCAAGGCATTTTACAGGTGAAAAACTGAGGCAAACAGGGTTAAATGACTTGCCCAGGGTCATACAGGTAGTAAGTATCTGAGGCCAGCTTTGAACTCAGTGGAGATAAGTCTTCCTGGCTCTACCCACTGTGCCACCTAACAGCTCCTAATAGGTGCTTAATCAATTCTCATTTCCTTCTTTCTTTCCTTCTCTATTTTAAATTTTTTCTTTAAACTGATTATCAAAGAGGTTCAGTGACTTTGTCCACATAGGCAGGAAGTAGGGAAGCTTCAATTTGATCTAGGTCCCCTGACTCTAAATGCAACACACTTTCTACTGATCCAGAGATGAGTATAATAAAGGCAGAAAGGAAAAAGGAAGTATAGTGGGAAAAGGTCATGATGATCATATGAGCTGGAGGAAGGGACTTTTAAATAGAAAAAAGAAGTGAAGTTAGAGTGAGGGTTGAGCAGGGGAAAGTGAGAGTGGACAACTCATTCTAATGAAGAGAGCAGAAGTAGGATAAGAATGAAAATGAGAGTGAGTAAAAGTGTATAGATGTAAATAAAAGGAATAGAAATGCATATGGAAGAAAGGATGTCAATATTGTAGGGACAGTGAGTGGACTGATAGATGAGTGGGTGACATATACCCCTCATTCAAGCTCTGATTTTTTACTGAAGACTACCCATAGTCACATTAAGGTATGAATCATGAGATTGTAGAGTTAAAGCTGGGAGGGATCTAAGAAGCCACTTAATCCAATGTTCTTATGTGAAAATGAGAGAGGCATAGAGAATTTGAGTGACTTACCCACTATCATACAGCTAGTAATTGTCTAAGGCAGGATTTGAAGCTACTTCTTTCTGACTCTGCATGCAATTCTCTACCAGTTCCTAGATGCCATTTTCCCCTTCACAATTCCATTGCCTCCATTTGCAATCAAGCTATAGATTTGGTTTTAGAAGGCTAACCTTTCAAAAATCTTTTTTTCATTTCTTTCTAACTTCTTGTTGTTGTTTCCCTTTTCCCTGAGGCCTGTTCTGATCCTCATAATTGTCCATGTACTCTTTCTCCCTGTATTTCTTTGCATTCGGTTATCTTTGTATTCATTTTATCCTCCAAGAAAATGTAACCTCCTAGAACTTGTCTTTGTATCTCCAGCAAGTAGCACAATGCCTCTGAGATTCTTAATAAATGTTTGTGGCTGTAGCTGCATTTTATACAACTCACCCTGAAGGTTTAATTAGGATCAGAAGTCATTGAAGGCAAATATGTGAATCTAGCTCTGGATTAGCTGTTCTGAGCCTTAGAGAAATTTTCTTGTAGTCAACTTTCAGTTAACTTTTATTGACTTTTCTGTGAAAAGGTAAACAAATTTAGTAATCATTTAAGGCATCATCATCATCGTCATCACCACTGATACTTACTTAGTGATTGTAAGTTTGCAAAGCATTTTACCCAGGCATTTGATTCTCACAGAAATCTTTTGAGGTAGGTTCAACATGATTTTCTCCCCTTTTATAGAAGCTCAGAGAGGTTTTGAGTTGCCTGTGGTAGGGAAGGGGAAAGGAAGGGCCAGACATTGTGCCAGTTTCCTTATGGATATCTAATTTGATCCTTATAACAACCCTGGGAGGTAAGTGCTATTATTTTCTGCATTTTCCAGTTTAGGAAACTAAGGCAGATAGTGATTATGTAACTTGCCTAGGTCACAGAGATAGTAAGTGTCTGAGGCTGGATTTTAACTATGGTCACTCAACCGGTGAATGTCAAAAGCAGGATTCAAATGAAGATTTTTTTTTGTGACTCTCAAGCCAATATTCTTTCCCCTGTAGCTTACTGCCTGAAAAAAAAGATGCATACAGGTAGATTTCTATAGACCCAATGAAATAATTGTTGCTGTTCAGTCATCTCAGTTGTGTCTGACTCTCCATGATCCCATTTTGAGGATTTCTTGGTAAAAATATTGGAGTAGTTTGATGTTTTCTTCTCAGATTATTTTGTAGATGAGGAGATTGAAGCAAAAAGGGCTAAAGGACTTCCCCAGGCTCACACAGCTAGTAAGTATGTAAGGCCAGATAGTATCCATAGGTAATAAACTTAAAGAATCTTTTGTTCAGACAGAATATAAATGATTTTAAGAAGAATTCTGGAGAATTGGTGCAAGAGATATTCATGAGGAGTTAGTAAGGGTATATAATAGTGGTTTAAGTATATTCATAATCTTTTAAAGTCCACATGATAGATGGCAACTGTCAAAGTTTCCTTATCAAATATTCTCTTGAACCTAGTAGGAAAGAGAATCCTAGGTTGCTTGGATCAGTGTTCTCAGTTTGGCATTTATTACATTCTAAGGAAAAGTATGCAAAAAGTATGGGGAATGGCATAAGGAAGGTTTTAAAAGAAGTATAACTAGATTAGACAGTGGTAAATATGGTTTCTAATCTGGTAAAAAACGGAAAATAATGGATTCTCAAGTCAGTAATGTTTCAATGACAAAATGAAAGGACTCTAATGGGGGACTCCAGAAATCTCTACTCAATCCTGTGCTGATTAACGCTATTAAATTATAGCATTATAATTTCTTGGATGAAATTATAGTTGGTATTCAAATCAAATTTGCATATGGTACAAATCTGAAAGGAATAACTGATATGCTGGATGACATTCAGTATTAAAAATCATTTTGAAGCACTAGGATATTGGATTGAATTCAATAAAATAAAATTTATTAAATCTAAAGTTTAAAATTTGAGTTTAAAAAAAATCAACTTTCCAGATGTAAGAATGGAGAGGAACAATTAGGTTCAAGTTCATGTAGTAAAGACTGTGGGATTTTTGTGGCCTGCAAGCTCAGTATGAGTCATTCAGGTTTTATATTAGGCCAAAAAGAACTAATATGAAATTAGTCTATATTGAAAGCTATGATACCTATATATAAGAAAGTTATAGTACTACTGTACTCAGACCACACATTTAGTGTTTTCTTCAAATCTAGGCAAAAATAATCATTTTGGGGAAAGGATATTGCTATGGTGCAACATCTAAACAAAATCAACAAGGATGGTAAAGCGTTTGGGTTTGATGCCATTTGATAATCAGCTGAAGAAACTGGGGATGATTATCTTGGAGAAAATATAACAAAGAAGAACATGGTAACTGATTTTAACTATTTAATGAGCTTTCATGTAAAAGAAGAATTAAATTTGTTCTGTTTGACTTGGTGGGGAGAGGAGAGAAATAGAAAAAATGGGTAGAAGTTGCAGAGGTAAATTTAAGATGACATAAATGAAGTGAATTGAACCATGTCAATAATATAAATAATTAATACTAAATGATTATAGTAATAGATGGTAAAAGGTTTTTTGACAAATGTAATACCTGCTTCTATTAAAAACTCTATAAATCAAAGGAATAAATGGATCTTTTCTTAATGTAATTAAAATTTTATATGTAAATCCAAGAGCAAAGATATGAATAGAGAAAAAATAGAGGTCTTTTCAAGATCAGAGGTAAAGCAAAGATGCACATCATCATCATCGTTACTTAACTTGTGGATAAAAATATTAGCTATAACAATAAAAAATTAATAAAAAAGAAATTGAGGAAATAATCATAGGCAAAGAGGAATCAAAATTATGACTTTTTGCCAATGATAAGATGATGTACTTAGAGAACCTTAGAGTGAATTGAAATTATTTGAAATAATAAACTGAACAAATATGTTAGATATAAAATAAAGCCACGTAAATCATCAGCATCCCTCTATATTAGTAAAAAAAAGGACAGAAAAATCTAGAAAGATAATTTCCATTCAAAATAACTGGAGAAATTATAAAATATTTGGATGTGCTTGTGTAAAATTTATCCAAGAACCAAAAGAATCTAGGTATAAAATATTATTTGCAGAAATAAAGATAGATTCAAATAGTTGGAGAAAAATTAATTGCTCATGGGTAGGGCAAACCAATACATGAAAAATAAAAATGACATTTAACTTGATTTACTTATTTAGTTCTGTAGCAATCAGACTACCAAAGAGATATTTTATTGGACTAGAAAAAAGGAAAGTAATATGAATGAAGAAAAAGGGAAGAATCTTAAGGGTAATAATTAAAAAATAAACAATGAAGAAGAAGGGGATTTATTAATAGCTTGTGTTGAACTGTATTACAAAGCAGTAATCATGAAAACAATTTGATACTAATTGAGAGGTTGATCATCAATGGAAGCTTACACAACTTATAGACGTAATAACTTAGGATGTGATAAACCTGAAGACTCTAAGTACTAGAGGAAAGACTCATTATTGGACAAAAATTGCTTAGAAAACTGGATAGCAATCTGGTTAAAGTCAAGAGTGTTGTGGGCCACATGTGGGTCACTGGTCCTGCATACAACACCTCTGGCCTAGCTGATTGCTGAGATCCCTGAACTCTATCCCCTGAATGTATATGTACTACCCTCTTAATTCTTCCTTACTCTCCTGGCTACTTTCAAATATTGTCTGTTGTTACCAAACTTACTTGCCCTCATCTCTTCTATTCTGTTTAGCTTCTGACTTATCTCTTTTTTGCTTTTCAAAGACGTTTTTTTTTTAATCTTTCAATTATTGATGTTCCCATTCAATCCAACCATTCTCTCTGTAGCTCCGAGCAATCTGTTTTTCCTGTCACCTCTCTAATGAATTTGCTTTTTCAATGACAACTTTATCATTATATCTAAAGGCTTTTTCTGTATCTTAATTTCCCTCCACTGTTTCTGTAGCACTTGCTTCTTTTGACCATACTTTCCTCCTAGTTGTTTTTGTCTCTATTTCACAAGATTGCACATAAATTTTGTGCTACTTACCTCTTCAACCATTCCATCTGCTCTGATGCTACCTTCTTTTCCTGGTTCTTTAAGGTGCCTCTTCGAGAACTTGAGAATTTCTAAAGATTCTTTCTTCAGGAAAAAAGAACATTTAATATAGAGAACTTTTGAGCATTCCCAGTGAAAAAAACAGAACTGAATGGAAAATTTGACTTTCAAATAGAAGACTCAAGAGAAATATAAAAAGGTAAACATGAAAGAGAAATCATAAGAAATTCAATGAGATTAAACTGTTTAAATTTCTCTTTGGTACGAGGACACATGCAACTTCTAAGAACTTTATTATTGTTGGAACAGTTAAGAGGATTCTACATAGATAGAGGGCATGGAAGGGAGCTGATTATGTTGGACTAATGCAAAACAATGGATGGGTGAGAGAGAGAGATGAGCTGGGAGAAGGGAGAGGAAGAACGAGGAAAATCATCTCACATAAAAGGAACACTCAAGGAAGAGCTTTTATACTGAAGGAGATAATGGTGGGGGGTGGGGGGGCAGGCCATGCTTGAACTTCATTCTCACTTGAATTCTTTCAAAGAGTCAAGGAGAATACTTACAGGTGCTTGTGTACACACACACATGCACAGACACACACACACACACACACACACACTCATAAACACAATGCTTTGGAGTATAGATATCTATCTTAGCCAACAAGGAAGTAGGAGGGTAAGTGGATAAGAAAAATGTGAGGTTATAAAAGGGAGGGCAAATGATAAAGAAAGGAAGTAGTCAGAAGCAAAGTAGACTTTAGAGGAAGGACAGGAGAGAGAGAGACAGAGAAAGAGAGAGAGAGAGACAGAGAGACAAAGACAGAAAGACAGAGAAAAGAAGAAGCAGAAGAAGAAGAAAACAGAAGGGAGGGAAATGCACAGTCAGTAATTGTAATGGTGAATGTGAATGGAATGAACTCATCCATAAAATAAAAGTGGATGTAAAAATAAAAACAGATTAGAAACCAGAATTCAATAGTATATTGTTTACAAGAAACATACTTCAGTTAAACAGAGAAACATGCAGAGTTCAGCTCCAGCTGAAGTAAAAAAGGAGAGGGTAGCATCCATGATCAAAGTAAAAATAAAAATAGACCTAATTAGAAGAGAGAAGCAGACACACTATAGCTTGCTAACAGGCATTGTAGAAAATGAAGTAATAGCAATACTAAACCTATGTGCAACAAATGGCACAACATCCAAAATGTTAAAGGAAAAGTTAAATGAATTATAGGAGAAAATAGAACATAAAACTACACTATTAGGGGGCCTCAAATTTCCCATCTCAGAGCTATCTACATCTTTATCTTTATCCATATCCTATAAGATAAATAATAAATAATGTAAGGAGATCAATATAATCTTAGAAAATTTAGATATGATAGACCTCTGGAGAAATACGAATGGGAATAGAAAGGAATATACCTCTTTCTCAGCTGTTTATCATGCCTTCACAAAAATTGGCACCTATTAGAGGCAAAAGAAAACAACCTTCACAATAAATGCAAAAAAAGTACAAATACGCAATGCACCCTTTTCAGATCATAATACCGTAAAAATTACACTCAATAAAGAGCTGCGGAACCATAGGTTAAAAATTATTTGGAAATTAAATAATCCAATCCTTTATAATGATTGGTTTAAAAAAAACAAAAGAAATTATCAATAATTTCACTAAAGAGAATGAAAACACTGAGACAACATGTTGTAAGATGTAGACAAAACAATTCTTAGAAGAGAATTTTGTCAAAATTTTTTCTTCATCTATTAATATATTCCTATGATTTTTACTATTTTTGTTATTAATGTGATCAATTATGCTGATAGCTATTCTAATATTGAAATAGCCTTGAATTCCTAGTATTAATTTGGTCATAGTGTATGACCTTTGTGATATGTTGCTGTAATCTTCTTGCTAGTATTTTATTTAAAATTTTTGTATGTATTTCCATTATGGATATTTGTCTATAATTTTCTTTTCTCTATTTTTGCTCCACTTAGTTTAGCTATCAAAACCATGTTTGTGTCATGATAGGAAAGGACTACTTCTTTATCTATTTTTTTTTCAAATGGCTATATAATACTGGAATTAAATATTCCTTAACATTTGACAGAATTCACTTATAAATCCATCCAGTCCTGGGGATTTTTCTCTTAGGGAGCTGATTTATGATTTTCCCAATTTCTTTTTATAAGTTAAGGTATTTAAGTATTCTATTTCCTCTTCTGTTGAAAAGGACAATGGATATTTTTTTGGAAGTATTCATCCATTTCACTTAGATTGTCAGTTTTAATGGCATGTGATTGAGCAAAATATCTCTTAAAATTGCTTTAATTTCATCTCCATTGATCAGGCATTCACTGTTTTTATTTTTGTACTGGTTGTTCTGGTGGGTTTTTAAAATAAAATTTACCAATATTTTATCTATTTTGTTGCATTTTTCCCCATTCAGATAGCCTTCATCAAATACCCACTCCTTGAAATCTTCTCTGGATCTTTGAGTCTGTAAACTATTCCCTTCAGATCACAAAATCACACTTATTGGGGGTTGGAGCCAAGGTGGCAGAGAAAAGGCAAAGATCTCCCTGAGCTCTCCACAAAACAACTTCAAATTACAGCTCAAAACAAATTCTGGAATGGCAGAACCCCTAAAAAGGAAGAGGTGAAACAATTTTCCAGCTCAAGATAAATTAGAAAGTTGGCAGGAAAGGTCTGTTGTACCAGGTTGAGAGCTGAGCACAGTCCAGTACAGGCTAAGCCCCAGCAAACCAGCAATAGGCCTAGGGGGCAACTAAATCAGTGTCAGCAGTGGTGGTTTCCAGAATTCTCAGCCCACAGACAGTAAGACAACTGGTCAGAAGGAGATTACAGGTATCCCTTTGATGGCACCAGAGGCAGGATTTTGTAGCATTGCCCTTACTTGGATCTGAGTTGCAGTCCTGGATCTCAGTCCCAGGGTGAGGGGGAGCACTAGCACAACAGAGCTTGTAGCTACAGGGGGAGTTGAAACCATGGTCATAGTTCCAGAGTGGAAAAAAGTGCTTGTGGTTACTTACAGACCAGAGCACAGTCCAGGAGCGTAGTAAGCACACCTCTCCCTAGATCATACCACCTTGGAAAAGCCAAGACCTTACAGGTTCCCAGAATTATCTCTGAAAACTTGAAGCTTAGAACAATGCCCCCTCCATTCTGGAAACAGATCCCCTCTTTAGCATAGAGTTAAAAGTCAAGAAATAGGTGGGAAAATGAACTATGGTGACAGGGAAGATAAAAACACAAACTCAGAAGAAGACAACAAAGTCAAAACTGCTACATCCAAAGCCTCAAAGGAAAATATGAATTGGTCTCAAGCCATAGAAAAATTCACAAAGTATTTTAAAAATCAACTAAGAGAGGCAGAGGAAAAATTGGGAAGAAAAATGAAAGTGATATGAGAAAATAATGAAAAAAGAATCAACATCTTAGCAAAGAAGTCACCCTAAAATACTGAAGAAAACATCTTAAAAATAGAGTAGGCCAAATGGTAAAAGAGGCGCAAAAATCCAATGGAGAAAAGATTGCCTTGAAAAGGAGAATTGTTCAAATGGAAAAGGAGGTACAATAGCTAACTGAAGAAAATAATTCTTTGAAAATTAGAATTGGGCAAGTGGAAGTTAATGACATTGTAAGATGTTAAGAAACAAACTAGATCAAAAGAATAAAAAAATAGAAGAAAATATGAAATATCGCATTGGAAAAGTAACTGACATAGGAAATACATCCAGGAGAGATAATTTAAAAAAATATTTTACTACCTGAAAGCCATGATCCACAAAAAGCCTACACATCAATTGTCAAGGAAAACTGCCCTGATATTCTAGAACCAGAGGATAAAATAACAATCAAAAGAATCCATTAGTCACTTCCTGAAAGAGATCCCCAAATGCAAACTCCTTGGAATACTATAGGCAAATTCAAGAACTCCTGGGTCAAGGAGAAATTATTGCAAGCAACAAAAGAAAACAATTGAAATATTGTGGAGCCATAGTTAGGATAACACAAGATTTAGCAATCAAAGGATCACAGAGCTTGGAATGATATTCTGGAGGGCAGATCTAATTACAACCAAGAATCACCTACCCAGCAAAACTAAGTAAACTATTCGGGGGGTGGAGGGGATGGACATTCAATGAAATAGAAGACTTTCAAGTATTCCTTGATGAAATGACCGGAGATGAATACAAAATTTGACTTTCAAGTATAAGATTCAAAAGAAACATAAAATGTAAACAGGAAAAAGAAATCATAGAGGATTCAAGAAAGTTAAACTGTTTACATTCCTAAATTGGAAAATGATATTTATACCTTCTAAAAAACTTTCTCATTGAAGATGGCGGCTGGTAAGCAGGGACTAGAGTGAGCTCTGTACCCGAGTCCCTCCAAAAACCTATAAAAAATGGCTCTGAACCAATTCTAGAATGGCAGAACCCACAGAACAGCAGAGGGAAGCAGGGCTCCAGCCCAGGACAGCCTGGATGGTCTCTGGGTGAGGTCTATTCCACACGGAGCTGGGAGCTGGGAGCTGGGAGCTGGGAATGGAGTGGAGCAGAGCCCAGCCTGAGTGGTGTGGACCATCCAGACCAGAAGCCGGGCAGAGCGGGCCCTAGCGCCCTGAACATGTGAGCTGCGGGAGTTACCAGACCCCTCGACCCACAAACACCAAATACTGTGGAGAAGGTTAGTGGGAAAAGCTGCGGGAGTGGAAGGAGTTCACGGTTCGGCTTCCAGCCCCGGGGGCAGCGGAGGTGGGGCAGCTACAGCTGTTGTTACTTCCGGCTCCAGGCCCACCTGGTGGGAGGAATTAAGTGGCGGATCAAAGCAGGAGTGCAACAGCCTGCTGAAGATCTAAGCCCAGTCTGGACTGGGGGTTCTTGGGGAAGGAGTAGTGTGGGTCTGACAGAGCTGGCACCTCCCCCCCAAACGTGGAACATAGAACTCGTTAGTCTACAAGCAGTCATACCCCACTGAAAAACTTAAGGGTCAAGTTAGTTGGTTGGGAATATGGCCAGGCAGCGAAAACGTGCCCAGATTCAGTCTCAGACTTTGGATTCTTTCTTTGGTGACAAAGAAGACCAAAACATACAGCCTAAAGAAGACACCAAAGTCATAGAGCCTACAACAAAAGCCTCCAAGAAAAACATGAACTGGCTTCAGGCCATAGAAGAACTCAAAAAGGATTTGGAAAAGCAAATTAGAGAAGTAGAGGAAAAATTGGGAAGAGAAATGAGAAGGATGAGAGAAAACCATGAAAAACAAGTCAATGACTTGCTAAAGGAGACCCAAAAAAATACTGAAAAATACACTGAAGAACACAACACCTTAAAAAACAGACTAACTCAAATGGCAAAAGAGCTCCAAAAAGCCAATGAGGAGAAGAATGCCTTGAAAGGCAAAATTAGCCAAATGGAAAAGGAGGTCCAAAAGACCACTGAAGAAAATACTACTTTAAAAATTAGATTGGAGCAAGTGGAAGCTAGTGACTTTATGAGAAATCAGGATATTAGAAAACAGAACCAAAGGAATGAAAAGATGGAAGACAATGTGAAATATCTCCTTGGAAAAACCACTGACCTGGAAAATAGATTCAGGAGAGATAATTTAAAAATTATTGGACTACCTGAAAGCCATGATCAAAAAAAGAGCCTAGATACCATCTTTCAAGAAATTATCAAGGAGAACTGCCCTGATATTCAAGAGCCACAGGGCAAAATAGAAATTGAAAGAATCCATCCATCGCCTCCTCAAATAGATCCCAAAAAGAAATCTCCTAGGAAAATTGTTGCCAAATTCCAGAGCTCCCAGGTCAAGGAGAAAATACTGCAAGCAGCCAGAAAGAAACAATTTGAGTATTGTGGAAACCCAATCAGAATAACCCAAGATCTGGCAGCTTCTACATTAAGAGATCGAAGGGCTTGGAATGCGATATTCTGGAGGTCAATGGAGCTAGGATTAAAACCAAGAATCACCTACCCAGGAAAACTGAGTATCATGTTCCAAGGCAAAATATGGATTTTCAATAAAATAGAGGACTTTCAAGCTTTCTCAGTGAAAAGACCAGAACTGAATAGAAAATTTGACTTTCAAACACAAGAACTAAGAGAAGCATGAAAAGGTAATCAAGAAATGGAAATTGCAAGGGACTTACTAAAGTTGAACTGTTTTGTTTATATTCCTACATGGAAAGATGATGTGTATGATTCATGAGACCTCAGTATTAGGGTAGTTGAAGGGAATATGCATACATATATGTTTATGTATATATATAAGTGAATGTGTATGTATGTATGTATCTATGTGTATATGTATGCATGTGTATGTATGTATATATATGTGTGTTTTATATATATATATATATATATATATATATACACATATATATGTAAAAGAGAGAGAGCAGACACAGGGTGAGTTGAAGATGAAGGGAAGATATCTGAAAGAAATAAAATCAAATTAAGGGATGAGAGAGCAACATACTGAGAGAGGGAGATAGGGAGAGATAGAATGGGGTGGATTATCTCCCATAAAGGTCGCAAGAGGAAGCAGTTCTGTGGGAGGAGGGGAGAGGGCAGGTGAGGGGGGAATGAGTGAACCTTGCTCTCATCAGATTTGGCCTGAGGAGGGAATACCATACATACTCAGTTGGGTATCTTACCCTACAGGAAAGAAGAGGGAGGAAGATAAAAAAAAATAAAAGGCGGGGGGATGATGGAGGGGAGGGCAGATGGGGGTGGAGGTAATCAAAACAAACACTTTGGAAAGGGGACAGGGTCAAGGGAGAAAATTCAATAAAGCTGGATGGGTTGGGAAATAGCAAAATGTAGTTAGCCTTTCACAACATGAGTATTGTGGAAGGGTTATACATAATGATACATGTGTGGCCTAGGTTGAATTGCTCGACTTCTTAGCAGGGTGGGTGGGAAGGGAAGAGGGGAGAGAATTTGGAACTCAAAGTTTTAAAATCAGATGTTCAAAAACAAAAAAAAGTTTTTGCATGCAACTAAAAAATAAGATACACAGGCAATGGGGTGTAGAAATTTATCTTGCCCTACAAGAAAGGAAGGGAAAAGGGGATGAGAGGGGAGGGGGGTGATAGAGGGGAGGGCTGACTGGGGAACAGGGCAACCAGAATATAAGCCATCTTGGAGTGGGGTGGAGGGTAGAAATGGGGAGAAAATTTGTAATTCAAACTGTTGTGAAAATCAATGCTGAAAACCAAATATGTTAAATAAATAAATTTAAATTAAAAAAAAAACTTTCTCATTATTAGGATAGTTAGAAGGAGTGCACATAGACAGGGGGCATGGGAATGAGTTGAATATGATGGGAAAATTATCTAAATTTTTTTAAAAATATGATAAAATAAAATTAAGGGGTGAGAAAGATGAATGCCCTGGCGAAAGGGAAAAGGGAAAGGTAGAATGGGATAAATTATCTGATATAAAAGAGGCATAAAAGAGCTTTTACGGTGAAAGTAAAGATGGGGAATGTGGGGTGAGCGAGTGAACCTTACATTCATTTCAATTGGCTCAAAGAATAACATACACTCTCAGCTGTGTATAGAAATCTATTTTACTATAGAGGAAAATAGGAGTAGAAGGGGATAAGGGAAGGGGAGGGAGAATCTGATAGAAGGGAGGACGAATTGAGGAAGGTAAAAATCAGAAGCAATACGCTTTTGAGAATGGACAGGGTGAAAGGAGAGAGTAGGATAAATAGGGAAAATAAGATTGAGGGATATATATATATATAGATATATAGATATATAGATATATAGATATAGATATAGATATAGAGATATATAGATATAGATATATAGTCATCATAACAAAAAATTACAAGTTTCTCTGAAAAAAAACTCATTTCTTGAATATATAGATAACTAAGTCAAATTTATACAAGTAAGAGTCATTCCTCAATTGATAACTGGTGAAATGATGCATAGAGGAAGTTTTCAGATAAAGTAATCATAGCTATCTATAGTCATATGAAAAAAATGCTCTACAGAACCAGGAGAACATTGTACACATTAACAGCCACAATGTGCGATGACTAACATCAATGGGTTTATCTCTTCTCAGCAAAGCAAGGATCCAAGACAACTCCAAAAGACTCATGATGAAAAATGCTGTCCACATCCAGAAAAAGAATTATGGAGACTGAATGCAAATTGAAGCATATTATTTGCTCTCTCTCTCTCTCTCTCTTTTTGTTTGTTTCTTCTTTCTCGTGATTTATCCCCTTGGTGCTAATTCTTCTTTACAACATGAGTAATGTAAAATCAGTTCAATATGAATGTATATGTAGAGCCTATATCAAATTACATGTCTTTGGGTAGGGGGAGGGGAGAGATGGGGAGAAAATTTGGAACTCAAAATCTTATGGAAGTGAATGTTGAAAACTAAAAGTAAATAAATATTTTTAAAATACTCTAAATCACTATTGATTAGAAAAATATAAATTAAAACAACTCCAAGCTATCACCCCACACCTATCAGATTGAACTAATATGTTAGGGAAGGAAAATGACAAATGTTGGAGGGAATGTGGGAAAATTGAGACACTAATGTACTGTGGGTGGAGCTGTGAACAGATTTAACCGTTCTGAAGAGTATTTTGAACTCTGCCCCAAGTGCTATAAAATCATGCATACTGTTTGATCAAGCAATACCACTACTAGGTCTGTATGGCCAAAGAGATAAAAAACAAAAAAGAAAAGAATCTTTATGTACAAAAATATGTATAGCAGTTCTTTTCTGAAGAAAAAGAATTAGAAATTGAGGGGATGCCCATCAATTAGTTGGAGAATGGATGAACAAGATATTGTATATGATTGTGATAGAAGACTATTGTGCTATAAGAAATGATTAGCAGGATGTTCTCAGGAAAAACTGGAAAGACTTAAATGAAATGATACCAAAAGAAACGAACAGAGCCAGGACTACATTGTATATAGCAAGAGCAATATCGTATGATTTTCAAGTGTGAATGACTTAGCTACTCTCAGAAATACAATGATCTAAGACAATTCTGAAGGACTTACGAGGAAAAAAATGCTATCCACCTCCAGAGAAAGAACTGATAGAGTCTGAGTATAGATCAAAGCACACTTTTTCTTTACCTTATTTTTCTTGTTTTTTTGGTCTGTTCTCTTTCAAAACATGACTAACATAGAAATATACTTTGTATAATTACACATGTATAACCTTTATCAAATTGCTTGCCTACTCAATGAGGGGAAAGAGGGAAGGGAGGAAGAGAGAGAATTTGGAACTCAAATTTTTTAAATGAATGTTAAAAATTGTTTTACATGTAGTTGGGAAAGATATTAAATTAATTTAAAAGACAAACACCTTACCTATGTGACTTTGATAATGCACTTACCCTGTGTGGATCTTAGATTCCTCTTGGATAATATATAAAAGGAAGGGTTTGGATTTTAGATGACTTGGAAATCCCTTCCAGGTCTGAATCTATTATTCTATAAAGGGACTTCAAAAGCACCTGTAAGTTTGGGCCAGAGGCCCTCTAACATGTACTTCTCATATGCCTTAGTTTATATTATAGTTATTTGTGTATGTATTCCTACTCAACTACAAGGTCTGAGAAGGTGAGAATGCTATACTTTGTATTACTCTAAAAGGCTTAGCAATGCTGTGAATATTGCAGATACTTAATAAAATGTTATGAATTGAGTTGCATTTTTACTTCTACATCTGAGCTATTCCCTTTCTTGCCACTGGATTTCTTATTGTCTCTAAAAAATGAAAATATTATGCTCCAAGTAGAGGTACCCTAAGGATTGAACTTTACTACTCTTATTATGTCTTCTCTCTGCTTAAATAATGTTGCATTTTAAAGGGATCCTGGGATTGACTTGCAAAGATAGTGTGCAGATCGATATGTTTAGACATATATAAAGCACCCTCCAGGGAACATTTAGTGCAGCTTTTTGAATTATAGGATCAAACCCAATAATAGCAATTTCCATTTATATGTAGTATCTCCTCTGTAAGAAGCTCAAATTACATTCTAACTCTGATAAACTTATGGATGATTTCAAGATTACATTGAAGACTCAAGTCTGCAACTGTAATTCAAATTATTTCTTTTAGCTAAGGATTGGAAGAGATATCAGAACTGGGAATTTTATGACCTCTTTGTTAATTGTAGAATAAAGAAAGGACAAACTTTCCTGCAATGTAGGGAATCACTGAAAAGTCTTCATTTGTATGAGAAAGAAAAAAAGGACAAACTATTTCTTTTCACTTTATAGCTTTGCAATCTCTTTTGTCCTTTCCTGTCTAGACCAGGGACATATTTATTACTGATGTGAGCTCATGGCAACACACACACACACACAGACACACACACACAGACACAGACACACACACAGACACACACACACACACACACACACACACAAGAAGAGAATTAAATTGTCTGTCTCCAGGTTCAAATGCAAAGTCTTAAAAAATAGCTTGTCTAAGACCAGCCAGAGTTTGTGTCCCTCTGGCTTAGCCTTCAGGAATCTAAGGTCACCTCTGTGCTGTGAAGAAACATTGAAGAAGGACTTCAGTGAAAAAGAGTGGATTAGGTATCTTAATTAAAATTCCTTTCGGTCTTGTCATTGTAAAAGGTAATACATGAAAAACAAATAGTATGAAAATGATGCATGCAAACTAAGAAAAAGTGGATTGCATGAGAGCAGCATTCGCTTAATATTTGTTTTCTTGGGTATAACTTTGGAGGGAGAGGTAGGGATTCACAGAAGTGTATCCTGAATGATGGGAAAGGGAAGAGAAGGATGAAGTTTCCTGGATCAATACAGGGCATCAATTTGAGATGCAGCAAAATATCACTAATTTGGATTGACTGGCATTTGAGTCAGTCCGAACTATTATAAAGTATAAAATGTGACTTATTAAAATGTTGTCTTACTGTTAGTTTCATGCAATAACATAACTTAAATCAACAACATGAGGCTAAATAGAGAATCCATTTTAATGAATAGTTAAAAACTTTATTACTGGAAAGGAACTCAGAGGTAATTTAGTCTAATATTTTTGTTTTATAGATTAGAAAACTGAGATCCATAGGTGTGAAATAACTAGCTCAAGGTCACACCACTGAGAAGAGACAATCAAGATCTAAACTCAGACCTTTTGTCTTTATGTGGTATAGTGGATAGAGAAAAGGCCAACTTTGGAGTAAGGAGGTCCTGGTTTCAATATTAGATTCTTGCCTGCGACATAATATTGGCTATTTGATCCAGGATATCACTTGACCTCAGCACTCTAGGTTTTAGAATCAGGCAAGTTTCTGATTTGCATTAGTGGAAAAAATTTCCATATCAGCAAGTCTCTATACGAATAAGATCACAGCTCTAACTTTTTTTTAAAGCCTTAAGACTGATTCATAATAAGTATAAGAATAAGTATAAGAATAAATATAAGAACAATTATTTATATATAAATGGATACTTCCAAAGAACTTGAGAAAAATTTTTCTATTCATCCCAATACTCTTCTTTACACCACAAACTTTGAGTCTAATGCTTTTTCCTGGAGTAAGGAACATAAATGTCAGAAATACCATAAATTCTAGACCCACAGAGGCCTCAGTAAAGGTTTTCCCTATAGTACCAAGGTTAACACAAGGCCAACTGACTCTCTAAAATAGTTCTTTGAAGGGTTTCACCATATTTTGAAATCAATGGGTGAAGTTTGAACACTAGTATGCATTTTGCCTTAGACTTGTTTCTAACTACCAGTTTGATAAACACCAGCAGTTGTGGAAGATTGAGATGGTCAAGGGCAGTGACAATGTAAAATTAATATGGGATGTCTGATCTGGTTTAAGTAATATTTTTCTTCAAAGACATTTTCCTTATACTTACTATTACTACTACTACTACTACTACTACTACTACTACTTCTAATTATAATAATAACACATAATATTTAATAAAATAAGAAAATACATGTATAACTCTTTGAACACCTTAAAATACTTGATAAATGTTAGTATTATATTAATAATACAAATAGCAAATTTTCAATAAAGTCCTGCCATAATGCTTCATCATATTGAAGAGAGTTACCCTGATTTTTTGAAGGCAATGTTAGCAGAAAACAAACTCTCATAGCTCCTACTAAGTTAGAAAGGCTTTGGAGAATAAACTGATTAAAATCATATGTGCCTCCTATTCTAGGACAAGTCTCGTTACATAGTCCTGGAGATTCTATCACCAGGTTAGCCTCAGGGTGATGAAGTGTTCAATTGAAGCAAAGCTTATGTTTCTGTGTGTGCCTTATTTATTTATATGTTTATTTATTGATTTATCTTCACCTGTTATTTAATTGGTACAGGGAGCTCCCCATCAGGAAACTGCCAGTGTAATTTTTAGAGATGAATTCTTGATGACCATCTATGAAGTCAGATAATAGTTGCTATCTGTGTCAGCAAAGGCAGTGACCACATTGGAGAAGTCACATATCCTTTATTTACAGAAGTATTCATGTTGAGAAGAAGTGTCTCTACGCTGACCCAATTAGGCAAGTATTGCATTTCAGGCTCATAGAGATTAAGTGACTTTCCCAAGGTCATGCCAATCTTATACTGCATAACTGGGATTTGAACTCTGGTTTCTCTGAACAAATATAGTAGTTTATGTACTTGGGATATTAATGGAATATAAAGATTTTCCCAACCCATTAATGGGCCCCACATGGACCCCATTAGGGGAAGCTTGCTTAGGGAGAAGCTTGCTTATAGGAAGGCTTTCACACCTTTTAGCACTAAAAGCACTGAGTCACTGAAGGTTGTGATGCCTTCTGGCTCTGAGATTATTAGCCAAAAATGTATATATACTCTGAGGTGAAGTTTTGCTTTGGGGGTTTGCTTATGAGAAGGATCTTTTGATTTCCTGGTTGAGACTCTGAGTAGCCATATGTTCAGACCCCTGACTGCTCAAATGTAAAAGGCTTTCTCAGTCCAGTGATGATGTAAAGTGTATAGCAATATTGCTTTGATTCAGACAGTCGGAGCCCTGTCTGTTGTTCTTTTGTGATAATTTCTTTGCTTGTATTTTCTCCGTAATTTCTCTACTTGTATTTTCTCTGACATTCATGGTGCTGACCCTTTCCCTGACCCAGGGAATGTAATTAAATGTAGGATGATTAACCACTTTCTGAGCAGGCTTTCCTAGAAAAGCAGATCTAAGCAGGCTATCCTGGGTATGCCAGGGTGCTTGCTGTTACAGTAGTCTAAGTCATATGCTAAGATCATGAACCAAATATTGTGAAACACAAGCTATTTTAAACTTATACAATTTGTTTTATTTTCATGCATATTTTTAAGAATGAGAAAATATCTGGGCTATACAGACTTACAGCTATTGTGTTCTAAAGCCTATTCTTTCTTTAGTTATAGTTCTTAAAGAAAACAGATTATTTAATTTCCTATAAGTACTTTATGTTCTATGCAAAAAAAAAAAATCAAGATCCATATCCTTAGCCCAACTTCTATATAATCTTAGCAGGTAGGCATACTCATGAATGATGCATTTTGCAAAAGCAAGTGGGTGACAGTAGAAAATATAAAGGATTAAAATGTAAAAGAGCCTGGCTCTCTTCCATAGATAAGCTGACAGAAGTAATGGTTTGAAATACATCATAAAATAATTGCGATTGATCCAAGTAATATTTGATTCTATAGAATCCATATAAGGTTATGGTTTCCAAAGCAACAGAGATGTTTGTAAATTCAGCCTTTGGGATGTACATATTTTGCAGTGCAAATCAATGTCCGCTTTAAATGTGTAACTCAAATTAATGTTAAAAAAACAATGACATCATATGTAGGTGGAAAGAATATTTGGACATGAACTGATAATGCCAGATAAATGAGATGTTTCTTGGAAACTGCAGGAAAGCAGACAACTGATTGAGAGAAATAGTGGAGTGTGTTTATTGCCTTATCAAGCCTAATCTTGACTTGTCATGTTCCCAGCCATCTTCAGGTCAGTGTCATTTTCTCAACAATTTCCCAGTCCTGATGATTTGGAGACTCATTTCCTCCACCTTTATGCTTGAAAGCAGAGTTTCCTTCATTCTGAAGTCTCTAAGCACCAGGAGCACAGCCTACATGTCTATTGTTACTGATCATTCCAAAAGCTGCCATGAAAAAGGAATGCACACAGTCTTACTGGGATATTGACATTTCTCACACGATGACATGATTAGAGATTCCATGGATGCATATGATGAATGCATTCTTTCTAGCAGAACTCGGAGTAAGCCTCACACTGGGTATGCTCTCAAGCTGCTGAAAGCACTGAAGGCACCCACAATGCTGCCAGTGTTGCTGAGATCCTCCTCTGGGTAATCAGCATGTAAGAATTGCTCTGAGAGGGTGCACTTCAAGCATTCTTAAATTATGTATATGTGTATTACATCAATATTTACCAAGCAAATTAGATTACCACAACATTTAGTGGAACAAATGATCTGTTTTGAATAATTCTAAGATCTATAGCAACAGTATTATGATACTTGCTTTTTTCCATATTCCCTTTTCATAATTTCATCCTTGTGATGAGAAAATGCCAAAGTATTAAAGGTTGACCAGAAAAGGTGAAAATGATGGGCAAAAGAGGCCAGGATTACATTTAGAAAACAGAAACAATTAAGAAAAAAATGCTCATTACAAATTTAAGAATAAAACATATTTTTCAAATTGCTACAAAAATATTTACAATAATTTGACACAAAATCTCTCTTCATGTCAAAGTATAAATCTGGGAACCACGAAATCAGTTTTTTTAAGCTGTTGTACAGAGGATATGAAGAGAAAAAAGAATATGTGTCAAATGTCTGGCAAACCTGTACAGCCAGAGACCTCTGGACACATTTACAAAAAAAATAAAAATTGAATTAAATGTTAATAGCAGCAGTAAGTGTTACCCCCCTCCCCACCAAAAATCACAATTCATTCCAATTGCATTCCGTAGGGGTTAATATGAAGCTCTACGTTTAGATTCACAAAATCTACTGCAGAATTTCTGGATGAGGAAGAGCAGATTTAAGAGTAGTTTGTGTGAAAAAAGAGCTGAGGATTTTAGATGACCACATGTTCAGTCTGAGTAGACAGTGATTTGGCTAAAAATGAAAATAATGCCAATACATAAGGAGACTAGAGAAATTCAATTTGATTTTTAAAATTATTACATTCCTGCTTATTTACCTGTGCTCTTTGCTAGTCAGTTTCTAAATGAATATTTTATCTTTTGTGGTACCACATTTGAAGAGGTACATTGACAAGTTAGAAGATGTTCTGTGGAGGGTAACCAACATCATGGGAAGGTACAGGGAACAGATGACTTGGAAGAGAGAGCACATGAATGCTGGAGAGGAAAAGCAGTGAGGGGGAATTGATATCTCTCTTCTGACATGTGAATTGTGGAAGAGGCACTAGTCTCTCTGCTGTTCTGGAGAGCAGAAATGATACCAGTGTGTGCCATACAGAAGTCAATTTTCACAATTACAGAATATGAGGATTTGAAGAGACACCTTAGAAATCATCTAGTCTAAGATTTCTCTGAAGAGGAATTTCCTTTACAGAATCAATTTGGTGCTGTTCAATTATTATTATTTTTTCATGTTAGAGTTTGTTTTTTAATGCAGATATTCTTTTTTTAATTTATGAAAAAACAAATATTTCTATAACATAGTACAATAAAAAGACAATTGTACATGAAACTGCCAACTACTATGCACAACTTGCTATTTCTTTCAAATATACCATAAAATATCATGTAAATTTATTTTTTTTCTTTTTTTTCTTCCCTCCCTCCCCTTTACCCCCAGAGATGGCTACATTTTATTCAAATAAGTAGACAGATAGATAGATAGATAGATAGACAGACAGATAGATAGATATACATGTGTAAAATTGTACTATACAAACTTCTATTCATTAATTCTTTCTCTGGATGCAGATAGCATCTTTCTTCCTATGTCCTTCATAATTACTTATAATAGTAAGAATAACTTATTTGCTCAAAGTCGTTTTTAAAACAAGATTGTTGTTACTGTATACAATGTTCTCTTGGTTCAGCTCATTTCATTCTTTATTATTTCACACAAGTCTTTCCATGTTTTTCTAAAATCATTGAGCTCATCATTTTTATAGCACAGTTTTATTCCATCACAAGCATATACCACAACTTGTAATGCTATTCAATTATATCATTATAAAGTCCCTCGCACAGGTTCAGAGGGCAGAGCCATGATGGCGGCTAGAAAGCAGGGACTGGCTTAGGCTCTCCCCTGGGGCCTCTGAAAACCTGTAAAAATGACTCTGAACAAATTCTAGAGTTATAGAACTCACAAAATAACAGAGGGAAGCAGGGCTCCAGGCCAGGACAGACTGGATAGTTTCTGGGAAGGGTCTATCACATGGTTCTGAGTGTGGAGCGCATTCCAGCGTGGGGTGCCAGGACCAACCAGACTGGGAGCTGGGTGGAACAGGTCATAGTACCCTGAATCAGTGAGCTGTGGCAGTTATCAGACTTCTCAACCCACAAATGCCAAAGACAACAGAGCAGGTTGGAGGAAAAATTGCTGGAACAGGATGAGAGGAATGCATGGTCGGCCCCAGCCCTGGGGGTGGCAGAGTTACTGCAGTGCTGCGACTGCTTCCAGACCTCAAGCTGTGGTTGCTTCTGGCCCCAGGCCCATCCAGTGGGAGGAATTAAGCAGACTAATGGAGTGGGAGTGCAGAGTCTGCTTTGCCCTGCTTAGATCTGGGTCGCAGTCCTGGTTGGCGGTTCTTGGGGGAGGAGTAGTACTGGTGTGGCAGAGCTTGCTGTGTAGAAGTAGCTCTAAAAACAGCAGCACAGCCCCCAAAGCTTGGGACAAAGCATTCTCTGTTCTGCAAAAAGTCATACCCTGACAAAAAACTCAAAGGTCAAGTAGTTGGCTGGGAACATGGCCAGGCAGTGAAAAAGGACACAGACTCAGACTCTAGAATCTTTTTTGGTGGCAAAGAAGATCAAAACATACAGCCAGAAGAGGTCTACAGAGTCAAAGGGCCTACATCAAAAGCCTCCAAGAAACATATGAATTAGTCTCAGGGCATGGAAGAGCTCAAAAGGGATTTGGAAAAGCAAGAAAGAGAAGTAAAGGAAAAATTGGGAAGAGAAATGAGAGTGATGCAAGAAATCTATGAAAAACAAGTCAGTGACTTGCTAAAGGAGACCCAAAAAATACTGAAGAAAATAACACCTTAAAAATAGACTAACTCGAATGGCGAAAGAGCTCCAAAAAGCCAATGAGGAGAAGAATACCTTGAAAAGAAGAATTAGCCAAATGGAAAAGGAGGTCCAAAAGACCACTGAAGAATATACTACCTTAAAAATTAGATTTGAGCAAGTGGAAGCTAGTGACTTCATGAGAAATCAAGATACTATAAAACAGAACCCAAAGAAAGAAAAAAATGGAAGACAGTGTCAAATATCTCATTGGAAAAACCACTGAGCTGGAGAATTGATCCAGGAGAGATAATTTAAAAATTATTAGACTACCTGAAAGCGGTGATGAAAAAAGAGCCAAGATATCATCTTTCAAGAAATTATCAAGGAAAACTGCCCTGATATTCTAGAGGATTAAAACCAAGAATAGCCTACCCAGCAAAACTGAGTATAATGCTCCATGGCAAAATATGGATTTTCAATAAAATAGATGATTTTCAAGCTTTCTCAGTGAAAAGACCAGAGCTGAATAGAAAATTTGACTTTCAAAAACAAGAATCAAGAGAATCATGAAAAGATAAACAAGAAAGAAAAATCATAAGGGACTACTAAAATTGAACTGTTCTGTTTACATTCCTACATGGAAAGATGATGTGTGTAATTCATGAGAACCTTCCCAGTATTAGTGTAGTTGAAAGGAATATACATACACACACTCACAGACACACACACACACACACACACACACACACACACATATATATATGTATATATATATATATATATACATATATATATATATATATATATATATATAGAGAGAGAGAGAGAGAGAGAGAGAGAGAGAGAGAGAGGTCACAGGGTGAGTTGAACATGAAGGGATGATATCTAAAAAGTAAAATAAAATTAAGGGGTGGGAGAGGAATATATTGGGAGAATGAGAAAGGGAGAGATAGAATGGGATAAATTATCTCACATAAAAATGGCAAGAAAAAGCAGTTCTGTTGGAAGGGGGAAAGGGACAGGCAAGGGGGGAATGAGTGAATCTTGCTTTCATCGTATTTGACTTGAGGAGGTAATAACATGTACACTCAATTGGGTATCTTACCCCACAGGAAAGTTGGGGAAAGGGGTTAAAAAAGCAGGGATGATAGAAGGGAAGGCAGATGGGGGATGAGGTAATCAAAAGCAAACACTTTTGAAAAGGGACATGGTCAAGAGAGAAAATTGAATGAAGTGGGACAGGATAGAATGGAGGGAAATATAGTTAGTCTTTCACAACATGATTGTTATGGAAGTGTTTTGCATAATGATACATGTGTGGCCTATATTGAACTGCTTGCCTTCTTAGGGTGGGAGGTTGGGAAGGGAAGAGAGGAGAGAATTTGGAACTCAAAGTTTTAAAAGCAGATGCTCAAAAAAAGTTGTTTTTGCATGCAACAGGGAAATATGATATACAGGCAAGGGGGCATAGAAACCTATCTTGCACTACAAGGAAGTAAGGAGAAAGGGAATGGGAGGGGGAGTAGGGTGACAAAAGTGAGAACTGACTGGGAAATGGGGCAATCAGAATATATGCCATCTTGGAGTGGGGGGAACATAGAAATGGGGAGAAAATTTATAACTCAAAATCTTGTGGAAATCAATGCTGAAAACTAAAAAATATTAAATAATAAAATATTGAATTTTAAAAAATGCCTAGTATAACACATTGGATTAAGAATTGGTGGTATAAAGAAAAAAAATGAAATTGTCCCTGTCAGCAAAAGGTTGTCATTCTATTGGGTATGTAATCAATAATTAATAATGATATTTTATATAGCATTTTATGGTTTGCAAAGTTATGTACATACATACACTCACACACACATACACACACACAGACACACATACCCTTACAACTCTATGAAACAGGTGATACCATTATTTCTGTTTTACAGATGAAGAAACTTAATCTCTTTCAAGAGATTAAAGAAATTATTCACAGTCAGTATCTGAGCCAGGATTTGAATTTAGGTCTTCCAGATTCCCAGGTCTGCACTTTGCTCACTAGCTTCAACAGCAACATGTAAGAAGATAGATAAATACCAGATAATTGGAGGAAGGAGAGGGTACTAATAAATGGGTCTGAAGAAGTCTCCTTAGAAGAACTGGCGCCTGAGATGAAGTTATAATAATTATAACTGAGAGCCAGAGGTAAGTGAGGTTGGAGTGCTTTTAATAGTCCCATTTGTTTAGAACACAGTGTTCATGAAGAATAGGTTGGAATGGCTCGAAATTTAAGTTAGTGACACAATGCTTGGGGCTCTAAGTGCTCGACTGAAGAACTTATATTTTATCCTAGAGCAATAAGTAGCCGTTGAAGGTTTTGGAACTGGGAAGTAACATGGTCAAGGCTTTGCCATAAAAAGGTTATTTTGGCATATAGATGAAGGATGGGTTAGAGAGTAGACAAAGTGAAAGCACATACACTAGTTAGAAGACCTAAAATACTCAGGCTAGAAATGATGATGGCTTGGACTGATGGAAACTGTGAATGAAGAGCAAGTGATAGTTTCTTGTGGGAGAATGTGACAACAATGTTACTTGCAGCTGCTGTGGAGGTGTAAGGCCAGTAACATCAGCACACAGGAAGGCTACTAGCACAGGTTCTTTGATCTGCTTTTCTTTAGGAAAGCAACTTTAAAGGGGTCAACATACATATATCATTCACTTAGTTCAAGGGAAAAAGTGAGCACCCTGAACTTCAGAGCAAATACAAACAGAAATTACAGAGAAAATAATACAAATCAACGAACAAGCTTCTAGCTGTCTGACTATAGCAATACATACATAGTTACCAGAGAGAGAGAAGCACCAACGCCTGGATTTTCAAAGCCGTGGGGGCTATTTAACAGCTACCCAGAGTCTCATCTGGCTATATCACACAAAATCTTCCCATGAGTGAGCCTCAAAGCAAAATGCTAACCTCAGAGTATATATACTGTTTCCAATCAAGGACTTTGAATTCAATCAAAAACTCTGATTCAAACAAAGGCAAGACTCAATCAAAGGTACTTGATTGCTTTAGTGCTGAAAAGAACTCCAAAAGAAAAAACAGCAAAAAGTCCCACTTTGTTTGCCATTACACAGAAGAAACAGTATTATCCAAGTGGTCACCCAGCCTATGCTTAGAGACATAAAGTGATGGGGAATCTGCTTTCCCCAGAAGCACTATATTCTACTTCAAGATAGCCTGAATTGTCTAGAAGTTTCTTTTTGTCTCTAGTCAAAAATTCTGCTTCTCTGCCACTTCAACTTCTTAATTCTTCTGCCAATGCCAGCTAGTAAAAACTGATACTTCTTTCACTTGATATCCTAAACTCAATTAAAGAATTTTCTAAGAATTAAAGCTGTATGATAATTGAAGTGCCTATCTCCATATAGAGTGTACCTACCCTCTAGTCTCTAGAATTATTCAGAGACTAGATGACCATCTTTTCAGATGTTGTAGAAGTGATTCCTTCATTGGGTAGGAGGTTGGATTATATGCACTCTAGTATTCCTTCTGATGAGGTTTGAGGTTGCTGGGACCACCAAAATGTCAGGTATAGGGCAGTGTCTACCTGGAATGAATTCACACCCTCAAACCTCCCTAGAGTCAAGGGGTTTATTTTAACACCAATAGAAGGGAGCAAGATTCTTTGGAAACCTGCAACTTAATGGGGTGAGACTGATGCTTATATACAAAAAGGACAGTGACAGGATCTGGGTGGGATTAAGGAGTGGTAAGTAGTCTGGGGTGATCCAAGGGGCAAGTGAAAGGAATATCAAACAGGCTAATTAGATGATTTAGGAGAGATTAAGGAGGGATGGTATACTTAAGTAGTCTGGAGTGGGCCAAGTACTGCAGTGAAAGGAATGTCAAGTAAACTCATTAGGTAATCTAGGTGGGCTAGGATGGGCAACTGGCCTTAGGTGGAGGTGCCAGTGATCTGGGCTGCTAAAATGTATGGAAAATTCAGGGACTGGGTTTCTTTCAAAGACATGGTCTTTTCCTTTAAGAGGTCCAGGTCCCATCACCCCATCACTTCCAATTCCAGGACTCTATAAGGATGGATACTATATCTGTGGTTGCATTGGTACAGGCAACTCCAAAGCAAGAAACTCCTACCAGTGCAGGTTGTCACTTTTTCTTCAATGTATAGTCTTAGAGAGATGGATGGAAAATTAAGAGGTTGTGACTTGCCCAGAATGACACACAGAGAGTATAAGTTCAGAGATGAGACTTGAACCTAGCTCTTCCTGACTCTATAGTCAAGCTATCCACTCTACCCCATTGCCTCTCAAGATTCTTTGATTCAATAAAATTTGCCTGATTCCAAAGCAAAGTTTTCTATTTTTTTCCAAGATGGTCAACATTTTAAGACATTAGAAAGGACTGAAAGGAAGAAGACATTTTTAGATACCGGGATGGTATTTTGTAGAAATAACAGTGACCCCAGTAGAGGCATGTAGGTGGCACAGTGGATAAAGCTCTGGGACTGGAGTCAGAAAGCCCTGAATTCAGCCAGCTTCAGATTAGCTATGTGACCCTGAGCAAATAATTTTGTATGCATCAGCTTCCTCCACTGCGAAATTGGGATAATAATAGCACCAACCTCTTGGGCTGTTGTGAGGATCAAGTTAGATAATATTTGTAAAGGGCTTAGCATAGTACCTGGCACATAGTAGGTGCTTAATTAATGATTCTTTCATTCTTTCCTTCCTTCTCTAAAGATTAAATGATTCGGTTTACATTGAACATGTAATAAGTGTTAACAATTATCTACTGCCATATTTAGTTTTACATTAAAAATCTTGCTACAACACAGGTTTTTTAAATCATATCAAGGAAGCAAAGGTCAGATAGCACTATAGGAACACCTTATGTAAAATATTTCATCCTTTTAAACCAACAAAAGAATTTGCAAAGAAATTTTCCTGCTTTAGGGGGAAAGGGAACAGAAGAATACTGCCATTTTCAAAACAGAGGGCTGTTCCTTTGATTTGATTTATATCTTGTAAAATATAAGGTCCTTGAAGGCAGGGAAAGCCCCATCAACTTCTGTCTCCCTGCCCCAGCCACAGCATTAACCACTGTGTCTGGCACAGAGTATATGTTTAATAAATGCTCATTTATTGATTATCTGATCTAGAAATTGATGGAGATTCCTGTTCTCCTTTCTTGACCTTGAATGTCTTGGGAATTAAGTGGACACTAGCAGTTGGATTTTATAAGCTGTGAAATACTACATAAATTGTTACTGTCAAGTCATAAACTTGTATGCAAGATGCTATTCACCTTGCTTTCTCAAAAGATTGAATATGGATACGAAGAAGAATAAAGATTTTGCAGTTGAGAAAAAAAAATAGAACCTGACTTCTCTGGGCCCTGTAACCTAGCCCAAGTCCATAAAGGAGAAGAAATAAAGTATGTTCACATTAAGAGTTAAAACACATCTGAATTCCGAATATAGAATATTAAACTAGATTTTAATTCTACAATTCATATCATAACAGAGTGGAAACAATCCCAAAACTGGAGTTAGGGGACTTGGGTTCAATCCCTACTTTTGAGGCTCACTGCCTATTTGACCTTGGGCAATTCACTTCATCTTCCTTATATTTCAGTTTCCTTATCACTTTATCCTCAGTGAGGAGATTGGACCAGATGTCTCCTAAAGTCCCTTTCAGCCCTAGATCCACAAGCCTAAATCACCACCCCATTCTCATTAATCCAGTGTCTTAGGGCAATTTTAACAATGGGAGGGCTGTAAAGAATCTCTATGGAGCAATGGGATGAATCTTGGACTAAAATATCCCCAAGGTCCCTTCCAGCTTTGTGACCTCAACTTTGTGAGTCAAAAGACCTTGGTGTTAGAACCGCCTCTGCCACACATCAGACATATTAAATTGAACAAGTCACTTAATTTCCCTGAGCCTAAGCATCTGTATCCCTAAAATGGGATAATAATGCCTGCCCTGGGAATCTCACAGGTTGCTGTGAAAATCAAATTAGAGAATATGAGATAGCCTTGCATAAATGCAAATTATTATGATTTACAATTAACTCTGAGAGAATTTCATTCTTAAGCTCCAAGTGCTGCAGCATAATGTTAATAAGTAAATTAGCCATTAAAATATATATAGATTTTTTTTTTCTCAGCAAAATAGTGAGACTAACTTTTAGCATATGGAAGCATTTCACACAGTAAATTATTCTTGGGAAAATAAAGTGCTTCGCAAATGAAGCCAAATAAAACATGTATTTTTAAATTTTGCTTCAATGACCAAAACACCCTTGTGTCTATGAAATATTAGACATTAGAAGACATTAGAAATTCTTTTATGAGTATGATCAGGGCCATGTTAAACAAAACATAAACAGCTTCCCCCCAGCCCCCCAGCATTCTCCATCGAGAAGTCCTGCTGTTGCCATTTCTTTCACACCAGCAGTGTCACAAAGGAGGCTGCAATCAGCAGCCAGAAGTGACCAAACTTTTCAGGCAACTAATTATATGTACAATCTTTTCAATAGTTTCATTGGCAGACAAAGTAATGCCTGGAGACCAGAGAAAAATTTTTTTTACCAAAGCCTAACAAAATTAATATTACAGATTATTATTATCATGAAATGAAAATGTATATGGCAGGAGAATTTGCGTTTTGTTTGTTCTTAATTACTAAAATCATCATCACTAGCCCAGGAGACATTTTTTCATAGGATCCTCCTTTAGAGTCAGGGCTTAAGGAGGTAATAGATCCTCTATGAGGGAGACAGGAAAGTACTATATCTTGTAGTATCTATAAATATAGATGTGGAGAAAGAATTATCAGTATGGCGAGAGTAACAATTCAGCTTTGGAACCATAGGATTTCAGAGCTACAAGGAAACTCACTCAGCCCTTGACAGGTAACAGTTCCAGCTACACTAAAGGATATCAAATGATAAGGAATTCCTGAGATGGTCTCTTCCATTTCTGGACAGTTCTAATTATTTGGCAGGAAGCAGAGTTGTATATCAAACAGAGCCTAGGATTTGAAATCAGAAGACGTAGGTTTGAATCTGGGCCCTTGTTTCTTCAACTATAAAAGAAGAGGCTTGGGTTAAATCAGGAGTTTTTTATTCTGGGATCCTTAGATCCCCTCAAAGAGTTTGTGGATAAATTTCTGGGTGTCCATGAATTTGTTTTTTCATGTTTTCAAAACTATTTCAATAAAACTGATATACTGTAATTCTACATACTTTATATTTTGAATTTAAAAACATTCTGAGAAGGGATCCATAGCTTTTAATCAGACTGTGAAAGAGGTCCATGAGATAAAAAAGGTTAAGAACTCCTTGACTAGTTGATTTCTACGGTCTCTTCCCGCTCTAAATTCTTTGAGCCTACAGAATTTTCCATTAGATCTCAAATCTGCCTCTCTGCATCTTCCACTCATTATTTTTTTTTTTTTTGGTATTTAAAACCAGAAAGAATGGACATGTGATGGAATATGCCTATTTAAAAATGTCTCAAGTACTACAAAAAACAAGAAGCCATATATTGCTTTTGTTAACTGACAGCAGAAGTAATACGAAATCCAAATGGGAAATCACATAGGAATAATATTAGTGAAATAGGATTTGCCTCCATTGCCTAAATGTGCTTATTAATGATATCTGGAAGTTGGCCACTCTCAAACTGTAAGTCACAAAGCAGGAAAAAAGTGTTCAGGTGATAACATCTGTCTTTAAGAAGCAACTATGCAAAAACAAATTTCAAGGAATAAAAGAAATGGGAGTGAAATTTTATAGGAAAGCTCAATGGAATAGAATGGAAATGTTCTTTGTGAGCTTATGCAAAAAGGATGCTTCAGAAAGCAGCCAAGGTTGAGGATGTTAAAGTTTCTACCTCTTTTCTTTTTCTCCTCCCTGGGTAATCTCATCCACTTCTATTCTTTCATGGTCACATTTAATCAGTGAGCAAGGAAGGAAAGAAAGAAAGAAGGTTTATTAAGCACCTACTAAGCACCAGGGTTGTGCTAAGCACTTTACAAATATAATCTCATTTAATCTTTAAACAGCTCTAGGAGGTAGATTCTTTAGTCATCCACATTTTACATTTAAGAGAACTGAGGCTGACAGGGGTTGAGTGACTTGTCCAGGGTCAGACACCTCTGAAGTACCTAAAGACAGATTTGAACTCCAAGTCCACAGTTCTATCCACTTAGCCACTAAGCTAGGGCTAGTCCTACTCATTCTAGCACCACAATTTCTCATGTATATACCCCCTCCTTTTCCCTATTGTAGTTCAAGCCCTCTTCACCTTTTGCCTAATAATTTCCTAACTGATTTCTCCTCTTTCTAATCTATCCTTCATGCAACTGCCAAAATAATGTTCCCCATTCATATTTATAACACATTACTCCTCTGCTTTAAAGCCTTTGGGGGTCCCTCTAGTGCCTCTAGAAGCTTCCTTGTCCTATGATTTAAGGGCCTCTACAATTTGAATTTACAGGCTATCTACTATGTCCACCTTCTGGCTTCATTTGGTGGCAGACACTTCTAGAAGCTGCTCCTGGGAGTCTTAGGCTGGTGGATTCCTTGGTTTGGGGAATTCTGAATTGAAGTAGGACTAAAGTCAATTGGGTGTCCACATCGAGTCCAGAAACAATATTTTAAGCTTGTCACAATGTGTCTGGAGGGGGTTGGGAGTGAGGAATCAGGCTGTTTAAGGAGAGGTGCCCTGGTCCAGGACAAAAACAAAGCCAATCAAGGCTTGTAGGCCAATGAGCAATGGTTCCCAAGTAAGTAGCCACTGCACTTCCTCCCTCGTGGCCACTGGGAGATACAATTTTAAAAATACGTAGTACTTTCTTGCTAGATTCAGTTTAGCTCCATCTTTTCTCTGAACCCTCCTGATTACCATGAAAGCGAATGATCTCATCCTCCATAGATTTTATAGGGAACATTTCATGGCTCTCTCTTTGCTCTCAACACATTCTGATTGTTGTTTTGTTTATTTGTATAACTTTTAATCCCTCATTCAATTATACACTATTTATGATCAAGAACTGTTATTCTCATCATTGTAGCCTCAGTGCTTAGGCTTAATGTCTTGACTACAGTAAGAATTTAACAAATGTTTGTTGATCCCAAAGGAGTAATGATGAAGCATACTATCAGCCTCCAGAGAAAGAACTGATATTGACTGAATACAGACTGAAGAATGCATTTTCACTTTCCTTCTCATTTTTTGAGTCTTCTCGTACGAAATTATTAACATGAAAATGTTTATATACATATATATATATATATATATATACATATATGTGTGTGTACATATGTGTGTCTGTTGTCTTTATCCATTTTTGAAGAGGACCATGACATCAGGGAAATGATGACATGACCTGCAGTTGACTTTGATATGAGTGAGGAAGGGCTGTGCAAGGTCACCAGACTCACTTTCTCCTCCAGAGCCATTTGGGTCCAGTGACCAGATGTTCATCAGGATGACTGGAGATGACCCAGGATGCAATAAGAGACCCTGGCCGTTTTAGGGTCAGGCCTTTTCATGTAGTTATTTGGAGGGAGGTGATGCCCATTCAGTGAATAGGCCTCTTTAAGAAGTGAGTCAAGGAATGGCCCCTTCAATTAGAAAAAAAGGGGGAAAAGTGAAGCTGGCAGGGGAAGACCCTCAGTGTTTCTGTTCCAAAGGGAAACAATTACCACTGACATTCATTCTAAGCCAGGAGGGCCCAAAATGCAGCCCTTAAGTGGAGCTTGGGCAGGAATCTATTCATGACCTTCTCAGTGAACTGGGTTTAAGGATTTTGGAAGGAAGGAAGGAAAGAAGGAAGGGAGGGAGGGAGGGAGGAAGGGAGGAAGGAAGAAAGGAAGGAAGTAAGGAAGGGAGGGGGGGAGGAAGGAAGGGAAAAAGAAAAAAATCTAGCCAGTAAACCCGTGGGCAGCTTCTGGCCATAAAAATTTACCTTTCTTTGGAGAGGAGAGGGAGAAGGAGAGGGAGAGGGAGATTCACTAAATATGTGTGTGTTTATGTATATGTATATATATGTATATGTATGTATGTATACACACACACACACACACACACACACACACAAATGTTTGTTGAATTCGATTGGATAACTTAAAATGTAAAAAAAATACCCAAAACAATTATATTTGATGAGGAGATTCAACTGTTGGACTCCCTGGTGATGCTAAAGCCAATCTTTTCAGCAGTTTCTGCATTTAAATTAGGCAGTATCCTCTTGGTAAGCATCTCATCAAATGTCCCAGATAAAAGAAAATTACTTTGAGAATCTAAGTGCATCTGTCCTTGTAAGTACAAATGAAATAAAGTAAAATATTTTATTAAGAAACAGGAAGAATTTCATTGTTGTTAAATCCATGTTGTTACAAATTTCTTGGGCCCAATATGCAATGGCCATAGTTCAAGGTATTTGTAGAGTAAACACTGAATTTTGGAAAGATACTTTCAAATAATGTCCAGTAATGATGGCTAGAATTCTATAAAGCATATAGATCTTTTAGCACCATATTGTGACCCTAATAAAACACAGCCTTTGATCTCTCTTGCTTCTCTCCTATTCCAAGTCACATTTTTATAGGCAAATACGGCTATATGAAAGTGAGACCTGTAATACCACAGCCTCCAAAGATCTGAAAATAAGCATCATAGAGAAGATGGGGAAAAATGACATGGTGGATGTGAGCAAGATGCAAATTATGAACAATGTAGAACTCCACAAAACAACAGGAGTATAGAATGTGATCAAAGCATTTTATGAAAGAAAGAGAAACTGGGTTAATCATGTAGCAAGAGCAAGATTTGACAGGTGGACAGTCGGAATGGCCCACTGACCCCCTCTCAATGTTAGAAGAAAGTGAAGAAGGCCTTCAGCACATTGGGTGAACTTCTTGTAACAAACATTTGAGATTACATGGACAAGAGCAGTCCAGGAAGATCAATCATGTATGGATTGTGTTGAAGGGGTCTCCCAAATAGATACAATCACAGATTTGTTCAAGAACTTGAGGATACAGCCTGCTTTGCAACTTTATTTACCAATGCTGTATAAATTTTGACTCTAGAGGAATAAGATTAAGTAATGACTCTACCTGCCTTGTTGTACAGTGGAGTACTGAGTTTATAATCAGGAAGACCTGATGATTCTGCCTCAGATCCCTGGGAGCTGTGTGTCCTGGGCAATTCTCTTATCTTCTCTCAGCCTCAGTTTCATCATCTGTAAAATGAGGATAATATCACCTCATTCATAGATTGAATGAGATAATGTGAGTAAAGTACTTTGAAAATTCTCAAGTGCTATATAAATGCTAGCAATCATCATAATCATCATTATTATTATTCTGTAATAAATAATAGTTGTATACTAAAACCAAAAGGGCAATCTCTATTTGGGAAGATTCTTTTCTAAAGTGAAAGAAAAATGAAGTTTAATATATTGTAAGTATTTCTGCTTACGTGTTGAAGTACAGGTTTTCTTGAAGTCTATCATAACTTCTTGTAACCTTAAGATGGACTATTAACAAATATTTTATTTTTTCTTAGGATTTGGAGTTGGAAATAATCTTGGAGATCATCTAATCCCCTCACTTTACAACCAAAAAATTGAGGCTTAGAGATGACTCATGATCTTTGTAAGCCTTACTGGGTAGAGTTCCCCCACTTCTCCCAACCCCTACTCCTCAGTTGATGGTAGCTTTTTCATGAGTCATTATAAAGATAATTTTAGCATCTGTACTGGGCAGGCTATTCACCCTGAGATAAAAACTGCTTCCTAAGGTTTCTAATTGTTTGTCATCCTTGGGCTAATTATGAGACTCGGCTCAGTCTGGCCCTCTTCTGTAGATAACAGCTACTTGGGATTAAGAGCACTGATGGTGTTGAATATGTGCCAAGGTTAAACTGTCTAAAAGACAAATCATGAGGTCAGAAAGACTTTTACTAACTTAGGTGCTTGTACCCTGGCCAATCAGAACCCCCAAATCCTTCAAGGCCAGATAAAAGATAAAACTTTGCTCATAAGCTCCATTAGAAGTGAGTGGGTTTTTCCCTTCATTATTAAGAAAATCTCAGCCTCAGATTGCACTCTGACAAATATTCCCTCTGTTGAAGATATACTATTACTAAAGAGGTCTGCTGCCCTCTCCAAATGTAGGAGCTGATGAAACACTGGGACTCGTTGCGGGCCAGAGAAGGATATCAGAGGCAGTCAAATTCCAGCATCCTTCTCTATCTTCTGAGTATTCTCCAGCTGTATTTTATCTTTGAATAAATCCTACTTGGAAACATGAATTATATATGGGCTCTGCTTTTACTTTTTAGTGACACACTTGCCATGAAATCATCCGCTCAGAGACATTTGTTGCTCAATATTGGGGGGTGAGCCTAAGAAAAGTTTCACTTCAATGCTCCTTGAAATTAGGTCCCAGAACCCAGAAAACCTGCTTTATATTTTCCACACTCTCAAAGAATGTATGATTCAGACAGTGCTTACACTAAATGAAGACTAAATCAGCCTGAAAGAGAAGAAAACAGCACTAGGAAGATACAGATTCAAATTTCACTTTGACTCTGTGATCCTGGATAAGCCACTTAGCCCCAAGATTTTCTTGCCTAAGTGGGGATAGTAATACTACCTAGCTTATAAGGTTGTTGTGAGGATCAAGCAGCATAATGTATGTTAAGGGACTTTGCAAACTTTAAATTGCTTTATATATTTCAGCTAAATTTAACTTAGGTTTCAGTTTTCAGTAGCCCGTGTAGACAAAGACCTATAACTACTCAAGAAATGCAAATGTTACATCTGGCAGAAGTGATACTCAGTGATTTTTGAGTCGTTGCTTTTTTTATTCTTTTTTTCCCCTCAACCGTTTTCTTGATATTACAACAGGGACTCTGCAAAAAACAATAGAAAAATTTGATTGTTTTTCTCTCTTCTCAAGGTTTTGCCTACTTTTCATAAACTAAAAACCTAAGAGACAATAGATTCTTTCAGGAACTTTGAGTCCTATTTATTTTACAAAAGGAATTAACAAGGAAATTTTAAAAAATAATTATAATTATTGTCTTAGTAAATGATTCTTTCAATGAAATATAATAATCTTTTAAGGAAGCTAAATTACATAATATGTTTTTGATGTTCCCAAAGTAACAAAATAACTTTGTTTTTAAAGGATGCCATTTTTTAAAGTAGATATATTTCAATTTTTAACAAAATGACTATTTTTAAAAGAAAACTTTTTTCTCCCATGACTTAAGAATTCTCATCCCAGAAACCTGAATTTGGAGATCAGAGAACCATAGTCAGGGAGCTTTTTCTAGTATTCCCTAAGTTGGATTCAACTTCCCTAAATTTTCTCAGACTGAACAGATATTCCCACAATTAAACCTGCAGCATGATGTAGTGGATTGAATATGGCTTGAAGGACTTTGATTCAGATCCTGGCTCTTAACTCAAAGTGTGAAATTGGGCAAGTCACTTAGGTCCTCTGAGCCTCTTATTTTTCATCTGTAAAATTAAGACAGGGACTCAGTGGTCTTCCTAGTCCTTTCCCGCAAGAGGTCTGTGGTCCTATGAGGTGTTTTTCCAGCTGATAGGTGCAGGGACTGTTCATCATATGTCTTTTATCTGAGCAATGAGTAAATAGAGCTCAGCTAAGTCCTGAATGCACCTATTTTATGGTGATATCCCAGTGTCCAATGTTTAGTATGAATTCAACAGCTGGAAAGAAAAGCTCCCTTGCCTGCTTACTTTACCTTCTTTCTATCATCATTATTTGTGTATGACTTAAACTTGGGAGAACCAATTTCAAATAGCAAAAGTTGATATAGAAAGATAAATGTCCTTTATGAAAATGTTTTCCATTAGGACGACCTTCATTTTCTTTGGCTTATCTGATTTGTTTTTCCCTTTGAGAGCCTCTATGATATGTTGGCAATTCAAGCTTCTCCTTCTCTAATATAAGAAATGTAGAACTTGCCCTATTCCCCTCCTTGTAGTTTGAGTTTCCACAAATGCAATGATGCCTTCCTTTTATAAAACAAAACAACCCCAACTTTATATGCTCTGAAGTATTTTCACATTTATTATTTTGCTTCTCACTGGTTTTTAAAAAATATACCATATATACAATATTATTTAGTATAAGGTATACTATAAAAGAGAGTTTTAAAAATATATTACACAAATATACTATAAAATATACTATAAAAACTATAACATGTATTACACGTTTATAGTTCTCAAAATAATAACCAAGACAAAAGAGAAAAATAATTAACATGTTCATCTCAGTTGCTTGCAATCATTCTAACTTCACATTTTCTTTACCTTCCACTTCTTTGTCCATAGTCTTTTCTTTTTCAATTTATATTTTATTTCAATTCACTAGCACTTATTTTGTCTCTCCCCACCCCCAATAATTGAAAAAAGAAAAAAAAAAACCCTTGAAACAAATACAGATAGCCAAACTAAACAAATTCCCATCTTGACCCTGTTCAAATATGTACATCTATTCTGCAGCTCATGTTCATCACCTTTTAGTCAGGAGATTGGTAGCATTCTTTATCATAGGTATTCTGGAAATGTGGTTGCTGAATGCACTGATCAGAATTTTCCATTCTTTCCAAGTTGTTTGTCTTTAAAATATTGTTTTTGCTCCACATCACTTCATATTCCTTAAACTTTTCAATAGCTTTCATGTTTTCCCTTTCTCCTTTGTTTCCCTCCTGATACTCTGATGGATTGCTATGCAGTTCTGCCATTCTGAAAAGTCTTTGAGGTGATGCTCCTTTGTTCCTGCTCACTCATCTTCCATTTTAACCAAAGCCCTAGTAAATTAACTCTTACCTTGGCACTCACCACTCTTCCTTTACCATTCTCTTAAACAACTGACTCCAAAAGCCATTATCTGTTGTATTATTGTATCTTATGAAACCTGTGCTTGCAAGGCCTCCTTCCTTCCACCCTTTTTATGAACACATGTGCTCTCTCCTGTCACAGAAGTTTCAATCAATATTTTGACAAAGATGATTACATCAAATATTTTCCAAGGCTTCTCTTCTTTTCTCTAATTCTCTTATCTCACAGCCACCCAGTTGTGTAAGGGAAGGTATTATTAGATTCATTTTACTGATACAGGAAAGATTAAATTACTTGCCAAAGGTCACATGTATAGTCAATGTAGTTTGTTATTGTTGTTCAACCCTGTCTGACTCTTCATGACCCTGTACAGAGTTTTCTTGGCAAAGATACTAGGAGAGTTATTTACCACTTCCTTGTCCAGTGGATTAAGGTAGACAGAAAAAATGTGACTTACCCAGAGTCTCATAGATTTTGAACTCAGGTCTTCTTGGTTCCAGGCCAAGAACTGTATCCACTGAGCCAAGTTTCTTCCCTACCATTTTCTAATTTTCCCAGCAGTTTTTGTGAAATAGTAAATTCTTAGCCCAGAAGCTGGATTCTTTGGGTTTATTCAAGAGTAGATTGCTATAGTCGTTGACTACTGCAACTTGTATATCTAACCTATTCAACTGATCCATCACTCTGCTTCTTAGCCAGTACTAAATAGTTTTGATGACTGCTGCTTTATAATACAGTTTAATATCTGGAATAGCTAGTCCACCTTCCCTAGCATTTCTTTTCATTAATTCCCTTGATATTCTGGACCTTTTGTTCTTCCAGATCAACCTTATTATTATTTTATCCAGCTCTGTAAAATAGTTTTTTGGTAGTTCAATTGGTATGGCACCGAATAAGGAAGCTAATTTAGGTAAAATTGTCATTTTTATTATATTATACTATATTATATCTTTGATAGACTTGGCTCTTCTCAGCAATACAAGGTTCAAAGACAGCCTCAAAGGTCTCATGATGGAAAGAGCTATCTGCATCCAGATGAAGAACTATGGAGTCTGAATGTGGGTTGAAGGAAACTATCTGCTCTCTTTTTTTTCTATACCTTTTTTTTGGTTTTGTTTCTTCTTTCTCATGATTCACTCCATTGATCATGGTTCTTCTTTACAACTTGACTATTGTGTAAATATGTTTAATGAGAAGGAAGATGTAGAACATATATCAGATTCCATGCCATCTTAGGGGGAGGGAGGAGGGGAAGGAGGGGAAGGCTATTTGGAACTCAAAAACCTGTGGAACTGAGTGTTGTAAACTAAAAATTAAAAAAAAAATCTTTAAAAAATTAAATAAATAAAAAATGATTCAATTGAACAAAAAAAATCTCAAGGGAGGGTGTGATACAATTGAAACATCTTTGAACTTTGAGTCAGAAGAAAGCTGGATTGAAAATCTCTCTCTAAACTTATTAGTTGTGTCACAACGGACAGATCCTGGAATTTTTTCAGAGTTTCTGTTTCTTCATGCGTAAAAAGTAGATAATAAGACCTATATGATTTACCCTGTGTTAATTGCACGGATCAAATAAAATGTATAAAAACATTTAAGTTCTATTTAAATATCAGATAGCATTATCCTTGCTCATCATTCTCTCTGTCAGTGTAACTTTACTTCTCAGGGGTCACAGACCTGACAGGGGGGCAATGGCTGTATGACATGTACATGTGTAAGGGCAGGAAGGTCTTTATGAAGGACCCTGATAGCCTAGCTTCTAGATTTTGTGGCCTGCTATCTGAGCATCAGGATTCTGATGAAGTGTAAGTCAATTCCACCTACTCCTGGAAACGTGTGTTTGGCTGGATTTTGATCATTTTTATTAGCAGTATTTCTCCCTACTCTTAGAAGTTACTTGGCTGATTTCCTCACTTGAATTAAATGAAATACTCCTCCAGGTACACCATTTTTATTTTAGTCTATGTGTGTTCATTACGTAATATGTTCTGCCTTTTGAAAAAAAATTCTGTGGTACAGAAAGATTTGTTAGGTAAGGAAACGGGACTGACTACAAAGTTTCTACTTCCAATTTCTTGGAAATTTCCAAATTCGAAATAAGGGAAGGGTTTTTTCTCCCTTGAAAATGATCACAAACTAGTGATTTACCCATAGCCTTCTCTCCTTCTTGGAATAGACTGCCTGCAGGTGAAGACATCATAATAGAGGTGGATATAGAACCATATAATGAAAAAAGAACAGGATTTTGAAAAACGTGCTTTCAAAAGCAGAAAATGTTCATACAGTACTTTTATTAAATTTTTAAAAATCATTTTACATCACCTTAATTTCAAATATCTCTTTTGTTCCCTTGTCCAGAGTGTCGTCCCTCATAATAAAGAATAAAAAAGGAAAAAGGGGGAAAACAGGCAAAACCAACTAGCACATTAACTTAATATGATAGTGCAGTCCATGTTTCACAACCTTGTTCTCATTTCTCCACAAAGGAGGAAGAGAGGTGTATTTTTCGTTTCTTTTGGTTGGACAATCTTTGTCACTATTATAACAGTGTTCAATGTGTTGTTGTTGCTGTGTCAATTTACAATGTCATGGTCTAAAGGGGGAAAGGAAAGGGGGAAAAGTGAGAAGGGGAGAGAGAGGGATGTAAGGGGAGAGAGGAGGAGGAGGAAAGGAGGGATGGGTGAACAGCGGGAGAGAGAGAGAGAGAGACAGAGACAGAGACAGAGAGACAGAGAGAGAGAAAGAGACAGACAGAGAGACAGAGAGAGAGACAGAGAGAGAGAGTTAGTTTTCCTGGCTCTGTCTATTTCATTATGCATCAGTTCATATGAATCTTCCCATGCCATTTGGGTTCTTTATATCAATTGTTTCTTATAATTCAGCAATATTCTATTAGCTCCATGCATCGCAAGTTGTTTAGCCATTCTGCAAAAAAAAGTTGCTAACATAAAAATGCTATTTGGTACACATTGGCTCTTTCTGCCTTTAACCTCTTTCAAATATATGTCTAAGGAGGGAATCTATGGGTCAAAGAGTATGGGTGTTTTAGCTGCATTTTTTAATCACAATTTCAATCAATTTGAACTTCTTTGGAAACCAATTTTCCTCATTGACCAATAATTTAAGGACATAGGTCTCCTTTTAACTCAGCCAAAATCCTGAGTTTTGTGATAACATATGTTCATCCTAAAAATAAAGGATATGTAATATCTAACCAGGGAGTACTCAGAGGGGATACCACCTGAAGGAAACCAGCAAATGGGACTGGGCTAATTTATATGACTATTATCTTAAAGCAGCACTTAGCATAGTACCTGGCAAGAAGTGAGTGCTTACAGAATGCTTGTTAATTAATTGATGAAGTGGAGAGAACACTAAAAATAGGCAGAAGGCTTGGGTTCAAATTACAACTGTACCTGTCATCTATTATCTGATTGACTTTCTTCTAATTATTTTGTCTCTCAGGAACTCAGTTTCCTCATCTGGAAAATGATGACTTTGGACCCTAAATTGTTTGCAGCCATAAATCCTAATTTTTGTATTTGGGCCATCAGGATGACTGAGAATATACACATTGACCTTCAAATGCTGTGCCAAATACAGGACAACTATACATCCCAGCGCACTTTTTTAAGACAGTGGGATAAGGTACTGAAATAGGAGAAAATTCCATATGTACAGGATTCCTGGGGGAAAAATTAGCATGACTATAATAATTAAAGATATAGGACTTAAAGGCAGCTGTTGTACAGCTGTGTGGGCACAGAGCTTAGAAGAGTAACATCTCCATGGTACTTCTTTAAATAAGGACAGACATCAAAAGGATGCTTTTATTCAGGACATTGGACCTAGCTCAGGGAGAACAAGCCATTTCTTTTCTATATGTTATTACATTGGCCCCCCTCCAACGTGTCCCTCCCTGGAGCTTTGCAATGTCAGCTTCAGAAAGGGAAAGAGACACACTGAACAATGAAATTTCCAAAGGTCTGTAGAATCCTGAGGGAATCCTGTTTGGGAGGGATAAGCAGTAATGAGGAGAGATGTTACTGCTATGATATGATCTTTTCCCAATCAAAGCTATTTAGAGTTATCCCAGAAGACTTTCTTCTCTGAGTAAAAAAAGGGGGTAACTTTTCAAAGAAGTATCAGAAAAAGGGGTGAGCAGGGTTTTTTTTTCCCTATGATACTACATTCATTGCATTTATATATTTGAATCTGAAGGTGTTTTCTGGTAAGTTATTTTCTGTAATCACCCTGGAGGGTTGGGTCAACATTATTAGTTTTCTCATTTTCTAGGTGAAGACTCAGAAAATTCCTCTCACTTCCTGGGGGTCAGACTGAAAAATGGAGCAGCAGCTCAAAGGCTCCCCAGTTGGCTGAACAGCCCACTGAGCCTTGCTGCCCCTGTGGATGCTATGAGAGTGGGAGTTAGAGCAATTTAATTCCAAGGATAGTTTGAATTAAATAGAGAGCTTGATGAGGAGGTGGCAAAGGAAACTCCTAATCAAATCTAATGCTTCAGGGTGTAAACTGATTGCTACTGCATTGCAGACTCATCTAGGTGCTTGATTTAGATTCTTGTTACAACCTGAAACAGAAAGAAGACTCAGCCTAGAACAGGATGACATGATGGGCTGAATCCAATCACAGCTGAATCGATTAATTCTTCTGCTTATGTTCCTCCTCAGAAAGATAGGTAAACCGGCCTAATATTTTTTTTAATATTTAAACAATTGCATCCCAAGACAATTAATTCATTTCATGGAATGAGTTCAAGGGCATATGAAACAAAAATATCCAAAACAATATATAATGCATGTATAGAAATGACACCATTTCAATTTTATATCCATCCAATGAGGCTAACTTAAAAACATCAAGTGGAATTTCTCTGTAAGATCTCTGTCAGAGGATCACCTTAGAGATAGTACCACCTTCAATGACATCCTTGGAGGTCCTCAGTAACTAACTCCAAGTATGTATAAACACCACTGCATAAGAGCCAAGGCAAACCTCCTTTACACAAAATTCCACTCTGTAGAGAATGATGGTATAGTGAGATTCTAGGACATTCCAGTTATTTCTCATCCAACTGATTCCTTTGATGTTTCACTCCTTAGCTTTGCTCCTGTTCTTTCCTGACTCAGATCCTAGAACTATACACTAGGCTTCAGGTTAGGGGAGAACACATAATCTCTTCCTTCCTCTATTTTAATTTTTTTATTCTTCTCTTCTTTTCTTTTCTCCTCCTTTTTTCTCCTTCCTTCTCATCATTTCTTTTTGTTTTTTCTCCTTCCTCCTCTTTTCTTATACTCATCTATTCTTTTTCTTGACTGTTTTCCTCTTCATCCTCCTCCATTTCTCTCTCTTATCGATATTCGTAGTGCTATCTTAACTGCACACTTCTCATTCTGATGAATGACAAGTCTCTGCAGATCAACCTCAGTTGCTATTTGAATATGAGACTTGTCATTCATTAGGACAGATAATCAAATTTTACTGGATTTATCTCTGCTCTTCAGGACTTGGTAGTAAGACTTCGAATTTCTATTGAGGAGTTTGTTGCAGGCCAAAGAATTATAGTACCAGTGAGTGGCTGTGGGAGACAAATACTACTTTTGCTTAAAGTTTCCTACACAGTGCCTTTCAACATCTCTGATTTCCTTCTAATTTACAGGGCTGTCCAGGGTGTTAGAATGAGAAGTCTCATTATGATTTCATTTAAGTGGTTACATTAAATCATCTTTAACTTCACCATATTTAAAATCAGGACTTTCAAAATTTATTAAATCATTTAGTACAGTACAATACCACTATGTCACAACTCAGACATATTGTGGGTCAAGTAGTGACCTAAAAACTTAAAAATTCCCTATAACAACAGCCTGGTATTACATGGCAGGTGTTAGTACTGTCTACCAATACCAGCATTGTAAATGTATTCTACTGAATTTCTAACATAGTACAAAAGAAAGAGAAGTCTTCTACCACCCCCAAAAACAGATGTTAGGATAAGTGCTTGTGTCATTAAGAGAGGAAAATGATATGAAAATGTGATGCACTTGAGACCAGTGTATATTTCCATAATTTATGGTAATGGCTTTTTTTTTCACTTTTAGTCCACTGGGAAATCCATTTAGAACCTCCCCTCCCCCCGATTTGGAAATCACTATATTGTAATGAGTTGGGTTTTTTTTTTTAATTTCCCATTTGATTTATTGAAATTTCCTCTGTTTGTTTTCTTTGAATTGGGGTTCATTAAGTATCCCAGGATATACGGAAGATGCAGCAATATCTTGTCTAGAACAAGCATTGAAAAATTGCTGTCGACATGTACCATGCATTATAATGAGGCTGTATGCTGCCTATATCTCATATCACTCTCTAAAGACCTTCTAACTCTTCCTATTTGAAGAGAAAGGGTAGAAGTAAGAACTGATTTTTCTGATTTAACAGTCTCAGTTGTTTTATGGACCTAATTTTATTTTTCTTCCCTGGTTTATCACTTTGTACCCCCTTTGGGGAAATGAGAAAACATGCAACTCTAAGCTCTACCATGAAGTATAATCATGACAGAATAAGACCTAGAGGTGAACAACTTCCATAGGCACAAATCCTGGAAGCAGATTTGGGATAAAGGTAGAGCCTCCTGTGCTTCTCTGACCACCTTTCACTATATGTCAGAGGTGAGTTAGGGAAGGGTCAGCAGTTTTGGATTTGCTTTCCCCCTTTTTGTGTTCCGCACTTTTCCTTCATCTTCCCCATATACTTCCCACTATTCCTACCTGTGGTTAGTTTCAAAATTCTATCAGGCAGCAAACTACCAAGTGCCCAACAACAGCTAAGCTTTGCTCTGAGCTAGGGGTCCTATTGAGAAAGTTTTTGTACTCTCGGTACCTTCTCTGCAACTGCTGAAGTCAAAGCACCTAAGAAAGTAATTTGCTTAGGGCACAAACTAGCATATATGGTCAGAGGTAGAACTAGAGTGCAGATCTTCCTGTCTCTCTATCAGCTACACCACATTATTTTCCCCTCTCCGGTGGAGGTCATTAATCCTCTCTACATGCTTGCTGATAAAGGCTTGTCTCTCTGATGAAATGGCCCTTCTTTAAGGTAGGTGGAAATTGTATGATTTTTTTTATTACTTTATGTGTAGAATCCTAGATTTCTAAAGGACTTGGCTTTAACTTTACATTTACCTACCAGGAGGAGAGGTGGGCAATATGGGTGCTGTACTTTTTGAGAAGGTGACATACAGTTTGCGAGGCAGGCCTTTCATGAATAGCTTCTTCATTATAGCCCCATCCCAAAGGTGGTTCCTGAATGAAGAAGAAGAAGAAGAAGAAGAAGAAGAAGAAGAAGAAGAAGAAGAAGAAGAAGAAGAAGAAGAGAGCAGCTAAAATCCTTGGTGGACATTAAGGCACCATACAGATAAAGTCTTTTGAGTGGGAACTGGGGGGAGGGATGTGACTTTAAATCATGGAATCATAGAAACTTAGAGTTAAAATGACATCAGAAGTCATCAAGTCAAATGAGATATTTGTAAAAGCTCTTAGCCCAGTGCCTAGCACATACAAATAACGATACCATATAAATACTTATTCTCTTCCCTAACCCTTCTCCCATCTAACCTCTTCCTGAAGCATTAATGTCATTCAGAATGCCCAGATTAATCAAAATTATTCTACCTAGGCAACTATGTTCTTGTAATTCTGACCTAATGGTATTTCCAGCTTTGTCCAACTTTCCCCAGTTCCAATTTGATTTTGGGTGATAATACCACTGGTATTATTTTTCTCATAAGAAAGAAATCCTGTCTAAATCACCTGAATCAAAGATGTAGAGCTATAAGAGATCTTAAATGCCCCCTTGTCCAAACACTTAATTTAAAGAAGAGGAAATGAGAGACCAGATGGCAACCATGAGGCCAGGACCCAGGTGAACTCTCCCAACATTACCCTCCAAACAACTTTGAAATAATATCTCAAATCAAATTTTGGAGTAACAGGGTCAATGAAAGGTCAGAGAGAGTCATTTTTCTAGCCTAAAGCAATTTAGGAGATCTGCAGGAGAGGTCTGTAACACCAAGATTGGCAAAGGACTGGAGCATGACAGGAGCAACAGAAGTGGGTTTTGGAGGTGGGCCATATAGAAAAAGTAGAAGAAGCAGCTTCAAAAATTCTTAGCTGAGAGATAGTAGGGGAGGGGTGGATAACTGGTCAGAAAGAGATTACAGAGGATTCTTTGCTAACACAGGGTGCAGCTGGTGCTGACTGGCAACTCTTTTTTCTGTAAGCTGTTCTGGGTCACAGTGCCAAGACAAAGAAGAGTGCTTATGATCTGTCACAAGGGAACAGGGGCCCTGATCACAAGTCCAGAGCCAAGAGAAATACTATTACTTGTGGCTGCAGGGAAGCAAAGGCCCTTTCTGGATAAAGACCAGAGTACAGACCATCAGAGCAGTGAACACAACTCTCTCAAGATAACTCCACCTTGGAAGCACTCAAAATTTGTAGACTCCAGAAAAAATTCTGAAACAGCAGCAAAAAAAACCTCAACCTTACCATAGTGCTTCCCCACTCTCAAGTGAACAGAGCCCAATTTGGCAAGAAGGTTCAATGTGTAGAAATAGCCTAGGAAAATGAGAAACAACTAAAAAAGAACTTGATCATAAAATGCTACTACAGTGGCAGGTAAGACCAAGATATAAACTTAGAAGAAAACTATGTGAAAAGAGTAACAAACAAAGGCTCAAAAATGCTAATTAGATCCAACACCATCAAGAATTCCTCAAAGATTAAAGAAAGGTAGAGGAAACTGAGGAAAGAAATGAGAGTGATGCAAGAAAATTATCAAAAGAGACTTAACAGCTTGGTAAAAGGGGTACATTAAAAAACAGAATTGGGCCAATGATAAAGCAACTACACAAATTCACTGAAGAAAAGAATTTCTTTAAAGCCAGAGTAGGTCAAATGGAAAAGAAGGTACAAAAATTCACTGAATAAAATAATTCCTTAATAATTACATTTGAGAAAGTGGAATTTAATAACTCATGAGACTTCAAGAAACAATGAAATAAAGTCAGAAGAACAAAATAATAGAAGAAAAGGTAAAATGTTTCGTTGGAAAAATAACCAACCTTGAAAATAGATCAAGGAGAGATTTTTTTAAATTGTTATTTGTTAATTTAATATTTTTAGTCTTCAGCATTAATTTTCACAAGAGTTTGAATTACAAATTTTCTCCCCAGTTCTACCCTCCCTCCCACTCCAAGATGGCGTATATTCTGATTGCCCCATTCTCCAGTCAATCCTCCCTTCTGTCACCTCACTCCCCCATCCCATTTTCCCTTACTTTGTTGTAGGGCAAGATAGATTTCTATGGCCCATTGCCTGTGTATCTTGCTTACTAGTTGCATGCAAAAACTTTTTTTGAACATCTGCTTTTAAAACTTTGAGTTCTAAATTCTCTCCCCTCTTTCCTCCCCACCCACCCTCCCTAAGAAGGCAAGCAATTAAACATAGGCCACATGTGTATCATTGTGTAAAACCCTTCCACAATACACATGTTGTGGAAGACTAACTATATTTTGCTCCTTCCTATCCTATTCCCCTTTATCCAATTTTCTCCCTTGACCCTGTCCCTTTTAAAAAGTATTTGCTTTTGATTACCTCCTCCCCCTATCTGCCCTCCCTTCTATAGTACCCCCTTTTATATCACCTTCCTCCTCCTTTCCTGTGGGGTAGATACCCAATTGAGTGTGTATGTTATTCCCTCCTTAGGTCAAATCTGATGAGAGTAAGATTCACTCTTTCCCCCTCACCTGCCCGCTCTTCCCTCCCAACAGAACTTATTTTTCTTGCCACTTTTATGCGAGATAATTTACCCCATTCTATCTCTCCTTTTCTACCTCTCTCAATATATTCCTCTCTCATCCCTTAATTTGATTTTATTTTTTTTTAGATATCATCTCTTCGTATTCAACTCACCCTGTGCCCTCTGTCTAAACATATATGTGTGTATATATATATATATCTATTATATATATATATACATATATATATCCATATTATATATCAATAGATAGATAGATAGATAGATATATTAACTTCAGCTACCTTAATACTGAGATCTCATGAATTATACACATCACCTTTCCATGTAGGAAGTAAACAAAACAGTTCAACTTTAGTAAGTCCCTTATGATTTCTCTTTCTTGATTACCTTTTCATGCTTCTCTTGATTCTTGTGTTTGAAAAGTCAAATTTTCTATTCAGCTCTGGTCTTTTCACTGAGAAAGCTTGAAAGTCCTCTATTTTATTGAAAATCCATATTTTGCCTTGGAGCATGATACTCAGTTTTGCTGGGTAGGTGATTCTTGGTTTTAATCCTAGCTCCATTGATCTCCGGAATATCGTATTCCAAGCCCTCCGATCTCTTAATGTAGAAGCTGCTAGATCTTGGATTATTCTGATTGTGTTTCCACAATACTCAAATTGTTTCTTTCTGGCTGCTTGCAGTATTTTCTCCCTGATCTGGGAGCTCTGGAATTTGGCGACAATATTCCTAGGAGATTTCTTTTTGGGATCTATTTGAGGAGGCGATCTGTGGATTCTTTCAATTTCTATTTTGCCCTGTGGTTCTAGAGTATCAGGGCAGTTCTCCTTGATGATTTCTTGAAAGATGATATCTAGGCTCTTTTTTTGATCATGGCTTTCAGATAGTCCAATAATTTTTAAATTATCTCTCCTAGATCTATTTTCCAGGTCAGTGGTTTTTCTTATGAGATATTTCACATCGTCTTCCATTTTTTCATTCCTTTGGTTCTGTTTTATATCTTGATTTCTCATCAAGTCACTAGCTTCCACTTGCTCCAATCTAATTTTTAAGGTATTATATTCTTCAGTGGTCTTTTGAACCTCCTTTTCCATTTGGCTAATTTTGCCTTTCAAGGCATTCTTCTCCTCATTGGCTTTTTTGAGCTCTTTTGCCATTTGAGTTAGTCTATTTTTTAAGGTGTTATTTTCTTCAGTATTTTTTTGGGTCTCCTTTAGTAAGTCATTGACTTGTTTCTCATGGTTTTCTCACATGACTCTCATTTCTCTTCCCAATTTTTTCTCTACTTTTCTAAGTTGCTTTTCCAAATCCTTTTTGAACTCTTCCATGGACTGAGACCAGTTCATGTTTTTCTTGGAGGCTTTTGATGTAGTCTCTTTGACTTTGTTGTTCTGGCTACACGTTTTGGTCTTCTTTGTCACCAAAGAAAGATTCCAAAGTCTAAGTCTGAATCTGTGTCCTTTTTCACTGCCTGGCCATGTTCCCAGCCAACTTACTTGACCCTTGAGTTTTTTGTCAGGGTATGACTGCTTGTAGAGTAGAGAGTACTTTGTCCTAAGCTTGAGGGGTTATGCTGTTGTTTTCAGAGCTATTTCTACACAGCAAGCTCTGCTGCACCAGTGCTTCTCCTCCTCCAAGAACCGCTAACCTGGACCAGACTCAGATCTTAAGGAGGCTCTGCACTCCCACTCTGATCTGCCACTTAATTCCTCCCACCAGGTGGACCTGGGGCCAGAAGCAAATGCACCTGTAGTTCTGTCCTCAGAGCTGCACCCCACTAACCTTCTCTGTTGTCTTTGGTATTTGTGGGTTGAGAAGTCTGGCAACTGCCACAGCTCACTGATTCAGGGTGCCAGGGCCTGTTCAGCCTGACTTGCAGTCTGGTTGGTTCTGGTTGCAGCCCACACTGGGCTCTGCTCTGCTTCGCTTCCAACTCCATGGAATAGACTTTACCCAGCAACCATCCAGGCTGTCCTGGGCTGGATCCCTGCTTCCCTCTGCTATTCTGTGGGTTCTGCAGCTCTAGAATTTGTTCAGAGCCATTTTTATAGTTTTTTGGAGGGACCTGGGGGGAGCTCTGCCCCTCAAGGGGAGATAATTTAAGAATTATTGGACTACCTGAAAGCCATAATCAAAAAAGGAACTTAGATATCATACTTCAAGAAATTATAAAGGGGGACTGCTCTGATATCTAAGTCCCAGAAGGTAAATAGAAATTGAAAGAATCTACTGATCACTTCCTGAAAGAGATCCCAAAATGAAAATATTCTGGAAAATTATAACCAAATTGCATAGCTCCCATGGAAAGAGGAAAATATTGTAAGCAGATATAAATTAATGATTACAACCAAGAATAACCTACTCAGCAAAACTAAGTATAATTCTTCAGGGGAAATTAATGAAATAGAGGACTTAGAGGCAACACTTGAGTATCAAAGTCTATCTTACCCAAAAGGGAGAGGGGGGGGAGGGAAGGGAAGAAAATATTTGGAAAGAAATGATAAGCGGGATGGCAAAGTGGGAGTGAGAGACAGTGGTTGGAAGCAAATAGACTTTTCAGGAGAAACAAGATAGAGAGAGAAAGAAGAATAAAGAAAATAGGAGGGAGGGAAATGCAGAGTTAGTGATAACAGCTGTTCTTTTTGAAAAGGACCAATGACATCATGTGTGATATCTTGACCCATGTGTGAAGAGAGAGTGCTCATAACAGTGAATGTGAATAGGATGAGCTAACCCATAGTACAAAAATGTATAGCATAATGAATTGGAACACAGAATCCAACAATATGTTATGTACAAGGGACACACTTAGGACAGAAAAGCACAGTTGAAATGAAGAACTGGAGCAGAACCAATTATGCTTCAGCTAAAGTGAAGAGGACAAGGGTGGCAATCATCTGATCTCAGAGAAAGCAAAAGGAAGAATAGACCTAATTGAAAAAAATGAGAGAAAGTGCATTTTGATTTTTTTTAAAAAGTACCTCAAACAATGAAGTAATGTAATATATACAGATATATAGCGTATATCTATATATCTCTCAAATTTCTCTGATGAAGGCCTCATTCATCAAATATATAAGGAACTGAGTCAAATTTAAAAACAATAGCCATTTCCTAATTGATAAATGATCAAAAGATAAGAACAGACAGTTTTCAGAAAAAGAAATCAAAGCCATCTATAGTCATATGAAAATGCTCTAAATTATTATTGATTAGAGAAAGGTAAATTAAAACAACTCTGAGGTACTACCTGATACTTATTAGAATTGACAAATGCTGGAAGGGATATGCAAAAATAGATTCATTAATAGAATAGTGAACTGTTCCAACCATTCTGGATAACAATTTGGAACTATGCCCAAAGAGCTATAAACTGTTCACACCTTTTAATCCAGAAATATAACTACTAGGTCTGTACCTCAAAGATTTCAAAGGAAAAGGACACATGGATACAAAAGTATTTACAGCAGCTCTTTTCATCATGGAAAAGAATTGGAAATTGAGGGGACGCTTGTCATTTATGGAATGGCTGAACAAGATGTGGCATGTGATTGTGATGGAATACTATTGTGCTATAAGAAATGATAAAGCGGGAGGGTAGCTTCAGAAAAAAAAATATAACAAGACCTATATGAATTGATGAAAAGCAAAGTGAGAAGAACCATGAGATCATTGTACAAAATAACGTTGGTGTTGTAATGATTATTAAATATGAGACTTGGCTACTCTGATCAATAGAATGATTTAAGATAATTCTAAAGGACTCATCATGAAAAAATGCTACCCCCCTACACACAAAGAGACCTGGTGAGCTCTGAAATATAATTTCTCTCATTAAAAAAAAATAAAATAAAGATGAGGAAATGAAAGTCTAGAGAGGTTAAGAGACCTTACAAAAATCACAGAGGTAGTAAGCATCAGAAACATGAACACGGCTCTACAGACTCCAAAGCCAGATGCCATCGCTGCTGCTGCTGTTGTTTTCCACTGTACCAAGCTGCCTTCTACACCTACCACAGCACCTGCGGTCAAATTCAACTCTCCTCTTAAGCTATTTGCAGGAGTTTATGATGAGAACTGGTTTAGGGTTAGGGTGATATCTAAGGTACCTTCCAATTCTAAGAAACCACAAATAAGCGATGATATAGAAGCAACTACATCATTCACCTGTATTCTCAAGGTTTTCAAGTCTAGAATTGGAATTAACAACTTAATATAGTACTGGTTTGGAGGAGTGTGAGGAAAGATAACTAGAAATATACCACATATAGCTAAGCTAAGATCTAAGAAAAAATCCTGACATATTTAAACATGCTAATTCTCTGTTACCCATCAAGACTTTACTGATTTACTTAGTGAGACCCTTGGTTTCTCTGGTATCTTGTTCTGAAATTCGGTAACTCTCAGTTTCTCCATAATAGGGAGTTGTAGCCCCTTCTGAAGGATTTCCTTGTCATAAAGCATTTACAAATGTTTGTGCTTTGGAAAAATTTGAATTCTGTGCATTGAACCCTCCCCCCTCTGCCTCCTCCAGAAGGAAAAGCCCACAGCATGCAACATCCACACCATCGTGGTGCTGCTGAACCCACAGGAGCCATATGATTTCTCTGCACCGGTCTCACAACGAATTTGAGTGCACAGGAGGAGGTTTTGTGAGTTTTCTTTCAAGTCATCATATAAAAGAAATGCTGTTACCTAAGGTGACTAAGCTGTTGGCTCAAAAGTAATAGGTAGCAATTTGTATGTTGTTTTGAAGATAATTTTTGCTTTAAGCCCTAAAGGTCAGAATGCATCAAATTATTCTTCCCTTCTGTCTTCCAAACCCCATTCTTCCCCTTCTTCCTCCAACGCTGTCCCTGACAACAGTCCCCACCCACTCTACTTGGCATTGTCAGACCAAGGACTGGCCTGACATGGTGTTTGACCTCCACCTCAACCCACAGAATCTAGGTTCTAGAGCTACTTAAAAGAGGCCAAATGTCACAATAGAGCTGACTTCATCAGCCTGGGAATTTATAGCCTATTCTCACCTAACAAAGGAGCTTCCTGTTCTTGTGTTTTTCAAATGGAAATGTATGAAAATTATTAAAATGTGCAAAAAACACCCTCTGCTCATTCCTGTGTAGAAAATAATCTTGTCAGACAGGATATTGTAGGTATTAACAAGGCATGTACTAGCATAAAGACAGTAATTGACAGAGTAGGGCACTCTGACCTTCCCAAGAGGCTTGACAGGCCTAACTTTAGGATCCTCTTCAATAATGCCTTTCAGGGTATGTCAGGCTAGCTATAGTGGCAATTCTTTGGGGATGAGCAGCCTTAATTCCTTAAATAGTTTGACTTCGTTTGTCTGAAGGCAAAAGTAGACAGAAGATATATTTAGCTTGGTGAAATAAACTAGGAAGTTTCATAGTGAAATTGTCATATAGGTAATAGGAGAGAGATCTTTAGGATTTCATAAGCCCACTAAGATTCTTTGCCTTATACAATGTTAAGGATGCTTCTAGTATTTGAAACAAAAGAACAACAGGAAGAAGGAAGGAAGGAAGGGAGGGAGGGAGAGAGGAAGGAAGGAGGGAAGGAGGGAAGGAAGAAGGAAGGAAGGAAGGAAGGAAGGGAGGGAGGGAGGGAGGGAGGAAGAAAAAGAGGGAGGGAGGGAGAGAGGGAGGTGATGGTAGAAGGTATGCTAGAACTCTGCCATTAGCACCCTATCTGCCATCAACTCCCTACCTGCTTTGGACTTGTATCCCAGGTCCTAGAAAAGTGGCAGGCACATTACAAGCTTAATAAGTACAAGTTGATTGATCACACAGATCTTTCAAGGTTACCTCTCCTTTCATGTACTTATCTTCAAAAATTTGGACTATATCCTGGCTCATCATGTGCTATATGAAACATTTTTACCACTGATCCTTGCAAGTAAGGCCAGATGTTGTACACCTTTAAATTTACTCACCCTTATGGAATCTGTTCATGAGAGGCCAAAGAGATGCTTTGAACTTCAGACCTGGCCATAGAAACTTACTTTGGAGATTCCAATAACATTCACTCAAGAGATACATCCAACCTATTGACTTTCTGCTGGCACTATGATGAGTACTTCAAGACAACAGGAAGCTGTGATTCTATTAGATTATGTCAAATTTGCATCCTAGAATCATAGACTGTTGGATCTGAAAGGGATCTTAGAGAGAGGCAGCCTGGTAAAGTAAAATAAGCATTAGATCATCAGAGAACCTGGGTTCAAGTCCTGACACCAATATCTACTAGCTGTGAAAGCCTGGAAACTTAGGGTCTTTAAGTCTCAATTTCCCAACTGTTAAATGGGACTAATGACACATAACATTTACAACCTCAAAGGACTATTGTGAGGAAAGCACTTTGTAAGCATTAAAATACTATATAAATGTAATGGTATTACTCTCTAGTCTAATCTAGCAGAAAGGGAAATCTTACAGAAAGAGAAATTGAGGCCCAAATTGGTTTGCTAAGATCACACAGCACAAATGGAACTGGAACCCAAGGTATCCAGAATCCTACTACAATGTTCTAACCATGCTGCTAGTCATCTACATTAGGGTATTATTCTTACGGGGACCTTTTTTGGTGGGGGAGGGTAGCTTATAAGTAGAGAGTTGGGGAGGAAAAGAAAAGACCATGTTATTACTCAAAAGGATTTTTTAGTTACAGAAGACCAGATACCATAGCATCATAGAAATGGAGCTAGAAGTTATCTTAGATATCACCTATTCCAACCCCCTCATTTTATACACATATGTATTTATATAATATATATATATATGTATATATAAATATATATATAGGCAGATAGATACATAGACAGATAGATAGATAAGCAGACTGAGACACAGATAGAATAAATGACTTTCTCAAGGTCATATAGGTAACTGGTACAGCCAGGATTTAAGCCAGTGCTTCTGATTCCAGACCCAGTACTTTTTCCACAGCAACATGTAGCCTCCCCAGAGTCTAGTACCAATCAATAGGTTCTGTCTACCTAATACTAAAATGTTTAGATTAAAAATGAAAAAAAAATCAGGCAATTATCTGTAGTTCTACATCAATCAGTCAGCCATCAGGGTGATATGCTGAATATTTAAATTCCTATCTGGACTTTGATGTTTCAGACATAACCAAAATATTTTGATATCATTGTTGGTTTGTCAGGAAAGATCGAATACTAACCTACGAACTGGAATTAAGTACTTTTTAAAGAAATATTTTCTGTTCATTGTTTCAAAATCTTGAGCATATGAAAAGGAACAGTTGAGAATTTGGTTTCTCTTGGGGTTATTCTAGAAAGGTGTCATATAAGTTTTGTCATCCAAATCAACAAAATGTATTTCAATTTTGCCTCCAGTATATTTGTTTTTCTATCCCTGGCTTTCTTTCTTTCTCATATTGGATAGTCTCAAGAGACCTTTTCCTCTTGATTGAATAACACATAGTATTGCCTTTGGAAGAAAAAAAAGGAAGAAAGAAAAGCTTGGAGGAAATGTTTTTAACCCTGACTGCAAAATTGAGATTGGTAACCACTTCCTTTTGCCCATTACTTAGAGTAAACTCTCCAATTCTTTCCATAATAATGGGCCCTATTTTTCTACAGGACATGACAACAGGCCTTGCTACTGCCACTGAATGGAAAAGATCCTTTATCAGCTGCATCTATGTCTGGTGATGGTAGCAAAAAAATAAAAACTGAAGTAATCACCTTCAGACATTTGTGAGGGCTTTGTTTTTTTTGTGCAGATCATCCATCCAATGATTGGAGAATCTTGTTGAATTTGAATTTTTAATGACATTAAGCCTGCTTTATTGCCTCAATGCTGCCCATTGGAATCTTTACATGCCAGTACGAATGGCTCTAGGAAGCCTTCCCTGATCTCTCCATTTTGAGAAGGGATCTCACATATCTCTGAGCTTCATGACAATTGCCTTAATCTTATCTGTGCACTTAAATTCCAAATTGTATTATAGTTGTTCACATAATGTATCTACCTACTGCAATAAAAAGCAGCATTTTGATGGTAGGGTCTATGCCATTTTCAACCCTTGCATTCCCAGTAATTAGCTTAAGACTTTTCATAGGGTAGCTGTTTTCAAAATGTTTCATTTTTTAATTTAAATCATCTATGAATAAACCAAGTTTGGTTTTGGTTTCTATCCCCCCTTCACCCCTCACATGACTGCAGGAACCATGCCACATTAGACTGTAATAATAAATGTTTATTGAATGAATGGATTAATCAATTTTATATTTCAATGGGTCTGAGATCACCTCAATGTGGTACCCTCTCTGCCCAAGAAGATCACAACCCATCCAAATTCCTTCACCCTATGAGATTACTGTCCATGTTGTGTGGGACAAAAAACCACCGGCTCAAGTTAAAAAAAACAGAGATGTCTCAGTTTCTCAAGGTAGGAAAAAAACAGAAGCTTTATTTGATCAAGTCTCGAGAATTGGGCATCTCCCACTACCAGGGCGGGGATAGTGGTGAAGAGAAGCAAGGGGGAGAAGGCAAGCAAGGGGATATATATCCTTGTACAAACAATTCTAAGAAATCCCACCCCAGAGGCTGGACCCCTGTCCCCATGTGCGGGGACAAGTGGCCTCACAATCTAACCAGGAATAAGTTTTACCCAATACCAGCACAGAAACTACAGAATTACCTTATAGGGAAACTTTAATGTTAAGATGGCAGTTTGTAAGTAGGTTAGGGGAGGGGGAGAGGGGAATATCACCTGATTTCCCTGAAATCATATGATTTACAGGAAAATGAAACTTAGGCCTAGTGAAGTCCACATCCTAACTAAATTTGTACTATTTGAGTATCACCTTGCCTGAGTTATTCATAGGGAAGCTTTCACAATCTTGTATTCCACTCAAAGTCTTCCCATAAATCCTCCACAGAGGAGCTATCCAATGCAAGGCTGTTTTTTGTTTTGTTTTGTTTGTTTATTTCTTTAATCATTGCCTAGGTACTAATACAGCACTCGTTTGTTAAATTGAATTCTGTTATTATTGGACTTAACTAACTTACCTGCTTTTCACTTAAACATTTCTGAGGCCATGTCTCTTACATTTTTTCCTGAGCACATCACTGGGGTTTTTCTGTTTGTTTTTAATTTATTATTTATTTGTGACATTGCTCTTTTTATTGAGTTCCAAATTCTCCAGACCCTCCTTCCAGCCTCTCCTGTACCCATTGAAAAGGCAAGTAATATGATTTCAACTATATATATGAAATCATGCAAAACATTTCCATGTTAGCCATGTTGTAAAAAAAAAGACAAGACAAATAAAGTGAAAAAATTCTACTTCAATTTGCACTCAGAGTACATCAGTTCTCTCTCTAGAGGTGGATAGCATTTTTCATCATGAGTCATATCGATTTGTCTTGGATTATTGTATCAAACAGAGTAGCTAACTAAGTCTTTCACAGTTGATCATCATTACAGTATTGCTATTACTGTGTACAATCTTGTCCTAGTTTTGCTCGTTTCACTGTACATCACTTAATATTAGTTTCCTCAGGTTTTTCTGAAACCATTCCTCTTGTCATTTCTTATAACAAAACAGAATTCCATCACAACCATATACTACAACTTGTTCAGTGATTGCCCAATGATGTGTATCCCCTCAATATCCAGTTCTATGCCAATATCCAATTCTATTCTTTTAAAACATTTATGTACAAATAGGTCTTTTATCTATTTTTAATCTCTTTGGGATACAGGCCTAGTAGTGGTATTGCTGAATCAAAAGGTATGCAGTTATATAGCCTGTGTGACAGAGTTTCAAATTGTTTTCCAGAATTATTGGACAAGTTTACAACTGTACCAAGAGTGCATTAGTATCCATATTTTTCTTTTTTCCAGATGCTTTCATTTTTTTTGAGATTTTTTTATTTTTACTTTACAACACTCAGTTCTACATAATTTTGAGTCCCAGATTTTCTTCTCCCCCTGCACCCTCCCTCCCCAAAATGGCATGGAATCCAATATATCTTCTACATACAACTTCACATTGAATTTATTTACACAGTAGTCAAGTTGTAAAGAAGAATTATGACCAATGGAATGAATCATGAGAAAGAAGAAACAAAACCAAAAAACCCCAAAAACAAAAACAAAAAGAGAAAAAAAACAAAAGGATAAAAAAAGGCGAGCATAAGGTATGCCTCAATCTGCATTCAGAATCCATAGTTCTTTCTCTGGATGTAGATAGCTCTCTTCATCATGAGTCCCTTGGAGTTGTCTTTGCACCTTGTATTGCTGAGGAGAGCAAAGTCTGTCAGGGTTAGTCATCACAGAATCCCTATATCTGTGGTTGTGTATAATGTTCTCCTGGTTCTGCTCCACTTGCTCAACATTATATCATTAGGTTTTTCCAGGTTATTATGAAGTCCGTATCATCCTCATTTCTTATAGCACAATAGTATTCCATTACCTTCGTGTATCACAACTTGTAGAGCTGTTCCCCAATTGATGAGCATCCTCTTGATTTCCAGTTCTTTGCTACTACAAAAAGAACTGCTATAAATATTTTTGTACATATGGGTCCTTTTCCCACTTGTGTGATCTCTTTGGGATACAACCCTAGAAGTGGTATTGCTGGGTCAAAGGATATGAACATTTTTATATCCCTTTGGGCATAGTTCCAAATTGCTCTCCAGAATGGCTGGATCAGTTCAGAACTCCACCAGCAATGTAACAATGTACCAATTTTCCCACATTGTCCAGCATTTATCATTTTCCTGTTTTGTCATTTTAGCCAATCTGACAGGAGAGATGTGGTACCTAAGAATTGTTTTGATTTGCATTTCTCTAATCAGTAGTGATTTTGAGCATTTTTTCATATGCCTATAGATATCTTTAATTTTTTCCTCTGAAAACTGCCTGTTCATACCCTTTGACCATTTCTCAATTAGGGAATGACTTCTATTCCTATAAATTTGGCTCAGTTTCCTGTATATTTTAGAGATGAGGCCTTTATCAGAGACACTAGTTGTAAAGATTTTCTCCCAATTTTCTGCTTCCCTCCTAATGTTTGTTGCACTGGCTTTTTTATATGAAAACATTTCAACTTAACATAATTAAAATTATTCATTTTGCATTTTGTAATGCTCTCTATCTCTTGTTGTGTCATGAATTCTTCCCTTTCCCATAAATCTGACAGGTGAATTATTCCTTGCTCTCCCAAATTGCTTATAGTATCAACCTTTATTCCTAAATCATGAACCCATTTTGACTTTATGTTGGTATATGGTGTAAAATATTGGTCTATGCCCAGTTTCTGCCCTACCATTTTCCAATTTTCCCGGAAACGTTTGTGAAATAGTGAATTCTTAGCCCAGAAGCTGGCTTCTTTGGGTTTATCAAAGAGTAGATTGCTATAGTCATTGACTACTGAATCTTGTGTACCTATCCTATTCCATTGATCCACAACTCTTTTGCTTAGCCAGTGCCAGGTAGTTTTGATGACTGCTACTTCATAGTACAGTTTAGTATCTAGTATGGCTAGGCCACTTTCCCTAGCATTTTTCATTAATACCCTAGATATTCCAGATGTCTTGTTATTCCAGATGAATTTTGTTATTATTTTATCCAACTCTGTAAAATAAATTTTTGGTAGTTCAATTGGTATGGCACTGAATAGATAGATTACTTTAGATAAAATTGTCATTTTTATTATATTAGCTTGGCCTAACCATGAGCAACAGGTATTTTTCCATTTACTTAGATCTGACTTCATTCGCGTGAAAAGTGTTTCATAATTATGTACATACAGGCCCTGGGTTTGCCTTGGCAGATAGACTCCCAGATATTTTATAGTGCCTTCAGTAACTTTGAATGGAATTTCTCTTTCTATCTCTTGCTGTTGGGCTTTGTTAGTAATGTATAGGAATGGTGAGGATTTATGTTGGTTCATTTTATATCCTGCAACTTTGCTAAAGTTTATTATTTCAAGTCATTTTTTTCTTGAATCTCTAGGATTATATAAGGAAGTCATCATAACATCTGCAAAAAGTGATAATTTAGTTTCTTCTTTGCCTATTCTAATCCCTTCAGCTAACATTTCCAGTACCAAATTGAATAGTAGGGGCGATAATAAACATCCTTGTTTCATGCCTGATCTTATTGGGAATGCATCTAGCTTATTCCCATTACAAATAGTGCCTGTTGATGGTTTGAGGTAGGTGCTATTTATAATTTTAAGGAAAGCTCCATTTACTCCTATGCTTTCTTGATTGGAGCGGGGGGGGGGGGGAACATTTATTTATTTATTTATTTATTTATTTAATATTTATTTATTTATTTATTTATTTATTTATTTATTTATTTAAGATTTTTAGTTTTCAGCATTGATTTTCACAAGAGTTTGAATTACAAATTTTCTCCCCGTTTCTACACTCTCCCCCCCCCCACTCCAAGATGGCATATATTCTAGTCGCCCCATTCTGCAGTCAGCCCTTCCTTCTGTCACCCCACTCCCCCCATTCCCTTTTCCCTTACTTTCTTGTAGGGCAAGATTGATTTCTATGCCCCATTGCCCATATATCTTATTTCCCAGTTGCATGCAAAAACACCTTTTTTTGAACATCTGTTTTTAAAACTTTGAGTTCTAAATTCTCTCCCCTCTTCCCTCCCCACCCAACCTCCCTAAGAAGGCAAGCAATTCAACATAGGCCACAGGCATATCATTATGTAAAGCCCTTCCACAATACTCATGTTGTGAAGGACTAACTATGTTTTGCTCCTTCCTAACCTATCCCCCTTTATTCAGGTTTCTCCCTCGACCCGGGCCTTTTTCGAAAGTGTTTTTGATTACCTCCTCCACTTATCTGCCTTCCCTTCTCTTGTCACCCCTTTTTATCTCCTTCCTCCTTCATTTCTGTGGGAAAAGATATCCTACTGAGTATGTTATTCTCTCCTGAGGTCAAATCTGATGAGAGCAAGATTCGCTCATTCCCCCTCACCTGCCCCCTCTTCCCTTCCTACACAACTGCTTTTTCTTGCCACTTTTATATGAGATAATTCACCCCATTCTATCTCTCCCTTTCTCCCTCTTTCAATATATTCCTCTCTCATCCCTTAATTTTATTTTTTTTAGATAGCATCCCTTCATATTCAACTCATATTCATATATATATATATATATATATATATATATATATATATATATATATATATATATATATATATATATATATTCCCTTCAGCTACCCTAATACTGAAGTCTCATGAATTATACACATCATCTTTCCATGTAGGAATGTAAACAAAACAGTTCACCTTCAGTAAGTCCCTTATGATTTCTTTCTTGTTTACTTTTTCATGCTTCTCTTGATTCTTTTGTTTGAAAGTCAAATTTTCTATTCAGCTCTGTTCTTTTCACTGAGAAAGCATGAAAGTCCTCTCTTTTATTGAAAGTCCATATTTTGCCTTGGAGCATGATATTCAGTTTTGCTGGATAGGTGATTCTTGGTTTTAATCCTAGTTCCATTGACCTCCGGAATATTGTACTCCAAGCCCTTCGATCCCTTAATGTTGAAGCTGCTAGATCTTGTGTTATCTTGATTGTGTTTCCACAATACTCAAATTGTTTCTTTCTGGCTTCTTGAAGTATTTTCTTCTTGATCTGGGAGCTCTGGAATTTGGTGGCAATATTCCTAGAAGTTTTCTTTTTGGGAAATTTTTCAGGAAGCGATTGGTGGATTCTTTCAATTTCTATTTTACCCTCTGGCTCTAGAATATCAGGGAAGTTTTCCTTGATAATTTCTTGAAAGATGATATCTAGGCTCTTTTTTTGATCATAGCTTTCAGGTAGTCCAATAATTTTTAAATTATCTCTCCTGGATTTATTTTCCAGGTCAGTGGTTTTTCTTATGAGATATTTGACATTGTCTTTCATTTTTTCATTCCTTTGGTTCTGTTTTATAATATCTTGATTTCTCATCAAGTCACTAGCTTCCACTTGCTCCAATCTGATTTTCAAGGTAGTATTTTCTTTAGTGGTCTTTTGTACCTCCTTTTCCATTTGGTTAATTCTGCCTTTCAAGGCATTCTTCTCCTCATTGGCTTTTTGGTGCTCTTTTGCCATTTGGGTTAGTGTATTTTTTAATGTGTTATTTTCTTTAGTATTTTTGGGGTCTCCTTTAGCCATTCATTGACTTGTTTTCCATGGCTTTCTCACATCATTCTCATTTCTCTTCCCAATTTTTCCTCTTCTTCTCTAACTTGCTTTTCCAAATCCTTTTTGAGCTTTTCCATGGACAGAGACCAGTTCATGTTTTTCTTGGAGGCTTTTGGTTTTGGCTCTCTGACTTTGTTGACTTTTTCTGGTTCTATGTTTTGGTCTTCTTTGTCACCAAAGAAAGATTCCAAAGTCTGAGTCTGAATCTGAGTCCATTTTTGCTGCCTGGCCACATTTCCAGCCACTTTACTTGACCCTTGAGTTTTTCATTGGGGTATGACTGCTTGTAGAGTATAGAGTACTTTGTCCCAAGGCTTGAGGGGCTGCACTATTGTTTTCAGAGCTACACAGCTATGTCTGCCGCACCAGCGCTCCTCCTCCCCCAAGCACCCCCAACCTGGACCAGACTCAGATCTAAGCTGCCTCAGCCCTCCTGCTCAGATCTGCCACTTAATTTCTCCCACCAGGTTGGCTTGGGGCCGGAAGCAACTGCAGCTGTAGTTCTATAGTGCCACCACCTCCACTGCCCCTGGGGTCTTGGCCAAACCACAAACTCCTTTCACTCTGTCCCAGCAGCTTTTCCCTCTAACCTTCTCTGTTTTCTTTGGTGTTTGTGGGTTGAGAAGTCTAGTAACTGCCACAGCTCACTGATTCAGGGTGCTAGGGCCTGTTCTGCCTAGCTCCTGGTCTGGTTGGTCCATGGGGCCCATGCTGGGCTCTGCTCTGCTCCCAAGTTAGTTTGATAAACCTTACCCTGTGACCATCTGGGCTGTCCTGGGCTGGAGCCTTGCATCCCAGTGCTATTCTGTGGGTTTTGCAGTTCTAGAATTCATTCACAGACATTTTTTATAGGTTTTTGGAGGGACCTGGGTAGGAGCTCATGCAAGGCCCTGCTTTCCAGCTGACACCTTGGCTCTGCCCCCTTTCTAGAGTTTTTAGTATGAATGGGTGTTGTATTAAGTCAAAGACTTTTTTCTGCATCTATTGAGATGATCATATGGTTTCTGCTAGTTTTGTTGTTGATATGATCAATTATGCTGATAGTTTTCCTAATATTGAACCAGCATTGCTTTCCTGTACTAAATCCTACCTGGTCATAGTGTATTATTCTCCTGATAAGTTGATGCAATCTTTTTGCTAATATTTTATTTAAAATTTTTGCATCAATTTTCATTAGGGAAATTGGTCTGTAATTTTCTTTCCTGTTTTGACTCTACCTTGTTTGGGTATTAGTACCATATTTGCGTCATAAAAAAATTTGGTAGGACTCCTTCTTCACCTGTTTTCTCAAATAGTCTATAACATATAGGAATTAATTGTTCTTTAAATGTTTGATAAAATTCACATGTAAAGCCATCTGGCCCTGGAGATTTTTTCCTAGTGAGTCCATTGATGGATTGCTCAATTTGTTTTTTCTGAGAATGGGTTATTTATAAATTTTACTTCCTCTTCTGTTAAGCTGGGCAATTTACATTTTTGTAGCTATTCATCCATATCCGTAAAGTTGTCAAATTTATGGGCATACAATTGGGCAAAATAATTCCTAATTCATTGGAGGTGAATTCACTGTTTTTATTTTTGATACTGGTGATTTGATTTTCTTCTTTTTTTTAAACAAATTAACCAAAGGTTTATCAATTTTATTTGTTTTTTCATAAAACCAGCTCTTTGTTTTGTTTATTAATTCAATAGTTTTCTTCATTTCAATTTTATTAATCTTTCCTTTGATTTTCATTTTTTCTAATTTGGTATTTAATTGGGGATTTTCAATTTGCTCTTTTCTAACTTTTTCAGTTGCACGCCCAATTCATTGATCTCCTTTGTCTCTATTTTATTCATGTAATCATTTAGAAATATAAAATTTCCCCTAAGAACTGTTTTTGCTGCAACACATAGGTTTTGGTATGTTGTCTCATTATTGTTATTCTCTTAAATGAAGTTATGAATTGTTTCTCTGATATGTTCTTTGACCCACTCATTCTTTACAATTAGATTATTTAGTTTCCAATTAATTTTTAGCTTCTTTTTCCATGGTTATTTATGAAAATAATTTTTATTGCATCGTGATCTGAAAAGTATGTTTTGACTACTTCTGCCTTTCTGCACAAGATTGTGAGGTTTTTATGCCCTAGTACATGGTCAATTTTTGAGTATGTGCCATGTACCACTGAGAAGAAAGTATATTCCTTTTTATCCCCATTCAGTTTTCTCCAGAGGTCTATCATATCTGCCTTTTCTAAAATTCTCTTCACCTCCTTACTTCTTTCTTATTTATTTTGAGGTTAGATTTATCATGTTCAGAGAGTGGGAGGTCAGGTTCTCCTATTATTATAGTTTTGCTGTCTATTTCTTCCTGTAACTCCCTTAACCTCTCTTCTAAGAATCTGCTTGCCTTACCATTTGGTGCATATATGTTAAACAATGATATTGCTTCATTGTTTATGGTGCCTTTTAGCAGGATGTAGTGTCCTTCCTTATCTCTTTTACTTAAATCTATCTTTGCTTTTGCTTTGTCTGAGATTAGGACTGCTACCCCTGCTTTTTTAACTTTAGCTAAAGTCCCATATATTTTACTCCAGCCTTTTACCTTTACCCTGTGTGTATCCCCATGTTTCAAATGTGTTTCTTGTAAACAGCATATTGTAGGATTACGGTTTTTAATCCACTCCACTATCCACTTCTGTTTTATGGGAGAGCTCATCCCATTCACATTCACAGTTATGATTACTCTCTGTGCCTATTTCTCCATCCTGTTTCCCCCCTGTTTATACTTTCACTTCTCCCTTTCCCCTTCCACTCCTCAACAAAGTTTTGCTTTTGACTGCTGCCTTCCTCCATTTACACTCCCTCTTGATCCCCCCCCCCTTATCTTATTGTTTTCCACTTGCTACTTCTTCCCTCACTTTTGACCACCCGCCTCCCTTTTCCCCTCCTTTCCCCTTCTACTGCCTGTAGGACAAGTTAGATTTCTAAACTTATCAGGGTATGTTATTCCCTTCTTGAACCAGATCTGATGAGAGTAAAGCTCAAATACTGCTCTTCTCCCTCCCTTCTTTCCCTCTACCATAATGTGTTTTTGTGCCTCTTTATTTGATGTAATTTACCCTTTTCTACTACCTCCTTACCTCTTCTTCCAGAAACCTCCCTTTATATCTCTTAAATTATATTTTATATCCTTATATCAGTTTATTTTATACAGACATCCAGAGTCTATTTATATCCCTTTCAATTGCCATAATAACTGTATTATTCTCAAGATCGACATATAGGTATGTATATATACGTATATATATATATATGTATATGTATATGTATATATATATGATACATAAGATGATATGATCCTATATAAAGATGTAAATAATTTGCCCTTACTGATTAATAAGATTTGTGGGGGGTTTTCCCCCTGTTTACCTTTTTATGTCTCTCTGAAGTTTTGTATTTGAAGATCAAATTTTCCATTGAGTTCTGGCCTTTTCATCAGAAAGGTCGGAATTCCCTTATTTCTTTGAGTGTCCATCTCCTTGCCTGAAAAATTATGCTCAGTTTTGCTGGGTAGTTGATTCTTGGTTGTAGTCCCAGCTCCTTTGCCCGTTGGAATATCATATTCCAATTTCTCCTGTCTTTTAATGTAGAAGCTGAAAGATCCTGCATGATCCTGACTATAGTTCCACGATATTTGAATTATTTCTTTTCAGCTGCTTGCTGTATTTTCTCCTTGAATTTGTAATTCTAAAATTTGGCTATAATTTTTCTTGGTGTTTTCAATTTGGGATCTTTTTCAGGGGGTGATCGGTGAATTCTTTCAATGACTATTTTACCCTCTGGTTCTAGGACCTCTGGGCAGTTATCTTTGACAATTTCTTCAAAGATACTGTCAAGGCTCTTTTATTCATCAAGGATTTCTGGTAGACCAATAATTCTTAAATTGTCTCTCTTGGATCTATTTTCCAGGTCAGTTGTTTTTCCAATCAGATATTTCACATTTTCTTTTATTTTTTTTATTCTTTACATTTTATTTTACTACTTCTTGATGCCTCATAGAGTCATTAGCTTCCACTTGCTCAATTCAAATTTTTAATGAGTTGCTGTCTTCATTTTGCTTGTGAGTCCCCTTTGTAAATTGGTTGATTTTATCTCTCAGGGTGTCATTTTCTCTATTTAGATTCTGAATCTTTGTAGCCATTTCGCCAATCTTATTTTTTAAGGACTTAATTTTGTCAGTTTTTTTCCATTTTTTCCATTTTTTCTTTTACCTCCCTAATTTGGTTTTTAAAATCCTCTTTAGTTCTTCCAGTAATGCTTTTTGGGCTTGAGACCAGTTCACATTCTTATTTCAGTTATCAAATGTGGGTATAGTGTCAGTGCTATCCTCTTCCAAATTGGCATTTTGATCATGCCTGTATCCATAAAAACAATCAATGGTCCTTGGTTTTTTTCATGTTTTTCTTCATGTTGGTTAGCTTTTTTCTGGCTTTACAGTGAATTTCTGCTTTTTGGGCACAGGGCTCTCTGTCCCAGGTTTCTTCTTCTGGGGATTGTGAGTCTAGTTACTGGTTTTGTGTATTATAGCCTTCAGTTTCCTGAGGTGTGGGTGAGGGGTCTGGCTGCCTGAAGTCTCCTCTTCCCCTGGGGCTGCTCTCCAGCACTGTTGCTCTTCTGCAATGGTCTCAGCTGTTTGTTGTCTGTGCTGGTGTCTGCCACTTCCTCTGAGGGTGCAGAGTATGTCTGGGCTCCTGGTGTTGACCCCTGCTGGCTCTGCCCCTCTGGGACTCAGGAACTTCCACTGCTCGGCCACTGAAGCCCCACTTCTGTCTCTTCTATTCCAGCCTTTTTTCCCAAGGAATTCTCTGGGTGGGGTGGGGGGAGGGATTACAGCCATTTACCTAGCCATTTAATCTCCTGCAAGTTCAAAAAGTTGCTTTTCAAACCTTTGGGCTGCAAGTCTCAGGAGTTGATATCTTATGGCCTGTGGCTTTGCGTTGCTGCCTCTCGTCACTTCTACAGACTCCAGTCCTGTGTTGGAAGGCCTGGGGATCTCCACCGGTTTTGGGAGCCCAGCTTTCTCCCAGCCTGTCTCGCTGGTTGGTTTCTGCAGCTGCTTCCTCTTTGGTGCTGTCTGGTGCAGCTCTGCACACCGAGCACTCTCCCAGCCTACAGATCCATCCCTTCAAACTTTCAGATTCTCCTGGCCTGGAAATTTGCCCCACTCAGACTGATAGTGGCTTCTAACTCTCTCAAATCTGGTCAGATTCACTTTTTTATAGGTATCTGACAGAGCTTGTGAGAGACCTCTGGTAAGATGCTGTTTCCAGGCAGCCATCTTGGCTCCACCCCTGTCCCTATTTTTCTATCTCTCCTCCAGCATTCTTCATCATCCTCTTTTGTAATGTTAGCTAATCTGATAGGTATGAAATAGTACTTCAGAGGAATTTTAATTTACATTTCTCTAATCAATAAATGCTTTAGACAATTTTTGTCTATTGATAGCTTTGATTTCTCTTCTGAAAACTACCTTTTAATATACTTTGACCATTTATCAATTAGGGAATAGCTCTCTTTTTATAAATTTGATTCAGTTCCCTATATATTTGAGAAATGATCCCTTTATCTGAGAAATTTGATGTATTTTTATATTATTTCATTATCTACATACCATATAACAAAAATGTAGTTTCCCTGGTTATCTTTTCCTTGTTCAATTTTTATTTTGTTTTGTCTGAGTTCATGATTGATACCCCTGACTTTTTTATGTAAGCTGAAGCATAAGAAATCTGTTCTAGTCCCATATTTTAACTCTCTGTGTCCTTCTGTTTTAAGAGCATTTCTGTCAACAACATATTGTTAGATCACAGTTCTGCTGTTGGATTCTACTAGTTGAATTCTATTATCCACTACCATTTTATGGGTGAGTTCATCCCATTCACATTCAGTGTGATGGTTACTGTGTATTTCCCACCATCCTTTTTTCTTCTGCTTATCCCTCTCTCTCTCTCTCTCTTTTTATCCCATTCCCCCTCAGAAGTCTGTTTTGCTTCTGAGTACTGCCTTGGTTAATGTCTTCTCCCTTTTATCACACATGCCCTGCTTCTCATATCACCTTACCCTCCTACTTGCTTGTTTGGTAAGATAGATTTCTGTACCCTACTGAGTGTGTATACAATTCTTCCCTTTTTGGGGGCGGAGCCAAGATGGCCGCATGAAGGCAGCGTCTTACCGGAGCTCTCTCACAAGGTCTGTCAGATTCCTATAAAAAAGTGAATTTGAGCAGATTTGAGAGAGTCAGAAACCGCGAGCAGTCGGCGTGGGGCAAATTTCCGAGCCAGGAGAGTCTGAAAGGCCGGAGGAACGAACCTGCAGGCTCAGAGAGTGCTCGGTGCGGAGTGGCTGAGACCAAGGCGGAAGCGGCTGGCCGAGAAATCCACGTGGGAGAGGGGCTGGGAGAAAGCTGGGCGCCCGAAACCGGCAGAGATCCCCAGGACTCCCAACACAGGACGGCAGTCTGTGGGAGCGACGAGAGGCAGCGCAACGCCACCAGCCGTGAAAACACCCACCCCTGACGCTTGCAAAACCCAGGAACCCGGCTTCTTGAACTTCCAGAAGACTCAATGGCCTGGTAAAAGGCTTTAATCCCTCCCCCCCTCACCCAGAGAATTCCTCGGGAAAAAAAAAAAAGAGAACTGAAACAGAGGAGAGAGTAGTGGGGCCTCAGTGGACAAATACTAGAAGCAGGGGTCAACGCCAGGAGCCCAGATGTAACCTTGCTCCCCCAGGGGAAGTGCCAGATATCAGCTCAAACAACAAACAGCTGAGACCATTGCTGAAAAGCAAGTGCTGGAGAGCACCCACAGGGAGTGAGACGCCAGGGAGCCAGACCCCTCCCCCACACCTCAGGAAACTGAAGGTTTTAATTCTAGACTCACAACCCCCAGAATAAGAAAGCTGGGACAGAGAGCCCAAAGATAGAAATTCGTTGTAACACCAGGAAAAAAGGAAAACAACAAACATGAAGAAGAATACAAAAAAACGAGGACAATAGATTCTTTTTATGGAGACAGGCAGGAACAAAATATCGATATGGAGGAGGATGGCATTGACACGGTAGATACATCAGATACCTCAAAAGCTAATATGAACTGGTCTCCAGCCCAAAAAGCACTGCTGGAAGAGCTAAAGGAAGATTTTAAAAACCAAATTAGGGAGGTAAAAGAAAACATGGAAAAAATGGAAAAGTCCCTAAAGAATAAGATTGGCGAAATGGCTACGGAGATACAGAATCTAAAGAGAGAAAATGACACCCTGAGAGGTGAAATCAACCAATTGAAAATGGAGGCTCAAAAGCAAAATGTAAACACTAACTCATTTAAAATTAGACTTGAGCAAGTGGAAGCTAATGAATCTATGAGGCATCAAGAAGTAATAAAACAAAATGTAAAGAATGAAAAAATAGAAAAAAATGTGAAATATCTGATTGGCAAAACAACTGACCTGGAAAATAGATCCAGGAGAGACAATTTGAGAGTTATTGGTCTACCGGAAATCCACGATGAAAAAAGGAGCCTTGACAGTATCCCCGAAGAAATTATCAAAGACAACTGCCCAGAGGTCCTAGAACCAGAGGGCAAAATAGTCATTGATAGAATTCACCGATCACCCCCTGAAAGAGATCCCAAACTGAAAACACCAAGAAATATTATAGCCAAATTTCAGAGCTATAAACTCAAGGAGAAAATACTGCAAGCAGCCAAAAAGAAGCAATTCAAATATCGTGGAACTACAGTCAGGATCACGCAGGATCTCTCAGCTTCCACATTAAAAGACAGGAGAAATTGGAATATGATATTCCGAAGGGCAAAGGAGCTGGGACTACAACCAAGGATCAACTACCCAGCAAAACTAAGCATAATTTTCCAGGCAAGGCGATGGACATTCAATGAAATAAGGGAATTCCAGACCTTCCTGATGAAAAGGCCAGAACTCAGTGGAAAATTTGATCTCCAAATACAAAACTCAAGAGAGACATAAAAAGGTAACCAGGGGGAAAAACCCCACAAACCTCATTATCCAATAAGCTTAGGTTGTTTACATCTTTAAGTGGGATTATATCATCTTATGTATGTTTTTATGTATGTATATATATATATATATATATATATATATATATATATATACACATATATAAGTCATTCTTGTGAATGGTACAACTATTATGACAAATGAAAGGGATATACATAGGTTGTGAATGCCTGTATAAAGTAACTGATGTAAAGATATAAAATATAAATAAGAGATATAAAGGGAGGGCTATGAGGGAAGTGGTAAGGAGGTTAGTAGAAAATGGTAAATTACACCAAAGGAAGTGGCAAAAAAACATATTATAGTAGAGGGAAAGAAGGGAGGGAGAAGAGCAGTATTTGAGCTTTACTGTCATCTGATCTAGTTCAAGAAGGGAATAACATACTCTGATAAGTTTAGAAATCTAACTTGTCCTACGGGAAGTGGGAGGGAAAGGGGGGAAAAAGGGAGGGGGGAGGGCAGAAGGAAGAGGAGAAGTAGCAAGTGGGTAACGGTTAGATAAGGGAGGGGAATAAAGAGGGAGGGTTAACTGAGGAAAGCGGCGGTCAAAAGCAAAACTTTATTGAGGAGGAGAAGGGGAAAGGGAGAAATAAAAGCATAAACAGGGGGAATTAGGATGGAGAAAAAGACACAGATAGAAATCATAACCCTGAACGTGCAGGGGATGAACATTCTCACAAAACAGAAGCAGATAGCAGAATGGATTAAAAACCATAATCCTACAATATGCTGTTTACAAGAAACGCATCTGAAACAGGGGGATACACATAGGGTAAAGGTAAAAGGCTGGAGTAAAATATATTGTGCCTCAGCTAAAGTAAAAAAAGCAGGTGTAGCAATCCTAATCTCAGACAAAGCAAAAGTAAAGATAGATCTAATTAAAAGAGATAAGGAAGGACATTATATCCTGCTAAAAGGCACCATAAACAATGAAGCAATATCATTGCTTAACATATATGCAACAAGTGGTAAGGCATACAAATTCTTAGAGGAGAGGTTAAGGGAGTTACAGGAAGAAATAGACAGCAAAACTATAATATTGGGAGACCTCAACCTCCCCCTTTCTGAACTTGATAAATCTAACCTCAAAATAAATAAGAAAAAAGTTAAGGAAGTAAACAGAATTTTAGAAAAGGCACATATGATAGACCTCTGGAGAAAACTGAATGGGGATAAAAAGGAATATACTTTCTTCTCAAAAGTACATGGCACATAGTCAAAATTGACCATGTACTAGGGCATAAAAACCTCACAATCCAGTGCAGAAAAGCAGAAGTAGTCAATGCATCCTTTTCAGATCATGATGCAATAAGAATCATTTTTAATAAAGTACCATGGAAAAATAAGCTAAAAACTAATTGGAAACTAAATAATTTAATTCTAAAGAATGAGTGGGCCAAAGAACAAATCAGAGAAACAATAATCTCATTCAAGAGAATGACAATAATGAAACAACATACCAAAACTTATGGGATGCAGCAAAAGCAGTTCTTAGGGGAAGTTTTATAACTCTAAATGCCTACATGAATAAAATGGGGAAAGAGGAGATCAATGATCTGGGCATACAGCTGAAAAAGCTAGAAAAAGAGCAAATTGAAAACCCCCAATTAAATACCAAATTAGAAATACTGAAAATCAAATGAGAGATTAATAAAATTGAAACCAAGAAAACTATTGAATTAATAAATAAAACAAAGAGCTGGTTTTATGAAAAAACCAATAAAATTGACAAACCTTTGGCCAATTTGATTAAAAAAAAGAAAGAAGAAAATCAAATTACCAGTATAAAAAATGAAAAGGGTGAGGTCACCTCTAATGAAGAGGAAATCAAAACAATAATTAGGAATTATTTTGCCCAACTGTATGCCCCTAAATTTGACAACCTTAGAGATATGGATGAATATCTACAAAAACATAAACTGCCCAGACTAACAGAGAAGGAAGTGAAATTTCTTAATGACCCCATATCAGAAAAAGAAATTGAGCAGGCCATCAATGAACTCCCTAGGAAAAAATCTCCAGGGCCAGATGGTTTTACATGTGAATTCTATCAAACATTTAAAGAACAACTAATTCCAATACTTTGTAGACTATTTGGGAAAATAGGTGAAGAAGGAGTCCTACCAAATTCTTTTTATGACACAAATATAGTACTAATACCCAAACCAGGTAGAGTTAAAACAGAGAAGAAAATTATAGACCAATTTCTCTAATGAATATTGATGCAAAAATTTTAAATAAAATATTAGCAAAAAGATTGCAGCAACTCATTACGAGAATAATACACTATGACCAGGTAGGATTTATTCCAGGAATGTAAGGCTGGTTCAATATTAGGAAAACTATTAGCATAATTGACCATATCAACAACAAAACTAGCAGAAACCATATGATCATCTCAATAGACGCAGAAAAAGCCTTTGACAAAGTACAACACCCATTCTTATTAAAAACACTAGAAAGCATAGGAATAAGTGGAACCTTCCTCAAAATTATAAATAGCATCTACCTAAAACCATCAACAAGCATTATTTGTAATGGGGATAAACTAGATGCATTCCCAATAAGATCAGGGGTGAAACAAGGATGTCCATTATCACCCCTGTTATTCAATTTGGTACTGGAAGCATTAGCTTTAGCAATAAGAGAAGAAAAAGAAATTGAAGGAATTAGAATAGGAAAAGAAGAAACTAAATTATCACTTTTTGCAGATGATATGATGATTTATCTAGAGAATCCTAGAGAATCAAGTAAAAAACTACTTGAAATAATAAACAACTTTAGCAAAGTTGCAGGATATAAAATAAACCCACATAAATCCTCAGCATTCCTATACATTACTGAGAAAGCCCAACAGCAAGAGATAGACAGAGAAATTCCATTCAAAGTTACTGAAGGCACTATAAAATATCTGGGAGTCTATTTGCCAAGACAAACCCAGGGCCTATATGAACATAACTATGAAACACTTTTCACGCGAATAAAATCAGATCTAAATAAATGGAGAAATATCAGTTGCTCATGGTTAGGCCGAGCTAATATAATAAAAATGACAATTCTACCTAAATTAATCTATCTATTCAGTGCCATACCAATCGAACTACCAAAAAATTTTTTTACTGAGCTGGACAAAATAATAACAAAATTCATTTGGAAAAACAAGAGGTCTAGAGTATCTAGGATATCAATGAAAAGACATGCTAGAGATGGTGGCTTAGCCACACCAGATATTAAACTGTACTACACAGCAGCAGTCATCAAAACTGCCTGGTACTGGTTAAGAAACAGGGGTGTGGATCAGTGGAATAGGATAGGTACACAAATAGGTGAAATCAACAAGTTTAGCAATCTACTCTTTGATAAACCCAAAGAGGCCAGTTTCTGGGCTAATAATTCACCTTTTCACAAAAACTGTTGGGAAAATTGGAAAATGGTAGGGCAAAAACTGGGCATAGACCAATATCTTACACCATATACCAAAATAAAGTCAAAATGGGTTCATGATTTAGGAGTAAAAGTTGATACTCTAAGTAATTTGGGAAAGCAAGGAATAGTTTACTTATCAGATTTGTGGAAAAGTAAAGAATTCATGACCCAACAAGAGATAGAGAGCATTACAAAATGCAAAATGGATAATTTTGATTATGTCAAATTGAAATGTTTTTGTACAAAAAAGCCAATGCAACAAGAATTAGGAGGGAAGCAGAAAATTGGGAGAAAATCTTTGCAACTAGTATCTCTGATAAAGGCCTCATCTCTAAAATATACAGGGAGCTGAGCCAAATATATAGGAATACAAGCCATTCCTCAATTGAGAAATGGTCAAAGGATATGAACAGGCAGTTTTCAGAGGAAGAAATTAAAGCTATCTACAGGCATATGGAAAAATGCTCTGGATTGCTGCTGATTAGAGAAATGCAAATCAAAACAACTCTTAGATACCACATCTCTCCTGTCAAATTGGCTAAAATAACAAATCAGGAGAATGATAAATGCTGGAAAGGATGTGGGGAAATTGGAACATTGTTGCATTGCTGGTGGAGTTGTGAGCTGATCCGGCCATTTTGGAGGGCGGTGTGGAACTATGCCCAAAGGGCTATAGAAATGTTCATACCCTTTGACCCAGTAATACCACTTCTAGGGTTGTATCCCAAAGAAATCACGCAAGCGGGAAAAGACCCATATGTACAAGAATATTTATAGCGGCTCTCTTTGTGGTAGCCAAGAATTGGAAATCAAAGGGATGCCCATCAATTGGGGAATGGCTGAACAAACTGTGGTACATGAAGGTAATGGAATACTATTGTGCCATAAGAAATGGGGATGATTCAGACTTCATAACAACCTGGAAAAACCTACACGACATAATGCTGAGTGAGCGGAGCAGAGCCAGGAGAACGTTGTGCACAGCCACAGATATATGGATTCCGTGAGGACCAACCCTGACAAACTGCGCTTTTCTCAGCAACCTAAGGGGCAAGGACAACTCCAGGGGACTCACGATGGAGAATGCTATCTTCATCGTGACAAAGAACTGCAAAGTTTGAATACAGACTGAGGCACCCTACATGCTCGCCTTTTCTGCTTCTCTTTAGTTTTTGTTTTTGGGGTTTTTTTTTTTTTGGTTCTGTTTCTTCTTTCTCATGATTCATTCCATTGGTCAAAATTCTTCTCCACGACTTGACTAGTGCATAAATTAATTCAATGCGAAGTTATACATGACAGTTAAATGAGACTTCATGCCGTCTTGGGGAGGGAGGGGGGAGGGTGGGGAGAAAAACTGGAACTCAAAACTATGTAGAACCGTGCGTGGTAAACTAAAAATAAATAAAGAAATTTATTTAAAAAAAAAATTCTTCCCTTTTGGGACCAATTTTGATGACATTGAGGTTCAATCATTGCCTGCCACTCCTTCTATTTTCTCCACCATGTAAAAGTTCTCCCTTGCATGCCACTTTTATGTGAGATAATTTCCCCCATTCTCCCTCTCCCTACCCCCTTCTCCTAGTATATCCCTCTTTCTCATCCCTTCATGTTTTTGAGATTATCTCAACATAATCAACTCCCAGTCATAACTTTTAAACTGATTTTAATTGCCCTTTAATGATGTTAAAATTCTTGAGAGTTACATGCATCATCCTCAAATATAGGGATGTAAACAATGTAAACTTATTGAGTCACTTAGGATTTCTCTTTGTTTTTCCTTTTTATGCTTTTCTTGAGTCTTGTGTTTGAATGTCAGATTTCTATTCAGTTCTTATCTTTTTAACAGGAATGTTTGAAGGATTATACTCAGTTTTGCTGGCTAGGTTATTCTTAGTTGGAATCCTAGCTCCTTTACCTTCCAGAATATCATATTCCAAAATTTCTGTTCCTTTAACATGGAAAGTGCTAAATCTTGTGTGATTTGGACTGCAGCTCCTTGAATAGTTTATTTGTGGCTGCTTGCAATATTTTCTCCTGGACCTGGGAGCTCTGGAATATAATGTTCCTGGGAGTTTTCATTTTTGGATTTCTTTCAGTAGCTGATCAGTGGATGTTTTTAAATTCTATTTTACCACCTGGACCTAAGATGGAGGGATGGAGTTTTCCTTTATATTTTTGTGAAATATGATGTCTATGCTCTCTCTCTCTCTCTCAGCTTTCAGGTGGACTCTAATAATTTTTTCAATTATCTCTTCTTAAATTATTTTCCAGGTCAGTTGTTTTTCCGATGAGATATTTCACATTTTTGTCTATTTTTAATTCTTTTGACTTTGTTTTATTGTTTCTTGATATCTCATGGAATCATTATCTTCCACTTGCCCAATTCTAATTTTTAAAGCACTATATTCTATAGTGAGCTTTTGTATCTCTTTTTCCATTTAGGCAATTATGCATTTTAAGGAATTATTTTCTTCAGTGAATTTTTGTACCTCTTTTATCATAAGACCGATTCTATTTATGAATGTGTTATTTTCAATATTTTTGTTCCTCTTTTACCAAGGTGTTAATTCTTTGTTTATAATTTTCTTGCATCACCATCATTTTTCCCTGATTTTTCTTCTACCACCCTTGTCTCTTCCTTGGTAATGCACCCAATTTTATATTTTCTTTGAAGCTTTGCTTATAGCTGTTTTTAAGGTGTTGTCTTCTCCTGAGTTTTTGTCTTGGTCTTCCTTGCCACCATAGTAACTTTCTATAATCAGATTCTTTGTGTTGTTGTTTTTTGCTCATTTTTCCCAATATATTTCTTGACCTGGAATTTTATGTTAAAATTGTGCTCTGCAGATCTGTAGATAGAGAGACACTGTTCCAAGCTTCAGGTTTTAATGTGCTGCTGTTTTCAGATCTACTTCTGGGTGTCTGTAAGTCTTTGGTGCTTCCAAGGTGGTATGATCCTGAGAGAGGTATGGGCACTTCTCTCCCAGTCGGCATACTGGTCTTTACTCAGGAAAGGACCTTGCTCCCCTGCTGCTGTGAATATCAACACGTTTCTTGGCCCCGGACCTGTGAACAGGACCCTTGGTCCCTTGTGACTGACCACAGGCACTCTTCCCTACCCTGGAAAAAGTGACCCAGAACTGCGTAGGGGCAATAGAATTGCCAAATAGCCCATCCTCTGCCCAGTGTCTGCTCAGGGTCCCCTGTAATTTCTTCTTACCAGTTGTCCAACCTTCTTACTGTCTCTGGGTTATAGACTCCTGAAGTTACTGCCCCTGTTCTGCAACCACCTCCAAAACCCACAGTTGGTGTTGCCACTCTGTATGCTCCAGTCCAGTCCCCACCCTGATGTCATAGAACTCTTCCAGGGGGCATCTAGGTGGGACAGTGAGTATAGCACCAACCCTGGAGTCAGGAGGATCTGATTTGAAATCTGACCTTAGACACTTGACATACTTAATAGTTGTGTGACCTTGGGCAAGTAACTTAACCCCAATTGCCCTGCCTTCCCCCTCCAATAAACAAACTAACAAAAAAATGTTGGAAAATAAAAAGAACTCTCCTGCTAAATTCATCTCCTAGGTTACTTTGGACTAGAAAAATGTCTCACTCTGACTTTTGTTGACTCTGTTACTCCAAAATTTGATTTGAGACTTTTTAAAGATTAAATTTATTATTTATTTTTAACAATATTATTTTTAATTAATTATCTCAATTTTCAACATTCACTTCCACAAGATTTTGAGTTCCAAATTTTCTCCCCATCCCTCCCCTCCCCCACCCCAAGACAGAGTGCGTTCTGATCTCTCCTTCCCCCAATCTCCCTTTCCTTCTATCATCCCTGTCCCCTTCTCTTATCCCCTTCCTTTCTATCTTCCTGTAGGGCAAGATAGATTTCTTTACTACATTACCCATATATCTTATTTCCCAGGTGCATATAAAAGCTATTGTTAACATTCATTTTTAAAACTCTGTGTTCCACATTCTCTCCCTTCCTCCCACCCACCCTCATTGAGAAGGCAAGCAATTTGATGTAGCTTATACATGTGTAGTCATGCAAAATATTTCCATAATAGTTATGTTGTAAAAAACTAACTATATTTTCCTTCATTCTATCCTGTCCCCCATTTATTCTATTTTCTCCTCTGACCCTTTCCCACCTCAAAAGTGTTTGCTTCTGATTACCCCTCCCAACATTTGTCCTCCCTTCTATCATCACTCCCTCTCCCCCTTCCCCCCTAATTTCCTATAGGGTAAGAAACCAATTGTGTGTATGTTATTCCCTCACTCAGACAAATCGGATGGGAGTAAGGTTCACTCATTCCTTGTCACCTCCCCTCTTCCCCTCCATTGTAAAAGCTTTTTCTTGCCTCTTTTATGTGAGATAATTTACTCCATTATACCTCTCCCTTTCTCCTTTTCCCAGTACATTCCTCTCTTACCCTTTAATTTTATTTTTAGATATCATCCTTTCATATTCAACTCATCCTGTGCCCTCTGTCTATATAAATACACACACACACACACACACACACACACACACACACAAATATTCCCTCCAACTACCCTAATACTGAGAAAAGTCTCATGAGTTACAATATCATCTCTCTATGTAGGGATGTAAACAGTTTAGCTGTAATAAGTCCTTTATGATTTCTCTTTACTGTTTACCTTTTCATGCTTCTCTTGAATCTTGTATTTGAAAGTCAAATTTTCTATTCAGCTCTAGTCTTTTCATCAAGTATGCTTTAAAGTGCTCTATTTCATTGAATTTCCATTTTTTTCCTTGAAGTATTATACTCAGTTTTGCTGGGTAGGTGATTCTTGGTTTTAATCCTTGCTGCTTTGACCTCTGGAATATCATACTCCAGGCCTTTTGATCCCTTAATATAGAAGCTGCTAAATATTGTGTTGTCCTGATTGTATTTCCACAGTACTTGAATTTCTTTCTGGCTGCTTCAATATTTTCTCCTTGAGCCCTGGAATTTGGCTACAATTTTCCTAGGAATTTTCCTATTGGGGTCTCTCTTGGGATGTGACTGGTTTCTATTTTCCCCTCTTGATCTAGAATATTGGGGAAGTTTTCCTGGATAATTTCTTGAAAGATGAATGTCTAGGCTCTTGTTTTTGATCATGGCTTTCAAGTAGTCCAATAATTTTGAAATTATCTCCCCTGGATCTATTTTCTAGGTCAGGTGTTTTTCCAGTGGGATATATCACATTGTCTTCTATTTTTTCATTCTTTTGGTTTTGTTTTATAATTTCTTGATTTGTCATCGAGTCATTAGCTTCCATTTGCTCCATTCTAATTTTTAAGGAATGATTTTCTTCATTGAGCTTTTGGAACTCCTTTTCCATTTGGCCAATTCTGCTTTTTAAAGCATTCTTCTCCTCATTGGCTTTTTGTACTTCTTTTGCCATTTGAGTTAGTCTATTTTTAAGGTGTTATTTTCTTCAGCATTTTTTGGGTCTCCATTAGCAACCTGTTGACTTGTTTTTCATGATTTTCTTTCAGCACTCTCATTTCTCTACCCACTTTCCCCTCTACATCTCTTGCTTGATTTTTCAAAATCCTTTTTGAGCTCTTCCATGGCCTGAGACCAATTCATATTTTTCTTGCAGGCTTTGATGTAGGAACTTTGACTTTGATGTCTTCTTCTACATGTATGCTTTGATCTTCCTTGTCACCAAAATAATTTTCTATGGCCAGAATTTTTTTGTGTTTGTTTGCTCATTTTCCCAGCCAATTACTTGATTTTTTTGCTCTTTGTCAAGGAAGTATTCTGCTTCCAAAGTGGAAAGAGCACTGTCCCAAACTTTAGGGATTTTGCACAGCTGTTTTCAGAGATATCTCTAGAGACCTATAAATTTTCAGTTCTTCCAAAGTTGAAATTAGACAAGAGGGATATTAAAACAAATGAAAAATAAGACTTCATACCTGTTTCATTATTATTTTCAATTTATAAAGAGGTGTATATCAATGGAGAATGAGCAAAATCTGGATACATGGAATTGTGGACAATCCAGAGAAACCATTTTTCCAATGTATCTGCAGAAGCTTTCTCTCTCTCTCTCTCTCTCTCTCTCTCTCTCTGTCTGTCTGTCTCTCTTTCCCCACATATATGTATATGTATATGCTATAATCATTTACAGGAGAGAAATAGAGAAGGCAAGTTTGAACCTAAAATTGGCACCAGAAGCACCATTGGATGACTGTGTATGTTGGAGTCAGAGGGAGCCCTAGTAAAACTGACATATTATGTTTTATGATGATGACTTTGCTCCCCTATGAAACCACAAAGGATTGTTTGCAGGCTCAGTGGTCATTGATTTGGGGATAAAGCAGGACTGTGAAATGCAAGAGGGTCCAGGGGTTAGAGTACTGCACCTGGAGTTGGGAAGATGGGACCTCTGTTCTTCCCCAGGTACTTATTATCTGTGTATTAAGGCACCTCCTTAACCTTTCTGAGCTGCAGTTTCCTTAACAGCTAAAATGTACATAACATTTTAAGATTACAAAGTACTCTACGTGGCATCTTGTTTAATTCTCACTACTACCTTGTGAAATGAGTGCTATTATCATCCACATTTAACAGATGAGGAAACTGAGAGTTTGAGAACTTACGGGACTCAACCAGAGTCATACAGCTAATACATGTCTAAGATCCTATATTAACACTCAGGTCTCCTAAGTCCAGCATTCTATCCATTCCAGGTGCTGCATCTGCCAACTGGGAGGAATCATAACACCTACTTCTCAGAGTTGGGAGGTTTAAATGAGACACTGTCTGTAAAGGTTTATAAACTTTAAAACCCAATCAACTGATATCATTTATGGGGCCTGGGGCAATTTATGTTGTGTTACTTCCTACAATGCTTCCCACAGACACACAAACTTTTTAAAAAATTATCTGTATACAAATTAAAATGCATCCTTGAGGGGTCCTGCAGGAGACCAAGAAATGCCAACATGGCAGGCTGAAAGGAGCCTCTAGCATGCCACTCTCACTCATTTTGCTTCATGATGGGGAGGAGTTTGTTGGCTGATTATGGGAGCATGGGCATTTTTAGTACCCACTAGCCCAGTCACCTCCTTCTGTATCAGAAGCTCCCTTCCCGCTCCCCACCTATCACTGTCAAACTGCAAAAGGTAGGATGGAGGGGTGCAAAATGTGGACCACAGGACCATCTCCTGCAGACTTAGCATAAATAACCTAAAATATATAACAATAAATAAATAATAATAAATAATAAAAATAAAATAATAAATAAATAATCTAAAAACCTATTATTAGTAAAAAATAATCCCAAAATGAGAAAAAAATTATCTTCTCTACACTCCAATAAAGCCTATAGAGTGGTAAAAACATGATTTGAGGAATTTTCCCCATCTATGAATATTAAAGACCTCCTACCCCTATCATTTTAAAGCCTGCCCTCCCCATGTGGCTGTTTCTTTTCTTCACATCACCTTGTCAGTTTACATTTAAGCTTACGAGTCTGGCAGGATGCCCCTGGCCTTCAGCAGGAAAGGAAACTCATGGGAGTGACATCAAAATATTAAAAGCTGGGCTCTGCTTCTCCATTTCCGCTTTGAAACCTTATTTTTTGATAAGACTTTATTAGGGATGAATGAACAACAGCATCTATTTTCCCTTTATGGTGAAGGGGATGTATTTAGATGTCTAGAGAAAACTAATGAGAATTCCATGTTATACCTGTCTGCCCCACATCCCTTAATGTGAGCAGAGGAAACTTAGCTAATATATTTATGAAAGGCTATGAAATAGTGTTTCAGGATACTTAACTGGTAAATGGAGTGAAGGCATCAGTCCAGCCTACTTACCTGGTAAATGGACAGGGAGCAATATGATTTGTGAGTATTAAAGTTTATTTCTGCTTCATTTTGTCTCCTAAGCCTCAAGAGAAAATGGTACAGAAAAGTTTCAGCAGAGGCGTGATGATTCTAATGGCTGGTTCAACCATCCCACAATGAGTAGGGGAGGTTCTCTCTACCCCTGTATAAATATATGCAGCTTAATATACTATAAATATATGCAGACTCATTCTCCAAAACATAAGACAGATAATCAGACTTTATCTTGTAATCTCAATTATAGAAAACAGGAGTCCAAATGGAAAGAGGATGAGTTTACTTAGGGCCATCCTGCATAAATAAGGTTGAGACCTCTTTGTATCTCTTACTTCTCTCCCAGGTGAATAGAAAGGCTTCTTTCTGCCCCCAGTTACTCTCTGTCTCCAACTCATTTTTCTACACAGCTGTCAAATATCCCGTACTCAATCTTCAGTGGCTCCTCATTTCCTCTAGGGTAAGGTCCTAACTGCTCGGCCTGTCAATTACAGCCCTTCATAATGTGCTTCTCACCTACCATCCCATCTTCATTTCATATTTTGTATTCTCCATTCTAGTCAAAAGGGTCTTCTACCTGTTCCTTGTACAAAACCCTCCACCTGCCTCTTCCCATGTCTTTGTGCCAATGAATCTCCACTTCTAGAATACACTCTTTTCCTACCAAAACTCAGGGAATCCCTAGCTTCTTTACAAAAGCATGGTTCCTGGTGTCATTCAAGGACATTACCTTGGTGTTAGCATTCTCTCCCTTCTGAAACTATTTTTCATTACTTTTTATATCCCTTGTGCTAATCGACTTGCATCAATACTGCACCCCATTCCAATAAAGCTCTTTGAGAGAAAGAATTGTTCCATTTTTTGGATGTTCAAGGCACTTCATAGGAACTGCATACATGTTTGTGGAATTGAATTGAATTTCCCCATTCTTCTTGGGAAACTATCATCTGTCAGAGGCACAGGTTTATACAGAAAACCTGAGAATACTGATACATCAAAGAGAAGGACAGAAGCCAAGCAGAAAAAGAATTTCCACTTTTACAAGCACTTCCCAAAATTTAAAGTTGATAAAGACAAATACATTCAGTTTCCCTTTCCCAAATTCTCATCTTAGGAAAGATATGGTTCTCAAAGTAATATCCTAAGATCATTGGAAGCCTACAGGGGACTTCCAGGCAGTCAACGCATGGATGGTAGATGAGTCTCTCCTGTTAATGTTCATAATACAGTAACGACTGTACTTCTGATACAAGTTAATAATGTACTTACAATGCTGGGTTAACCAGATGTTGCATCCCTGGTGTTTCATGAAAAATAGAGCCACTGTAGAGTCATTCATTCTGGGGAAGTTGATGGCATACCATCAACAGAGCCATGATTTGTAATTTATGCACTCATGAAGGACAACAAAATGCACTTTCAATACAGCTGAGGGGTGGAGGGGAGAGGAGACAGCCTGCAGCTGGGGAAGCCATCATAGAGTGGGGGAGCCCTTCAGGGTTGTGTGGAAGATAGAACAGTATACCCGGCCTGAGGGAGAGAGAAAGCCTCCATCTGGTAGCTTTCCTTTTTAACTAATTATTTTTGCTAGTTAGTTTCTAAGTTCAGTTGTTAACTATGTATAAGATGATCTCAAAGCCCCAAGTCAACTCAAGTAGTTATGATACACATTGATAATTTTTTTTGTGGTTTTGCAGTGAAAAACAGGATCACATAGCAGAAGACAGTATGTTTTTTTAAACACCAAAGTGATCTGCAAACAGAGGAGAAATAGTTTGAAAAACCGAGGCAATGCCCCACGTATGCCCTGAATTCACTTTTGCACTGCACAGTACCATGGAATTCACATAGTTCTTTTAGCAGTTTATTTTATACTCTTTGGCTTTAGGATTCTTATTGCATCAAGTTATCTTAATCTTATGTAGCACCTTATTCAATATTAATATTATGGGAAGATGGGACTATGAATGATGGTTTTTCCTCGCTACACAAAAATTAGAATGAAATAGAAACTGCAGTCCATTTTACATTTCTTCCCCCTAATAGAGTGTTCTGCATTCTGCTATAGAATTCAGTCATCAACATAGTCTCCTTACAAGCTGATAAATGTTGGAGGTGTAGTTTGCAACCAAATAATTTGTTAAGGAACCTTTGAAACTGGAAAGAATTAGGAAGAGCTGTGCAACATATGTGATAATTTGTCTAAGGTTTTGAATACATAGTCCTACCTGATTTCACAGCTCCAACCCAGAATTAAGGTTGACACAGAACAATTTGATTCACAAGCTTTGGCAGCATAGTTAAAATTTACCCTTGCTTGTTTACCATCAGGCTTATCTGATGGAGATGTCAGTGTGAAGATTCCCAGGCAGTACTTAATAGAGCTCTTCAGTTGTTTGAATGCAATGATTTTTGTGGGATAAAGGACCTAACTAGAAGAAATATATTTCCCTATTAGGGTATACAGATGCTTTCATTTCCAGGAATGTGCAGTTGATTCCATTAATGAGTTAGGGAATGTTTTTGATGTAACAGTCTATGTATAATTAGTTCCAAATTTAAATTGTGCAGGTAGAATTATAATTGCAATGGGAATTATTTGCCTGGTGTTTTGCCTTTGATTTTTTTTTTCATTTAAATGCCTTGTTGTCTTGGATGGGGTTTTGGCAAACATTATAGATGTAAGGATTAATAATAGATAATGGGTACATAATTGTATCACGGAATCATTGAATCTCAGACTTGAAAGGGACCACAGAGGTTATCTCTTCTAATTCATAGATGAGGAGGAAATGTCTTCTGTAGTATCCCAACATATAATCATCTAATATCCACTTGAATTTTTCCAACAATGGGGACTTATGTCCTGATGCAGCCCTTTAAACTTTGGGACCTCTATAATTATTGGTCTTTTTTTTCCTTATGTAAGCTATGTAACTCTGAGGGTTCTCATTTCCGACTCCACTCTCAAAGAGAAGTTGTGTCCCAAGAGGTTAGTTACATTTACCCCTCAGTGCTCTAGAGGTAAAACTGAGCAGGATGATTACCTAATGCCATTATCTTGAACCCCCATAGGCATGTTTTCCACCTCATCAGTTGAGAATCATTTGGTCAACTAGCATTTTAGAAAAGGGTATTTACTAAGGTGATATATTAAGAAAATTTGGTACCAAACTTCCTTGCCCATCCTCCTGCTTCTACCCCCCAAAAGGTGTGTGCCACACCATCTCACAAGTACATACAGAGTCCAGGGGAAAGTTGGCTCAAGCATAGAGAACACAAGTAAAAAAGGGGTTGCTCACAGCTCCTGGGTGCTGGAAGTTCTTTTCTTCCATTTATGGAATGCCAAAGAAGCTTCCCTTACAATCAATCTGTAGCCATCTCTCTTTAGCTCATGACAAAGGCATTGCCTTCAGCTGATCTCAGAGTACAGCTAAAATATGGTTGGGAAGGTGGAAAGGCCAACATCCTCCAGAACTTGGAAGCTTTCAGCGTCACCCTCTAGTGAAAGGAGGCTAAGGCTGAAGGCTCTACATCTCCTTCTGCTCACCCCACATACATTTCAACTTTAGAGGTGTACTGGAAAGCCTCTTTTGCTCCAATTTTGGGAATGAATCCCTTTTGAATTCACTTGGTAATTTATTGACAATACCTGGAGTATGAATGTTTCTTTAGCCTATCCAAACACCATTGTTGTGCAGCATCATTGAGTTTAAGACTTTCTCACTTAGCCTGAAGGCTATGATGAACTGACTTTTGGCAATCTTATTATCACTTACTTGTGTCGAGCCCTAATTTACCTCTGTGCAACTTTCATCTGTAACTCTTATTTTTGCTCTCTGAGGCCAAACAGAGTAAGTCTAATTCCACTTCCAATGGCAGTTTTTCAAATATTTGAGGACAACTATTATGCCACAGCTAAGTCCTGTGATCTATAGACTAAATATCCCCAGTTCCTTTAGCCAGGTCTCCTATGGCAATGTTGTTAAACTCCAGTAGAAACAGGAGACAGTAAACCTGATACCTCTGTCCTATAGTATGGTTTTAAGGTCCCTCACCATTGTGATCACTCACATCTGGACCAGTTGAGTTTGTCAATGTTTTTTGTGTCACAATTGAAATCAAGCCAGCAAACATTTATTAAGCACTTACTTCAAGGAGAAGGGAAAGGAATAAACATTTACATAGTACCTACTATATGTGAGCCACTGTGCTAAGTATTTTACAGATATTATCCCATGTAGTCCTCAGAACAGACCTCCAAGGCAGACACTGTTATTGTTATTATATAAGAATAATAAGCTTCTTACAGGCATCAGTGCTACAAAAAACTCCCCAGGCTTTTCATACATACATTAGTAAGAAAGTTAGTCTCGTTTTTGGAATTCATAGGACAGACACCAAGCAGACTGCTTTATCATCTTAGATTTTCTTCTCTCTTGGGAGCACTGTTTTGGAAAAGGGGTCAACTCAGAAATACTGATAGCCAAGGGGCATACTAACTAACAACCAGACCAGGGAGTGCTCAGCTCCCAAAGCCTAACAATCAAGCAAAAAGTGAGTTCAGAGCTTTAGACCTAGAAACTTTTATGAATCAATAATGCATTATTATAATAATCATATGGTTTTTAGCAGATAGAATTTAAGGATTAAAAAATTATTGTAACTCAACATTATTGGGAATAGAAACAAATGTAATAAGGAAGGAATAAAACCCTTATTTCTTGAAATTTATGGCTCACTAGTTGATATTGTGAGACCCAAATCTGGTTGCATTTCCTATCTTAATGCTTCTAAGATGTGTTTGTATTTGACCAAAGGAAAATCAAATTTTAAAGCAAAAGACAATTCATGGTTAGTGTTGATGGAGTGTATGTGAGGAAAAAGAGAGATATTGGAGGTACTTTATTGCAACAATCTCTTTGTATCTGAGCTTAATCAGGGAGGTAATCAGCTGTCTGAAACAATCTTTTCTTTTATAAAAGGAAAATAGGCACATTCTTGCCAAAGGAACTTTCTAAGCTCTTGACTCTGTCAAGAATAAGGCAGAAATAGATTTACAATTCTTTGTTTTGGGAATCAAGAGTATAAGACTATAGTATGACCCAGCCTGGTTTGCTGATTTGTACGAACAACAGACAAGTACATCCCTGTTGCTTTCTATTTATTTCTCTGACTGACAAAAACGATGAAACAACAACAATAAGAAATATTGATGGTACAGAACCACTGGTGTCACCAAAAAAAAACCCCTGCTTTCTAATCTGAAGCTTGTTCCCCTGTGGGCACAAAGTTCAAGTAAAGTCAACAGTACTCACTATGTGCCAAGCATTGTGGTAAGTGCCTGGGATACAAAATAAGGCAAAAGAAGGCCCCACCTTCAAGGAGATCACAGTCTATCACAGGGAGAAGAGAAGTGGCTCAGGACAGAGCTTCAGGTGTAGACGAATACCCAGCAAAGAAGACTGAGAAGAAGTGGTCAAGTAGGATAGTGGTAGAAAAGAACCCACAAGTCAGGAAGGCCTAGGTTCAAGTCTTGCCTCTGACACACACAGGTTGTGTATCGTGATTAAGTCACTTCATGTCTCCATGCTCCAGGTAACTCTTTTCAGGCTATTATTTGTAGAAGCATTGCTGAAAGCAGTGTGGTATAGGGGAAAGAAGCTTCAACTTGGATTACAGGACTAGAGTTGGAATCCAGCCTTTACCACTTACTTGGGAAAATCACTTGAATTTCTCAATCCTCATTTTCCTTATCTGTAAAATGATGGTGGTCACTAGATAGCCTCTAAGGATTTTGTAGATCTAGATCTTAGATATAGAGACAGACAGACAAAACAGTGTAAGTGCTCACTGCGCTAAGTGCTGGGGATATAAAAACAAGATGGTTCCTACTCAATAGAAGACAAAAACATAGAGGGGAGTTAGAACAGATTGCAGTGGGAGGGAGCATACCCACTGAGGGACCAGGTAACACATGTGGCTGTAAAACAGAATGGAGACTGAACTAGAAGTGGAGATCTGGTGATCTTATTTGTTCAGGGAGTTTCATCACCTGGGGGTCCCCATACCAAAAAAAATTCTGAGTGGGAGAGGAAGAAAGAGGGGGCAAAAGAGGGAGGGGAAGAGATACTCTCTAGGGCTTAAATTTCAGGAAATTCATCTAGAGATTCTAGAACTATCTCAGAATATTTCTCTTTAACTTGCCAGACCTGTAGTGGTGGCATCAAAAGACTTAGGGCATTGTCCTGGTCCTTTCACTCACTAGCCATGTGATGTCTCAAAGGCCCCAATTCTTCCTCAATAAAATGTAGATAATACTTATACAAACTATAGGGCTATCTCATAGGGCTATTATAAGGATGAAATAAATGTATAACAATATAATGAATATATAATAAATAGTATCTATAGTGTGCATTATTAGTTTGGAGTGCATCAGTGATGAGTATAACAGGAACCTGGTAAATTTGTTCTCAACCTGCTCCAAAAGAGATGCATTCTATATATTTTTGGCACCTTCTTCAGTCTAGTTAATATTCAGGTGCATTTCTGTGAATCAGTTAGAAGCAAATGAAATGCAGATGACAAGAGGTGACCCAGCAGAAGGAAGCCAAGCTGGTCTGGCAATGGGAATGGGAGGGTGTCAAAAGGTGGGGGTTGGCCAGCTGTACCCTTCCTACTGACATCCTGTTCTCTCCAGTTAGCGAAGGCAAGTAAGGAAAAAGAGATTCGGTTCTTAGAAGAATATGTACCAAGTCCTTAGCCAACCTTTACAGTCTTGCTTTCAAGTGTCATTGCCACAGAGCCCTCTCTTGGGATAGAGCCCATGGCAAATACCACTATCTACGTGTCTTGTTCAATTTGTGTTAAATGATGAGGGTACAGAAGGCAACTTCTCCTGGAGTGCCACAGCTTGAAGACTGCAGAGCAATGAAAATGAAATTAGAGCCTAATGTGTCTAGACAGAGTATTTAAGCAACCAGAGAAGCAGATATCACTCTGGTCCACTCTATCAATGATGCATGGTTTTCTTCTCTTTGCCTCAATTCATTCTAGACCCACCTAAAAAGAAAAAGAAAAAAAGAGGAAAGATATAAAATGTCTGACATTGCCATGCATATTTTTTCTTCTAAATTCATCAGTGTTCTAAATCAATCCATTTCCTTTAGTCAGTGGTTCATTTATGACTTACCATCTTTATTCCTAGGAAATAGCATGCAATATAATATTCAAAATTGACTTTCTTGCCACATATGGAATTTCCTAATTATTACTTCTATATAGCCTTTTAGCATTCATAATTTAAATGATGGAGTATTAGAAAGGATCAAAAAAGGGGGGGAGCAGAATTAGATATCTTTCTCTATGGCATTTTATACAAAAAAAATGAATAAAGATTTAATGCAAAAAGCAATAAACAAATAGAGCACAATGCCCAAGAATAGAAACAAACTAGTCCCAACTACAGGTAGGAAAGGAGATTGTCCCACACAGACCTGTTTATGTAAAAAATAAAAGGTAACAAAAAAGCATGCTTGTAAGAATTGTAACTAGGAGTTTTGGTACCTGAAACTTATTAGGAAACATTTTGACATAACCACAATATCGAGTTTGCTTAAGCATGATTTCTTCCATAAGAAACAGGGAAAATGCAGAAAACCACACCATTTCACAATTAACTCATAAACTACAATGCTTCTGACACCTACTTTCACAAGAAAACTTCAGGGCTTTGTCAGGGTAATGTGTCATTTTATTGCTTATCTTCTAGTGCTATAGGAGTTATGGACAGAAGAGGGACAGTTCACACTCCTACCTTTTACCATTGTCTCCAGTCCCCAGGGCTCAGAGTTGCAGCACAAGAGACTCAATGTTGCAGCCTAACCAATGCTGACAGGACTTTGCCAGCCTGCTACTTGGAACCTGAAATTAGGCAGATCAGTAGCCAAAGGAATTAAAAAAGCTTGAAGAGACTGGGATGTCACTATTTATTTTAGTACTAATGTATTAACCATTAACACATATAAAACTGATACCATTTTTCATTAGGTTCCTACTTTTATTTTATCATATTCATGAAGTTTTGGAGCATTATGCCTCTATTCCATTTCTTCATTGTTCCTTATGGTGTGTTCTTTATTGCCCAATTTTGCATAGCATGCTGCTTCTGGAGAATTTGTACTTCTCTTTGTAACAGAACTATCTATATGGAACTTTTTGACTCCTGAAGCCAAGAAGAAACTCCTCTGATTTGGGGAATACTTTTCAGTAGCTTAGAAATAAAGTTATCTTACCAGAAATTTGAACCCTAGTAGAAATTCTTTTGTGGGGGGCAGAGTCAAGGTGATGGAGAAAAGGTAAGGACTCATCTGAGCTCTTCCCCAAATCTCTCCAAAGATGTTTCAATAATGCCCTAAAATAAATTCTGGGGTGGCAGAAACCACAAAAGTACACAGTGAAACAATTTTTCAGCCCAAAATAACTGAGAAGTTCAGCAGGAAAGATCTGTTGCAATGGGGTGAGAGTGGAGTGCATTCTAATGCAGGTCATGCCCTCACAGACTGGGCCCCAGCAAACTAGGTGCAGGTCTTGGGAGTAACTGAATCAGCAGTAGCTGCTTCAAAAGCTCTCAGCCCACAGACAGTAAGGACCTCAAATGACTGATCAGAAGATTACAGGGGTCTCTTTGTTGTCACTGGGGGAGGGCTCTTCTACTTTGTGCATACTCAGATCCAGGTCACAGTCCTAGGTGGCAGTTGCAGGGCAAGGAGGATCAGTAGCACACCAGAGTTGGCATTCCCAGGGGAGCCAGGACACTCATCACAGTTCCAGGGAAGACAAGAGTGCTTGTAGTCACTCACAGGGCAGAACACTTGCCAGAAGAGTAGTAAAAACAACTCTCCTTAGATCATATCAACTTAAAAGAACTGAAAATTTTCAGGGCCCTGGAAGTGTCTCTGACAATAGTTGCACATAACTCTTGAAGTTTGGGACACTACACCTTTCACCCTGGAAGCAAGGACTCACTTTAGCAAAGAGCCAAAAATCAAGAAATAGGCAGGAAAAATGAGCAAATGATAGAAAAAATTTCTTACTATTAAAATTACTATGGGGACAAGGAAGATCAAAATACACACTGAGAAGATTGCAAAGTCAAAACTCCTATATCCAAAGCCTCCAAGAAAAATATTAATTGGACCTGAAAAAGGATTTTTAAAAATCAAGTAAGAGAGGTAGAGGAAAAATTGGGAAGAGAAATGAGAGTGATGCAAGAAAAGCATGAAAAATGAGTCAAGGGCTTGGTAATGAAGGCACAAAAAAATACTGAAGAAAACAACCCCTTAAAAACAGACTAGGTCAAATGGTAAAAGAGGTTCAAAAAGCCAATGAGGAGAAGAATGCTTTAAAAAGCAGAGTTGGACAAATGAAAAAGGAGGTCTGAAAGCTCATTGAAGAAAATAATTTCTTAAAAATTAGAATGGAGCAAATGGAAGATAACGATTTTATAAGAAATCAAAAAACAATAAAGCAAAACTGAAAAAAATGGAAGACAATGTGAAATATCTCATTGGAAAGCAACTGACCTAGAAAATAGATCCAGCAGAGATTTTTAAAAAAAATTATTGGGTTACCTGAAAACCATGATCAAAAAAGGAACCTAGACATCATCTTTCAAGAAATTATCAAGGAAAACTGCCCTGATATTCTAGAACCAGAGGATAAAATAGAAATTGAAAGAATCTACTGATCACTTCCTGAAAGAGATAGCAAAATGAATACTGCCAGGAATATTGTAGCCAAATTCCAGAGTTCCCAGGAGAAAATATTGCAAGCAGCCAGAAGGAAACAATTCAAGTATTGTGGAGCCACTGTCAGGCTAACACAAGATCTAGCAGCTTCAACATTAAAAGATTGGAAGGCTTGGAATATGATATTTCTGAGGGCAAAGGAGCTAGCACTGCAACCAAGAATCACCTTTCCAGCAAAACTGAAAATAATCCTTCAGGGGAAAAAATGTATACTCAATGAAATTGAGGACTTTAAAGAATTCCTGATAAAACAACCAGAGCTGTACAGAAAATTTGACCTTCAAATACAAGATTCAAGAGAAGTATAAAAAGGTAAACAGGAAAATGAGATCATAAAGCACTTAGTAAAGTTAAACTACTTACATTCCTACATGGGAAGATGATACTTGCAATTCATAAGAACTTTCTCATCATTAGGGCAGTTAGAAGGAGTATATATAGACAGAGGTCACAGGTGTGAGTTGAATATGATGGGATGATATCTTAAAAATAAAATTGAGGGATGAGGAAGAGAAATGCATTGGGAGAAAAGGAAAGGGAGAGGGTAGAATGGGGTTAATTATCTGATATGAAATAAGCGCAAAAGTGCTTTTACAGTGCCTGAGGGGAAGATGGGGGAGGTGGCAGGAAACACTTGAACCTTACTCTCATTGGAATTGGCTCAAAGACGGAATAACATATACACCCAATTGGGTATAGAAATATATCTTATCCTACAGGAAAGAAGGAAGGGGAGGGGATAAGAGAAGGGAGGGGTGCTCATAGAAGGGAAGGCAGATTGGGGGAGCTGTTAGAAGCAAAACACTTTTGAAAAGGATGAAAAGGGTTAGAGAATAGTAAAAACAGGGAAATAGGATGGAGGGAAATACAATTAGCAACCATAACCGTGAAAAAATTTTAAAGCAAGTTTCTCTGATAAAGTCCTCATCTCTCAACTATATAGAGAAATGAGTGAAATTTATGGGAATAAGAGTCATTCCCCAATGGATAAAACATGAGGAATGAGTCTTCAGATGAAATTATAAAAATTTTCTATAGCCATATGAGAAAACGCTCCAAATCACTATTGATTGGAGAAATGCAAGTTAAAACAATCTTAGGTACTACCTCAAACCTATTAGATTGGCTAATGGGATGGAAAAGGAAAATAATAAATATTGCAGGAACTGGGGAGGGAGGAAGATGGGGGAATTGGGACACTAATACACTGGTGGTGGAGTTGTGAACTGATTCAACCATTATGTAGTACAATTTGGAACTATGCCCAAACATGTATTAAATCATAGATACTCTTTTACCTAACAATACCACCACTAGGTCTGTATCCCAAAAGAGATAATAAAAAATCCCAGAAGGAAAAGGACCTATATGTACAAAAATATTTATAGCGATTCTTTTCTGGTGGTAAATAATTGAAAATTGAGGGTATGCCCATCAACTGGGGAATGGCTGAACAAGTTGTGGTATATGACTGTGATGAAATACTGCTGGCTATAACAAATGATGAGATAGATGCTCTCGGAAAAACCTAGAAAGACTTACATGAACTGATGCAGAGTGAAATAAATGAGTAGAACCAAGAGACAAATGGGATCCCAAATGGGATCTCAAAGGGTTGAACATGACTGAAATGATACAACAACAATTTCCTGACTCCAGGCCCAGTGCTCTATGCACATGACTGAAGCTACTGAATAACAAAAACAACAGTTAACAGCAATCTTGTAAGATGATCAACCATGAATGAATTAGCTGTTCTCAGTAATATAATGATCTAAGACAACTCTGAAAGAATGATGAAGAAAAATGCTATCCATCCCCAGAGAAAGAACTGATAGAATCTGAATATATATATAGAAGCATACTTTTTTACTTTATATTTCTTGGGCATTTAAATTTTGATCTGTGTTTTCTTTGATAACATGGCTAATATGAGAATATGTTTTGCATGACTACACATGTATAACCTACATCAAATTGCTTTCCTTCTCAATGAGGGGAGTGGAAAGAGGAGAGACTTTAGAATTCACTTTCAAAAATTAATGAAATTGTCTTTACATGTAACTGGGAAAAATAAAATACTAAATTACAAAAAAAGATTCTTTTGTAATAGAAATGGTCTAGAAGGCAACATATTATTCAATCACACCTTCAATGACAATGAATTTTATTGTTTTACTGGTTCTGGCAAAAAGTGAGAATTTTACTAAAATGTGTCCAAATCCATTATAAAACCAATGCATTTTTTTCTTCCACTTATAAAAAGAAATCTGAATACAGGCAGTTTCCCACTGGCAAATATATTGTACTCCAAAAATGTGTTTTAATTCCACTGTTGGCAAGAGGAAAGATCTTTTCCCATAAAATCAATGTTTTCAATGGCGATGGGTGAAACAGGACCATCAATACATTCTGTTTCAGGTACCTAGTTTAGTAGTTAGTACATTAGTGATTTCATCAATCTTAGTCCATCCCTGCCTTATCTTATAAGATTCTCTTCTCTATACTTCCACGAATATTCCGCAGAGTATTTGCTTTATCCTTTGATATTTTTCCATGTTTCTACATGAATATTCCACAGAATATCTGCCACGCTCACTAGAAGCTTTCCTATGGTTCTTTTAATATTTTGAGGATATCAGTGCCATCATTAAATAACCAACAAGCTTATTTTTTCTTGTCATGCATGTTCTTGATGATGCCTTATATAACTTTCTTAAATACATTGGTGGTATGATAAAGTTTACTTACATCTGCTAAGCATCTTTCTATTAGCCTTTGAATAATCTACAAGTAGTATGGATTTCTCTGAAGTTACAGTGTTCCATGATTTGCAGCTATATAGTGAGAGGCTCTTGGGGTTACAAATACAGCTTTTGTGGGAGGGAGCAGCTTAGAATCATTGAAAGTCCTACACAATCTCCCAAGAGAAATCTAGTCTTTTTCTTCAGAGAATGATGCTGAGCTAGATCTAACCCACTCTCCATTTTCACAGCCTGTCAGAGATATAAGTACTGATTACTGCATGCTACCCATCTAATTGCATGCCATAGCAAGTGGAGCAGCTAGATGGTGCAGTGCATAGAGCACAGGGCCTGGAATCAGGAAATTGTTGTTGTATCATTCAATCATGTTCAACCCCTTTTGATCCCATTTGGGGTTTTCTTGACAAAGATACTGGAGTGGTTTACCATTTCTTTCTTCAGCTTATTTTACAGATGAGGAAACTGAACCAAACAGAGCTAAAGAAGATGAGTCTTCCTGATTCCAAGCTCTGTACTCTATCCACTGCACTACCTGGCTGCCCCCGAAATCAGGAAGACCTGACTTCACATCTGGCCTTGGACACTTATTAGCTGTGTGACCCAACCCTGTTTGCCTCAGTTCCTCATCTGCAAAATGAACTGGAGAAAGAAATGGCAAACCACTCCAGTATCGTTGCCAAGAAAACCCCAAATGGGATCTCAAAGGGTTGAACATGACTGAAATGATACAACAATTTCTTGACTCCCTGCCCAGGGCTCTACGCACATGACTGAAGCTACTGAATAACAAAAACAAAAGTAAATGTATCTTTTTAGATTACTCAGTAATAGATTTAGAGATGGAAAACATCAGAGGTTTAAGATTAAGTCCATTAAGCCCAATTAAGTCCATTAAGTCCAATTAAGTCTATTAAGTCCAATGTTCATCCTTTTTTCCTTTTGTAGTCTCAGATGAGGAACCTGAGGCTCAATGAGGGTAAGTAACTTCCCCAAGAACACACAGGTAGCAAGTGGGAAAGGCAAGATTTGAATCTATATTCAGAGGTTGCCAAGTCCAGTGCTCTTTCCCTTTTACTACATCTCCATCCCCTTGGAAATTGCTGTGTGGATTGCTAAGGAAATCTCTTTTGAATGAACATGGATTCAATTTCCACATGCTTTTGAAATCACAAAGGACATACATTACCAAAAAAAGTAGTGAGCACATCACGTAGTAAGAGTGAGAAATGAGAGATGGATATAACGGATTATTTTACCTGGTACCCATGAAGTATAGAAAAATACTCACAAAAGTATCTGTAACGTTGAGGATTTATTTAAGATCATTGACAAGATTTATACAAGATGACACATGAGTAATGAACTAGTCAGAAACTTGGGACCGTTCTATACTTCCATTTCTATGTAAAAAAAAGTCATTTTTGGTAGGTTAACTAATCTCTGGGAGTTCCTAAATCAGTGTGTAAGCAGTGTTTGATACTGAATGATAGATAATATACTGTTAGTAGCTCCTTAACTTATTCTACATTAAAAATGTGAACTGAACACTAACCCCCTCCAAATGTCCCAGACATGTAGTATCTCTCAAAATAGAAGAGGAAAACAATGGGCATCTATGGCATTTACTATCACTTTATAAATTTAGAATTAGAAATTCAGTACTCAAGAAAATTTTCCTCTTGACACACTGTTTAAAGTTATGCATTGTTAATTGAGATGGAGAGAGTGAGGGTGGGGTGGGAAGAGTGCCAGGGAGCAGACACAGGCTAGTCATCTTTTTGCTGTTTTAACCAAAAAAAAATAATTTATTAAGATGACTTTACAATGTAACCAATAACAATAACAAACATTTCCATAACAATTTTGGGTTGTCAAAGTGATTTTCTCACAAGAACCTTCTGAAATAAATAAGATAAATATTATTATCCCCATTTAATACTTCAGAAAACAGATTGAGAAAGGTCAAGTGACTTAGCTAAGATTATGCAGCAAGGAAATCCTTGCTTCAAAAGCAAGTCTTCAGACTTCAAATTTAGCATTCTTTCCACTATGTTAGAAGTAAATATGATTAATATAGAGCAAACTTTTATAGATAACACCTCAGTATAATTCAACACATAATAATCCATAATTACTAGTTTGTTCTAACCTTGGTTTTACAAAATTATATCATTGCTATATTAGGTTTAGAAGGACCTAAGAAATGAAGAAAAAACCTAGGCCCACAGAAGTAAAATATTATGACACTATCCATGTGACCTTAAAGCATTTTATTTCTCTGAAACTCAAGTTTTCTCAACAACAAAATGTAAGGGTTGCACTAGTGGTCGTTGTTTGTTCTTTGCTCTCAAAGAAGACCATGACATCAGGAAGGTGACGCCATGACTTTCAAGTGAATTGGATTTAAGTGAGAGAGGGATGTGCAAAGTCACCAGCCTCACTTTCTCCTGGAGTCCTCTGGGTCCAGTGTCAAAATATAGATCAGGATGACTGGAGATGGCCCCCACGCAATGGGAGAGCATGGCCTTTTGAAGCAAAGGTTTTCCCCAGGTCTCAGTTTGACTGAGGCAGCACCCATTCAGTGATTAAAGATAGGTAAGAAATGAAGAAAAGAGTGGCCACTTTTACCTAGTCCAAAAAAAAAAAAAACCCATCAATCTGGGAGGGAAAGAACCTCAGGGTTTCTGGCCAAAACAGAAACAATTACTATTTACATTTACTCAGAGCAATCAGTGCCCAAACAATGGGCTTGGGCTGGGATCTACTGCTGGTCAATCAATGAGAATCAGAGTGTTTAAGGATTTAAGGTTTAAGATAGAAATCTAGCCAGTATACCCCAAGATATCTTGAGGTTTTAGGGATCAAAATTTACATTCCTTCGGGCAGAACACCTGCAGGTAAGGGTATGACACCCTATGCGGACAGAGGGAGAGCAGATAAATATAAATCAATTTTTTGCTGCTTGTGCTGATTTTGGCCTGATAACTAACACCAAAGAAAGAGACAAAATGGTCCTTACCCAGGGACAGCAGATTCTGGATATTCTCCACCATGACCTCCTTGTGCAGCTTTTTCTGAGAATGGTCCAAGAGGCACCATTCCTCCTCAGTGAAATCTACAACCACATCCTTGAATGTCACAACCTCAAATGAAACTCAAAGAGAGAGAGAGTAGAACTGAATTGGAAGCAACCTAGTCCAATTTACTCATTTCTTGACCTAGGAAAATGAAGCCCAGAAAAGTAAACTGCTTTGGTTAAAGTCACACAAGGAGAAAGAGCCAGGATCTGAACTTAGATCCTAAGACTCCAAATTCACCTTTCTTTACACTGGATCATGATCTCTAATAGACCGATGTAAATGATACTAATAGACCATAGATGCATGATACTAGTAGACCAATGTAAATTTCTTAATCACTTTTCTCTTGCCCTTCTACTATAACAAAGATGCAAAGATGGTTATGAGCCCCTGATTGAGCAGAGAGAATTAGCAGCAGTGGTCTCTTCTTCCGTTCTGCTTGGACAAGAAACCCTATTATTGCCTCTGTCCCTTTCATATCTATTCCTTCCCATTGTAGGTGAAAGAATATTGGACAGGGATTGGATTATATTGTGACCTTCTGAGCTTCAAAAGTTGGAAAAATGAGTTGCCAGAGGTCTAGTGATGCGAGTCTATCACACAGTTTGTGGATAGCTAGGCCCAGTGAGGAGTAGCCTGCTTGACCCAACTCAACATGGATTGTAGGCAGCCAAGAGGGAGTGACTTTGTTCATCAGCATTTGAAAATGAGGTTGGTGAGTTAAATGCCTTGAATCAACTACTTTAAACTTAATCCATCTGTTTCTAAGGACTAAAGTGGAAAAGGGGAGTTTCCCTCAGGTGTTGGAAGAAAGTGTTTGTACTTCTCTCTCACAGACTTTCTCAGTAAATATCCATTTTTAAAAACCTTCCTGTTACTTGGTTAGATGATACTGACATTCTAATCACTGGCGATTGATATTGGGGAAAGCACACCAGAAAGGGGACTTGAGCCAATTGCATTGGAAAAATACCTCCAAGATCTGGGTTTCCATTAAACATTTGTTTGTTCTGTGGCAGTTTTCTTACCTGTAAAGTGGAGACAATGATAAATGTACTACTTGCGTTCTCGGGGTATTGTAAGGAAAACACTTTGTGCATCTGAAAATGCTTTTTAAGTATTAGTTATTATATTTTAACAAATAACTTTTGAGGCACTCACCTATTTTGTTAATCAAGCTATGTCCACACTTCAAAATTTTAATTTTCAAAATGACTGTCTTTCCTCTTGAAAGGCTGGTCACTCAAATAAGACAGGACTAAACCAATTATAAACATTTTTCAACATTTTGTTAACATATTTTGTGTATTTTTAACACCACAGTCATTTTTCGACATCTCCTTCCCCCTATAAAAAGTGGAGCCTTCCTAACTTGAAAAATATTGCATCAAAACTATCTGACAAAATGGCTGTGCCTGACAATGTATGCAACATCAGCAACCTATAATTGGCCCCCATATTCAATCCACTGTTGAGAGGAGACATGACTCATCATCCTTTCTCCTGACCTAGAATGGTCACTGCAAGCATCAATTTTCAAGTGGAATAATTCAAAAAGATATGTACCAACTGTCTAGCAGAAGGGTTTATGAATTCATCAAGGTCTGAGGCTAAACTGATAATTTCAGTGAAGATGCAAATTCGTTCACCAAATCCTAAAACATTCAATTAAGAATGACCTAATTTGAAAATCTGGACTGATAAAAATTTAAAACAAGCAAAAGGAAATAAGACTTTATACAGTAAAATACTAGATCCTATTACCTTCAAGAGAATGCTAAGTTACAGAAATCCAGAGCTGAAAGGGACTTCAGAGGTCATACAGACCAATCTCTATCTGAGCAGGAGTGCCGCCTACAATATTTGGCACAAGTGATCACTCAGCATTTGCCTAAATCTCTACAGCAATGGGTACTTGGTTGACCAAGTAAAGACTGGGCAGCCAATTCCATATGTACATAGTTCTAATTATTATAAAATATTGTTTTAAAATGTTTGCAGCTAGTTGGCTTAGTGGTGAAGTAGATAAGGTACCAGATATGGACTCAGGAAGACTCATCTTCCTGAGTTCAAATGTGGCCTCAGACCTTCGGCAAGTCACTCAACCCAGTTTGTCTCAGCTTCTGCATCTGTAAAATAGCTGGGGAAAGAAATCGCAAACCAAACCCCAAATGGGGTCACAAGAAGTCAGACTTGACTGAAACGGATGACACAATGGATAAAACTCTGGGTCTGGAGTCAAAAAGAAATAAGTTCAAATTTGGTCTTAAAGACTTACTAGCTACATGACCCTGGGCAAGTCATTTAACCTCTGTCTGCTTCAGTTTCCTCAGCTATAAAATAGAAATAATATTAGCACCTGTGTCCCAGGGTTATTGTGACTATTAAATGAGATAATATTTATAAAGCCCTTAACATATTGCTTAGCACATAAAATAATTAATAAATGCTTGATTCCTTCCTTTTTTTTTAAAGATACCTCCAAGTCCTCAGGGACACCCCTAGAACCATGAGGAGGAAATACAGCTAGCCTTGTTCTGGAGGACCCAACTCAGTTCAAATGGAAGTTGGGATATGGATCCCAAGAGTCATAAATAAAAGCTACGTGTGTCTTAATCTAACCTTAAAACCAAAGAATAATGGAATCTTAGAAATGGAAAGGACTCTATAGACTATGCAGTGCAAATTTGTTTTGCAAATGAGGAACTTGAATCCTAGAGAGATTAAATAAGCTGCTCAAAGCCACACAGCAAGTTATTGGCAGAGCTAAGACTTACTTGAATGAACTAAAATCTTCTGATTTCAAGTCCAGGGTTCTTTCCAGTCCACTAAACTGACTCACTTCAGGAAGTATTTTATTAAAGGAAAATATTGTATAGAAATGTTTACAGAAGCCAAACAAGATTTTTAAAAGAGATTTAAGTGGTTTCAGGACAGGATTATGTTACACATTATTTCACTTCAAGCTTCTGTTTTGTAATTGCAGCTGTCAAGGACTTCAGGTCTAGAAAGACAGTACATAGCATCCTTTTAACATCAAGGATCCAAAACAAATAGAATTGGATTGTATTCATACAAAGCATTTGAGTTGAAGGAAGCATATACTTTGAGAGTACTTCCAAGATCTCTGGAGGGGCACCTGTTAAAATAGGTAAGGCAGTATAGAGAAAATTTTCCTTCTTTAGTTGGCAAGTATAAACCTGAAACTCAGAGGCATGATGGGAAATGTCTAGCATCACCTACGAATATGGGATACATAAGAGGTATGTAGATCAAATGTTAGAGTTCAAATGCTGTTATTGTTCCCTGAAGGGTGATTGGGTGATCATCTTCTTTGGGTGACATGTCTTAGGTAATTTTACTAGTGAGTACAAAAAATTTCTTAGTTGATTTCTTTCCTCCTCATTATCTATTCCTACAAAGGTGCATGAATAATGAAATATGTACAATCAGAAATCTTTTCTATTTATTTGACATAAATCTGCCTTCACCCTGGGAGATTGTTTTCTACTAGCCTGCATGTAGTTTTCTTATTTTGTGCGTGCCAAATAGACTCTGCAAATGTGAAATGAGTGAAGCTAGGGCTCAGGAGGTTATTTAGTATGACTATGGTGGTAGCAACTAGCAGTTTCTATGTTCTCCTTCTTTTAGTGGGTGGAGAGAGAGGAGAGAGACAGAAAAATAATCTCCGTCAGAAGAACTGGTCTTTCTCTGTACCTTTCCCTACTTATAGGGGGCCTCACTGGCACAACACATTCCTATTCCCTGACAGAAGCTGTGAAAAAATCCTAGGGCAGGCCCACAGGAGTAGAGTCAATGTTTAAATAAACAAAAGTGTGCATCTTTTACATCATCATCATTATTATTAATTACTTTAGCTTGTATACTAAGTTGGTTTCAAAGTAGGAGGTGGAAATTTATGTTAAAAATGTCATTCATTTCATTAAGATTTCTATTTTGCCAATAATACATTCATCTGTGTATCATATGCAGGCTTTTGTCTGCTTCTCTGCTATTCATTAAAAAAAAAAGCCTGACTGCTAGGCCTAATTATCCATACCTGGGCAATATCATTCACTTGATAGCTGCCACCTAAAGTGAAAGCAGTTTCTAAGAAAAATGAACCAGCCTCCACAGTGTTTGCCTATAGCCCAAAACCATAACAAGGAACATAAAATGTCATAACTCCATGAAGAGGAAGAAGAAGAAGAAGGAGGAGGAGGAGGAGAAAGAGGAAGAGGAGAAGAAGGAGGAGGAGGAGGAGGAGAAGGAGGAGGAGAAGAAGGAGGAGGAGAAGGAGGAGGAGGAGAAGGAGGAGGAGGAGGAAGAGGAGGAGGAGGAGGAGGAGGAGAAGAAGGAGAAGAAAGAAAGAAAGAAACCTGTTAATTGGAAATTTATTCCTCAAGCAGATAAAGTAAAACTTTATCAATCTTATTGCTAAATGAGTTCATCTAAATCTCCTTTAAGTAGCAACCTCTTTTTTAGTGCATAGGAAAGGATTTGTAAATGTTTTATTTCCATACAACTTTTTAGAAACCTACCTATTTTGCACAATGCAGTCTACCTGTTACGTGAAGTTTCTCAGTGCCAGTGAAATGAAAAAAAGGCTGGACACCTTATAGTGAAGTAGCCAGACTATCAGGTAAGTAGAAATGGTGACCTTGTCGTTTTCCACAAATTTCTCATCTTTCAAAGTTTTCTATAACATTAATAATAGATGTGTAAATTACTAGAGTTCGAGTTATTCACTGCAAATTTATGCTATTAGGAGGGCTCCCTATGCAACACGTTTCCTTAGCAACTCTCCTATCATGACATAGCACTTGTCTCGTCTGATACACCAAATGCCTTCAGTGAAACAATGTCATACTCACCTTGCTTCTTTGGTGATTTAGATCATATGGGGAGCAATATTCCCCAGTTTTAAAAGATTAACAAGCACTTCTTTTTCTACAAGGGATAATATGAGACATTGATTACCATTTATTGAAGACAAGCATTTTGACAGGACTTAGGAGGTAAGATAATGGTATACTGTAGAAGGGAGATGATAAATATAAGAGTTGGCACTGAAAATGTGTGTGGGTAACTGTCTCCTTTTGGCTGTATCTACTTCTTTCTCTATTTTTAATAAATTTACATTGATGCCACAAACAATTTTTTATCCTTACCCAACTGAGAGAATTTGTTTCTTGGATGTTATTTTTCACCTTAACATAGGAAGAATACAAAATGATAACTTGATTCATATAATGTAAATTTCACTTTGTGAGTCACTACCCATGTGTTTTCTCTCCATCTAACTGTAGTAAAGCTTTGTTAATTCAAAACATGTTAGTTCAGGGGTTCTTAACCTGTGGTCTGTGAATTTGTTTTCCAAAAATATACTTTGATAAATGTATTTCAATAAAATCAGTTTCCTTTGTACTCCTATGCATGTTGAGGCATTTAAAAATATTACTCTGAAAAGGAGCCAATAGGTTTCACCAGTCTTCCAAGGGAGTATAAGACGCAAAAGAGATTAGGAACTCATACTAGTTAATAATTTGTATTAATTTGGAAAGAACTAGGCTGATGTGTACCAATGTATTATCAGTACAAATGGTTTTACAATTAAATTCACTATAAGTAACACTTCAGGGGTTATGATTAAGCAACTTTTAAAAAAAGAATATTCCCAAGCACTTTAGATGAATCGATTTGCCTTTAAACAATTTGTATGTTAATTGCAAATCAATTTAAACCTATTCATTAAAGCAAGTCCCTAAGCTCTCATTCTCATATGTAACACTTTCTAAGGCAACTTTCTAGGTAAATCTAACTTACTGAGTCTTCTGCAATGCTTTAAGAATCTGCCATTTTATTAAGAGTGGGCATTTTCCCTGCCAACTCAAATCTCAGAGTTTCTAGGACTTGGTAGATTATCTTCAAGAGTTGCTGTAGCCAAAAGTTCATCACCTTTCAGCCAAGCCTATGATAAACCTTTCTGAATTGAGACAGCCTGGTCCTCAGACAACAGACACACAGTCTGTCAGTGGGCTTGAACTTGAATCTTCTCCAACTGGCTGGAACCTGCCAGACCTTATGCTCCCTGGCACAGTATTTAAGATCCCAGGGTCACCTCCATTCTATGGTGAGGCATTAGAGGATGACTTTAGATCCCTACATCTATGAAAACATTAAAACTATTATTTCCTTTAAAAATTCTATAATTTGAAATTTTTAACTTATTCAGTTAAATTATTAAGACTTAACCAGTCTTCTCTCATTTAATCTGTGGAATATTTCATTCGCATATCAGAGGCTATAATCTATTATATTTTACAAGCAGTTTAAACATCAAGAATTTTAACCTGAGATAAAATTGTACGAGAGAGAACATGATAATATATTGCTTGCTATCATGTGTGCATGAGACATTTGTATTTCACAAGTATGTTGTCATTTTGTCTTACTGTTATACTCTGAAAATTACCCTCACTCACATTCATAGGCAAAACCCTTCAATTTCTAGTAATTTGGATACATAGATTTCTTTTAGCACTGAGAGTAGTAAGAGCTCTGTTTTGTTCCCCAACTACTTTAAAGGAAGTGAATTGGATTTAATATAGTAATTGAGCAGGGATGCCATGTACCAATCTCAAGAAAAGTGCTTTCCAGAGTCAGAGAATTATAAAAGCTGATTGCATCACAGGAGTCCTAGGACCGTACCTGTTATTTGTAACACCCAGAAATGAAACTTAAGGCCATGTTAAATTTAGCCAGACCTGTAGGGGTGCAATCATAAAATCTGTTTGTTCACATAGGGAATAGTCTCCTTGAACAGAGCATTTACTTTAGCCAAAAGATTCCTATACTTCACCAATGTTCCTAGCCCCAGTCCCATTTAAAAGCCCCTGGCCTCCTTCTCTGGTAGGAAACTGATTTGTTAGAAATTGCCTCTTGACAGTACCAAAACCAAATGTTCAGATGAGCTACCTCCTAGTTGTTTGTAATTAGAGGTCTTGATGAGTCTCCCTTCCCCCACTGGGCTCCAGTTCACACAAAAGCTCTCAGGAAAGTAGGCCTTAGTTCTAGTCATGAAACTAGATTGAGACGAGTGCTTTCTTTTTTTAACAAGAGGACCTCTTTAATACCAAAATGGCATGTCTCTTGTCCAAAGAGATACTGCTTTACTCAGCTTCACATTTGACATGGAATTGAGAAAGCAGGTTTTATGTTACCACCCACCCACACAGTACCTGAAGAACAGGACATGTTAAAATCTTACTTTACTCTCCTCCCTTAGAGTTAATCATCTCTCAAATCTCTGTCTTTCCTATCACCACTCATGCCTTGCCAAACCCCAAATCTGGATTACCTCCACCATCCACCTCTATTGCTCCTAGCCACATAGCTCTGGTGGAAATCACACAACCATACCATCTGGGTTCACTACAAATCTACCTGATCTCACCTAGGCCCTCATTGCTACAAGCCAATTTTATATCTTCCTATTCGTCTCCCAATTCCACTCTCAACAGCTCTGGCTCCAAATGTTCACTTCTATAGGCTCCTATTCCACTCCTGCCTCTTTCCTATATCTCAGAAGAGAATTTTACCTCATATTTTACGGGGCCAATTAAGGTTATTTGTTGTGCCTATTGCTTTTCCCACATTCAAGCTCTCAAAATCTCTTGATTTTGTTGTACATTAATTCTTCCTTTATTCTAGACTCTGATGAAAAGGTTACTCCTGATCTTACACTTTTCATCCCAGTGCTCCCATTTCCTCCATCAGTTTGTTCTTGCAGCCATCCATTTTTTCTCTAATCTTTAATTTCTACCTATCTGCTGGCTCCTTACTGCTTCTACAAACATTCTCAAGTCTCTTCTACCCTTAAAAATATTGCATTTAGCACCATCTTACCTTCAAACTATTGTCTTCTATTTTTCTTCCATCTCCCAGAGTACCACATGTCTCTTCTTCCTCTCATTCCCCAAGAGCCATCTCATATGACAAATTATAGACACATTTACACATATATACTTTTTAAAGTAGAAAATAAATCAGCACAACTTAATAGGATACATTGACAAAGTCCAAAAACATAGGCAATGTGTAATACCTGTGGAAATCCCATGTGCATTAAGGGGAAGGTTGGGGTAGTCTTCTCATAGCTCTTCATTTGAATCCCAAACGATCTTTGTAATTTTGTTATACTTTCTTTTGATTTTTGACGCGTTATCCTTTCCATTTACATTGTTGTATTTACTGAATGTATTGTTTTCTTGGCTCTGCTTACTTCACTTTGCATCAGTTCATATAGATCTTTCCATGTTTACTTGTATTCACAACATGCATCATTTCTCAAGGTGCAGTGGTATTTCATTACATGCACGTAATGCATGTTTGTTTATTCATTTCCAAATTGATGGATATCTATTTTGTTTGCAATTTTTAGTTATCACAAAAAGTGCTGCTATAAATATTTTGGAATATGTGGGGGACATTTTTCTTATCAATGGCTTCTTTGGGGCATAAGTCCAGCAATGGAGTCCCTGGTTCAAAGGATGTACACATTTTAGCCACTTTATTTGCATAATTTCAAATTGCTTTCAAAAATGTTTATACCTTTCACAATGCCACAACAATGTATTAATGTGCCTATTTTTCCACAACCCTTCCAACATTAACTATCGTCATTTTTTGTCATGTTTGTCAGTTTGAAGGGTATAAATTTAAACCTCAGAATGTTTAGATTTGCATTTCTCTTATTAGTAATTTAAGAGCATTTTAATGTCTTTGTGAATACTTTGCTGTTATTCTTTGGAAAACTGTTTATTCATATCCTTTGACATTTCATTTATTTGGGAATGGCTAGTCTATATGTGTGCATACACTTTAAATATCTTGCATAACATACCCTTATTGGAAAATTTAATACAATGACTTTTCCCCCATTCAACCACTTCCCTTCTTATCCTGAATGCATTAATGTTATACATCCAGAAACTTTTCAACTTTGGATAATCAAAGTTATCTATTATATCTTTTGTAATTGCTTCTATCAGTTGTTTCATTGAAAATACATATCTTTCCTATATTTATGAAAAATATATAGCATTTTTCTCCTAATTTTTTATAGTATGGTATTTAAAATTAAGGTCATATATCCATCCTTGCATGATGTAGAGTCTAAACTAATTGCTACCAGATTGTTTTCTAGCTTACCCAGGTGTTTTTTTTCCAAACGGAGTTTGTTTTCTAGCTATCTTATATTTTCCATTTTTTCAAACACAGCATTATTGAGTTCTAATTTTTTCTTAGTGTCCCTTATCTAGGCTGTTCCAATGATTTATCTCTATTATTTTTTAACCAATACCTCTAGTCTGAGGCCTAGAAGCATTATTTTCCCTTCATCTTGAATTCTTTTCTTCATTTCTTTGGATATTCTACATCTTTTGTTTTTTCCTAATGAATTTTATTTTTTATTAATTCCTGTGAAATATTTTCTTGGAAATTTATTGTTTTAGCATTAAAACTATAAATTAAGTTTGGTAGTACTGTTGTTTTTATTATATTTGCAAGGCCTAGCCACGACCATTAAATATTCCTCCAGCTGAATAGGAATTCTTTGTCATTGAATCTATGCAAGTCTTTTGTGTGCTTTGAGATCTTGATCCCCCGATGTTTTATGCATTTTGTAATTATTTGAGATGACATTTCCCTTTCTATTATTGCTTCTTGTGTTTTTATTATTATTATTATTATAGAGAAATGCTATTGATATTTGAGGATTTAGCTTATAGCCTGTAACTTTACTGAAGCTATTATCTCAGTTATTATCTTTGCTGAAGATATTGTCTCAATTAATTTCTTTGCTGATTCACTGGAGTTTTCCAAGTAAACCATCTTATTATTAGCAAAGAGGGATAGTTTTTTTTTCTCTTTACCTATCTTTATTCCTTTCTTTTCTTTCTTTTCTTATTGTTATTGCTAGAATTTCCAGAACTATACCAAATAAAAGTGGAGAGAGTAGACAACCTTGCTTCACTCTTGTATTTATTGGAAAAGGCTCTAATGTGTCCTCATTGCAAATGTTGCTTTCTTTTTGTCCTAGATAAGCACTTTTTATGACATTAAAAAGATCCCTCTCTGCCTATAGTTTGTAAGACTTTTAGCAAAAAAAATTGTACTTTGTCAAAGACATCTATTGAGATGATCATGTGGTTTTGGAGGCTTTGGTTTTTGATATGAGTCATTATGTTCATTCCTTTCCTACTGTTGAGTCACTCTTACTTCTCTGGTATAAATCCTATTTTATCTTAATGGATAATTTCTTGGGGAAATCACTGTAATCTGTTTTTATCGAAGTTTGTTTAAAACTTTTGAGTTAATATTCACAAATGATATTAACCTCCTACTTTCTTTCCATGCCTTATCTTTCCCTGGTTAGGTATTTGACCTAGATTCATCTCATAGAAGTACTCTGGTAGTATTCTTCATTCTCAGTTTTTTGAGAACAATTTGCAAAGTATAGATACTAGCTGTTTTTTATAAGTTTGATAGAATTCTCCTGTGATTCCATTATTTAGGGTTTTTTTCCTTCATAATTCCTTTACAGGTACATCTATTTCTTTTTCTGTGATACAGTTAAATTTAAGAATTCTTTCATCTTCTGATAGTTTGGGTATTTTATAGTTTTGAAGGTATATCTCTCTATCTTTGTGTTTTCAGTTTCGTTAGCATATTATGGTCCTTAATATATTCTGATTATCTTTTTTATTCTAGTTTTGCCCTGATTTCATCTTGCTCATTTGATATTTTATTCATTTGATTTTCTTCTCTCTTCTTTTTAATTAGATTAGATAAGGTTTTATCAATTTTATTTGTATTTTCAAAAAACAGCTTTTAGTTTCATTTATCATTTCTATGTTTTTTTGTTTCCAGTTTATCTATTTCTTCTCTCATTTTAATATACCATTTTTTGTCCTTATTTTAGATTTGTTTATATATTCCCTAATTTTTTAAATGCACATTCATTTCATTAATCTTCTTTTCTGTTTTGTGAATACATAATTGTAAGCTTATGATTTTTCCCAAGGAACGTTTTAGCTACATCCTAGAGACTTTGGTATTTTGATTCTTTATTATAGTTTTCTTTTTATAGTTATAATTATGACCATGATTTGCTTTTTTTAACCCACTTATTATTTAATAATTCATTATTAAGACTTCATTTGGTTCTATATCTTTTGTTTATATTCCCTGGACCAATTTTTGAACCAATTGTATTATGACTAGTAAAGGATATATTGACTATTTCTGCCTTTTTACTTTTGTTTGCAATATTCTTGTACTCTAGGATATGGTCAATTTTCTTAAAAATTCCATGTACTACAAAGTAATGTGCATATTATTTTGCTGTTCCATTTACAAGATACCATAAATCTTTTAACTCTAATTTCTCCAGAAATGTATTCTGTTGCATATGTTCCCTTTTGTTTATTTTTTTAGACTTATTCAAAATTGATAGATGGAAATTGAAGTCACCTGTCACTTTTGTGTTACTGTCGATCTTCTTGGAGCTCAGATAATGTTTCCTTTATGAATTCACACGATAAGGAATTTGGAGCATACAAGTTTATTACATATATTGATTCATTGTCTGTGCTTCCTTTCAGCATAGCGTAGTTTCCGTGTTTATCTGTTTATTTTTTGAATGTTTTGCATTTCTCTGATAACGTGACAGCACCCCTTTCTCTTTTGGATTCATAGGATACATAGTAAATGTTTTTCATACTCAATTTTATTTTATGTATTTCTTGGGGGGGGGGGGTTGTGTTTCTTGTAAAGAACGGATTCAGGGTTTTATTTTCTTGTCCAAAAATCATTCTTTTTCATTCTAGTAGATTGTTTTGTTGGACTGTTTAATTCATTCACATAAAGTTATAAGACTGAAGTTCATATTTTCCTCTATCGCTAAAATGGTTTTTCCCCAAATTATAATGTTTTTCCTTCTTCTGCTTCAAATACAGTATTATATTCCTTTGGTTACTTTACCTTAATATATATTTTTTAAATGTCCCTGTTCCTATTGGCTCCCTTTCCCTCATCCCCGATCCCCTCTTCTTGTTCGTTACCCCTTTCCCCTTAAGTTTTCTTTATTAGTTACTCTCCTGTTTTTATCCATTTATGTAGTTCTTTCCCCTCTTTTTTCTTCTCAGTCAAGTAGATGCCCCCTTCCTGTCTTCACCTTCAGGATTCCTATTCATTTTTTCTACTCCTTCAAAAAAATTCATTCACCCTGCCCTTAAAAATATTTGCCTTTTAAGGCTGGTTCAATATTAGGAAAACTATTAGCATAATTGACCATATCAACAACAAAACTAGCAGAAACCATATGATCATCTCAATAGACGCAGAAAAAGCCTTTGACAAAGTACAACACCCATTCCTATTAAAAACACTAGAAAGCATAGGAATAAGGGGAACCTTCCTCAAAATTATAAATAGCATCTACCTAAAACCATCAACAAGCATTATATGTAATGGGGATAAACTAGATGCATTCCCAATAAGATCAGGGGTGAAACAAGGATGTCCATTATCACCCCTATTATTCAATTTGGTACTAGAAACATTAGCTGTAGCAATAAGAGAAGAAAAAGAAATTGAAGGAATTAGAATAGGAAAAGAAGAAACTAAATTATCACTTTTTGCAGATGATATGATGATTTATCTAGAGAATCCAGGAGAATCAAGTAAAAAACTACTTGAAATAATAAACAACTTTAGCAAAGTTGCAGGATATAAAATAAACCCACATAAATCCTCAGCATTCCTATACATTACTGACAAAGCCCAACAGCAAGAGATAGAAAGAGAAATTCCATTCAAAGTTACGGAAGGCACTATAAAATATTTGGGAATCTATGTGCCAAGACAAACCCAGGGCCTATATGAACATAACTATGAAACACTTTTTACGCGAATAAAATCAGATCTAAATAAATGGAGAAATATCAGTTGCTCATGGTTAGGCCGAGCTAATATAATAAAAATGACAATTCTACCTAAATTAATCTATCTATTCAGTGCCATACCAATCGAACTACCAAAAAATTTTTTTACTGAGCTGGACAAAATAATAACAAAATTCATTTGGAAAAACAAGAGGTCTAGAGTATCTAGGATGTTAATGAAAAGACATGCTAGAGATGGTGGTTTAGCCACACCAGATATTAAACTGTACTACACAGGAGCAGTTATCAAAACTGCCTGGTACTGGTTAAGAAACAGGGGTGTGGATCAGTGGAATAGGATAGGTACACAAGTAGGAGAAATCAACAAGTTTAGCAATCTACTCTTTGATAAACCCAAAGAGGCCAGCTTCTGGGCTAATACTTCACTATTTCACAAAAACTGTTGGGAAAATTGGAAAATGGTAGGGCAAAAACTGGGCATAGACCAATATCTTACACCATATACCAAAATAAAGTCAAAATGGGTTCATGATTTAGGAGTAAAAGTTGATACTCTAAGTAATTTGGGAAAGCAAGGAATAGTTTACTTATCAGATTTGTGGAAAAGTAAAGAATTCATGACCCAACAAGAGATAGAGAGCATTACAAAATGCAAAATGGATAATTTTGATTATGTCAAATTGAAATGTTTTTTGTACAAAAAAAGCCAATGCAACAAGAATTAGGAGGGAAGCAGAAAATTGGGAGAAAATCTTTGCAACTAGTATCTCTGATAAAGGCCTCATCTCTAAAATATACAGGGAGCTAAGCCAAATATATAGGAATACAAGCCATTCCCCAATTGAGAAATGGTCAAAGGATATGAACAGGCAGTTTTCAGAGGAAGAAATTAAAGCTATCTACAGGCATATGGAAAAATGCTCTGGATTGCTGCTGATTAGAGAAATGCAAATCAAAACAACTCTTAGATACCACATCTCTCCTGTCAGATTGGCTAAAATAACAAATCAGGAGAATGATAAATGCTGGAAAGGATGTGGGGAAATTGGAACATTGTTGCATTGCTGGTGGAGTTGTGAGCTGATCCAGCCATTTTGGAGGGCGGTGTGGAACTATGCCCAAAGGGCTATAGAAATGTTCATACCCTTTGACCCAGTAATACCACTTCTAGGGTTGTATCCCAAAGAAATCACGCAAGCGGGAAAAGGACCCATATGTACAAGAATATTTATAGCAGCTCTCTTTGTGGTAGCCAAGAATTGGAAAGCAAAGGGATGCCCATCAATTGGGGAATGGCTGAACAAGCTGTGGTATATGAAGGTGATGGAATACTATTGTGCCATAAGAAATGGGGATGACGCAGACTACATAACAACCTGGAAAAACCTACACGACATAATGCTGAGTGAGCGGAGCAGAGCCAGGAGAACGTTGTGCACAGCCACAAATATGTGGATTCCGTGAGGACCAACCCTGACATACTGCGCTTTTCTCAGCAACCTAAAGGGCAAGGACAACTCCAGAGGACTCACGATGGAGAATGCTATCTTCATTCAGAGAAAGAACTGCGAAGTTTGAATACAGACTGAGGCACACTACATGCTCGCCTTTTCTGCTTCTCTTTTGTTTTTGTCTTTGGGTTGTTTTTTTTTTTGGTTCTGTTTCTTCTTTCTCATGATTCATTCCATTGGTCAAAATTCTTCTCCACGACCTGACTAGAGCATAAATTAATTCAATGCGAAGTTATACATGACAGTTATATGGGACTTCATGCCGTCTTGGGGAGGGAGGGGGGAGGGAGGGGAGAAAAACTGGAACATTTAGAAAGAAGTCTCTTGCTGGGCTTTATATGGTAACTCTATGCTTTTACTGTCTGCATTTAGTTGCTCCTCCTGTATTTTTGTTGTTTGGTATAAGGTACAAATAATTTCTTCAGTTCTAGTTGTCTTTCGAAAAATGTTGCAAATACTTCTTTGTTATTAAACATCCATCTTTTGTCCTGTATTTTAGGCTCAGAGTTTCAAGATAGGTCAGCCTGGCCTGCATGCTGAGCTCCAATGCTCTTTAGAACACATTATTCCATTTTCTCCTCTTTTTTTCTAGGGGGTTGAAAACAGTGTTGCATTATTCAAATGTCTTTTCCTTTGTATCTGAAGATCTTTATCCTTATGGCTTGCAGAACATGTTGTTTCTGAATTGTATTGTCAGATTTAACCAATATGTGTCATGGGTTTGCAGCCTTTTTTTTCCCTTTCTGGAAGTGATGTGTGAGTTATTTTAACTGGATTTTCCTTTTCTATGTGCAGAAGTTCTAGGCAATTTTCTTTTGTTATTTTCTTCATTATGGTGTTAACGCTTTTTGTCTTGTCATGTTCTGGGAGATCTTTAACCTTGAGGTTGTTTTTAATGTATCTTTTCTTTAAGATCTACATATTTTGCATAATGAGCATATTTTTTATGCTCAATTTATTTTAATCTTATTTAATATTTTATTTTTCCCAATTACATGTAAAAACAATTCTAACATTCTTTTCAATTTTTGAGTGCCAAATTCTCATCCTCTTTCCCCTCCCCCCATTGAGAAGGCAAGCAATTTGACATAGATTATACATGTGTAGTCATGCAAAATACATTTCCACGTGAATCAATCTGTTAAAGAAAACACAGACAAGAAAAATAAGACAAATAAAGAAAGTGAAGAAAAAGTATCTTTGATCTGCATTCAGGCTGTACCAGTTCTTTCTCTGGAGATGGATGCCACCTTTCATCATAAATCCTATGGAGTTGTCTTGGAGTATTCTATTGCTGAGAATAGCTAAATAATTCATAGCTGATCATCATACATTATTGTTATTACTGTGTACAACAGTCTCCTGGTTCTGCTCATTTCATTTTGTATCAGTTAATGTAAGCCTTTCTGTGCTTTTTCTGAGAGCATCCTGCTCATCATTTCTTAAAGCACAATAGTATTCCATCATAATCATATAAATAATTTATTTAGCCACTCTCCAATCCATGGGCATCCTCTCAGTTTCCAATTCTTTACCATCACAGAAAGAGCTGCTATAAATATTTTTATACAAATAGATCCTTTTACTTTTTAAAAATCTCTTTGGGAGACAGACCTAGTAGTGGTAGTAGGGGTATTGCTGCATCAAAGGGTATGCAAAGTTTTATAACCCTTTAGGCATAGTTCCAAATGACTCTCCAGAATGGTGGAATCAGTATGCAAATCCACCATTAGTACATTACTGTTTTAATTTTCCCACATCCTTTCCAACATTTGTCATTTTTCTTTTCTGTCATATTAGCCAATCTGACAGGTGTGAAATAGTAACTCAGAGTTGTTTTAATTTGCATTTCTCTCATCAATAGAGATTTAGAGCTTTTTTTCATATGACTGTAGATAGCTTTGAGTACTTTGCCTGAAAACTGCCTGTTCAAATCCATTGACACTTTATCAATTGAGGAATGGGTCAGTTATATAAATTTGACTCAGTTTTCTATACATTTAAGAAATAAAATCTTTATCAGAGAAACTTACAATAATTTTTTTACAGTAGTGATTACCACCTATGTATTTCCCTCCATCCTATTTTCCCCCTGTTTATCCTACTCTCTCCTTCCTTTTACTCTGTCCATTTTCAGAAGTGTGTTGCTTCTGACTTTTACTTCTCCCAAACTGCCCTCCCTTCTATCAGCCTCTCTCCATTTTCTAATCCCTTTCCCTTCCTACTTTCCTATATGGTAAGATAGATTTATTTCTTTTTTAAATTAGATTTTTTATTTTTAGTTCACAGCATTTAGCTTTACATGTTCTTGAGTTTCAAATTTTCTTCCCTCCCCTCCCCTCGTCCCTCCCCACCAAGATGGCATGTAGTCCAATATAGATTCTACAAAAGCCTTCTCATTAAACTTATTTACACAATAGTCAAGTTGCAAAGATTTATGACCAATGGAATGAATCATGAGAGAGAAGCAGCAAAACCAAAAAAAAAAAAAGGAAAAAGAAAAAGAGAGAGCAACTAGTTTGTCTCAATCTGCATTCAGATTCCACAGTTCTTTCTTTGGATGTAGATAGCTTTTTTCCATCATGAGCCCTTTGGAGCTATCTTTGAGCCTTGTATTGCTGAGGAGAGCCAAGTCTATCAAAGTTAGTCAACACAGAATCAATATGTCTGTGTTTGTGTATAATGTTCTCCTGGTTCTGCTCCTATCACTCAGCATCATATCATGTGGGTATTTTCTGGTTATTATGAAGCCCACATCTTCCCCATTTCTTTTGTTTGTTTGTTTTTTGTTTTTTGGCAGGGCAATTGGGGTTAAGTGACTTGCCTAAGGTCACACAGCTAGTACATGTGTCAAGTGTCTGAGGCTGGGTTTGAACTCAGGTCCTCCTGACTCCAGGGCCAGTGCTCTACTCACTGTGCCATCTAGCTGCCCCTCTCCCCCACTTCTTGTAGCACAATTGTATTCCATTACACTCATATACCACAACTTGTTCAGCCATTCCCCAATTGATGGGCATCACCTTGATTTCCAATTCTTTGCCACCACAGAAAGAGCAGCTACAAATATTTTTGTACATACAGATCCCTTTCCCACTTGTATGATCTCTTTGGGATATAGCCCTAGGAGTGATATTGCTGCATTAAAGGGTATGCACATTTTTATAGCCCCTTGGGCATAGTTCCAAATTGCTCTCCAACATGGCTAGATCTGTTCACAACTCCACCAGCAAGGTAACAGTGTTCCAATTTTCCCACATCCTTTCCAGCATTTATCATTTTCCTGTTTTGTCATGTTAGCCAATCTGACAGGAGAGATGTGGTACCTAAGAGTTTTTTGATTTGCATTTCTCTAATCAATAGTGATTTAGAGCATTTTTTTCATATGCCTATAGATAGCTTTAATTTCTTCCTCTGAAAGCTGCCTGCTCATATCCTTTGACCATTTCTCAATTGGGGAATGACTTCTATTCCTATAAATTTGGCTCAGTTTCCTGTATATTTTAGATATGAGACCTTTGTCAGAGACATTGGTTGTAAAGATTTTCTCCCAGTTTTCTGCTTCCTTCCTAATATTTGTTGCAAAGGCTTTGTTTATAAAAAAAAACTTTTCAGTTTAGCATAATCAAAATTATCCATTTTGCATTTGATAATGCTCCCTATCTCTTGCTGGGTCATGAATTCTTCCCTTTACCATAAATCTGACAGGTAAACTATTCCTTGCTCTCCCAAATTGCTTATAGTATCAGCCTTTATTCCTAAATCGTGTACCCATTTTGACTTCATGTTGGTATTTGGTGTAAGATATGGGTCTATGCTCACTTTCTGTTATACAATTTTCCAATTTTCCTAGCAGTTTTTATGAAATATTGAATTCTTAACCCAGAAGCTAAATTCTTCGCATTTATCAAAGAGTAGATTGCTATAGTCAGTGACTTCTGCGTCTTGTGAACCTAACCTATGCCACTGATTTACCACTCTGTTTCTTAGCCAATACCAGGTAGTTTTGATGATTGCTGCTTTATAGTACAGTTTTATATCTGCTATGGCTAAGCCACCTTCCCTAGCATTTCTTTTCATTAATTCCCTTGATACGCTGGACTTTTTGTTTTTCCAGATGAATTTTGTTATTATTTTTACCAGCTCTGTAAAATAATTTTTGGTAGTTTGATTGGTATGGCACTGAATAAGTAAATTAATTTAGGTAAAATTATCATTTCTATTTTATTAGCTTGGCCTAACCATGAGCAACTGATGTTATTCCATTTAATTAGATTTGACTTTATTTATGCGAGAAGTATTTTCATAATTCTGTTCACATAGGCCCTGGGTTTGCCTTGGCTGGTAGACTCCCAAATATTTTATAGTGTCTACAGTAACTTTAAGTGGAATTTCTCTTCCCATCTCTTGCTGTTGGGCTTTGTTAGTAATATGTAGGAATGCTGAGGACTTATGTGGGTTTATTTTATATCTTGCAACTTTGCTAAAGTTGTTTATTATTTCAAGTAGTTTTTTACTTGAATCTCTAGGACTCTTTAAGTAAATCATCATATCATCTGCAAAAAGGGATAATTTAGTTTCTTCTTTGCCTATTCTAATTCTTTCAATTTCTTTTTCTTCTCTTAATGCTAAAGCTAATATTTCTAGTACCAAATTGAATAATAGGGGTGATAATGGACATCCTCGTTTCACACTGTGTTGTTTTGGGAATGCATCTAGCTTATCCCCATTACATATAATGCTTTCTGATGGTTTGAGGTAGATGCTATTTATAATTTTAAGGAAGGCTCCATTTATTCCTATGCTTTCTAGTGTTTTTATTTTTTTTTTCTTTATTTATTTTTAGTTTACCACACACGGTTCTACATAGTTTTGAGTTCCAGTTTTTCTCCCCTCCCTCCCTCCTCCCTCCCCAAGATGGCATGAAGTCTCATTTAACTGTCATGTATAACTTCGCATTGAATTAATTTATGCTCTAGTCAAGTCGTGGAGAAGAATTTTGACCAATTGAATGAATCATGAGAAAGAAGAAACAGAACCAAAAAAAAAAAAACCCAAAAACAAAAACAAAAGAGAAGCAGAAAAGGCGAGCATGTAGTGTGCCTCAGTCTGTATTCAAACTTCGCAGTTCTTTCTCTGAATGAAGATAGCATTCTCCATCGTGAGTCCCCTGGAGTTGTCCTTGCCCCTTTAGGTTGCTGAGAGAAGCGCAGTATGTCAGGATTGGTCCTCACGGAATCCACATATCTGTGGCTGTGCACAACGTTCTCCTGGCTCTGCTCCGCTCACTCAGCATTATGTCGTGTAGGTTTTTCCAGGTTGTTATGTAGTCTGCATCATCCCCATTTCTTATGGCACAATAGTATTCCATCACCTTCATATACCACAGCTTGTTCAGCCATTCCCCAATTGATGGGCATCCCTTTGCTTTCCAATTCTTGGCTACCACAAAGAGAGCTGCTATAAATATTCTTGTACATATGGGTCCTTTTCCCGCTTGCGTGATTTCTTTGGGATACAACCCTAGAAGTGGTATTACTGGGTCAAAGGGTATGAACATTTCTATAGCCCTTTGGGCATAGTTCCACACCGCCCTCCAAAATGGCTGGATCAGCTCTAGTGTTTTTAATAGGAATGAGTGTTGTATTTTGTCAAAAGCTTTTTCTGTATCTGTTGAGATAATCATAGGGTTTCTCTTAGTTTTGTTATTGATATGATCAATTATGCTTATAGTTTTCCTAATGTTGAATGAGCCTTGCATTCCTGGAATAAATCCAACTGGTCATAGTGCATTATTCTCCTAATAAGTTGATGAAATCTTTTTGCTAATATTTTATTTAAAATTTTTGCACCAATATTCATTAGGGAAATTGGTCTATAATTTTCTTTCTCTGTTTTGACTCTTCCTGGCTTAGGTATTAGTACCATATTTGTGTCATAAAAGGACTCCTTCTTTACTTATTTTCCCAAATAGTCTATGAAGTATGGGAATTAATTGTTCTTTATGTGTTTGATAGAATTCACATGTAAAACCATCTGGCCCTGGAGATTTTTTCCTAGGAGTTCATTGATGGCTTGCTCAATTTCTTTTTCTGAGATGGGGTTATTTAAGTAATTTACTGCCTCTTCTGTTAACCTGGACAATTTGTATTTTTGTAAATATGTATCCGTTTCCCTGAGGTTATCAAATTTATGGGCATACAATTGGGCAAAAAAATTCCTAATTGTTGTTTACATTTCCTTTTCATTGGAGGTGAATTCACCCTTTTAATTTTTTTTAATCAATTTATTTATTTATTTTTAGTTTACCACACATGGTTCTACATAATTTTGAGTTCCAGATTTTCTCCCCTCCCTCCCCCCTACCTCCCCAAGACGGCCTGGAATCTCATATAACTACCATGTATAACTTCGCATTGAATTAATTTATACACTATCCAAGTTGTGGAGAAGAATTATGACCAATGGAATGAATCATGAGAAAGAAGAAACAGAACCAAAAAAAAAAAACCAAAAACAAAAACAAAAGAGAAGCAAAATAGGCGAGCATGTAGTGCGCCTCAATCTGTATTCAAACTTCACAGTTCTTTATCTGGATAAAGATAGCATTCTCCATCGTGAGTCCCCTGGAGTTGCCCTTGCACCTTACGTTGCTGAGAAGAGCGAAGTATGTCAGGGTTGGTCCTAACAGAGTCCATATATCTGTGGTTGTGTACAATGTTCTCCTGGCTCTTCTCTTCTCACTCAGCATTATGTCGTTTAGGTTTTTCCAGGTTGTTACGAAGTCCATATCATCCCCATTTCTTATGGCACAATAGTATTCCATTACCTTCATATACCACAGCTTGTTCAGCCATTCCCCAATTGATGGGCATCCCTTTGATTTCCAATTCTTGGCTACCACAAAAAGAGCCGCTATAAATATCCTTGTACATATGGGTCCTTTTCCTGCTTGTGTGATTTCTTTGGGATACAACCCTAGAAGTGGTAATGCTGGGTCAAAGGGTATGAACATTTTTATAGCCCTTTGGGCATAGTTCCAAATTGCTCTCCAAAATAGCTGGATCAGCTCACAACTCCACCAGCAATGCAACAATGTTCCAATTTCCCCACATCCTTTCCAGCATTTATCATTTTCCTATTTTGTTATTTTAGCCAATCTGACAGGAGAGATGTGGTATCTAAGAGTTGTTTTAATTTGCATTTCTCTAATCAGTTGTGATCCAGAGCATTTTTTCATATGCCTATAGATAGCTTTAATTTCTTCCTCTGAAAACTGCCTGTTCATATCCTTTGACCATTTCTCAATTGGGGAATGGCTTGTGTTCCTATATATTTGGCTCAGTTCCCTGTATATTTTAGAAATGAGGCCTTTATCGGAAATACTAGTTGCAAAGATTTTCTCCCAATATTCTGCTTCCCTACTAATTCTTGTTGCGTTGGCTTTTTTGTACAAAAACATTTCAATTTGACATAATCAAAATTATCCATTTTGCATTTTGTAATGCTCTCTAACTCTTCTTGGGTCATGAATTCTTTTCTTTTCCATAAATCTGATAAATAGACTATTCCTTGCTCTCCCAAATTACTTATAGTATCGGCCTTTACTCCTAAATCATGAACCCATTTTGACTTTATTTTGGTATATGGTGTAAGATATTGGTCTATGCCCAGTTTCTGCCCTACCATTTTCCAATTTTCCCAACAGTTTTTGTGAAATAATGAAGTATTAGCCCAGAAGCTGGCCTCTTTGGGTTTATCAAAGGGTAGATTGCTAAACTTGTTGATTTCTCCTACTTGTGTACCTATCCTATTCCACTGATCCACACCCCTGTTTCTTAGCCAGTACCAGGTAGTTTTGATGACTGCTGCTCTGTAGTACAGTTTAATATCTGGTATGGCTATGCCACCTTCTCTAGCACTTCTTTTCATTAATACCCTAGATATTCTAGACCTCTTGTTTTTCCAAGTGAATTTTGTTATAATTTTGTCCAGCTCAGTAAAATAATGTTTTGGTAGTTCGATTGGTATGGCACTGAATAGATAGATTAATTTAGGTAAAATTGTCATTTTTATTATATTAGCTCAGCCTAACCATGAGCAACTGATATTTTTCCATTTATTTAGATCTGATTTTATTCGCGTGAAAAGTGTTTCATAGTTATGTTCATATAGGCCCTGGGTTTGTCTTGGCAAATAGACTCCCAGATATTTTATAGGGCCTTCAGTAACTTTGAATGGAATTTCTCTTTCTATCTCTTGCTGTTGGGCTTTGTCAGTAATGTATAGGAATGCTGAGGATTTATGTGGGTTTATTTTATATCCTGCAACTTTGCTAAAGTTGTTTATTATTTCAAGTAGTTTTTTACTTGATTCTCTAGGATTCTCTAAATAAATCATCATATCATCTGCAAAAAGTGATAATTTAGTTTCTTCTTTTCCTATTCTAATTCCTTCAATTTCTTTTTCTTCTCTTATTGCTACAGCTAACGTTTCTAGTACTAAATTGAATAATAGGGGTGATAATGGACATCCTTGTTTCACCCCTGATCTTATTGGGAATGCATCTAGCTTATCCCCATTACAAATAATGCTTGTTGATGGTTTTAGGTAGATGCTATTTATAATTTTAAGGAAGGTTCCCCTTATTCCTATGCTTTCTAGTGTTTTTAATAGGAATGGGTGTTGTACTTTGTCAAAGGCTTTTTCTGCGTCTATTGAGATGATCATATGGTTTCTGCTTATTTTGTTGTTGATATGGTCAATTATGCTAATACTTTTCCTAATATTGAACCAGCCTTGCATTCCTAGAATAAATCCTACCTGGTCGTAGTGTATTATTCTCATGATGAGTTGCTGCAATCTTTTTGCAAATATTTTATTTAAAATTTTTGCATCAATATTCATTAGAGAAATTGGTCTATAATTTTCTTTCTCTGTTTTAACTCTACCTGGTTTGGGTATTAGTACCATATTTGTGTCATAAAAAGAATTTGGTAGGACTCCTTCTTCACCTATTTTCCCAAATAGTCTACAAAGTATTGGAATTAGTTGTTCTTTAAATGTTTGATAGAATTCACATGTAAAACCATCTGGCCCTGGAGATTTTTTCCTAGGGAGTTCATTGATGGCATGCTCAATTTCTTTTTCTGATATGGGGTTATTAAGAAATTTCCCTTCCTTTTCTGTTAACCTGGGCAGTTTATGTTTTTGTAGATATTCATCCATATCTCTAAGGTTGTCAAATTTATGGGCATACAGTTGGGCAAAATAATTCCTAATTATTGTTTTGATTTCTTCTTCATTAGCGGTGACCTCACCCTTTTCATTTTTGATACTGGCAATTTGATTTTCTTCTTTCTTTTTTTAAATCAAATTGGCCAAAGGTTTATCAATTTTATTGGTTTTTTCATAAAACCAGCTCTTTGTTTTATTTATTAATTCAATAGTTTTCTTGGTTTCAATTTTATTAATCTCTCCTTTGATTTTCAGTATTTCTAATTTGGTATTTAATTGGGGGTTTTCAATTTGCTCTTTTTCTAGCTTTTTCAGCTGTATGCCCAGATCATTGATCTCCTTTTTCCCTATTTTATTCATGTAGGCATTTAGGGATATAAAACTTCCCCTAAGAACTGCTTTTGCTGCATCCCATAAGTTTTGGTATGTTGTTTCATTATTGTCATTCTCTTGAATGAAGTTATTAATTGTTTCTCTGATTTGTTCTTTGGCGCACTCATTCTTTAGAATTAAATTATTTAGTTTCCTATTAGTTTTTAGCTTATTTTTCCATGGCTCTTTATTAAAAATGTATCTTATTGCATCATGATCTGAAAAGGATGCTTCGACTACTTCTGCTTTTCTGCACTGGATTGTGAGGTTTTTATGCCCTAGTACATGGTCAATTTTGACTATGTGCCATGTACTTTTGAGAAGAAAGTATATTCCTTTTTATCCCCATTCAGTTTTCTCCAGAGGTCTATCATATGTGCCTTTTCTAAAATTCTGTTTACTTCCTTAACTTTTTTCTTATTTATTTTGAGGTTAGATTTATCAAGTTCAGAAAGGGGGAGGTTGATGTCTCCCAATATTATAGTTTTGCTGTCTATTTCTTCCTGTAACTCCCTTAACCTCTCCTCTAAGAATTTGTATGCCTTACCACTTGGTGCATATATGTTAAGCAATGATATTGCTTCATTGTTTATGGTGCCTTTTAGCAGGATATAATGTCCTTCCTTATCTCTTTTAATTAAATCTATCTTTACTTTTGCTTCGTCTGAGATTAGGATTGCTACACCTGCTTTTTTTTCTTTAGCTGAGGCACAATATATTTTACTCCAGCCTTTTACCTTTACCCTATGTGTATCCCCCTGTTTCAAATGAGTTTCTTGTAAACAGCATATTGTAGGATTATGGTTTTTAATCCATTCTGCTATCTGCTTCTGTTTTATGAGAATGTTCATCCCCTGCACGTTTAGAGTTATGATTTCTATCTGTGTCTTTTTCTCCATCCTAATTCCCCCTGTTTATGTTTTTATTTCTCCCTTTCCCCTTCTCCTCCTCAACAAAGTTTTGCTTTTGACCGCTGCCTTCCTCAGTTTACCCTCCCTCTTTATTCCCCTCCCTTATCTTACCATTTCCCACTTGCTACTTCTCCTCTCCCTTCTGACCACCCCTCTCCTCTTTTCCCCCCTTCCCCTCCTACTTCCCATAGGACAAGTTAGATTTCTAAACTTATCAGGGTATGTTATTCCCTTCTTGAACTAGATCAGATGACAGTAAAGCTCAAATACTGCTCTTCTCCCTCCCTTCTTTCCCTCTACTATAATATGTTTTTGTGCCACTTCATTTGGTATAATTTATGCTTTTCTACTACCTCCTTACTGCTTCTCTCATAGCCCTCCCTTTATATCTCTTACTTATATTTTATATCTTTACATCAGTTAATTTATACAGGCATTCACAACCTATGTATATCCCTTTCAATTGTCATAATAGCTGTACCATTCTCAAGACCGACTTATATATGTATATATATACAAAACATACATAACATGATATAAGCCCATATAAAGATGTATACAACCTGCCCTTATTGGTTAATAAGGTTTGTGGGGTTTTTCCCCCTGGTTACCTTTTTATGTCTCTCTTGAGTTTTGTATTTGGAGATCAAATTTTCCATTGAGTTCTGGCCTTTTCATCAGGAAGCTCTGGAATTCCCTTATTTCATTGAATGTCCATCGCCTTGCCTGAAAAATTATGCTTAGTTTTGCTGGGTAGTTGATCCTTGGTTGTAGTCCCAGCTCCTTTGCCCTTCGGAATATCATATTCCAATTTCTCCTGTCTTTTAATGTGGAAGCTGAGAGATCCTGTGTGATGCTGACTGTAGTTCCACGATATTTGAATTGCTTCTTTTTGGCTGCTTGCAGTATTTTCTCCCTGAGTTTATAGTTCTGAAATTTGGGTATAATATTTCTTGGTGTTTTCAGTTTGGGATCTCTTTCAGGGGGTGATCAGTGAATTCTATCAATGACTATTTTGCCCTCTGGTTCTAGGACCTCTGGGCAGTTGTCTTTGATAATTTATTCGAAGATACTGTCAAGGCTCTTTTTTTCATCGTGGATTTCTGGTAGACCAACAACTCTTAAATTGTCTTTCCTGGATCTATTTTCCAGGTCAGTTGTTTTGCCAATCAGATATTTCACATTTTTTTCTATTTTTTCATTCTTTACATTTTGTTTTACTACTTCTTGGTGCCTCATAGATTCACTAGCTTCCACTTGCTCAACTCTAATTTTTAATGAGTTAGTGTTTTCATTTTGCTTTTGAGTCTCCTTTTCCAATTGGTTGATTTTGCCTCTCAGGGTGTCATTTTCTCTCTCTAGATTCTGAATCTCCATAACCATTTCACCAATTTCATTCTTTAGGGACTTTTCCATTTTTTCCATGTTTTCTTTTACCTCCCTAATTTGGCTTTTAAAATCCTCCTTTAGTTCTTCCAGCAATGCTTTTGGGGCTGGAGACCAGTTCATATTACCTTTTGAGGTATCTAATGTATCTACAGTATCGTTACTTTTCTCTTCCATATTGGTATTTTGATCCTGCCTGTCTCCATAAAAAGAATCTATTGTCCTCGGTTTTCTTGTGTTCTTCTTCATGTTGGTTTGCCTTTTGCTGTCTTTACAACGAATTTCTACCTTTGGGCCTCAGGGCTTTCTGTTCCAGCTTTCTTATTCTGGGGGTTGTGAGTCTAGAATTATAACCTTCAGTTTCCTGAGGTGTGGGGAGGGGTCAGGTTCCCTGGTGTCTCACTCCCTAGGGGTGCTCTCCAGAACTTGCTTTTCAGCAATGGTCTCAGCTGTTTGTTGTTTGAGCTGATCTCTGGCACTTCCCCTGGGGGAGCAAGATTACGTCTGGGCTCCCGGTGTTGACCCCTGCCTACTCTGCCCCTCTGGGACTAATGAGCTTCTACTATTTGTCCTGTGAGGCCCCACTACTTTCTCCTCTGTTTCAGCTTTCTTTTTTTTTTCCCTGAGGAATTCTGTGGGTGAGGGGGGGAGGGATTAGAGCCATTTACCTGGCCATTGTGAGTCCTGGAAGTTCAAGAAGCCGAGTTCCTGGGCTGCAAGCGTCAGGAGTTGGCTGGTGGCGTTGCGCTGCCTCTCGTCGCTCCCACTGACTGCCGTCCTGTGGTGGGAGTCCTGGGGATCTCTGCCGGTTTCCGGTGCCCAGCTTTCTCCCATCCTGTCTCCCACGTGGATTTCCCAGCCGGCCACTTCTGCTTTGGTCTGGAGCAGCTCCGCACGCCGCACTCCGAGCCCTCTCCCAGCCTACAGATTCGTGCCTTCGGCCTTTCAGACTCTCCCGACTCGGAAATTTGCCCCACACAGACTGCTCTCGGTTTCTGACTCTCTCAAATCTGCTCCAATTCACTTTTTTATAGGAATCTGACAGACCTTGTGAGAGAGCTCCAGTAAGACGCTGCCTTCATGCGGCCATCTTGGTTCTGCCCCCACCCTTTTCATTTTTGATACCAGTAATTTCATTTTCTTCTTTCTTTTTTTTAAATCAAATTGACCAAGGGTTTATAAATTTTATTGATTTTTTCATAAAACCAGCTCTTAGTTTTATCTATTAGTTCAATATTTTTCTTGATTTCAATTTTATTAATCTCTCCTTTGATTTTCAGTATTTCTAATTTGGTATCTAATTGGGACTTGCAATTTGTTCTTTTTCTAGCTTTTTCAGTGCCATGCCCATTTTAATGATCTCCTTTCTATCTATTTTATTCATGTAAGCATTTAGAGATTTAAAACTTCCCTTAAGAACTGCTTTTGTTGCATCCCATAAGTTTTGGTATGTTATCTCATTATTGTCATTCTCTTGAATGAAGCTATTAATTGTTTCTATGATTTGTTCTTTCGCCCACTCATTCTTTAGGATTAGATTATTTAGTTTCCAATTAATTTTTAGTTTATCTTTCCATGGTCCTTTATTACAAATAAGTTTTACTGCATCATGATCTGAAAAGGGTGCTTTGACTACTTTTGCCTTTCTGCACTGGTTTGTGAGGTTTTTATGCCCTAGTACATGGTCAGTTTTTGAATATGTGCCATGTACTGCTGAGAAAAAAGCATATTCCTTTCTATCTCCATTCAGTTTTATCCAGAGTTCTATCATATCTACCTTTTCTAAAATTCTGTTCATCTCCTAAACTTCTTTCTTGTTTATTTTGAGGTTAGATTTATTAAGTTCAGAGAGCGAGAGGTTGAGGTCCCCCTTTAACTTCTCCTCTGAGAAATTGCATGCTATACCACTTGGTGCATAGATGTTAACTAATGATATTGCTTCATTGTCTATGGTGTCTTTTAGTAGGATATAGTGTCCTTCATTATCTCTTTTAATTAGATCTATCTTTGCTGTCTGAGATTAGGATGGCTACTCTTGCTTTTTTTACTTTAGCTGAAGCACAATATATTCTAGTCCATCCTTTTACTTTTACCCTATGTGTATCCCCCTTTTTCAAATATGTTTTTTGTAAACAACATATTGTAGGATTATGGTTTTTAATCCATTCTGCTATCTGCCTCCATTTTATGGGAGAGTTCATCCCATTTACATTCACAGTTATAATTACAAGCTGTGTCTTTTTATCCATCCTGTTTCCTTCCCTGTTTATGTTTTTATTTCTCCCTCCCCCTTCTGCTCCTCAAAAGAGTTTTGCTTTTGACCACTGCCTTCCTCAATTTACCCTTCCTCTTGATTTCCCTCCCTTATCTTACCCTTTTTCCCTTGCTACTTCTTGCATCCCTTCTAACCCCCCTTCCCTTTCCTTTTTCCCCACCTACTGCCTGTAGGAATAGTTTGATTTCTATCCTTTTCAGAGTTTGTTATTCTCTTCTTGAACCAAATCCAATGAGAGTGAAGCTCATATACTGTTCTTCTCCCTCCCATCTTCCCCTCTACTATAATGTGTTTTGTGCCTCTTCATTTGATGGAATTTACCCTTCTCTACTACCTCCTTACCTCTTCTCCCAGAACCCTCCCTTTACATCTCTTAATTATGTTTTTTTATCCTTATATCAGTTATTTTATACTGACAGGTGTAAACAATTTGACTGTATTGATTAACAAGGTTTATGGGGGGGGTTCCCCCATTTACCTTTTTATGTCTCTCTCTTCAGTTTTGTATTTGAAGATCATATTTTCCATTGATTTCTGGCCTTTTCATCAGGAAGGTCTGGAATTCCCTTATTTCGTTGAATGTCCATCTCCTTGCCTGAAAAATTATGCTTGATTTTGCTGGGTAGTTGATCCTTGGTTGTAGTAGAAGCTCCTTTGCCCTTTGAAATATCATATTCCAATTTCTCCTGTCATTTAAAGTAGAACCTGAAAGATTCTGTGTGATCCTGACTGTAGTTCCATAATATTTGAATTGTTTCTCTTCGGCTGCTTGCAGTATTTTCTCCTTGACTTTGTGATTCTGAAATTTGGCTATAATATTTCTTGGAGTTTTCAATTTGCGATCTCTTTCAGGGGATGATTGGTTGCTTGTTTCAAAGATTAATTTCCCCTCTGGTGCTAGGATCTCTGGAAAGTTATCTTTGATAATTTCTTTGAAGATACTGTCCAGGCTGTTTTTCACCGTGGCTTTCCGGTAAACCATTCTTAAATTGTCTCTCCTAGATCTATTTTCCAGGTTATTTGTTTTTCCAATCATATGTTTCATGTTTTCCTCTATTTTTCATTCTTTACATTTTATTTGACTACTTCTTGATGCCTCATAGAGTCATTAGCTTCTACTTGCTCAATTCTAATTTTTAATGAGTTGCTGTCTTCATTTTGTTTTTTAGTCTCCTTTTCCAATTGGACGATTTTATCTGTCAGGGTGTCATTTTCTCTATTTAGATTCTGAATCTCCTTAGCCATTTCACCAATTTTACTTCTTAAAGATTTGATCTCATCCGTGGGGTTTTTTTCCATTTTTTCTTTTATCTCCCTAATTTGGTTTTTAAAATCCTCCTTTAGCTCCTCCAGGAATGCTTTTTGGGCTTGAGACCAGTTCACATTCCCTTTTGGGGTATTAAATGTGGGTATAGTATCAATGCTGTCCTCTTCTGAATTGGTATTTTGATCTTCCCTGTCTCCATAAAAAGAGTCAATGGTCCTTGGTTTTTTCGTGTTCTTCATGCTGTGTATCTTTTTCCTGGCTTTACAATTAATCTCTGTTTTGGGGGCTCAGGGATCTCTGTCTCAGGTTTCTTGTTCTGGGACTTGTGAGCCTAATTACTGTCTTTGTGTATTATGGCCTTTGGTTTTCTGAGGTGTGGAGGGAGGGGTCCTCAGGCTGCCACAAGTCTCCTCTTCCCCTGGGGCTGCTGTTCAGCACCAGTGGTCTCAGGTGTTGCCTGTGCTGGTGTCTGCCACTCCCCTGGCTATGCAAAAGTAAGTCTGGGTTCTTGGTGTTGACCTTTGCTGGCTCCATCCTTCTGGGACTCAAGAGTTCCCATTGTTTGGCTACTGAAGCCCCGCTTCTGTCTCCTCTATTCCAGCATTTTTCCCTGAGCAATTCTAGCTTTTAAGGAATTATTTTCTTCAGTAACCTTTTGCAATTCCTTTTCCATTTAGTCAATTCTACTTTTTAAGGAATACTTTTCTTCTTTTAATTTTTGTGCCTCTTTTTACATTTGCCAAGTTCTACTTTTTAAGGCATTTTTCTCTTCAATGGATTTTTGTGCCTCTTTTACCATGTAGTCTATTTTGTTTTTTAAGGTGTTATTTTCTTTAGTATTTGGGGGGCCTCCTTTACCAAGCTGTTGACTCTTTTTTTAATGATTTTCTTGCATCATTTTCATTTCTTTTCCCAATTTTTACTCGACCTCTGTTACTTGATTTTTAAAATCCTTTTTGAGCTCTTCCATGGTCTGATACCAATTCTTATTTTTCTTTGAAGCTGTGGATGCAGGAATTTTGACTTTGTTGTCTTCTTCTGAGTGTGTGTTTTGATTTTCCTTGGCACCAAAAAAACTTTTTACAATTAACAATTTTTGTCTGTCGTTCACTCATTTTCCAGCCTAGTTCTTGACTTTTAGCTCTATGGTAAAGTGGGGCTCTGCTTCCCAAGTGGAAGGGGAACTATCTCAAGCTTCAGGTTTTTTGTGCAGCTGTTTTCACAAGTAATTCTGATTACCTATAAGTTTTTGGTTCTTCCAAGTTGGTATAATCTAGGGAGGTGTGTTTGCTATTCTTCCGTTCTATGCACTGGTTTGTGAGTTACCACAAGCACTCATTTTAACCCTGGAAATGTGACAACAGTCCTTGCTCCCCTGCATCTGCAAACTCTAATGTGATAGTATTCCTCCTCACACTGGAACTGAGACCTAGGACTGCAGCTGGCATCCAAGTATAGGCAATGCAATAGAGTCCTGCCCCTGGTGCCAGCAAAGCGACCCCTGTAAATCTCTTTCTGATCCACTGACTGCCTTACTGTCTGTTGGTTGAGAGGTCTGGAAGCCATCACTGCTGCCAATGATTTAGTCACCCTGAGGTCTGCTACTGGTTTGCTGGGGCCCAGTCTGTGCTGGCACGGCCTGCATTGGACTGAGTTCCTCTCTCACTGTGGAACAACAGACCTTCCCTGCTGATGTTCTAAATTGTCTTGGGCTGGAAAATTGTTTCATTCTGTCTTTTTATGGGCTCTGCCATTCTGGAAGTTGTTTAGAGTCATTATTTAAAAGTTTTTGGAGGGATTTTGGGGAGAGCTCAGGTGAATCCCTGCCTTGACTCTGTCATCTTGGCTCCACCTCTAAGCATATTTTCTTCTAATGCTCTTGACTTTTTTGCTTCTCCGCTTTCATGTTGTCTTTTACTTCCATGTAGTTGCATTCTCAGTATATTGTTTTCTCTTGCTTCTTGGTGAGGGCTACCACTGCAGATTCAAATTTTTCTATTCTTCTTAATATTTTTCATGTATAGGCAATAAATTCTGCTCTCAGAATTCTCATTTATCTTTTAAACTACTCAGGAATAGTGTATTTTGATTCCATGTTCTCTTCAAATTTCACAGGGTCCTCTGTCTCATCAAGTATTGGAACATTTTCCTTTGTTTTGCAATATTCATATATGCTTGAATTTGCTTACTAGATCTGAAGGCCATATTTCCTCCTATTACTGTTTTTCCATTTGTTTTATCTTTTTTTACCTGCGAGTCTTTCAGATTTCTTCTTCCTGCAATCTTTGGTACTTTCAGTCTCCGTCCTCCCCCCTTATTCTCTTTATTTATCACTTCTGACTCCCTCCCCTCTGATTGTAGTTTCCATGGGGGCTGGATCTCAAAAGTGTCTCAGCTTCCTCTCATGAGGGACAATTAATTTTTCACCAGCCTAGGTCTCTGCCTCAGCTGACTTCTGGGTGGTCAAAACTGGCCCTAGCTGGATGCTGTGCTCTTCCCCCAGGTTTGGTGGAGTGCTGCCCCCACACAGAGTAGGACCTGTCCCACTTTCTCTGTTCCTTAGTTCTCTGGCACCACACTGACAATTCAGAGACTGCTTTCCTTAGTACTGGCAATTCAGAGATATTAGTAGTTCAGAATGTTGCAGCATTGGTGCTTCAGGATTACAGCCCCTGGAACACTTTTGTTCTTAAATGGCCATGGCTAAACTATCTGTCAAAGGCTGAGGATATTCCACAACTTGGACCCAGGGACTCTAAGGAACTGGAAAGAGACATGAGGTACCAGAATGTAGGGGATATGGGTGTGTGTGCGTGTGTGTGTGTGTGTGTGCGCGTGTGTGTGTGTGTGTGTGTGTGAAGCAGTATGTATACAATGGGTTTACTTTTCGTATATTTTTTTTCTTTTTTTAAATTTTATTTTACTTCTACCTGCTACATCAGCCTCCTATTACTTCCCTACCCCCCTCCTCCGCCAACCACCCTGCCCTCCTATGACTCACCTTCTCCCCTCCAAGGATTCCTCCCCATCCTCCCATTCCCATTAATCTAAACACCCTTTATCTATTTCCTCATTCTCCCTTCTAAAAATCCCTCCCTTATCCTAATCCCTCCCTTGACCTCTCCCCCTGACTACACCCATACCATTTTATTTCTTCTAAATTTAGAAGACTTTTATACTCTTCTAAATATGTATGTATTGTTCCCTCTTAAACCCATTCCAGAACAAAGTAGATTACCATTACTATCCAAATCCTCTGTATCCTTTCTTCCTTTTGCTCCTCTTTTGTATAAAATAGTTACTCTTTTTTAGCTGTTTCTAAATGGTTTTGCTTTTTAAATTCATATCATAGTCAGGTTTATCCCCCTCTTATTTATGAGCTTGACAATTATTAATAAGAATCTTAGACATACATTTTACATTTTGTGTTACATAAAAGGTAAACAGTCTGTCCTTATGAATCCCTTTTAGGCAGTCTTCATTATGTACCTTATGTTTCTCTTGGTTCTTGTACGCCAAATCTTCTATTAAATTGAGGATTTTTTAAAGAAAGTCTTGAAAGTCTGAGGGTTTGTCAAATGTCCATTTTTTCCTTTCAAGATAATATGTAAATTTGAAGGTTATGATATTTTCGGCCGGAGCCCCAGGTCTATTACTCTTCAATATAGTGTGTTCCAAGACCTGTGGTCCTTTAATGTCTCTGCTGCTAGGTGTTTTGCAAATCTAATGGTGGCACCATCATATTTAAATTGTTTTAGTCTTGATGCTTTTAATATTTTATCCTTGAGCTGGGGGTTTTAGAATTTGACTATGATATTCCTATGAGTTTTCCTCATAGGATCTCTTTTAAGTGAAGTTCGTTGGATTTTTTCTATTTCTACTTCCCTGCCTTGTTCTAATGCTTCAGGGCACTTTTCTTTAATTATTTCTTATATTATTGTAGCGAGATTCTTTTCTGATCATAACATTTAGTTACTCTGATTATTTTTATATTTTCTCTTCTTGATCTATTCACCAAATCTGTTGTTTTTCTTATGAGATGTTTCATTTTCTCTTCTATTTTTTCATTATCCATGTTTCATTTAATTATTTCTTGATCTCTTAAAATTTCACTGGCTTCACTTTGCCCAATTCTAATTTTCAAGGTGTCATTTTCCTCATTGAAATTCTGGACCTCCTTTTCTAATTGGTTGACTTTCCTTTCATAACCTTCTTGTTTTTCTTGGATTATTATTTTTTTTTTAGTTTTTCCTCAATCTCTGTTATTTGATTTTTAAAGTCTTTTTTAAGATCTTCTATAAATTCTTTTTGGGCAAGTGACCATTTGACCTTGCTCTTTGGGGGTTTCTTTACTTCAATATACTCCTCTGAAGATGAACTCTGGTCATCTCTATTCCCATAATAGGTTTCTATGGTTGGATTCTTTCTCCTTTGTGCATTTATTTTTTGTGGTAATAACTTCATTTTTGTAATCACCTCTAACCCTGGGGTATGGGAAATGGTGCCTCTTGACAGATTTTCAGTTCTCCTTTCTAGCCTGGAACCAAAGCCAAACCTCAAACCCTGTACGTGCCCACAGCAAGGGGCTTTGTGCCCCACTGCTTCTGCACTCACCTGGCGTTTGCTGATTCCTTCTCGCTCCCGCCACCCCCTCCCCCGCCCTCTTTGCACAGCTGGGTTTGGCATTCCTCATCAGCAGAGGTCCCCTCAATCTTCCTGGGCTCAAATGCCCAACTTCCCTCACTATCCTGGGGTGAAAAGTTCCAGTGGCTGGGGCCAAGGCAGCCTCTCAGACCAACGAACCCCAGGACTTGCTGCTAGTTGTTTAAGCAGCTTGCCACTAGTTAAAACGGGATCAAGCCTGGAGGTGTTTACTCCTTGCAGGGACCAAACCCGGTACTGGGATTTTTCTTCAGATCTTCTCCAACTGTCCGAGGAAGATCCTGCTTGTGCCCCTGTTCTTCTTTGTCTCCACCCACACTTTGTTCACCCTAAGGTGCTATTTTAACTTTTTTGTGGGGGAAAATCTTGAGAGCTTGGAATTTTCTGACCTACTCCATGATCTTCCCAGAATCCTCTCCCTTTTGTATAATTTTTAATACAAGAAAACTAAGTCTTAGATAAACAGTGAGTTGATCCTATTAGGAACAAAATATGGCACGGATTCCAGATCATATCTAACTTTTTTTTTTGCATTCACATGTTTTCCACTCTATGCAATGATTATCAAATTCACCAAAAGTAGATTAACAGTCAGACACTATAGAACAATAAACTTTAGAAACACTTATCATTTTTCTTAAAGAGGTGAAAACAAAGGATTTTTATAGTTTACTTCACTTGAGGTGCTTAAGCTCTTTAAAAACAGTTTGTTTTCTCAAAGCACATGACATCTTAAAAAAAATCTCAAATGCGTATATGTGCACTCAAGCAAAAACATGCAGCTCCATTGTTTCTTGACAAAAATTTTTCATTAAGAAATTCAAGACTTTCTGCAAAACTGCTCCCTTTGTGTCATTCCGGGAAATCAAATGACAAATAATTGCTCAGTGCAATTCTATCACTTCTGTTTTCCATAAGAAACACAGAATAGAAGATGCCTTTTACCACATCTATCTCCTGAGGATTAGAGCAATAGCTTCTCTCTGCGTTATTGAAATAGTACCTTTTAAACTTATTTCAGTAAAGTTCAAACCAAATGCAGGAAAACAAAGGGGATCCAGTGGAGGAAAAATAACACGTATAATTTCTACCCAGACTCTTATGCTTAAAAACAAAGGTTAGACCAAAAAAAAATTTCAATTTCATCAATTCACCCTTTTTAAAGTGACTTATTTTTTTCTGAAAGCAGCTCTTAATACAAGTCAAAAGCAGTTTTTGAGTAACTACAGTAAACAGTGTCTTTTAAATATATATGTATACATACATATATACATACATACATATAGGTGTGTGTGTGTGTGTGTGTGTATCATTTATTTACAATTCAGCTCTTTGGTTGTGCCTTAATTTGTCTCCCAGCTTTCAAGTTTAACCATAGTTCCTTTTACTCCTGTTTGTACAAGTTCAATAGCATAAATTTCCAAGTCCAAGTCTGTGGTTACAGAGGTCCCTGCAGCATTGTCTGGGTAATGTGCAAGTTGCTCAGGGTATCTTCCCATTGCTGTAGAGAGCATCCTAGGGACCAAAGCGTATAACACTCTGGGATCCTTCACATCTTTTTCAGTAGACATAGGGACATGTATGGTGTTTATTGTAGGCCATCTGCAGTATCTCTTCTACGTGGCTTACCAAATTTGCGTTTGAATAATGTCTTCATATTTTTTCTTGGAAGGGACAGAGCTTAGTAGCTTGGAATTGTTCCAAATTACTTTTCATCCTCACCACCTTTTCTTCTGTAGATGGTGTTTCAACTGGAAAACAGGACCAGAAATGTCTAAGGAGATCACTCATAGGCACATAGAAACGTTTTTTTTTCCAACTGAACATCATTTGACACCATCTGGTTTTTGACTTACTGTGGTCTTCCCTGCATAAATGCTCTTCCAGGGGATTGGGCTATGATGGTACTACTTGTAGCACCATGTGAAAGAACCTGAATTAGTTTAGTTGTGTACGTTTCTACTTCTTGCTTTATGCTCTAAAAAGAGTTGATAATATCCTGACTTGTTACATTTTGGAACAACTGAATAGGAATTGGACCATTATAGTACCTATGTGACTTCTTTAGGCTTAGTGACATTGGTTTTTATGCTATTTCACATCCCCCCCACCCAAGTCTTCATAGTCATAGATTCCTGTAACTTTACCCTTTTGTCTGTTGGCTGAAAGAAGTCTGACTCCTAAGAGTTCCCATCTGTGTTGTCGTTCTCACCGTTGTGATCATGTTGTACTTCTTGTTTCCTGAGATCTGCCCCAGGACCATGGCACTATCATGGTTAAGCCTTCTTGATGATCATGGCTGTTCTCCTTTATGGATTTTGAAGACTTGGAAGTAGACGGCACAGAGGAAACCCCATAGTCTTCAATTAAGGATTTATCCTCCAGTGTTGTCAAATCTAGTAATGGTGGTTTTCACTCCTAGTAACACATTGTTTTTAAACCCTGTTTATCCATTTTGGCACATTCTACAAAGAGATCTTTTGACGCTGTGTTAACTGATCTTTATGAAAATAAGGGGATTGAAAAAAGTCATGTCTAGAACTTTTTCTCTGTCATGTTAGGTGGTATGTTTTTGCAGATTTCATTTTTACTGATGAGTAGGTCCTGAATGGGGACTCGATAGTATCAGAAGTTAAGTTATACCGTAGGCCATTCCAGCCATCTGTCTGGGGGCAGACATTAGGCAAAAGTGTTACAGAAATGCCCACATGCTGCTTGTGGTTGAATACCGCAGGGCTATTCACAGCATTCACGCTTAAATAATTGGCCCAGAATTCCTCAGCATTGATCACCTGACTCACCACCAGGTCTTTATAAAGCTGAAACAAAACAGGATCTTCTTGCAAAATTCTGTTTTTCTCTCCTAATTTTTTTTTATTGGCTCACCTCTTGAATTTGGGTAGCTACTGCTGAAGATGGTCTTTCACAGCATCTCACTTCTTTATAATAATGCTTTCATTGAAAAAATGGAGGTTGGCTGAAACTAGATTTTAGCTTTTCTCTCTGAACAAATTTTCTGGCATTTAATGTTCACCTACATGTGACTAATTGTACACCTGTCTTTGCCTTCAGGTGCCCAAGCTATCCTTTCTTCCATGAGGTATAGGACCCCTTCTGAGGAAGTTGCCATGCTGATTGTAAGGTGTGTGCCAGAGCCTGTCCAGAGAGAGGATCTGTGGGGAGAACTTTTCTCCAATCCTTTTTTAACTGACGTTCCTTGGTAGAGCCAAAGCTCTTGCTGGGGGTCTCATCATTTCCATTGCTGGGTGGGAGGACAAAGGCATGGGCCAGAAGCCAGAGGCCATATGACTTTCTGTTCCCTGCCTTCCCACCTTCATTCAAACTTTCCTTCACTAGCACCTCTTTCTGACTATAGTAATGATTGTGTGCTACACGTTGTCCCTCAAAACTCAGTATCTGCCAGGCCCATGCCCAGCTTAGCTGCTGGTGACATGAATGTTAGTGTAGCCCCAGTTGAAAAGACCTAGGGGTTGATTTCGATGTAAGGCTGCTTCATGTCCTTTGGTATGCTAATGCAACCTCAATCTAGGTGTCATGAGAGGTGGAGGAGGGATACCAAATGAGTTCAGGGTCAGTGCCGGTCACTTCCTGGGGTTGGGTTTTTTTTAATTGTCTTTTGGATTCTGGGTGTCCTAGTCCATGGAAAAAGCTGAAGTTGCTTTATTTTTGGCCTATGATTTCTGTCTTGGGGAGGTTTGAGAGGTCGTGGGGATCAGAGAAAATGTTTAGTATACCAGTTTGTTGTTCATGTGACCCAGAAGTCGTTCACTTCCTTTCCACTCCTCTCCCAACCCTTTACAATCTGGCTATGGTACTGGGGATATAAATACAAAGAATGAAACAATCCCTAGTTGTAGGGAAGTTACATTCTAATGGAGAGATAGTGAGTACCTAAAATATGTATATATATACATACATACATACATACATATATATATATTAGATATAGATATGTATATATGTGTGCATATACATACACACACCATAAATATAAAGTTAATGAATATACATATATTTGTTGTTTTGTGACCCTATTTGAGGTTTTCTTAACAAAGATACTGGAGTTCTCTAGTTCATTTTACAGATGACAAAATGAGGCAAACAGGGTTAAGTGACTTTTCTAGGATTATACAACAAGTACATGTTTAAAGTCAGATTTGAATTCAGGAAAATTATTCATCCTGACTCTAGGTCTATCATTCTACCCACTGCACCACCTAGCTGTCCATGTACATAAATACATACATACATACATATGTACATATGTGTATACAAACATATACACATGTGTGTATGTATGTGCACATAGTAGTTAAGCATAAGATAGTTTGGAAGGGAGGAGAATAACAGTAGGGAATATCAGGAAAGACTTCATGTAAAAGATGGTGCCCAAGCTGCATCTTAAAGGAAGAGTCACTATAAGTAAGAGATAAAAAGGGAGTGCACACCAGGTATGAGGGATGGCTAGTGCAAAGGGCTGAAGGCAAGAGATGGTATTGTGTGTGGGGAGCAGAAAGAATACTGGTTTGGCTAGATCACCAAGGGCAGGGAAGGAATATTGGAAAAATAGGCTGGAGTTAGATTGTAAAGGGGTTTAAAACAAAACAGAGAAAGTTACCGTTTATCACAGAAGCTATTAGTATTGGTTGAAAAGGGAAGTCACAAAGAAGGAATAAAGAAAAGAAGGAAGTAGAGAGGGCAATAAGCATTTATTAAGTCTATACTACATGGCAGGAACTGTGCTATGTATTTCACAAATATTATCTCATTTGATCCTCACATGTGGTGTTTGCTCAGTCAGATAAGCACTGAAGGAAAATTACTTAGGCAGCTGTGTGTAGGATGGTCCAGAGAGAAAAAAAATCAGAAAGACTAGTTAAGAGAATGTTAAAATAATCGAGGTGAGAGGTAATGAGGATCTAAAATAAGGAGGTAGCACAGGAATGGAGAGAAGGGGGTAGACTCAAGAGATGTTGTGAAGATAGAAATAGCAAAATTTGGTAACCAATTGGATATGAGGAGAGTGAGCAGTCTAGGATAATGCTGAGATTATAAACGTGAGACACTGGAAAGGAACGGTTGTGCCTCCAACAGAAATAGGCAAGTTTACAATAGGAGAGAACGTGGGCAGAAAGATAATGAGTTCAGTTTTAGATAAGCCAAATTTAAGATGCTCAAGATGAGATATTTAGTTTGATATTTCCAATGGGCGCATGTGGTCTGAAGCTCAGGAAAGAGACTGGGACTGGATATATAGATTACATATAGTCAATTGCTTAGAGATGATAGTTAAATCCATAAAAGTTAATGGTAGAGAGTATAGCCAGAGAAGAGAAAAGCCTAGGCTAAAACCAGAAAAAAACTCAAGCTAAACCTTGGGGAAACAACTACAGGGAGGGGATATGATATGCATGATGAGCTAGCAAAGAGAGCTGAGAAAGTGTTGGATGGGTAGAAGGAGAATCAGGAGGGAATGGTATATTATGAAAACCCAGAGAGGAAAGATACATAGATGTGAGCCTTGGTGAGACACAGGTAATTAGTTAGTACACCTCCCCCAGCTCAGTGATTATTTATGTCTATGTATCTGTGTGTATATACATACACACATATACATATAAATATACATACACGTATGGGGCAGATACACATAAAATATATGTGTCTATTTGTGTATGCATATATACATGCATGTGTGTGTATATATATATATATATACATATATTTACTTAAATAAATTTGTTTATTTTTAGCATTCTTTTTTTTTTTAAATTTTGAGTTTCTAATTTGCTCTCCCTCTTTCTTGCCCCTCCCCTATCCATTGAGAAGGCAAACAATGTTACATCAACTATACATGTGAAATCATGCAAAACATTTCCACGTTAGCCATCTTGCAAAAAGAAAAACATGGAAAAGAATGCTTCATTTTGCTCTCAGACTCTGTCTCTTTTATATCTGGAGATAGATAATATTTTTCATCATAAGTCCTTCAGAATTGTCTTAGGTCATCGTTGTATTGATCAGAATGGCCAGGCCAATCACAGTTGCTCATCAGACAAAATTACTGTTACTGTGTACAATTTTCTCCTGGTTTTATAAGTCTTCTTGGTTCTTCTGAAACTTTCCTGCCCATCGTTTCTTCTAGCACAATAGTATTCCATCACAATCATGTACCACAACTTGTTCAGCCATGTATATTTTAAATGTATTTATATATTTTTTTCTGTGTAATAGAATGCAAGTTTCTTTGGGGCAGGAACTCTTGTCTCCGTATCTCCTGTACCTAGCATAATGCCTGGCACAAAGTAGGCATTTTTCATTTCTTACATGTTTATTGAATTAGTGAATATTTGGAATGGCTAAAATGTACACAGGCCTCCCAAAGAACCTCACTCAGTCCTCTCTTTTCTCCTTCACTGTCTTGCTTGGCCCTCTTTCTGGTGAGTGGATCAGCAGATGGCAGCAATGATCCTCAAGTGGGTAGAAGAGATTCACATGTTACCTTTTTGTCTTCTTTGTGGTTTAGAATTAGGAAACCTTCATGGCCTGATTTGTAGGTAAGCACGACTAGATCTAGGAAAGGCCATCGAGTTGCAGCCTAATTAAAGAAATACATATGTATCACACCCTTAAGGTTTTCATTAAGAATTGTTTTAATTTATATAACATTTTGACAAATCCATTCTAGCCCACTGGTATTGGGCTAGAAATTTTCACTTTTTTCATTCATGTTCTCATTGAATATAACTTCATAACATTAAGAAAATTGTGTAATCAATGAGATCAGCCTGCTAAGGGTTTTTCTACGCATAGACTTTATAGCACAGACAGATTGCTTCACATTAGAGATGGCATGGAACAGCACTTGTCAATAGGTAATAACCCAATGAAGTAAAGGATGACATAAGATGGAAAAGAATCTGGCGGTTATCAATAATAGTATTGTTCTCTGGAGTACTAGCACTCCTGGGGAAGTAGTCCTTTCCAGCATCGATTTTGCCTTAAGGGTTTGTCTATATTAGATCTAGGGTTCTGATATCAGCATGCTTTTCTTGCTTGTGAGACCTTCAAAAAGGACCAGTGTCCACTCTTCTCCCCATGCTGCAGCTAAGCTAAAGCAATGCTAAGGTTTTTTTTATCTCCATAAAGGGTCAAAATCTACCTCCTGTCATCAAACAAACAAGGATTAGTGACTGCCAAATTTCAGTTTTATCAGGAGGAAATAAAGTGAAGGCAATGAAAGGAAAGTAAGCAGTGGGAGTGGGGGCAGGGGAGATGAGAAGGGAATGGTTCATTTGAAAAGGAAGAAGCTGTTAGTTCATAATAACATTTGCAGAATATGTTTCCCCTCAACTTAAGTCCTCCTGTCATGAAAGGAAGAAAAGACAAAACTTGTAAGAGTTGAGGAGTTAAGAGAAAACTGCTTCTTCATGAGGAATGGAAATGTGGAACAGAAGTTACAGAATAGTGTATTCATTATATCATGGACCAGCACCTACAACGCTAGTCATTCTGTTCTGCAACAAGCCACCAATATCTAGAAGAGAGAAAATGGGGCAGTAGCAGGCATCCTGAAGGAATGCATTACTGGATAGTGCTTGCTATTCTAATGCCCATGTGGTCCAAGATGAATCAATCTACCAACTGTCTCTTCACAGAAGACTGTAAGACCAGGTTCAAAGAGATGTCACCAAATTTCTAAACTCTGTGATAATTTATTCTTCATTTCTAAAGTTTGACACCATTATAGCAATGCTGTCAAATTAGGGGGAGTAGGTTTACACAGAGATTAAGAAAGCACCTGCTCTTAACAGATGAGATAGAAGAATGTAGCCAAAGAGAGACTGGAGGCAGGAGTCCAGGTAGGAAGCATTAGACTAAGTAAAGAGTAATGAAGGTCAATAAGTCTTTATTTTTTAATAAATATTTTATTGATACTTTTTTTCTTAATTACATCATTGTCAATCCCTAATGACTTGCCCCATGTCTCCCAATAGTATCTCTTCCCTTGTAAGTAAAGAAAAACAACCAAACAATCAAAACAAGCACATTCATGTCCGACAGTATATGTCACAGTTTATCAGCTAGACAACGAGCATTTATTAAACACTATGTGCCTGTCACTGTGCTAAGCACTGAGGAAACAAACAAAAAAACCCCTTATTGTCAAGGAGCTTATATTCTAATAGGAGAAGTAATATGTAAATAACTAGGTATACACAGATATATGTGTATGTAACATATATGTGTCTATAGACATACACACATATAATATATGGAGCAGATCAACATTGATCTGAATGCAGGAAGAACTAACAGCTGGGAAAAGATCTCCCCTAAAAAGTAGGGTATAAGTTGAGCCTTGAAGGAAGCCGGGGAAATTAAATAGTGGAGTTAAGAGGCCAGAACACTTCAATCATGGGGACAATTCATGTAAAATCACATTGATAGGAGATAGAGTACTATGTCTGAGGAACAGCAAGTTTATCAATGTAGCTGCATCAAAAAGTAATACATGGAGAGGAGTAAAGTGTAAGTAGATTGGGAAGGGACCAAATGATGAAAAAAATAAATGCCAAAGAAAGGAATTTATATTTTATCCTAAAAGTAATAAGGAACTCATTGAACAACTATATGTTATGGTGAGATATAAGCTTCAGAAAAATCACTTTGACAGTTGAGTAGAGGATGGATTGGAGGAGATATTTGGGGGTGGGGGGGAAATCAATTAGCAGGCTATTACAATAGTCTAGTGAAGGGTGATGAAGGCCTGAACTAGGGTGGTGGCTATATGGGTAGAGAAGAGGAAATATAGGAAAGATGTTGCAAAAGTAGAAATGACAACTATCTATAGTACACAATTCTTCAAAGAATTTATGCTGTCTTTCTGTTCTTAAAAAATCCATATAGTCTTGTTCAGTATGTGTTATTCTTGGCTTAATAATTTTAAAAGAAATTTATTAGTTATTTATTTTAATATTCTTTTTTTAATTGAGTTCTGAATTTTCTCCTTCTCTCCCCTTCCCCACCCATTAAGAAGGCAAGAAATGTGATATCAAAAAATGTAATATTCCATATTATCTGTGTTGCAAAAAAAGCTAGAAAATAAAGTGAAAAAATATTATGCTTCAATTGGTACTTAGATATCATCAGTTCACTCTCTGGAGGGGAATAGCATTTTTATTACAATTCCTTCAGAATTATCCTGGATGACTGTATTGATAAGGATAGCTAAGTCATTCACAGTTGACCATTGTGCAATATTGCTTTTACTATGCACAATGTTCTCCTGGTTCTCCTCACTTCACTTTGCATAAATTAACATAAATCTTCTCAAGATTTCTGAAAGCATCCTGCTCATCATTTCTTATAATAGCACAATAGTATTCTATCACAATCTTATACCACAACTTATTCAGCCATTCCTCAATTGATGGGCGTTCCCTCAAACTTCCAATTTTTGCCCCCACAAAAAAAGCTGCTACAAATATTTTTGTGTATATAGGCCCTTTTCCTTTTTCTTTGATCTCTTTTGGATACAGACCCAGTAGTGGTATTTTTGCTTAATAATTGAAATATATTTAAAAGAAAAAGCCTTGACCCTTTTAAGAGTCAAGATTGTAAAATGAAGGAAATATTCACAAAAAAAAGGATGAATCTGCTTGAGTCAGTGAATTTGGAGTGAAAGGCAGCCTCAGAGACATGGGATGCATATATTTGAGAAGTGCAGTGCAAAGCAAGGCAGTATAGAGATTCCTTAGATAGTCTCAGAAGACCTAATAGCAAAAACAAAGCACCTGTGGTGAAAACAAGTAAATAAAAATTAAAAACTCTTGTGTGCTTATAATATACCAAGAAGGTGTTTAAGAATTCAATTAATGAGGTGCAGTCAATATGGTAGAATAAAGGTGGTGACTTTCTTGAGCTCTCCCAAATTCCCCTCTAAATAATGTTATAATAGTGCCCCAGAATAGATTTTGGAGTAGCAGAAACAATTTAAAAAATGGGGACAAACAATTTGCCAGCCCAAGATAATTTGGAAGGTCGTCAGAAAAGGTCTCTCTTACTGGGGTGAGAGTGGAGTGCAGACCATGCCATCATAGACTTCACCAAGTAAAGCCAGCAGCAGGTCTTGGGGGTGGCTGGATTGGCATTGGTGGTGGTGATTTTCTAAACTCACGTCAGAGACAGTGAGAAGGGGATTGCTGATCAGAACAAGATCACAGAGACCCTCTGCTGGCACTGGAAGCAGGAATCTGTTGTGTTGCCTACATGTGGTTTCAGGTTGCAGTCCCAAGGTAAGGAGGGACACTAACAGGATCTGGGAATCTGGTCTCAGTTGCAGGATGGGAAAGAGTGCTTATGGTTACTCACAGACCAGAGCACAGGTCAGGAGAGCAGTAACCACAACTCTCCAAAGATTATACTACCTTGGAAAAACCAAAAACCTAGACTCCCCAAACTAGCTCTGAAAACAGCAGCATGAAACACATGAAGCTTTGAACAGTGCTCCCTCAATCCTGAGAGCAGACTCTAACTTTAGCATAAAGTTAAAAGTCAAGGAATAGGCCTGAGAAATGGGGCAAGGGAAAGCACCTGATCATAGAAATTTACTGTGGTGGCTGGGAAGATCATAACACCAATCAACTCCTGAAAGATATCCCTAAATGAAAGCTCCCAGTAGTGTAGTAGCCAAAATCTAGAACTTCTAGTACAAGGAGAAAATATTGCAAATAGCCAAAGAGGAACAATTCAAATATCATGGGGACATAGACAGAATTACAAAAAAAATTAGCAGCTTCTACATTACATGATCAGAGGGTTTGAAATATGATATTCCAGATGGCAAAAAATCTCGGATTACAACCAAGAATCACCTACCCAGCAAAACTGAGTATAATTTTTTGGAGGAAAAAATGAATATTTAATGAAATAGGGGATTTTCAGCAGTTCCTGATTAAAACACCAGAGCTGAATAGAAAAGTTGTCTCCAAATATGAAATTCAAGAGAAGTATAATAAAGTAAACAGGGAAGAGAAATCATAAGGGATTCAGTAAAGTTAAACTGTTTACATTCCTACATGGGAAGATGATACTGATAACTAAGAATTAAATCGTTACTAGAGCAGTTAGAAGGAGTTTACTTAGACCGAGGGCATGGGTGTGATTATGGTTGGATAATATACAAAAAAATACTTAATGGGTGACAAAAATGAATACATTGGTAGACATGGGAAGGGAGAGGAAGAGCAACGTAAATTATCTCACATAAAAAAGACACAAAATAGTCTTTACAATGGAAGGGGAAATGAAGTTGGTGGATGGTGGGCAACACTTTAACTTTACTCTCATTGGAATTGGATCAAAGAGCAAATGACATACATAATCAATTGGGTATAGAAATCTATCTTACCATACAGAGAAATAGAAGGGTGAAGGATGATGGAGGGATGCTGATGGAAGGGATGGTGAATCGGGAGAGGCCATGGTTAAAGCAAGACACTTTCTTTGAGGGAAAGAGTGAAAAGAGGCAGGGGAAAGATGAATAGGAGATAAAATAGGATAGAGACAAATACACAGTAATCATAAATGTGATATCATAAAAATATGCAAAAACATAAAATGGAAGTAGATAACAGAATGGATTAAAAATAAGAATCCTACAAGATGTGTGTAAAAGAAACACACTTGAAGCAGAGACATACACAGAGTGAAGACAAGAGGGTGGAGAAGAATCTATACTTAAACTGAAGGGGGAAAAAAAGCTGGGGTAGCAATCATGATCTCAAGACAAAGCAAAAACAAAACTAAATCTAATTAACATATAAGCAGGGAAACTGTATTTTGGTAAATGGTATAATAGACAATGAAGAAATATCAGTAATGAATATACACGAACCAAATGGTATAGCATCCAAATTCTTAAAGGAAAAATTAAGTGAGTTACAGAAGGAAATAGACAGTAAAACTATACTAGTGATACTAGTGGGGGACTTTCCCCTCTCAGAGCTAGATAACTCTAACCACAAAATAAGCAAGAAAGAAGTTAAGGAGGTGAATAGAATTTTAGAAAAGTTAGATATGATAGACCTCTGGAGAAAACGAAATGAGGGTAGAAAGGAATATACCTTTCACTCAGTGGCATGTCACCTGTACAAAAATTGACCATGTATGAGGGCTTAAAAACCTCTCAATCCAATGCAGAAAGACAGAAATATTAAATGCACCCTGTTCAGATAATGATACAATAACAATTAAATTCAATAAAATTCTATGGAAATATAGCTTAAATTAATTAGAAACTAAATAATCAAAGAACAGATCATAGAAACATTCAAAAATTGTGTCAAAGAGAATAACAACAATGAGGCAACATACTGAAATTTATGGGATGCTCCCCAAGTAGTACTTAAGGGAAATTTTACATCTCTAAATGCTTACATCTATGAAATAGAGAAAGAGCAGATAAATTAATTGTGCATTGAAATTAAAAAAAAAAACTAGAAAAAGAACAAAATTTAAAATCTCAATTAAATCATAAAAATCAAAGGACACATTAATAAAATTAAAAGTAAGAAAACCATTGAACTAATAAATAAAAATAGGAGCTGGATTTATGAAAATCTGACAAAATAGTTAAACCATTGCTTAATTTGATTTTAAAAAAGAAAGAACAAAACCAAATTCCCTGTATCAAAAATCAAAAGAGTGAATTCACCACCAGTGAAGAAAAAAATAAACCAGTTGTTAGGCACTATTTTGCCCATTTATGTACTAATAAATCTAATAATTTAAATAAAATGGATGAATATTTACAAAAAATAAAATTTTCTCAGATTAACAGAAGAGGAAATAGAATACTTACATCAACCTTTCTTGAAAGAGAAATTGAATAAACCATAAATTAGTTCCCTAAGAAAAAATCGTGAGGACCATATGGATTCACAAGTGAATTCTACCAAACATTTAAAGAGTAATGAATTCTGGTACTATATAAACTATTTTGGGAAATGGGCAAAGAAGGAACCCTACCAACTTCATTTTACAACAGAACCAAGGGAAGCAAAAACAGAGAAAACTATAGACCAATTTCCCTAATGAATGCTGATGCAAAAATTTAATTAAAATATTAGCAAGGAGATTACAGAAATATATCACAAAAAATGCAGTATGACCAGGTAGGGTTTATACTAGGAATGCAAGGCTGGGTCAATATTTTGGAAAACTATTAGCATAATTGACCATATCAATAACAAAAATGACAAAAATCATACAATTTTCTCAAGAGATGCAGAAAAAGCTTTTAACAAAATATAGCACTCATTCCTATTAAAAACACTAGAAAGCATAGGAGAAAATGGAACCATTCTTAAAATGATAAATAGTATCTACTTAAAACCATCAGTAAGTATGAGCCAACAATGCCCATTATCACCACTATTGTAAAATATTGTATTAGAAATGCTAGCTATAGCAATATGTTAGGGCAATCAGACTTTTCCCTGTTCTTCCCTTTTGGGATGCCTGTGTTTGAATGGGTGGGAAACCTTTTGCTGTCTTTGTTTTGGAGTATTTCTCAGCACTGAGGTGATCAAGAGTCATTGAATTGTATATGATGTGGTGCTGGTGGTTGGAGCTTTCCCACACTTATTTCTCGCTCTCTAAATGGTAAGCCTCAAGTGCCCCAGGGCCTTGATACAGGTATATAAGATCTGAGCTTCGCATTTGACTTTTGGGGGTATACTCACTGAAAGTGGGTGACGAGACTCTGGGCAAGTCGATGAACCCACCCCCACCCCAGCTTTATGGCCCCCACTGATACATATTGGTGTTTCTCTGGTAACTATGAATTGTAATTTGAATCAGTCAAGGTCTGTCTGTTGATGTTTGTAATTTCTATTGGTATTTGCCTTGAAGTTCAGGGGTCTGATCTTTCCCCCCTGAACTAAGTGAATGATATATGTATTTTTGATTAAACTGAGATTGTTAACCTCTTAAAGTTGCTTTCCTCAGAAAAGCATATCAAAGAATCTGCGTTAGCAGCCCTTCTGTATGCTGGTGTTATTGGTCTTACACAGCCACAGTAGCTGCTGGCTGAATTGTTGTTACACAATAAGAGAATAAAAAGAAGTTGAAGGGATTAGAATAGGCAATGATAAAAGAGAACTCTCACTCTTTGCAGATGATATGATGGCATACTTGGAGAATCCTTGAAAATCAACTAAAAACTATTTGAAATAATTAACAACTTTAACAAAGATGCAGGATATAAGATAAGCTGACATAAGTCATCAGCATTTTATATATTACCAAGAAAGTCCAGCAACAAGAAATAGAAAGAGAAATTCCATTTCAAATAACTGTAGAAAATATAGTATACTTTGGAGTCTACCTGCCAAGACAAACACAGGAACTACATGAATAGAATTATAAAACACTTTTCACACAAATAATGTCAGATGTGAATAATTGGGAAAAATCAATTGTTCATGGGTAGGTGGAGCTAATATTATAAAAATGACAATTCTACCTAAAATAATTTGCTTATTCAGTGCCATACCTATTATAATCTCAAAAATTATTTTATAAAGCTAGAAAAAACAAGAACAAAATTGATCTGGAAGAATAAAAGTTCAAGAACATTAAGGATGTCAATGAAAAAATTATGAAGGAAATTGGCTTAGCCATACCAGATTTCGAACTGTATTACAAGGCAGTAATCATCAAAACAATCTGGTATTGCCTAAAAAATAGTATGGTGCATCAACAGAATAGAATAGGTACACAATAGCCAGTAGTAAATGATCACCGTGTTCCAGTGTTTGATAAATCTAAAGATCATAGCTTTTGAGACAAGAACTCACCATGTGATATAACCTGCTGGGAAAACTAGAAAGCAGTTTAGCAGAAAGTAGATATAGAAGAACACATCACACTGAATACTAAGATAAGGTCAAAATTGGTACATGATTTTTACATAAAGGGACCATAAGCTAATTAATTGAGCATGGAATAGTTTACCTGTCAGATCTATGGCTAAGGGAAAAACTTATGACCAAACAAGAGATAGAAAACATTACAGGATGTAAAATCAATAATTTTGATTACATTAAATTTAAAAAAAAGGTTTTGCAGAAGCAAAACCAATGCAACCAGGGTTAAAAGAAAAGCAGACAAGAGGAAGAAAAAGTGCTATCCACCCCCAGAGAAAGAACTGATGGAGTTTGAAGGCAGGTTGAAGCACACTTTATTTTTTTTTAATTAGATTTTTTATTTTTAGTTTACAACACTCAGTTCCACAAGTTTTTGAGTTCCAAATTTCCTTCCCTTCCCTTCCCTCCTCCCCCGCCAAGATGGCATGCAGTCCAATGCAGACTCTACAAAAACCTCATTAAACTCATTTACAAAATAGTCAAGTTGTAAAGAAGAATTATAAACAATGGAATGAATCATGAGAAAGAAGAAACAAAACCAAAAAAGAAGAGAAAAAAAGAGAACAAATAGTTTGCTTCAATCTGCATTCAAACTCCATAGTTCTTTCTCTGGATGTAGATAGCTATTTCCATCTTAGTCTTTTGGAGCTGTCTTTGAACCTTGTATTGATGAGAAGAGCCAAGTCTATCAAAGTTAGTCATCACAGAAGCAATATGACTGTAGTGGTGTAGAATGTTCTCCTAGTTCTGCACCCCTCACTCAGCATCATATCATGTAGGACTTTCCAGGTTATTATGAAATCTCTAACTTTCCCATTTCTTATAACACAACAGTATTCCATTACATTCATATATCACAACTTGTTTAGCCATTCACCAATTAATGGGTAACTCCTTGATTTCCAGTTCTTTACTACCACAAAAAAAGCTGCTATAAATATTTTTGTGCCTATGGTTCCCTTTCCCACTTTTGTGATCTCTTTCAGATACAGCCCTTGAACTGGTATTGCTGGATTAAAGCTTATGAACATTTTTATAGCCCTATGGGCATAGTTCCAAATTGTTCTCCAGAATGGCTGGATCCTTTCAAAAGGCCACCAACAATGTAACAGTGTTCCAATTTTCCCACATCTTCTCCAGCATTTATCATTTTCCTGTTTTGTCATGTTAGCCAATCTGACAGGAGAGATGTGGTACCTAAGAGTTGTTTTGATTTGCATTTCTTTAATCAATAGTGATTTCGAGCATTTTTTCATATGCCTATAGATATCTTTAATTTCTTCCTCTGAAAGCTGCCTGTTCATATCCTTCAACCATTTCTCAATTGGGGAATGACTTGTATTCCTATAAACTTGGCTCAGTTCCCTGTATATTTTAGAGATGAGGCCTTTATCAGAGACACCGGTTGCAAAGATTTTCTCCCAATTTTCTGCTTTCCTCCTAATCTTTCTTATGTTGGCTTTGTTTATATGAAACTTTTCAATTTAACATAATCAAAATTATCCATTTTGTATTTTGTAATGCTCTCTATTTCTTGTTGAGTCATGAATTCTTCCCTTTCCCATAAATCTGACAGGTAAACTATTCCTTGCTTTCCCAAATTTCTTATAGTATCAGCCTTTATTCCTAAATCATGAACCCATTTTGACTTCATTTTGGTATAGGGTATAAGATATTGGTCTATGCCCAGTTTCTGTCCTACCATTCTCCCAATTTTCCCAGCAGTGTTTGTGAAATAGTGAATTCTTAGTCCAGAAGCTGGATTCTTTGAGTTTATCAAAGAGTAGATTGCTACAGTTGTTGACTACTGCGTCTTGTATACTTAACCTATTCCACTGATCCTCCACTCTGTTTCTTAGGCAGTACCAAGTAGTTTTGAGGACTGCTGCTTTATAGTACAGTTTAATATCTGGTATGGCTAGAGCACCTTTCCTAGCATTTCTTTTCATTTATTCCCTTGATATTCTGGACCTTTTGTTCTTCCAGATGAATTTTTTTATTATTTTTTCCAGCTCTGTAAAATAATTGGTAGTTTGATTGGTATGGCACTCAGTAAGTAAATTAATTTAGGTGAAATTGTCATTTTTATTACATTAATTTGGCCTAACCACAAGCAACTTATGTATTTCCATTTATTTAGATCTGATTTTATTTGCTTGAAATGCGTTTTGTATTTGTGTTCGCATAGGCCCTGGGTTTGTCTTGGCAGGTTGACTCCCAGATATTTTATAGTATCTACAGTAACTTTAAATGGAATCTCTTTCTACCTCTTGCTGTTGTACTTTGTTAGTAATACATAGGAATGCTGAGGATTTATGTGGGTTTATTTTATATCCTTCAACTTTGCTGAAATTTTTTTGTTATTTCTAGAAGTTTTTTACTTTATTCTCTAGGATTCTTTAAGTAAATCATCATATCATCTGCAAAGAGTGATAACATAGTTTCTTTGCCTATTCTAATTCCTTCAATTTCTTTTTCTTCTCTTATTGCTACAGCTAAAATTTCTAGTACCAAATTAAATAGTAGGGGTGATAATGGACATCCTTGTTTCACCCCTGGTCTTATTGAAAAGGATGTATTGACTATTTCTGCCTTTCTGCACTTGATTGTAAGGTACATGGTCAATTTTTGAGTATGTGCCAGATATCACTGCTAAAAAGGTTTTTATGCCCATTCAGTTTTCTCCAGAGGTCTATCATATCTACCTTTTCTAAAATTCTATTCACCTCCTTAATGTATTTCTTGTTTATTTTGAGGTTAGATTTATCAAGTTGAGAGAGGGGGAGACTGAGGTCCCCCACTAGTGTAGTTTTGTTCTCTATTTCTTCCTGTAATTCCCTTGACATCTCCTCTAAAAATTTGAATGCTACTCCACTTGGTGCATGTATGTTAAGTAATGATCTTGCTTTATTGTAAATGGTGCCTTTTAGAAGGATATAGTGTCCTTCCTTATTTCTTTTAATCAGATCTATCTTTGCTTTTGCTTCATCTGAGATTAGGATTGCTACCCCTGTTTTTTTTTTTACTTTAGCTGAAGCATAATATATTCTACTCCAGCCTTTTACCTTTACCTTGTGAGTATTCCCCTGTTTCAAATGTTTTTCTTGTAAACAACATATTGTAGGATTATGGTTATTAATCCATTCTGCTATCTGTCTCTGTTTTATGGGAGAATTCATCCCATTCACCTTCACAGTTATGATTGCTATCTGTGTCTTTTTCTCCATCCTATTTCCTGCCATTTATGCCTTTATTTCTCCCTTCTCCCTTCCACTCCTCAAAGGTTTTGCTTTTGACCACTATCTTCCTCAATTTTCCCTCCCTGATAACACCCCTCCCTTATCTGACCCTTTCCCCCTAGCTACTTCTTCCCTCCTTTCTATCCACCCCACCTTTTCTTTCCCCTTTCCCCTCCTACTGCCTCTAGGACAAATTTGATTTCTATTCTTATCAGAGAATGTTGTTCCCTCCTTGAACCAAATCTGATGAGAGTAAAGCTCAAGCACTGTTTTTCTCCCTCCCTTCTTTCCCTCTTTATTTTTGTGCCCCTTCATGTGGCATAATTTACCCTTTTCTACTTCCTCCTTGCCTCCTCTTCCCCAGGACTGCTCTACAGCATGGGTAGTCTCACTTCTTGTCTGTGCTGGTGTCTGCCACTTTCCCTGGCTGTGTGAAGGTATGTCTGGGTCCTGGTGTTGACATTTGCTAGCTCCACCCCTCCCCGGGGCTCAGGAACTCCCACTGTTCTGCTGAGGTGAGGCCTGCTGGGGCATCTCTCTTCCTGCACTAGTCTCCTTCTGCCACCACAAGAAGTGCTCTCTCCCCAACTTCTCTCGCTAAAAGGCTACTGAAGCCCCTCTTCTGGCTCCTCTATTTCAGGGTTTATCCCAGGAGAGTATTATCTGGGTAAGGAAGGGAGAGATGAGAGCCATTTTACCTGGTCATCATGGATCCTGGAAGTTCAAGAGGGCAAGGTTCAAACCTTTAGACTGTGGACTGGAGGCCTCAGGGGTAGCAGCTCCTACAGCAGCAGGCTCCGTACTAGTTTCTCCCATATCTCTGACAGACTCTCATCCTGGGCTGAGAGGTCTGGGGAGCAATTGCTGCCATAATTGGTACTTCCACCTTGGGCCTGCTCCTACTCCCAAGTTTCTCACTCCCTGTACTCTTCCACACTTGTGTGCTTGCTGGGTTCCTCTGCTGTTCCCACTTGGTGTGGTCTGTTGCCCATTCCCCATGTTCAGCGCTCCTGCCCCACTCAGTCTACTAGTGGCTTCTGACTCTCTCAAATCTGCTCAGATGCACTTTTTAAGATGTATCTGGCAGAATTTGTGAGAGAGCTCCAGTAGTTCCCTCCTTTCACAGCACCATCTTGGCTCTGCCCCCCTTGAAGCATACTTTAAAAGAAATTCTTCATTTTTCTCGGTGTTTTTTTCTGTTTTCTTTCACAATATGACTAATTTTCATGACTGCACATTTATACCTATATGAAATTGTTTGCCTTCTCAGTGAGAGGGAAGGGAGGAAAAGAATTTAGAACTAAATGTTTTAAGTGAAAGTTAAAAATTTTTACATGTAATTGGGAGAAAAATTTTTAAGAGATAGCATTGAATACTTTATTTTCCTTAGCAGCTAGAAATAGGCAAGGACAGATTGGGCTTGGAACCAGGCAAGGGCAGTTACAGAAATAAGAAAAAGATTCATGAATTGTATAGCTTATAATAGATATGTAGTAGCAAGATCATCTAAACTGTACCTTGGAGTTTGTTTTTCTTTTACTCTTAGCCCAAAATTGATCATTATATTACTTTTAGATTGAAAGTAAAAGTTACTCAATATGTAGTGTTTTCTTAATATGTAATTGTATTTCTAGAGAAAAAGGACAGACAAATATACAATTTGCATCTATACCTCCTTGTCTTATTTACATCAGAAAAATCCTCACTGGGGCCTAAGTTACCTCAAAAAAAAAAAACAAACTACCATTTTCCTGCTATTAGCCACCTGAAATAAAGGTACTGTATATGGGAGGAATTAACTCTCTTCTATGGGGATGGTTTTATATCTCTAAATCTATATTTTAGATAGAAATGTCACACCACTGAAGAGAATCAATGCTATACCAAAAGGAAAAAAATGACAATCATTCTTTTTTGTCATATCCAAATATTTCTTCATTTTTTTGTTCAGTGATCTGGAACATTTCCTACCAAGGGAATTTTCCTTATAAAGAACTAGTGATTCTGAGCACTGTTATCTGCCTGACAAATTCACACAAAAATAAAGCATTGAAGCAACTATCTGCAAAATATGAAGAATGGGGATGGAAAAACACTTTTGCTTCATGTATTTGGATACTTTTGAGAGTTAATTATTTTAGGATTATTTTAGCTTATTGAATTTGAACAAGTAGGAAGAAGCTGAATTGCTTTTAGTTAAAATTATGAAAGCATTTATTTCCTTTTGGAAATAATCTACATACTTTTTTGGTGAAAAATACACTGAAGCTATTTAGATACAACCTCACAAAATGTTTGTATAGGGCAAGACTTTCCAGTATAAACTGATGACTACCTATACAAGAAAAATAAATTAGAACACTTTAATGGGGTGGTGGTGGGTAGGAATCCACAGTAAGAATAAAATGGCACATAAAAAGTTTGTAAAACTCTTTCACCACAACGATCCTGTGGGATAGTAACGTTTAACTCCATTTCACAGTTGACTAAACTGAGTTTCTGAAAGAATAAATAATGTGTCAATAGCCAATAAAAAAAAATGAAGGAGGGATTTGAACCCACATCTCTTGACTCTATGTTCAATATCTTAGGCAATCTACCTTGCCACCTTTTCTTTGATAACAACCTGCATTTATTTAGTGCTTTCAGGATAAGAAAGTGATTTCAATATACTATCTTTTCTGGGAATTTCTGATCACCATGCATTTGGGCACTGCATTACCCAGATAAATATTTACATTACTTTAACATGTATACCCTTAAAAATGTGATGATCGATGATGCAGCTGGACATAAAATCCAGGTGTCCAAAATCTTATCACTCTGTCCACTAGGTGCTTCTGCTTCTTGTATGTAAGCATAATGATGATTTGCCCAGCAGAAGTTAGAAAGTTGATATGTTTAAAGTAATAGCAGTGCATGCATTTCAAATTGGTCAATGATATTTACACGTTAACAGAATAATTAGGATCAATATGAGTGTCTTGTATATTGAATGGTAAAACCAGGTCAGTGCAATCTAGTGACCTGGACATGTCATTTATCAATTTGTGTTTGATTTCCCTGGATAAAATGTTGATACATTTATTCCTACTGTAATATCTTGGATTTGCTTCCAGAGACTATTTCCTTTATATAATATAGCAGTAGGTTCTTTCCTGCTTTGGCTATTCATCTTAAATTATAAATATATAGGTTGTATGGATTAAATATTCAAAATGTAACTCCAGACAGGAATTTCCTAGTTCTGTTTAAAAAAATGTCTCATATACCACCCTCACCTCCCCCACCCTGTGTGCAGCCAATGCCAGCTTCTCAGTGTGCCATTGACTTAAGTAAACTTAGTTTATCAAGTACTTATTGCACAGATAACTCATAAAGTCATACTTGCCCTCAAAATGCTTTTGGTCTACTGAGGGCTAGGAATAAGACCTGTTTAAGTAAATATTGAATAACAAGTTAAAATTGGATACATGTGAATCCCCTTGTGCTAAGCATAGTACCTGACATGTTTTAGGTACTCAACAAATGTTTACTGAATAAATTAATGAAAGAATGATTCACAGAAGAGATCACTGATTCCTGGGGAGGTAAGAAAAGGCTTTAGGGAGAAGGTGACAGCTAAGTTGAAACTTCAGGGAAGGGTAGGACTTCAACAAATGGAGGTGGAGAAACCACACATCATAGAGCAAGCTGATGGCATGCATCACTGTTCAAAAAAGAACAGTAGGGAGGAGAAGACTAAGGAAGGATTGGTGTACAGTGTGGCTAGAATTGTGTGTGAAGTTAAATGAAATCTTAGAGAAAAGGTTGGAAATATAGGTAAGCCAGGTTACAGAAGGTCTTGAACATTAGGCTAAAGACATTGTATTTTATCATGTAGCCGGAAAGACCCAGTAATAGTTGTTTTAAATCAGGAAGTAATTTCATCAGCCATCTGCATTAGGAAGATTATTTTGGCAGTACTTTTGAAGGTTAGATTTAAAAAGGTTAGATTTTGGAGACTGGAATATGAGATAATAAGCTATTAAGGTAATTCAAAGAAAAAATATGAGGATCTGAACTTGGGTCAATGGAATGATACCAAGAGTAATAATGATAATAATAATAATAATAATGATAAAGCTAGTATTTATATAACTCTCTAAGGTTCACAAGGCACTTTACAAATATTACCTCATTTAATCCTTGCAACAACCTTGGGAAGTAGGTGCCATTGTTATACTCATTTTACACATGAGGAAGCTGGGGCATGAAAGTGTTACTTTCCCAGAGTCATGTTGCTAGGATGTGTCTAAGGTTGGATTTGAACCCAAGTCTTTCTGACTCCAGTTCCAACAATCAATCCAATGGGCCATCTAACTGCCTTTATTAGACAGTGAGGAACTGAGGGCACCAGTACACTAAGTGATCAGTTGTGGGAATTGAGTGCACCACACCTCCATCTTGTGACTCAATAATGGAGCTATCTCAATTCCAATTCTATTCAATTATGGGTCCTGTCCAACTCTGATCTGGTGAGAAAACTTTATTCAATTGTGGGAACTGAGAGAAAACCATTGCATTGTTTGAACATTGTGTGGTTGGGAAACTAGACTACCTCTCTCTGCTGCTTAGAGACCTTCAATTAAGGACCTAGGTTGTGCTGACCAGAAATTCAGATCTAAAGATTGATGCAAGGAGTTTTCTCACAATTATGTATCTCAAGCAACAAATATGTCTTATCTGAAAAGTGCCCCCTTCTGATCAATCAGTTATTGTTTCCATATGCCTTTGATTGTTTACAGACACTTCAAGCAGTTGGATACCTCCTTTTACAGAATTCAGGAAATTGCACCATTTTGCTCTCCCTCTTTCAATCTGGAAAATCCCTAATTTTTCCTCTAATTAGAAATCAGAATACCTAATGCATTGTCTCCTTCTAATTAATTGGCCTTATTTGATTAATTGTTTTTAATGTATAAAAGTCTATTTCTCCCCCTGTTTTTGGAGTCCAGTGCTAGACTAAGGAGATCTGGTCCAATTTGTTGGGCATGAATTGCTTAATAAATTGAGATGCCCAGAAGATGGAAACTTGTTTCTTCAGTCATCATCTTTCACCTGTCACAACAGGAAAGAATGAATATAGCACCCACTCTGTGCCAAGCATTGAGCTGAGTACTTTACAAATATATCTCATTTAATACTCACAAAAACCTAGTGAGGTAGGTGCTATTATTATCCTCATTTTACATTGAGGAAACTGAAGTAGAAGTTAAGTGACTTGCCCAAGGTCACAAAGCTAATAAATGTCTGAAGCTGGATTTGAGCTAAGGTCTTTCTGACTCCAGACCCAGCATTCTATCTGTTATGCCACCTGACTTCGACAACTGATTACATAGGAGAGATGAGGATGAAGAAAAAGGTTTTGAGTCTGGGAATAATGTCATTGTCAATAAAAAGAGGTTACTTAGGAAGACTGGGTTTGGGTGAGGGGTGTAGGATGTGGTCACACAAATGGAGAAGATCAGACCAGATGAATTTGCAGTTTTGGTGGGACATATAGAAAAGAAAGAATTGGAATTTGGGAGAATTGTTGGGGCTTAGGGCAGAAATTTGGGAGTAAAATGTATGGAGGCTATAACTGAATCCATGTGAATGGATAGCCATCAATGAAGAGACTAGAGAGAGAAGAGATAAGAATCTTATAAAAGATACATGTATACCTACATATAAATACGTATTATAACTTTTATACATATTTGTATTTATATACACACATATGTTTATATTTTAACAATAAGTCAAATGGATCTTTAATTTAATCAATTTGAAAATTCCTTCCCATGAAGGAATTCCAACCTTCCAACCCATCCATGCCTCTCTATCTTGTGCAACTTTTGTCCATGACCTCCTATTATTTGCAACAATGAGGCTTTCTGTAGTTTTGGGCCCCTTTCTTGGTTCCTTCTGATGTCATATCTAGCTATTCAGCACTGGAGCCACTTGGCATCCTTCACCCTCTCCCTGTGACCCACCCATCTTCTTTTTTGCACCTTACATTTCCTTGAAAACATCCCTGATAATGAGATATTCTTGTTCATGTCACTCCCTACTATCCGGCCAACCTTATCTTAATTGCATATGGTATTCCATTACACAAAAATACCACAATTCATTCAAAAGTTTACCTGATGTTGCACATAGAAGTTACTTCCTGTGTTCTTAAGTCACAATTAAAGATCGTGATTTTTTTGAATGTTTTTTGAATAGATAGCTCTTTTATTCTTGGTTTTGGATAGCATTCTCAGGGGATATTCCCAGCAAGTGAACTATTGGGCTAAAGGATATAATTGCTTTATAAACTTATCTGTGTGCTACCAAATTCCTTACCAAAAATATTTTTTATTAATTTACAATTCTACCAGCAATGAATGAGTGTACCTTTTCCTCTGGCCCTCTGCCAATGTTGTTTTATTGTTTTTAATTATATTTTCTAGTTTCATGGATGTGAGATAGTACCTCAAATTACTTTAGTTTCATTATCTTTTAATATTAATGCATTTAATCATCTTTTTAAGTGGCCCATTTGTATTTCTTCTTGAAAATTATCTGCTTATATGTTTTGACTAGCTTTTAACATTAATCAGTTGAATGCTGGAGGTCAGAATCTGGGAAGGTGTTCCATGCTATAAATTTACCACCTGTTTTCCCCTCCTGACATCCTTCAAACAGCTGGATTTCATCAAAACATACCGTGCACCAGATGAATTGTGTTTTCTCTATATCTACCATGACTTAGGTGGGTATGACAGGCCTCAAATTACTTTTTGAGAATATCTTCTGAATGGGATAGTCAGTAGCATGCTAGACTTCCACACATCTGTCTGTAGCAAATTATTTTCAGGTTTCTAATATCCTCCATCCCTTAGGCAGGACTAACTTAATCTCAGACCTATAAATGAGGTTGAATTCTAAATAAATATTATCTCACTTAGCTTTCTGTCTTCTGCCATACATGCTCTCCAACTCCACCTATTTGTAACTTATTTCACATATGACTTCTCAAGAGTATAAGTGTAGTTACAAACAGAAACTCAGATTTGCTCCATCTAATCCCAAGTAATATAAACAGAATGTTTACATTTCTAAAACCTTCAAATCTATTTCTTTTCTGGCGGCTACCATCATCTAATAAATAATACTGAAACTAACCTGTCCTTATAACCAAGGCAATCAAGGCTCTTTGAATTAGCCAGTTAGGGAGCTGACTGACTGGTATTAGAGATTCAGTCTTCAGTTATATAATTGATGTTAACTGGCTTTTTAAGGCAACACATATGTGACTTCATCTTTGTTATCACCATGGTTTTACCAGCTAAGCTAAAAGAGCAAAAGAAGAAGAGTAGGTGGCACAATTGATAGACTGCCTTGCCTGTTATCCTAGCACATGGCAGATACTTAATACATTGAACTGAACTGAATCCTTTGAGAAAGGCTTCAATCCGTTAATCTCCTACTGTGTACAGAACACTGTTCTCTATATGATAGAAGAGGATAGTAGAAAAGCAATCAGAGATAGTCATTTCCTTCAAGGAATTTCTAACTGAATGTGGTTATCTTTCAAGCACAATACAGATTCCTGTCATTTCTCTCCCCTACATCCACCCTAGGACTTCCTTTCCCTATAATTCCCAAGTGCTCTCTTAGGGATTAAGTTTCAGACACTCTGTTTGGCTCAGTTTGGCTCCCCACCTCAACCTCACCATATAGTGCCAAGACTGAACCTAGACCATCTCAGAACTTGGGGCTGCGCAACACAGGTTACAAGTGCTAAAGTGTCATCACCTCTATAATTCCTCCTTATTCTCAATCTATGATCCTGTACCTATGAAAATATCATTCATTAGTTACTAGAAACTATATAATTTGTTCATTTCAGAATTATCCTCTTTATCTGAATTGTTTTTATGTTTCCTGAAAAAAGTTGTCCTCTGATTTGTAGGTTCAAAATGTACATTTTTAAAAAGGAACTTTGAGTTTTATTTGACCCATCTTAATCCAATGAATTTGGGAGACGTTACTTAATCTAACCTTCTTCCAGCAGCAGGTATGTAGATGTAGAAGTGGAACAGAGAAGAGTACCATCATTTAACCTAACATGAATTCAAAATATCCAGATATTTAAATTCAGTAAACAAAAGTGTTGGCTGTAATCGTTCATTGCTCAACTCACAACCTGCATTTATTTGGTGTTGTTAAAAACCTTTCTATAAACACAAGTTCTCCTGTAGGATTACGTTCTGCCAAATCACTTGGAATCAAGGAAAATAACTTGCCTGAGAACAGAAACAAACAAAAATTTTCCATGTTCCCATGGTTATCTCCCTGAAAAATGGGTCCATAAGACAAAAGAGAGGAAATTCCAAATCTAAGGCTATTTCCTTTTATTAGTAGATAAATTGAGTACATGACCCAATATGCTTTTCAGCCTTAATGGCTGCACCTCCGCTTTACCACCATAGCCCACAGATGCTCATATTTTCCTTTCATCTTTTCTTCATCCTGCGGTTATGCACTGACATTGTATAATCACTGCAGCACAATGCAAATGATGTATGAAATAAAAAGGGAAAAAAGAAAAGTTCTCAGGCCAGAGAATTCAACCTTGCCTGTACATCCGTGGCTATTAGGTATCATTAGAACTCAAAATAGCTGAAAAAACAAACCCTATAAGGAAAGGTAGAAATAAAGCCCCAGGCACACTAAATAAGGCTTTTAAAAAAACAATCAATTTTTTATGTTTCCATTTTTGCTTTTACTCCTTTACTCCTTCCTATCTTTTAGAAAGAATGTCATTCAGGATATTTATTAAAGTAACAAGTTCAAAGAAATCAACTGGCCAGTCTTTCAAAGGAGACATTTGGTAGATAATTTGTATGGCTCAAACTCTCCCTCACCGGAACATGACTGAATTTTGGTACTTGTTGGTGCCCTGGGCAATAGCAGAGTTTGATGCCCACCTTTCTTAGAAGCTCCTTTACCAAATGCTTTGAAATGGCTAGAGCAGTGCTTCAAAATACTTGATGGAATAACTAGAAAAGAGACTGACTTAAAATGAGCACCTGAGATCCATAAATATTCCACTTTGAGGACCCCAATACACCACCCTACCTGAAAGATACTCAATACCCAGATGACCTACTTCCAAGTCTAATTTAATATAGGGAAGATGATAACTGGTTATCATTTCCCTATCACCACTTCTACTTTTTTCTTTTGTCCTTTTCTCCATCAACTCCTATCCCCAGTGACTGTTCTCCTGTTTCAACTACCCTATCATAATTAACAGCCCCCATTCCATCAAACTGCCCATATTGTGGACTCTAGTTTGAATTTCTAGTTAAGAATTCCCTCTTCTTCATTTTCAGAAACTCACACTCCAAGATCATCAGTAGGAATGTCCTGTTTTACCTCCAGTTTCTGATAGTTCCTTCAAAATTTAAGCTCCTGCCTTCAGACTCCAAAGAGGCTAATTTTTCACAAAATGACTGACCTAACTTCATTATAATCACCTACTCACAAACTGAATTGATGAAAGTCTGAATGGCATGACACGACCTACAATAAAAGTAGTTTCTCCTCTTACATTATCTGATAGTTTAACTAAAAACGGCATATTCTCTGTGAGACTATTAAAAAGGTCTGATTAGATAGAGGAAAAGTCATTTAAAAAGTAGGTACAATGATACATTTCCTTCCTTTAATTAAAGCACAGAACAATAAAAAGGACCTGGAAAGACACAAGGTAATGTGACCAGTATTACTTTTCTCTACTCATACAGAACTGGGCAAGTATCCAGTGGTGTCTTTAAGAGTTTGTGCTCAGATTTAGCCTGCTACAGGTGGCATACAAACATAGTAACCTACTCACAGTGTGTGCCCTAAAATTATTGGTGTTGGATTGTAGAGTCAAACCACTCTGCTGACCCAACTAGAAACTACCTCAATTATTGCAAATCTCTTTGTTCAAGCAGCTTGTGGGAAATGATTTTGTTTGTTTGTTTTCTCATACCAGAATTCCCTTCAAAACTATCTTAGTGACTAAAGTTTAAACTTTCATAGGAGATTGAGATGAGAAAACTTCCCAAAGCCCAAGTCCGAAGCTAGGGATGCCTAGCTACTAAAAGAGAATGAGAAGTTACTTCTGGGTACATGGGCTTCTCCCACAGTTATCAATGAAGAACTACCTGCATTTAAGTAGGTAGGCTTCATGCAAACCAGGTAAACAGAAGATGGATCGGAGGAGTGCCAAGTGGTGCCATCCAAGTCAAATGTGACTGGCATAGAAAAGGAGACAAAAATGTCAGAAAACAGATAGAAGTTGAGTGGATAAACACCTAGTCCACTGTGGGGCACTTAATACTGATTGGTTGGTTACTTGACTGAAAAGATAGTTGTCAAGATCCCTGGTAGCTCCAAAATTCTCTGATTTTATGAAAATAAATCATAAGCAATAAAAATTAAGGAACTATATCTTGAACTGAGAACAGGTTTTGTTCTGTCCAAGTGAGCTATATGAAGGCAACTCACTATAAAGATAAGGGAATACAATAATTATGCCCTGACATAGCAATGAGAATGTTTATACTCACCTTTAATAGCCACCTGATCTAAATATAGAAGAAAAATGTTTTGCTTTCCATTGGGACAACTTCTGAGGGTGACACTAGCAATAAAGCAGAAAATATATTGGCCTGGTCCTGACTGGTTAAAAGGAAGATAAACCATAGATAGAGCCACCTACCCTTAAGGAAAATTGTTAAGTTGGTGAGTTTTACTTTTAAAGTCAACCCTAAGTGTACAAATAAATATATCAAGAAGTTCAAATAGCTAATCATCAGAGAACCACTTCCCAGGGTTTTCCAGGGGCTTAAGAACTAGGTTATTGTCCCTGGTTATCAACTAATCTTCATAGACAGGGATGAAAGACATTCTCCCTTTTTTCCCTTCTGACTCAATCTAATGGGGCTCTTCCACTATTTCCTTCATTTTTTCAGTACTTCCTCATCCTTTTATCCTGTTTCTCAGGTTTACGCTGGCTTCTTCTGAGCTATGTAACAGCCCATCACAGCATCCAGAGTCTGTGCTGCCCAGAAAAAACACTAGGATTTAGAATGCTAGAATGCTACATGCCCTCTTTGTTTCTTTCTCTATCCTCCAAAATAGAAAACTTGCAATACTTTCCTTGTATTCTCTTCTCCTAAGATTTTGCTCTGTGCCAGGTGTCCTAATAAAGTTATAAAGTAATCCATCCCAATGTGCTTGTAGTAGATACCAATGCAATCACATGTTATGTCTTCTAAGAAAGATACTGACATTCTCAAAGAAGCCTTTTGGGTAAACAGTGCTTTAACCCAATAGTATTTTAATGATCCAAATTTTAGGTACCCTATCTGAGGACTGGGAAAAAAAATTTGGACAAATGTATTTTTGAATGCACTAAAAATTATATCCCATGAGCAGGTAACAATTCTGAGACTTTTCTTTTGCAAAGGGCTGTCCCTGAATGTAGGCCTTTCTGGGCAGGTGGCCAAGGAAAGGGCAAATAAAATAAACAACCACAAAAACATTATGTCAGAAAATGTACAAGTAGGCAAAGAATTAAGAAACAATATCATCGAAGCTCCAGTTTGGTGGCCTTATGTTCACTTGAGAAACTACAGCCTGACTTCTTTTTAAAGAATGAGATGGAGAGCTTCCACGAATGTGGAATGTATTATACCTGTATCTTGAATTTGATGCCAAATATTTGGAGAAAGTAAAAGCAACAGGAAGTCTACAACAACAATTCTAGTAATCAATTAAATCAAGGAAATTAAAAGCATTCTTCTAAAATTCACCTGCAGTCCATATGCCCCCAAATTAACTGTTCTAGATTTCAAAGCAATTCAATACAATGTAAATGACCCCATTTTCAAAAAAGGGAAGAGAACAGGGTCTGAAAATTATAGGCCATTGATCTTGACTTTGATTTCTGGCCCAATTCTAAAAGGGATCATTTAAGAAATGATTGGGAAACATCTATAAAGGGAAGCAGTGATTACACAAAGTTAGTGTGGCTTCATTAAAAAGAGATCATGGCAAAGTAATATAATTTCTGTCTTTAATAGAATTATTAAAGCAGTAGATGAGGGGAATTTTGTTGATATAGTTTGCTGAGATTTTTGTTGTTGTTGAGAAGATGGAGAGATGCAGAATAGATTATAATAGCATAAAATGGATTCAGAAGTGGCTGAACGGCTATTCAAAGGGTGCTTATTGATGGTGCAATGTCAACATGGCGGATCTCCTTGTTAAGTACCTTCTATGCCCAAGGAATTTTACTAGTCATTGGAAATATTTTTAAAAAATGAAAAACAACACCTCCCTCTAAGGGACTTATATTCTACCACACCCTTTGTTCTGGATTGGCTACTCCTTAAAGACTCATAATAACAGAATACCAGAACATATTCAGGGTATCTAAATAGCATGGTGGATAGAGCTCCAGGCATAGAGTCAGGAAGACATGAATTCAAATGTGTCCTTAGACACTCACTAGTTGTGTGGCCATAAGCAAGTCACTAAAACCTGTTTGCCTAAGTATCCTCATCTATAAAATGAGCTAGAGAAGGAAATAGCTAAGAAAACCCCAAATGGTGTCACAAGGAGCTGGACACAACTGATGTGACCAAACATCAACAACATGTTCACTAAAGAAAATCTCTTTTAAGTATATCACTTGGGTCCATATCTCACAAACATCAATTTCTGGGAAAGGAAAGCCACCAACCAATAACCTGATGAAAAACATTCAAAAAAATATTGCGGGGGTAGGGGGGAACTGTCACTAATTTTCCCATTTCCCCCACATCTTTTCTCCTAGAAGATGACACAGCCAAGAGATCACTCAAAAAGGTTCCTTGGCTCCTCTGACTTTTCTACCCAAAGGTTTGCTTCAGAGGCATAATCTTATAAATGACAGAAGGCCTTACAGGAAGTGACTCCTTTCCTAATTTGTAGATTACTTTCTTGAGGCAAACATTCTCTAGTACTGGCAGCAATACTCAGTCACATTTGCATGCTAAGAGTCACTAGACACCCAAGGAATTGCTTATTGAATCTAAAAGACTGTGTATGTGCAGCAAATATAGTGAAACTCTATTAGGATAAGTCTTGTAGAAGGAGAAAACAATGATTTTTTTATGAGAACAAGACAAAACTTTGTGTGGGCTGGACTTTTCAAAAAAATTCTGAAATACTATAGCCTTCTATGCAACCTGGCACTGCCATGAAAACCTGCTGTGAGTATGCTTCTACATTCATGATTCCTGATGAAATGAGATATTTTTAATCTTCCAATCTAATTTCTAATCAGTACAAAAGGGGATGAGTCAGGTTTGGCATGATGTGCTTTGGAACTATCATGCTGAAAGCTGGGTTGCTGATAAATTTCAAAATAAAGTATTTTAATTGCAGACAGACAACACAGACTATATATGTGGAGATGCCTACTGAGGACTTGTTGGGGAGACCTAGTTGCAGGGATGCACAGTTTTGCATTTGTGATCACGTATATGAATTCATTGTTTATTGATTATCTTATTTCCAGTGGAAAACAACTGTTTCTTTCTCACTGGTTACTTTCTCACCAGTATGATCTCCATTTGTATAATGACGCTTCGGCATAGTAATCATTTTTCTCTTCAGCATTAAAGAGAACAAACCAGTAACCTCTTGCTCAAGAGAAAGTAACACACAAATCTACATTTGTTTTTCAAATGAGTATTGTATTTAGTTTAGATTCCTTGTCTCTACTTTTTCCCCCAGTTAGTCTCCAAGATAGAAAAAAAAAGAGAACAAGGAATACATTTCAGAAGAAAAGAATTTTTCTTTCGGTACAATCAAAGAATATTAGCTAAGAAACAACCATAGAGGTTACCTACTCCAAGTTCCTACCCAAAGAGGAAATATTCATTTTCTCAGATTTTATATTCCTAGACCTTTTGCCTCATTTGGTACTGTTGCATCTATCCTCTCTACTCCATTCTCGTCGGCATCACCCAAACATAAAAAAGTACTTTCATTTCCAATTTCATAGACTGCTGCAGTAGCCTCTTAACTGGCCTTTCCCTCTCTCTAATCTATCCTTCAGGCCACTGTCAAATTAATCTTCCTTATGGATAAACCTAATCATGTCACTTATACTTAATGGCTCCCAAATGCCTACTAAGTAAAGTAAGTTTCTATGAGATTCATTGCCTTCCATAATTCAACAGGACCTATTTTTTTAGTCATATCATCTCTACCATTTTCTATGCATAAACAATATAGCTAGCCTGGACCAAATGCTGTTCCCCATTCCTGAACTGCCCTCCCCTGGCCTATTGAAATCCTTTCTTTCCATCATCTGTCAATATCAAATTAGGTTCACAAGAATGTGTTTACTTCTAAACCCGTTTTCTTGTCTTTTTCATTTTATATATCAAAACTCACTCCATCCTTCAGGTGTTAAGTAGCTAGGTGAGCTCAAATATTTTGAGATTCAGCTCAGATACCATCTTCTAAAATCAAGCCTTTCCTGGTCCTTCAAATTCCCTCCTTCCAAATGCACATTGCACAGAAATAGTTTGCATATATTTGTATTTATTTGCTTTATGCTTAAGCTGTATGCATTTTATATGGACTTGTCTCCACCATTAGAATCTAAGGTCATTGTGAGTAATATTTCTTTCATTCTTTGGTACTTGTGTTCCCAGCAGTCAACCCAGTGCCTGACATACAATGAGTGCTTAATAAATACTTTCTGATTGTTTAAAATATCTATTCTAGGTTTAGTTGCTATGGAATGGAAGATTCATCATAATCTCTCCCAGGAACTTGTGGCTTTCACGTTGGAAAGAACTGACTTGAAGCCAGAAGTATGGGGAAAAGAGAGGGAATTTCATTCCCTTTACTGGATGCTTTATCTTCTAAGGACCCAAAGTGTTCTTAGGTATGAGGCAGGGAGCCATCTAGTCAGTCCATCTAGGTAACCATACCATCTTCCCTCTCAAGTCTTCTCTTATAAGTTAGAGGAACATTTGTTTTAACAAAATATCCATAGTGAGATTATGGGAAAAAAATATGGACTTGGTAGGGAAGGCCCCAGAAAAAACTGGACTTATTTTGTGTTTGTGTGTGTGTGTGTATTGACGACATTTAGTTTTCAACACAATAGAAGCTTCCCAACAAATACTCAAGTAAGCTTCTTGCTCAAAGTTTACTAATGTTAGTTTATTGATTACCAACAGAAAGGAAAAAAATATCTTTTAATTTTGACAATATGATACTAACATTAACTATTACTTTTACCCGGTTTTCTGGCATCTGAGAGTTTATTTTATTTTAATTATTATAGTCTATATACATACTCATACCTTTTCCTTTCATTACTGTGTATTACTTCATATAAATTTTCCCATTAAAAATTCCTCATATTTATCATACCTTATGGGGCAGACATAGTCCATTACATTCCTATTCCTTAATTTTTCAGCCATTTCAGCAAAACACCTGGCATATATTTTGTTTAAAACATTGTTATCACAGATAATTAGCTTAGGAATTTTTGGGTAATTTATATATAACATATCTTTTCTAATTAGTACAAAATGCTTGGGTCAAAGGTTATGAACATTTTAATAACTGTTCTTAAATGATTCAGACTTATTCTCTAGAGCAGTTGAACCAATTCAAAGCACCACTACTAATGAATTAGCATCATATTATGTACATTATGTTTTTTGCGTTTTGTTATTGCACGAGAGGTTTTACTGATATTGGGGACCTCCAATAAGAAAGCTTCCTCTCCTAATGGAGATGTGAGACTGCTCATTAACTTAAAATCTTAGAGAGTTGCCCATGGGTACTAAGTGGTTAAAGTGATTTGCCTAAGGTCACAGACAGAATATGCCACAGTTGGGACTTGAGCCCAACTCTTCTTGGCTTTATAGTCTAGCTAGCTCTCAATTTACCTGTCACACTGCCTTTCTATTGAATGTCATAAATATTGATTCTAACAGATGCTCAAATACTAAGGCTGATGGTATGGACTGTGGATATATTTTGTTGTTAAGTTTAGTCAGTTAGACTGCAAAATATAAGGAGGCTTGAGTGTGGGGAAGTGGATACAGTGCTGGACCTAGAGTCAGGAAGATTTGAGTTCAAATCCTACTTCAAAAACATTATCTGGGTGACTATGGGTAAGTCACTTAATTTCCAAGAGTCATTATTCACATCTGCAAAATGGGAATATTAAGGGAAGAGACCCTTCTTTTGTGAGTTTGAAAATTCAAGTTATTATTATTATTATTATTTTATTATTAATTAGCTTTAGTGCATCAAAAAGTTATGTCTTGAAACACACAGGCTAAATATGTTGATGAAGAGGAAACTACAGTTCAACCATCATTAAATTCTTTGGAGAGTTTGATGTTGCCTTGTCTCTTCTGCTTAAGACTTTATCAGCAAAAGCATTTAATAAAAGTAGCAATGGAGCATCTGCTGCGCCCCCCCCCAAACCTGGGGTACACTTTCCCAAACATACACAATGGGAAGAGAAGGCAAGCAAAGAGAAGCAAATCATGTCTCCAGCACTGCACGGCCCTCAATTTGATTTGATGATCTGATGAAGTTCTCTGGGCCTACTCCTTTCGGAGTGGGCTCTGGGGGCCTTCACTTGAGTTCCAAATCATATCTGTGCTGCTCACTACAATCTTTTCTGCTTTTAATGATGCCCTCCAAGAGACATGCCATACTCTACAAAATGAACTTCTTGGGGGGCAGAGCCAAGATGGCAGCCAGAAAGCAGGGACTTGTGTGAGCTCCCCCACCCAGGTCCCTCCAAACACCTATGAAAAATGGCTCTGAACAAATTCTACACCTGGAGAACCCATGAAATAGCAGAGGGAAGCAGGGCTCCAGCCCAGGACAGCCTGGATGGTTTGCGGGGTAAGGTCTATCACGCATGGAGCTGGGAGCCAAGCAGAGCACAGCTCAGCATGGGCTGCACCCAGACCAACCAGACCGGGAGTCGGGCAAAACAGGCCCTAGTGCCCTGAATCAGTGATCTGTGGCAGTTACCAGACTTCTCAACCCACAAACACCAAAGACAACAGAGAAGGTTAGTGGGAAAAGCTGCTGGGACAGAGAGAAAGGAGTTCATGGTTAGGCCACTGCTCCAGGGACACTGGGGGTAGTGCAGCTACAGAACTACAGCTACACTTGCTTCCAGCCCCAGGCCCACCTGGTGGGAGGAATTAAGTGGCAGATCTGAGCGGGAGTGCAGAGCTTGCTTAAGATTTGAGCCACGTCCAGGTTGGTGGTTCTTGGAGGAGGAGGAGCACTGGTGTGGCAGAGCTTGCTGTGAGAAATAGCTCTGAAAACGACAGTGCAGCCCCTCAAGCTCGGCACAAAGTACTCTCTACTCTACAAGTATTCATAACCCGACAAAAAATTCAGGGGTTAAGTAGTTGGCTGGGAACATGGCTAGGCAGCAAAAATGGACTCAGATTCAGGCTCAGACTTTGGAATCTTTCTTTTGTGACAAAGAAGACCAAAACATACAGCCAGAAGAAGTCAACAAAGTCAAAGAGCCTACACCAAAAGCCTCCAAGAAAAACATGAACTGCTCTCAAGCCATGGAAGAGCTCAAAAAAGATTTGGAAAAGCAAGTAAGAGAAGTAGAGGAAAATGGGGAAGAGAAATGAGAGTGATGTGAGAAAACCATGGAAAACAATTCAATGACTTGCTGAAGGAGAGCCAAAAAAATACTGAAGAAAACAACACCTTAAAAAATAGACTAACTGAAATGGCAAAAGAGCTCCAAAAAGCCAATGAGGAGAAGAATGCCTTGAAAGGCAGAATTAGCCAAATGGAAAAGGAGGTCTAAAAGACCACTGAAGAAAATACTACCTTAAAAATTAGATTGCAGCAAGTGGAAGCTAGTGACTTTATAAGAAATCAAGATATTATAAAACAGAACCAAAGGAATGAAAAAATGGAAGACAATGTGAAATATCTCATTGGAAAAACCACTGACCTGGAAAATAGATCCAGGAGAGATAATTTAAAAATTATTGGACTATCTGAAAGCCATGATCAAAAAAAGAGCCTAGACATCATCTTTCAAGAAATTATCAAGGAGAACTGCCCTGATATTCTAGAGCCAGAGGGTAAAATAGAAATTGAAAGAATCCACAGATTGCCTCCTGAAAAAGATCCCAAAAAGAAAACTCCTAGGAATATTGTTGCCAAATTCCAGAGCTCCCAGATGAAGGATAAAATACTCCAAGCAGCCCGAATGAAACAATTTGGGTATTGTGGAAACACAGTCAGAATAATACAAGATCGAGCAGCTTCTACATTAAGGGATCGATGGGCTTGGAATATGATATTCCAGAAGTCAATGGAGCTAGGATTAAAAACCAAGAATCACCTACCCAGCAAAACTGAGTATCATGCTCTAAGGCAAAATATGGATTGTCAATAAAATAGAGGACTTTCAAGCTTTCTCAGTGAAAAGACCAGAGCTGAATAGAAAATTTGACTTTCAAACAAAAGAATGAAGGGAAGCATGAAAAGTTAAACAAGAAAAAGAAATCACAAGGGACTTACTAAAGTTGAACTGTTTTGTTTACATTCCTACATGGAAAGATGATGTGTATAATTCATGTGACCTCAGTATTAGGGTAGCTGAAGGGAATATCTATATCTATATCTATCTATCTATATCTATCTATATCTATATATATCTATATATATATCTATATATCTATATATATATGTATATATATACATATATATATATATATATACACATACACACAGAGGGCACAGGGTGAATTGAATAGGAAGGGATGATATCTAAAAAAATAAAATCAAATTAAGGGATGACAGAGGTATATATTGAGAGAGGGAGAAACAGAGAGATGGAATGGGGTAAATTATCTCACATAAAAGTGGCAACAAAAAGCAGTTGTAATGGAAGGGAAGAGGGGGCAGGTGAGAGGGAATGAGTGAATCATGCTGTCATCGGATTTGACCTGAGGAGGGAATAACATACACACTCAATTGGGTATCTTATACCACAGGAAAGAAGGAGGAAGAAGATAAAAAGTGGGGATGATAGAAGGGAGGCCAGATACATGGAGGAGGTAATCAAAAGCGAACACTTTTGAAAAGGGACAGGGTCAAAGGAGAAAATTGGATAAAGGGGGATAGGATAGGAAGGAGCAAAATATAGTCTTTCACAACATGAGTATAGTGGAAGGGTTTTGTGTAATGATACACATTTGACCTATGTTGAATCGCTTGCATTGTTAGGGAGGGTGGGTGGGGAGGGAAAAGGGGAGAGAATTTGGAACTCAAAGTTTTAAAAGAAGATGTTCAAAAGAAAAGTTTTTGCATGCAACTAGGAAATAAGATATACAGGCAATGAGGCATAGAAATTTATCTTGCCCTATAAGAAAGTAAGAGAAAAGGGGACGGGGAGGAGTGGGGTGACATAAGGGAGGGATGACTGGGGAATGGGGCAACCATAATATATGCCTTCTTGGAGTGGGGGGAGGGTAAAACTGGGGAGAAAATTTGTAATTCAATCTTGTGAAAAATCAGTGCTGAAGACTAAAAATATAAAATAAATTAAATTAAAACAAAAAAAAAGACATTTAATGAAATAATATGCTGAGAAAATCAGAAATAGAACATTCCCAAAATGAACTCCTGAAGACCCAAATATAGGTAATTTGATTTGGAAGAAAACAGGAGGGCTTTCTCAAGGGACTATTATATACATATGAGGAATTCAGTGACCAGCTGAGATTTAAAAAAAAAGACATAAAGAGAAGGAAGAAACAAAGGTAGAACAGACACAAAAGAATGGCATTATTCTTCAATGGTAAGAGGACTGAGGCTCATAATGAACTGTGGCTGGTGATGGAAGTGGAGGACAACAAAAAATGCCTTTTAAACTACATTAGGGGCTGGAGGAAGGTCAAAGATGGGACACATCATGGCTCAGGATGGACGGGATTATGCTAAACGAGAATAGAGAAGGGAGAACCAATCCATTCTAGTTTTGTTTCTATGTTCTCTGAGAAAAAAATCTTCAGACAGGGAATGAAATAATAAAAATAAGGGAGGTGCTCTCAGGGAGTAAAAATCATCAAGGCCAGAGGACCTATATCCCAGGATATTAAAGATCCGGTGGGTTCTCAGAGATCAGTAAGCTGTCAGTGACCCCTGAAAGGAGACAGAGAATGAGAGAAATTCTGAAGGGCTAAAAAAGACCGGTGTTCCTCTGAAGAGTGAGAGAGAGAAAGAGAGAGAGAGAGAGAGAGAGAGAGAGAGAGAGAGAGAGAGAGAGAGAGAGAGGCAGAGCAACAGAGAGACAAAGATGGGGAGAGACACAGGGACAGAGACAGAATCTGAGATGCAGAGAGAGAAGAGCTATAGCGAGACAGCAGAGAAGATGAACAGACAGGATTGAGGATGCAAGTCTGAAGTGGCCTTCAACTCCAGAACAAGGATCTCGATTTTGATTCTCTGGAAGAATTTTAGGATGCATTTTCAGAGGTATGTTGTTTTAGAATTTTGAAAAAAAAACCAAGTTATTGACTATTAAAAGTGTTAAGTGTCTACATAGTTTCATTAGGAAAAGGTCATGCCAGACTTACCTCATTTCCTTTTTAACAAGGTTATTAGACTGGATCAAGTAGCATGCCTAAATTTCAGCAAAGTGTCCAAGTCCGAGAGACAAGGTGGACAAACATGTGCTGAGTGACAACACAAGCAGGTAGACTTGGATCTAGTCAGACAAGCAGACTGAAAATGAGTAGTCGTTAATGGTTTGATGTTAACTGGGAGGGAGGTCTCTGGTGAAGTACCTCAGCAATTTGTAATTGGCCCTGTGTTGTCTAACATTTTTAGCAATGATTTGTATTATAACATAGATGACATAATTGTCAAATTTTCAGATGATGCAAAACTTGGCAGCAGAGTGAGGAAGACTCTGGTTTCAGTAACGCCTCCACCACATACTGACTTTGTTACCTAGACAAGACACTTCTACTTTTATTGTCAAGGGCAAGGATAAATTATAGAGAATACACCAGCCTGCATTGGTAGAGGGCATTTCCTCAATTTAAGTTCCATGTACCAAAGAGGTCCATTTCCTATCTATGAAAGTGGGAGGAATAGTTAACTCATTGGATTATATATTCACATATAATAGAAAAGGGTCCTGACAGAGTATTTTGAAGGGCCAGATCTTATAAGATGAAATTTAACAGGGATAAAAATAAAATCTTAAACCTGGGTTCAATAAGTCACAAATATTAGATGAGAGAATTGTTGCTAAAAAATATTTCACATATAAAAGATCTAGGAGTTTTATTGGATTTCAAGCTCCATATAGGCCAATAGTATGACAAAAATTATCTGATAGTATCCTGAGAGCCATTACAGAAATGTATTGTCCAGATCTTTGGAGATTATAGCCCTACTATGCTCTACCTTCATCTGATAACATCTAGAATAACACTTTCTTTTTAGGGAAATGCATTTTAGGAAGTGCCTGAATATTCTGGAGTATGCCAATTAGGATAATTTAAAGGACTAGAGATAGTGTCATATGAGAATACTTTCAAGGAGTAGGCAGTGTTAACCTTATAGTCTAATAAGGGGTGAAGGAGGAGACATGGAAGCATGGCCTGGGCTATACCTGTATAAGCAACGCCAAGGAGATCAGGATGCTAGAAATGATACCTGCTGGTTTGGGGCAGAAATTTCCTAGCATTCTCTTCAATCCCTGGATAGTTTTACTCTGATCTTGGGACTGGCAGAGAGAGCTAATATGCCTGATAAGCCACCCCTCCCCACTTTTGGTCTTGCAAGAAGACAATGAGCTGAGAGAACAGAATTTCAGGAGGCATAGCTGACATGAAATAGAGAAGCTACAGTTATGAGATGAGAAATGGCAGACTTTGAATCCATGGCAATGAAAATTGGGGCAAACCTCATCTTGCTAAAAACCTATTCTGGTTACAAACCACAGTCAATGATACTTCATTTCTCTTCTCCTCTTTTCCTCTCTTTCTTCTGAGAGGATATGTACTTGATGTCTCCCCCCAAAGGTTGGAAGACCACAATACTAAGCCAAGGAGCTTTTACTATATTCTGTTCTATAGGGGATAAGAAACCATGGAATGTTTTTAAGCCTGGGAGTTAAATGATCAAATTTATATATTGAGAAGATTATTTTGGCTTCTCTGAGAAGTATGAATAAAAGTGGAGAAAGACCAGTAAAAGAACAACTTGGAGGTTACACAAATCTAGGGTAGAGGTTCTGAGGGCTTTAACTACATTAGTGCCCAACTGAGTGGAGAGGTAATAGTTATTGAGGGAGTATAAATATTAGAAACTGTAGCTAACTGATTAAAGGGGTAAAAGAAGTCTCAAAGATAACTGAGGTTTAAACCCTGGGTTATTAAGAGGTTAGCGGTACTGGCAACAGAAATTTTAAAAAAAGAATTAGGAAAGGGTCTGATATTAGAGGGAGATAATGAGTTGAGTTTTGGACCTATTGAGCTTGAAGTTGCAATGAGACATCTAGAAGGAAATAAATGTCCTACAGACATCTGGAGATGAGAACGGGATCTTACTGGAGAAATAGGGGCTCGATTTCTATCATTTCTCTCTCTCTCTCTCTCTCTCTCTCTCTCTCTTTCTCTCTCTCTCTCATTCTATATATTCTATATACGTTTATAGCTACAATTACACAAGATGTCCCCAAAAAGCCTTCATGCAGTTTTAAGCTTTAATGTAGCCTAAATGGCTTTAAACTCTACTAAGACATTTGGGACACCCTGAATATTGGGGAGTAACTTACATAAAGTGCGTAATTGGAACCATGGAAGTGGATGATAACACCAAGGCAGAGAGTATAGAAAGAGGCCCAAATTGATATGAGATATTCTTCAAAGTATGTGGAGAGGGTGTGGAGAGAGAAAGAATATCACTAAACGCTTGAAAAAGCTGGAATTGTAACAAGGAAAGAACACAAGATCAGTAGCCTGGGGGAATAGAAAATGAACTTTACCTATTTCAGTGATTAGAGTTGAGATTTGAGAAAGCTCAGATTAAGGACAGTTATGGTGGGCAGAGATCTGAGAGTGCCCTCAAATTGGTGCCATCCTATTACCTCCCTAATTCTACATGTCCCTGCAGATGCTGAGAAAGCCACAGTCTTTGAAATTTACTTCCTGCCCTTAAACACAGAGGTTGTATTTTTCATTTTCTAAAAACCTATCTATTATGATCTTTTGAACATTTTCTGGCCCTGCCCCAGGGAGATCACTTAACTACTAAGTCTACTCAGATACTCTTTCCTACACACTTGAGTGGGAGGTACCTTCTTCCTTTTGTGTTATAGCCTAAGTGAATCTCATAGAAAGTTCAGGAAGGTTGCTGCTCTGGAAAGTCAGGAGAAGAGGCAGGTACTGGTGGACTGGGCTGCAGCCAGGGCCTTTCACCTATACCAGGTGACTCAGCCTTGTCCTTCTAGTCTCTTCAAGTCTGTATTTTATCTTATCTTTTATCCTGCATTTCATTGTGGTCTTGAAATCATGGTCATTTCTTAGAGTAAATGATTGTTGACTCCTGCTATGGCCCAGGGCCTCACCTTATAGATGATTCATACACATTATCCCATTCAGCCCTTCAACCCATGCAGAAAGTGAAAGTGCTTTGTGAAAGCGCTGCATCAATTTCATTACTATTCTTTTTCATTGTTATTCATCATTTCCAATAAATGAATGTGTATGACCACCAAAAATGTGTTTCTTTTTCCTTTTCCTGAACAGTCACAAAACTTTGTTTCTACTTCTCATATATTTAGTAAGTCCTATTTTCTTTCCATCAACATGCATTTATTAAGGACCTACTATAACATAGTAAGCAACATATAATTGTTTATCATTATCATCATCATCGTTATTATTACCTACCAGGCTTTGTGCTGGAGATATAAAGAATACAATAATCCATAGGAGCATATATAATTATAACTATATACTGAATAAATATAAAAAAGAACAAAAAGAAATAAATAGAAGGTAATTATATGAATAACAATTAAGGTATACAAAGTATCATCCCTGCAACATCCTTGTGAAGTGAAAGCATCATCATCATCATCATTTTATAGGTGAAGAAATTGAGGTGTGAGAGGTGAAGTATCTTGCTTTGTGATTACATGGCTAGAAGCTTCTCACTCCAAGGCCTAGTCATCTTCTCTTTCCATTATATGACACATTTAGATATTCATGTTTATGTACTTTGCCTTACTAGATTCAAAACAGGGTGAGCCAATGAATGAGTGAACAAATGAATGAAAAACATTTAAGTACCTACTATGTGCTATGCTTCGGTATCATGTGGTATTAAAAATACAAATACCAAGTGAGCCAGTCACCCTCATTCTAATACATTCTAATAGAGGAAGACAAAGCACCCGGGACAGTGATGGCTTGGAAAGGGAGTTTTGTTCTGGCAAGTCATAGGAATGGTAAGTGGAACCATAGGGCAGTCAACCATCACTCTCTTTCCAGCAGTAGCAGGGATAGGAATAGGGGATAAACCAGGGAATTCTAATAAGGTTGGCACTTTTTCTGTAACTTAGAGTCTTGGAGCATTACCTAGACTCCTGAAGGCTTGAGTAACTTGCCTTCAATTGCACAGCCAGTACTGGTTAGAAATAGAACTTGACCAAGGTGTTTCTGGCTTAAAGGAGACTCTCTATTTACTACGCCATGCTTCCTCTTCCCACGTGAATAGTGGCATTTTTATTGCTTTTTATGAATAAAAGGTGAAAAGAAGGGGAGGGGAACAGGATAAGAACATAGTAGGGTAAATGGTATGATGTTTGGAATGGATGGATACAAAGCTTGGTCTAAGGTTAGGGTGATACAGTGGATTAGGTGAATTTGCACTTGCTCACCAATCAGGACGACAAACCCAGGTGCACTGTGCCCAAACTCAAGTGGATTAACTTCTCCAGGAAGGGGATATGATGTCTGGAGGTTTGGTCCGGAGGATACTGTTCCAGGTGGAGTGATGGAAGTAACCCCAGGAAAGATGGCAAGAGATCAGGGATGAGGTTCTGTCTGCAATTTCCCTTCAGCCACTGAGGATGGTGATTTAGGTATATTAGGCACCTTCTATGCATTTGTTGAACTGAATTCAATTTGGTTTTTCTCTATTCTGCCTCTGAATACTGTTTTTCTATCAAAGAGCTAAAAGAAATAGTTCTACTTTATCATTTCCTTTCCTTTCCTTCCTGATGATTATAGGGCAGTAAGACCCGAGGAACTGCCATTTCAGCTGAAGATATCTTTCAGGCAACTTTCTGCGGTCAGGGTCCTAGAATCAATTTGGAACAAGAGGAGGCACAGATATCTGTCAGGGCCATGGGTCAATATGATGCTGTTTGTGTCATGTGCAAACAGGGAACAACGTCTGTGTTTGCTGCTGGTTGACATTCTGAAATGCTTCTGGCCTCAGCTCTGCTACAAACGAGGCAGCAGCACTGAGGATATAACAAATGAACATAATGGACAGATCACTAAAAGAAAGTGGTGGGCAGATGAATTTGATAAACAATAATAAATAATACAGTGTCTATCATAAAAAAAAAAACTGCGTTGAATACAATGAGGATGAAACACCAAAATAATAACATTTAAATCCTTGAATAGACTTTTATCAAAACTTACCAACTGCAACAATAATGAGCAAATAATTACCTGGCTTATGCTTTTGGCCAGGCCCAAGGAAGGGCAGAGAGGATACAGTGTTATATTTTAAACCTGTTCCTCCAGGTGGCCTCCCAGAGTCAGAGAACTCTATTTAGGGGTGTGGTGCCTGCTTCTCTTCTTCAATCTGGAGGAAGAAGCCACATGATGTTCTTTCTAAGGTAGCTCATAATGATTAATGTTCTCTACATTCAGGCTCTCTGAGGCAATTTTCAGTGAGAGGATGTTTCTTTCTTTGTCTCAGAGGCAGGGGTGCCAAGGCAACAGCCAGGAGCAAAATAAAAATGGCACAGGCAAGTAAATGGAAGTGTAAGCTAATTAATTTCCTCTGCTTCCATGATGCATTTAAATCAGAGAATCAGAGGGTTGTGAAAAAGGTATCCGAGTTCAAAGTGATTAACCCAGCTCTGAGCATATGTATATGCCTGTGTATAAACATACATACATAAATAAGTACACATATATATGTATGTGTGTGTACACACACACAATTTATTCAGTCTATCAACCTGTAAAATATGCAATCCCACAAACTACCTGAAATCCTTGCTGGACAGATCTACATACGTGGAATCATTCAGATGCTTCTTGGAAGATCTCCTTATTGTTTTGCGTTTTCCTTTTGCCTCCCACTCTCCTTCCTGTCCTTTATTATTTTTGTGCTTATCCCTCTGATTCTGTCCAAATCCTTTCTTCCGCTTTCTGACTCATCTTTGTTTATTTTCTCTATTCCTTGCTTGCCTCTCTCCTATATGCCTAAACTTTAAACCAGCTCCTTTATTGACTGCTCTGTTCCAATTCCCTCCTGTACAAAGTAGAAATAAGAATATATTCAACAATTTCAATATAATTCAACAATATGATGTTTGTGTATACAAATACATATGCATATCACACACATATATCTCTATATAAAACACATCTACTACATATAACATACTATAGGCATGAGGGATGCAAAGATAAAAATTAAGCACCAAAATCCCCCAAGGATCTAGGGAGACAGAGCCTCTACAGAGATAAATAACCATAATGTAATTTGAAGATATTGAGTATACTTGCACGTGTAGAATCATGGGAGTTTTTTCAGAAGAGAAGGAACATGAATAAGCCTTAAAGGAAGAAAAGGATCCACAGAGGCAAAAATGAGGACAGCATGCATGAGATATGGCTTATGAGAATGTACTATTGTGGGACATGGAATTTTAAATTCTGTAAGCAGTTAGTAGTCCAGTCTGGTTGGAAGCTACCATGCATAAAAAGAAGAAATGTGAAATAATGCTATAAAATTATATTGGAGCCAGATGAAAAGGGCCATTGAATGCCAAGTTATATTATAGCCTGGGGGGTTAGTTTTAGACATTGGATAAGTGTTCTGCTTCTCTATCCCAGAGGTTTTCAAAGTGTGGTCTGGGGGTTTCTAATGCCTTTTCAGTAGGTCCATGAAGTCAAAATTATTTTAATAATAATACCAATATATTTAATTTCTAATATGTTAAATATCAACAGATGTAACCAACATAAAGAAAAATTCTTTGGGGAGGGCACCTTCAATAATATTTAGGAATATAAAGGGATCCCAAGACCAAATCTTTTGCAATCCATCACCCGAACCTAGCTCCAACTTTTTTGTAGCAAATTCTAATAGGTTAATTAGATAATATGTTTGCCCAAAAACCAGGTAGTCCATACATAAAAATCATTTTTTTTCTAGCAAGACTTCTTGATTTTTTAAGTTATTTATTTTTAGTTTTTTTTTTAATTTAAGTTCTTAAAGGGATGCTACTACAGGGGATTATGATTCTTCTAGGCACATCTAACATCTTGATTTGGGTCTGTAGTTCAGGACTCAAACCGACTATGTGTGCCATTTAACACCAGCTTTGCCCTATCAGTTTGTGGGATACAGAAGAAAAAAGATGGCTTCACAACATTTTTTTATGTGCATACCATGCCAGATTTCTGACATGTGCTAGGGTTGCCTCACCAATTTCTTTTGCTTCACAGGAGTTCTGAAGAAATTATTAGTGGGAAGGAAAAGTGTTACCTATTCAGTCTTTGGTTCCAAATCTTTGAGATCTTTGAGCATTATAATTAAATGAAGGTATAAGAGAGGGAAAAAAGGAAAGGGTGGTAATGGGAAAGTCCAGTTTGTTCCATGGATAACTTTGTAAAAATATTGGGCCATCTCTCAGGCCCTAGCTGGCATCTGTGAAACTTTCTTAATTGTTGATTTCTTGAGTCAAGGAGCCTATCCTTTGACACAGGTGGCCATTATTTATAAACTATAACTCACTAAAAATTTGGATAAGAATCTTCATGTTTGATTCAATGCAAAATCAGCAAATTAAAGATATAGATTGATATATGAACATGTGTGTATGTATATATTTTATGTGTCTGTATACATCTATATGTGTATATATATATGTATATAAGTACATATATATATATATATATATATATATACACACATACACACACATATATACAGAGAAAGAGAGAGAGAGATAAAGAGGGAGAGAGAGAGAGATACTCTATAATCATCTCAAATTGACTAACTCTCAAGCCAGCCTCTGAATGTTAAAACATGCTATATTTGTGTAGCAGGCAGTGTAATAGTAATTAAGGTGGGACTTTTTTGCTGTTCTTCTCTTAAGTGCCTTTAATGCTTATGGCCTTTGTTTGAATTGGGCAGATAAAGTGGGATCTTTTTGTCTTGGAGTATTTCCCTGAGACAATTGGAAGTCATTGATTTGTATATGATGTGATACTGGGGATGGGGAACTTTCCCACACCCAGCCTGGGTGAAGTCACAGCCCTCAGGGCTCTGAACAGGATATAATTGAGGACAGCTTGGTGTTTGACTTTTGGGGCACACTCGTGGAAGGATTGTTCAGACTCTGGGCAAGCTGTAATAGCCCCCTGGCTTCACTAACCCAGATGTTGGTTCTTCTCTGGTAACTATGAATTGTGATTTGAATCAGCCAAGGTCTGTCTGTTGATGTTTGTAATTTCTGTTTGTATTTGCCTTGAAGTTCAGGGGGCTGATCTTTTCCCCCTGAATTGTGAATAATATTTGCATGTTTGATTAAACTGAGATTGTTAACCTCTTAAAGTTGCTTTCCTTAGAAAAGCAGATCAAAGAACCTGTGTTGGCAGCTTTCTGTGTGCTGGTAGTTGGTGGGCGTTACACCCCCATGGTAGGCGCTAGCAGATTGTTGCTACAGGCAGATTAACATTCATGCAGAATTTTTGTTCAATTTTTAATATATTTATGTATCATATAGTTATGAGATGGATCAGCAGGCAAGTGTAGGAGGCTACAAAAATATTCTAGAACCCAGGTTTAGAAAGGGTGAGATGTATCCTTAATTTCACAGATAAGGTTTTCTGTAGGAGAAGAATAACATTTTTTTAAAATGACTTTCTAACCTTAGAGTAAACTACAGTACTTTTGTGAGTAAACAATTTCTTAAACTTGTTAAAAAAAAGAAAATAGGGATAGTTTTTATGACTTGTTCTTAATGAAACTATATTGGCTGTTGGTGATCAATACTTAATTTCCTAGTTGTTCACTAAGCATCTTTCTAATAATCCATTCTAAAATTTCCCCAGACTCCATTCTCTTCCTTTATAGTTGATTTTTTTTTTGTTTTTAGTCAGAGTATTTGCCCTTCTTTTAGTCTTGTGACTTCCCTCCTGCCCTCCACAACCTTTCTAGAATTATACTTGTCAGGACTTTCAATAACCTAGGCAGGGATTTTAAACCTGGGACTGGTGAACTTTACTTTTAGAAACACATTTTGATAACAGTCTTTCAGAATAATTCCTTTGCAACGTTACGTATCTCATGAATTTAATGAATATTTTGAAGAGTACATGGGCTAAATCTAGGAACTTATTAAACTTTTTCTTACTCATGACCCCTTCAGCAGTTCTTTAACTGTGGGTCGCGATCCCATATGGGGGAGCACAGGTCCAGGACACAAAAAGGGTTAAAGACTTCTGCCCTAGGGTTTCATTGACCTGGGCCTGGTGACTTTAATCAAAGAAGGAGGTGAATATCTTAGTACTTTTCTTCCTACTTATCTCAGGTGTCTATTCCTATAAGCCATTTTTTGTTCTGTTGTTTCCAGTCCAAAGAACATTCTTTTTGACAAGCAATAGAAGTAAAATAAGCAGCTATTAAGCAGTTCTGTCTGCTCCCCATAGATGGTAATCACCAGTCCATCTTCCCTGAGCAGCGGCCCAATCTTTCTCTGATCCTTTCCTTTTTACTTGCATAAAACAAAGCCTTTTTACTATTCTTAGCTTCTCTAACCAGTCAGTCTTAGCTGATGCTGAATTTTAGCATTTCTGACATTGTTCTAACTGAACTGTACAAACACATTTATATTCATCCAACTTGTCTTTGCTTCCTTCTTCTGTCCATTCTTTAAAAATTCTGAGTTGTTTAATGAGTTCCATATTTATCCACACCAGTCTCTTTTAAGTAACTCTATGTTTTTCTCTTCCTCTGATTTATTTTTTGTTGTGTCTTTAGAATTTCATACTTGGGAACTTCCCATCCTTCATGGACTGATTTTCTTTTTAATTAATCCATCAACAAATGTTTACAATATATGCCCCACTTTGTCAGTTCCAAGGAATACAGTCTAAAGGCGAAGCAGCTTCAACCCTCAAGAAGTTTACATTCTAACAGAGAAGACTACATGTACATATATAGATGTATATAGACACACAAAGTAAGTACAATGTAACCTCGAATGGGAAAGTACTAGCAGCGAGGGATGGAGTAAAAACAAGAATAGTCTCATGAAGAAGGTGGCATTTGAACTGAGTCTTAGAGGAAATCAAGGATTCCTTGATGAAAAGGTGAGGAGGGAGAACCTGGGAGGATGGAGTTCCAGTGGGGAAGGTGTGGAAAACCAGTGCAAGGGCATGGTCAGAAGAGATCATAATATGGTTCTAGAGGTAACAAAGAACCATGGGAATTACATGAATGAATGAATGAGTGAGTAAGTGAATGAATGAAAAGCATTTACTAAGTAGTTATTTTGTGACAAACATTGTGCTAAATTTTTGGGATTAAAATATATAAACAAAGACAGTTTGTGCTTTTGAGGAGTTTACATTCTAGGAGAGGAAGACAACTCATATATAGGAATGTTGGCCAGGGAGGAGATTGTACTTTTGATGGAGTCCTAATAGAGCTGCCCCCAGTCCCAATATTCTAACTTCATTCCCCACTATACCTAGTCACTCAGTCCCTGCCCCCACCAATGTCTTAACCTATGCTTCACCGCTCACTAGAACAACAGGCATGTCCCTGAACTCTTAGCTTCCACAGAAACAGAAACGCAGCACTGTCTCCCAGAAACCCTTTTCCATGAAACAGGTGTGCAATCACAATCACATCATCTATCTCGACCAGACAGGACCACAATAGCTTGCCAATTTGAGGGCAGCATGACCCGAATGCTTGACCACCAAACATTAGAAAGGGGCTGCCCTACAATAGTGCGTGTACAGTTCCATTGAGGCTAGGTCCCCTCCTCCATTACCTAATCCCTTAACAAACTCCTCCTGCCTTTTTAATATTAATCATATTCCTGTATTCCATGTAAATTTCAGTTACGTAATTGCATCTTTACTCTATAAAAATCCATCTGGCTTTCTCTGAAGCTGCTGATTCCTCTTGGAACTTAGCCCATTTCATGAGAGACATCAATCTCAATAAATGCCTATACTTGGATTAGAGGTGGTCTGACTCTGAATTCATTGAGATGGTTCTACCACAACACATCATGAAACCACAACAGTTTTTGCCCCTAGGTGGGCAAAGACTAAACCTCAACACTGACAATTTACAGGGATGGTGAGTGAAGACAGGGAAGTAGATTGACAAGCTATTTTCAGGAATTATGACAACAATGATTTGATTATGGTACTAGAACTGTACAGGAAGGAACAAAGAAGGGAGGAAGCATGAGCCATTGCAAGGCAGCTGTTGAAGATATGACTGGACAGTGAAATGAAACATGGCTAGAGGCAGTGGGTGATTATGGGAACCACCATTCAAGACAGTGGAGGGCCCAGTATGGGAGGTCAAGGAATCACAGGGTTAGGTACTTCAGCATCTGTGCAAAATGGGCTCTGTCTCTTTCTAGGAGTCATTATTCCTCTATTTTAGCCTATGGTCTAAATCCCATTCTCAGATGCCATCTACTTAACCAACTATTCACTCTCCAGATCTTCCTTTCACTTCTGAAGCCCTTGTCTTTGATCACCTACAATAAGGAGAACATCAAACTAAGGTCTTCAATTTCAAGTTCAGTACTTAATAATCTAAATTTCTTCTGGCAACATCATTTCTGCACAGACAATATGAAGTGCCTGATGGGGTTATTGCCTTAAGAGATTCACTCTTGGTTCTTGAATATATTCTCAGAAATAACAGAAGATCTTTTCTATTAAAAGCAGGTCAACAAAAAACTGAATTACCACCATTCATGTCTAACACTTTGATATCATCATTCACCCCAAGACGTTTATGGATCCACACTGTCATCCCTTGAAGGACAAGAAGCTGCTTTCCCCTCTGAGTATTTAACTTTTTCCCTTGAGACAATAGATTCTGTCATTTAACTTCAAGTGTTCATTAGTTTCTCTCCCACTTCCATTTTTTGTCATATTCTTCTGCCCTTAAACTTCTTCACATTTATTAACCTGCTATGTGTCAGGAACTATATTGGACTTTGGGATACAAATATCCAAATGCAAGGAGCATGCATTTTCTTGTAGGTAGACATGTATACATGTGCAATTTATGCAGATTAAATGAACAGTAGTTTAGGGAAGTGGGAGACTAGATGGTGGATGCAGGAATCAAAAAAATGGAGAAGATGGTATCTGAGCTGAATTTTAAAAGAACAGTTCCAGTAAGAACAAGAGGGTTGAAGAGGTAGAACACGAGATTATAAAAAACAAATGAATCCTCACATACAAACCACAAAAAACAAACAAACAAAAAACCAGCCCTAGGATTTTAAAATGTTTGTAATGTATTTTAAAGTTTGTTTTTTATTTTTCAATTTATTTTTAGTTTTCAACATTCATTTCCACAAGATTTTGAGTTACAAATTTTCTTCCCATCTCTCCCCTCCCCTCCACCCCAAGACGGCGTGTATTCTGATTGCCTCTCTCCCCAATCTGCCATCCCTTCTATCACCCCATTTCCCCCCTTATCCCCTTCCCCCTTTTTTATTGTAGGGCAAGATGGATTTCTATACCCCGTATTTTAAAGTTTGTAAAGCATTTATTCCAGCTACAACACTGCCTTCTCCAAGAAGCATTTCTGGGTCTCTCTTGATACTGGCACTTTGCCTCTGTTCTTTATCTCCAATTTATCCCATGTATAGCATATTTGTACAAAATTATTTGCATATTGTCTTCCTCCTTAGACTATAAGTTTGAAAGTAGGGACTGTTTTTTAGCTTTTTTTGGTATCTCCAGTTCTTAACATGGTTCCTGCCATATAATAGGGGCTTAATAAATCTTAATTAATTTGACACTTCATTTTAAGGCTAATTTGAGCCTTTCAGCAATGTTGTGAGCAAGTACTACAGGTATTATCATGCTTATTTTACAGATGAGAAAACCAAGGCTCGTAGAGGTTAAATAAGTCTACCAATAGCATCAGAGGAGGGTTTTGAACCAACATCTTCCTTCTAAGTCCAGCACTTTCACTGCTACACCACACTGTGTCCATAGGGTAGCTCTGAGTGTTAGTGAGATAGGTGCAAGGTAAAGGTTCATCAGGTGGTGCCTGAAGTGCAATTGAGATAGAGATCATTAGAATGGAAGAGTTTGAGGAATTGGGAAGAAGAGGGTATTCAAAGTTTCAACAATATAATTGAAGGGGAAGGAGTGATGTAGAAGACTATGAATCAGGAACTGGAAGTTCATAAGGAAGGTGGGAAATGCTGCATGCCCCTGAAAGTCAAGATTCTCTATTCTACACCCACCCAAATGCTACCTCCAGCCCTACCTTTCCAGGACATAAGATCATTCCAGCTTTACCTGAGATGTTATGATCTTAAAGCTGGGTGAAACTTTGAATATCAAGAAGCCAAGCTTTGAGCTGGTTTGGAAGAACATGGTAAAATGCAGAACAGTCATTTGGGTGAGATGTGGGGTACTGTGGCTCAGGAATATTGTTTACACTGTCAAAAGCAGTCACTGCATTCACTGATTCTGGTGAAATGTATTTTCATTGCTTAAAAGAATTTGGACAGGATGAGGGGGCAAATCCTGAAATCACTTGTTTAAGTATTAAAGACATAAATAAAATTTATTTTTAATTAGTAAAATGAATGAGTGGAATTATTAAGTAGAAATTAGGTACGTTTTGCAAATACAAAGGGTAAACAAAACTATAAGGAGATACAAAGAAAAGTCCAGAAAAGAAATGAGAGCAGAATAGGAAAGGAAAAATAGCAATGATGCTGGAGAATTACATTAGTCAATGTAATTGGAACAATTTCACTCCTAGGGCTAAAGAAAAGTCAAGAAAGAAAGAAGTGGAAGAAAACATGTCGACTTACAAGGGAGTAAGCAGGTATGAAGTCTAGAAGACTTTTGAGTTTTGTACTATTCCTTTGTCAAAGGCTATAACACAAAAGGAAGAAGCCATGTATGAATGATCATCAACTACAGTTAGGGGATAAGAGGAAGAGGGCAGAGTCATTAGCTGAGGGGAGAGAGAGGGAACAATATAAGTTTCTATGAAGCCGTTGGTTGCATCAAATTGTTAGCAGATGCCCATGCTTCCCTGCCTATGCAGATCCAAATGAAAAACAAAAGGTGCTTGATACTCAATATCTTATACAGCAGTCAAGTTATTCTATGGTTCCCAGAGCATGAAGGGAAGGAGACCTCAACTAACACATAAAATATCAATCAATCAATAAACATTTATTCAGTGCCTACTATGTGCCAGGCATTGTGGTAAGTGCTGGAGTCACTATGTTAAGCTCTGCCACTTGTCACTTGGTCTGGACAATCCTATGAAGTGAATGGTATCTGCATTTCATAAATTAAGAAACTGAGGCTCGAACAGCTCTTATGACCTGCCCAAGTTCATCTAGTAAATGCTGAGAAGGAACTCAAAGCTGGACGTTCTGATCCTAAATCCTGTATTCTTCCACTAGATAAAGATTCAAGGCAGTTATACTCCAAAAGAACTCTTGAATCAAAGAAAATTTCAAGCAAAATGATTTCTATGCCTTTAAAGATCTGAATCTTTTCATTTACTAATGCTAAATAAAACTGGTTTCATCACTACAAAAATGTCTTTTAATATCTCTTTAAATCACTTGTTCATATACCACATGATGCTAAACATACAAAGAAAAAGACCATATATCTGGTTGATACTTTAATGTTTTAAATCCATTCACACATGTGAACTCATGATCCTTATAAGATATTTGTCCGCAGAGATATCAATATTTGAAACAGTATGTTTTCCATCTGACATGGTCACACCGTGTTTTTTATACATTTTCCTCATCAAAAAGCCTCTCTTTCAGTGATCTAGGAACCTAAGCAGGGCTGACATCCCATCAGCGATTTATCATATCTGACAAACTACTTGCTTGAGAACTGTGATTCGTAGCTAGAGACAGGATGATGCAAATATTTTGCTTTCCTCCTGGAATGTTTGTGGAAATGAAGGCGTCAATACTTATGAGAACTTTTAGAAGGTCCTCTATCGCGCATGATGTAATTGATGCTACCCCATTTTATTCATGACCATGGTAAAAAGAATATGGAGAAATAAAAGAGATGGACTAAAGGAAAGAGAGGCTAAGATTTTGTCTAAACATAATGCTATATTGTTTTTTCAGTGAACATTTCTTGAATGATTACAGCTAGGCTGCTACGTGGATAGGGTACTGAGACTGGACTCAAAAAGACCTGAGTTCAACAGTGGCCTTCGACAATTTACTAGCTGTGTGACCCTGGGCAAATCACTTACTCTCTGTTTCTTTCAAATTCCTTAACTATAGAATTATAATAATAATAATAATAATACCTTCTTTGCAGGGTTTTTGTAAGAATCATATGAGATAGTTGTAAAGCACTTAGCACAGTGCCTGCCACTTTCTTCTTTACAATTTGTACAGAGTACAGTACTAGAAACATAAAACAGTATGTTTACCCTCAAGGAGCTTATAATCTATGTTATGCTAAAAGATTTTGTGTGAGGACAAGTGGCCAATTTCAGGAGTGTAAAACAGCTTACAATGAAGTGGTGAAAGAACATAGAAGCTGGGACACTGGTGGAGATTTTCCAGTGGAAAAGGGGGGGGGGGGAAGAGAGAGAGAGAGAGAGATGGCATAGATGGAGGGGCTATGTAGAGAAGCTCTGGATGATAGTGGTTTGTTTTTTGTGTTTTTTTGTTTGTTTCATTTTTCCTCACTCAATTGACTGATTGTTTTGACATTCAGTACATAGTGTAATCCTGGTGCTTGAGGCACATATCTGATATAGGATCATAGAAGCTTTTCAAATTAATCTCTATGTGCAACTTGATGTAAGGTTATAGTAAATCAATATTATATGCTTTCTTTTTCCCCAAGTTCCCAATTGGTACATCTCCCACTTGCATTCATTTTCCACCCATTCCTCTTACCCCTACTGGATTATGGAAATCAAAGGAAAACATTCCAGCTTTCTAATTCTCTCTCTAACCCCCATATTCTCTGAGGACTGTTGAAACGGGTTATGAAACTTATATCCAAGGCTACTTCAGAAGAGAACTTCAAGAGAATGGGAGGAGGGACAGCACCACCTGCACTAAAAACTGATTCCTTTAACAAGGAAAGGGAGATTCTGTAGTCTCACAACTATGTCAAGAAATAAAAAAAACTATAACAGGGTCAGTTAAAGTGAAGAAGAGAATCATCCTGGAAACAAAAGATACATGGATTTTATGACTCAAGTGAGGAGGGAGAAAATTCCAGGCATAGGTGTCAACCTGTACAAAGGTACAAAAAGGAAAGGTGGAATGTTACACATAGGAATCAGCAGTTTGGCACAACAGGAGTGTGCAGGAGACAGCTCCTACAGGTTCTAGGTGAAGAATTTTCAGTGTGAGCATTTATCTACATCTCAGAAATGAGAATATCTGGGCTTTCTTTGTTTTTTTCTGGTTGTCTAGACTTAAGAAAGTGATGGAGAAAATGTTATTAAAAGTGTGTTTTTGTGCTTTTTTTCTTTCAGAAAGCCAGTTGTTAGATATTTAGCAAGAAACTTTTGGTTAAGTAAATGGGCATGAGTCTTGAAAAATAATCTGGAGCAAGATTCTGAAAGGTTTTAAATGATTTTTAAAAGGTGTTTTAATCAGAGCGGCAATAGGAAGCTACTATAGCTTTTTGAACAAAAGAGTGAGGTATAGCTAGACCTAGGCTTTAGAAATGGTATTTTGTCAGCTATGAGGAAGACAAATTGAAGAGGCAGTAGGCTAAGAGCAAGCAGGAAATAGGAAAATATTTCAATAGTCTAAATGAAAGGTAATGGGGGTTCCGGATGAGGTCAGAGGCTGTGTGGGAAGAAGAGAATGAATACAAGAAGCTATAGAGGAAGAACAGAAAAGACTTGGCAATAGATTGCATATGGCGGTGGGGATGTGGGGGAGGTTGAGCTAGATAGAAGAGTTGTGTATAACTGAGATTATAAACCAGAGTTGCTTGGATGATTTTGAAGCCTTCGAAATATTTAGAGTATTTTGAAGGGTATAGATTTAGGGGGAAAGATAAGTTCTGTTTTGAACATATTGAGTTTGAGATGTCTATGGACCTTCTGGTTAGACACATCCAGCAAGTAGTTAAATGTTGGTGGACTGAAACTCAGGAGCAAGATGAAACTCAGACATGTAAATCTGATAGTTCTATATAATGACAAATGAACCCATGATGATTGATGAGATCACCATAAGAGAAAGTGTATGATTGTCCCACTGTGTGGCTAAGGCAGGAAATGTGATCATGACAAGTGAGGAGGCTGATGAATAGGCTAGGGTTTTTGAAGGGATTTTAACAGGGGCATCAAACTCCCAAAGTATAAAGAGAGAGGATAGAGTGGAAGATATGACTGTCTGCAAGAAACTAGACTCCTTGAGAAGGGGCTTGGTAGTCCGAGGACCATTAGACAACATCAACCAGAATCTAGAACTTATTATAGGCAAATTGAGTGAATCTCAGAGAAGAAGAGCCTGCTGAGTAATGATGATAGAGGGAGCATCTGAAAGCAGCAGTGAGCTACAAGTATCTCTCTCTTTGGCCCACTGTGATGAAGTATATAAGATAAGTTTCTTTCGATGCTAGAAATAAAGACTAGGATGCAATGATTTCTGGGAGAGTCAGGTTTCCACGATTCTAAGAAGACTGAAGGAAGATGATGAAGGGGTCTGAAACAAAGGCATTTCTGTTAAGGAGAGAGTGAGGGTTCCAGAGATTATAATTGAAGGGAAGGGTAGAGCAGATAAGCTTATAAGTCCAACAGGAATTAGGCAGATAGGGATGACAGATTTGGAGCTGGTAACATGGGAAGAGAGTTTTTTGCCCAGGCAACTTATGACTCTAATTCACAGGAAAGGGACAGAAAGAGGAAGGAGGTTATCAAACATGGCTGGCACTATTACTAACAAGCAATCTCAGCTCCTCTGGAGAGCTGAATCCTTGTTGCTTCTCTCATCTCTCCTGTAGTTAAGGCTCTGTTCCACATGTGGGGCTGGGTAACTAGAGGCCTGGACTGCCTCTTGATTCCTTCTTTTCCTTAATTCTTTCTAAAAGTATTTTTTTTCTTCTCTTACCATACTCATGATACCATACTCATTTTCTCAATTCTGCTCACTTTCAGGAAACCAAAAACAAAGTTTCTTCCATCCTGTAGCCTATTATTAAAAGAAGACATGAAAACTGAAAATAAATAAATATTTTTTTTTAAAAAAAGAAGTATTTGTTCCATCATTTGTAGCACTTAGGAGGGGAACAAATGCCCTCCCACCCACCCAGGAACATTTCTGGAAACAAAGGGCGGCAGAAAAATTTCTAAGATGTATTGCTCATGTTGGCTCAATTATATGGGGGTCTTGAGAGCTTAGGAGGCATTCCATCTGCAGTACATCTGCAGTCCTCTGCTGTCTGGGGCCTGCAAAACTGAAATCCTATTTAACCACAACAATTTTTGAAATGCTCTTTGCACTAGAATTAATACCTGGGAATTAGTGGTTCTTGGGGAGTGATTCCAAATCAGGTTATGCCCCTATACTTCAGACTGGCTGCCTATTTTTCAGCATGGCAGAGTCAATAATCTCCAGCTGGCAACATGAGCAGCCAGCAATGTGGCTCATATATGAAATTAAATAGTGGTATTTCATGTCTTTGGCCAGGACTAGAAATATCATGTGGTCTCAGCAAGGGTTTGCAGAACCACTGGTAAATTGTGTATGAGTCCATCTGTTTGCTACTGCCAACTGCAAAGCAAACTAGTCCTCCCCTCCTATTAAAGATAAGATAGTAGAATTAATACATAAATAAAAACAAGAATATTAAATGAATAACCTGAGAAGGAAGGAAAATTAAATGCATTCTCAAAAGAACTAATTAACTTACTTTGTATCTATATGGGGTACTATGACTGTTTTAGGATATAAGCTCAGGCAGTCCTGGTGGGTTTCATATAACCATAGCTGGGACTGGGACTAGGCAGGACGTACAGCACTCTAGAGTACACAACATATAGGAAAGGCATGATAGGAGATAATTTTTAATATGTCATGTTTTAAATGAGCTTATTTTTAGTGGCAGAAAATCCCACTCTCCCTGGCACACAGGATTTATTCTGTGATAAATTCAGGCATGTTTATTATAGTAAAGGCATACAGACTATGGAGGGTAACACATATTTGGGAGTGGGTGGGTAGAATGGTCATTCTTTCCCTAGGCTACACAAATGCTTCCTGGACATCGCTTCATTTCTCTAAATAGCTCTCAACGTCCCTTGCTCATGGAGAGAAACAGGCCCACAAATAATCCCAAATAGCAAACAATCACCAACTCACATTTTCTCCCCCAGGAGGCCCCATTCGGCACTTATACTTGAAAACGGGAATAATCTGATGTTCTAAAGATTCATGAAACTTCAAACAAAGGATCCTTCTGTGCAGATCTGATGCAGAAAGATTGGAGTGGGGCAGTTTTTTAAGGCAGGTCCTTAGTCAGACTTCTCCATTTCACTCTGAGGATGGGTGATGGCTCCTTGACAGCTGCAGCTCACCAACCTAAACACAGTTCACTGTTTTCCCCCAAGCTTTCATATTATCTACCTTATACCTTTACTGAGAGCAAATGAGGAAGTTAATAAAAGGTGATAATCTCAGATCTTTATCCTTTTTTTACCTTGAAGTTCCAAGTGGTATTTCAAGTTGCTCCTCAAGACGATGTGAGTTCTGGCTCTTCTTGACACATACTAAGTATGAGACCCATTCTCTTAACCTCTCAGTGGCCCCAGGCAATCAATTGTCCTAGGAGTTTCCTAAACTGATGACCTCACAGGTGAAGATGACAAAAAAGATCACAGAAAAACATATATGGTATTAACATAAATTAAAAAGTTACTTAAGTGGTGGAAATGATCATGGCTCAAGGAAGTTGAAGTAAGACTTCATATATAGTTCTACAGTATGAATAATGCAAATAATGGAAATCATTTAGTCCAATTTATTTTACAGATGGAGAAACTAGTTAGTGTCAGACAACTAGTTAGTGGCAAAGTTAGGACTAAAACCCATATATCCTAAAGCACGGAATATTAATAATTGTTATATAATGATTATTGACCCTTTCCTTTTTTCCTGTAAATCGATTATATCAAATTATGATATTTAAATGAAATAATGTATTTTCTACCTATGGTTATCAAGTGGGGAACTGAACAATGGATGCTGGTAGTCTACCTTTCCTATTTCTAGCCTACCTTTAGTATTCGGGCTGCTACAGTGAACCATACAACAGTGCCCAGTGGCTAGAGTCCAACCCTGCCCCTATATTCTGAAAGTCCCTATTTCTCTTTCCTCCTCTGACTTTTGACCTTACACCTTACACCATGCTAATATTTCCTTGTACACATCTGGTTGACATGTTACAAAGTACAGTCTCTTCCTTACCCATCCATTTTTCCTCCCATCCTTTATTAGAAGTTGGAGGTCTGTGAAGAAAATTAACCAGAGACTTATTAGGATATAGAACCACCTCTTCTCTATTCTGCTTGCAAAAATAATGGTTGTATGCATTGTTAAATCTGCCATGGAGCCACTTACTGACCTTGTGCAAATTGCTTCATCATTCAGTGACTTTGAATTTCCCATCCATAAAATGGGACTAAAATTTCTCTACCCTCCTCATTGTGATGATTATTAATGAGACATAGTCTTTAGAACACTCTGTTCCTCAGAGAAAGACTATAAATAGATTCATTTATTCTCCATCCAGGCTTTTCCTCCTGCTTAGTAGACAGAGCTTCTAATTATGATTTGTCCTACTAAAGACAACAAAGCTACAGCTGCTCACTCCTCTCCACTCCAGCCCCATTTCCTCCTAGCCATTTAACTGGCCATCATATCTCTTCCTCCAGCTCATCTGTGACTGCTTCAGGATGAGGCCAGGGTCAGCCCCAGGCAAGATGAAAAAGTAGAGAAAGGCTCTTGATCTTCCAACTCACCTTCTAGGACATTTTCTGAAACACTAGTGACCTACCATGCCGGCATCAACAGATGCCCACTGCTAACCTAGGTCTATTCTGTCTTTGAAGAAAGAATCAGATAGGATAATTCAAACAACCTATTGTTGCCCCTACCAAGAGTATTTGCATTTTGAAAATGCATATGCAGAGAATATAATTAATTGCTAATAGTTACATTTCAGATTACATGGATTTTTCTGGAGAGGCGCTCATGAGGGTCGTAGAGGGGAGAGACTGTTCAGGGATCGATTGAGGTTATCTGTCTAGGACTGAGGTAAGTTGTGGGACTTTTCCGCTGAGGCATTGGTATGTAATTATTGGACAATAACCTAAGACTGTGTAATTCCACAACATTCAATTTAACAACAGTCATCATGACTGTCAAACTATATACTAAGAAGACATAATATATTCCTTCTCCACACATGTCTTTTCTACTCAAGCTCTCGCCTGTTCTTCCTCTCTACTGGTAACCCAGATTTTGCCCCTGGTGTCCTCAGTTCCTGTAGGTGAGCTTCTGCCTTGTCTTGTCAGAGGCCAGTTCTCCATGCCATTTCCTGGCCCACTCCCTGCCATGTCTCCCTTCCCACTTGTGACTCCCCTGTATATGTTAAAATATAAGCTCCTTGAGGACAAGGGCTGACTTACTTGTTTGTTTTTGTATCCCTAATTCTTAGCACGGTGCCAGGTTCATATATGATAATTTCTTAATAAATACTTTTTGACCTACCTAATAATCATTAATGAAAATAATAGTAACTCACATATAAATGTAGGGAATGAATCGGGGTGATGAGCCTTTGTTTGGGACTTTATATAGTATCTTCTTATGAAAGTTGTGGATATGTCCACTGGTACTTCAAGGAAGATGAGGCTATCTACTTAATTGTCATACATTGAGGATGGAAGAATTGGCTTGGGCTATTTCAGGCTGTTTCAGGTTGGCTTATTGGTTCAGATTCTTGTGATTTGGAGCCCCTTTTTCACTATAAAAAGAGGGGTAGATTAGTGAGTCTCCAGCGGTGGGGAACCTGCAGTCTCAAGGCCACATATGGCCTTCTAGGTCCTCAAGCATAGCCCTTTGACTGAATCTAAACTTCACTGAACAAATCCCCTTAATAAAAGGATTCAGTGAAGTTTGGATTCAGTCAAAGGACTGAACTCAAGGACGTAGAGAGCCACATGTGGCCTGGAGGCCACAGATTCCCCACTCCTAGTACCTTTTTCCTGGATTTTGGAGAGATCCAAAAAGAACTGAACATGGGTCAGAAAACTGAAATTAGATTTTTAGACACTTTAAGGGGCATCTGTGCATTGGCACAGATGTGACCACCTCAGTGACCATAATAGCAATAGCTAGCTTTTACATAGCCCTATGTGGCTGGCAAAGTGCTTTAAAAATATTGTCTTATTTGATCCTCAAAACAACCCTGGGAGGTAGCTGCTATCATTGTCCACATTTATAAAACGAGGAAACTGAGTCAGGAGGAGGTTGTGACTTGCCCGGAGTCACATAGCCAATGTTTTTAAACTTGAATTTGAACTCAGGTCATTCTGACTCCAGGTCCAGGGTTCTATCCACTACGCTACCTGCTGAATAGGACCATTCCTGCCCTTTATTTTCACTGTTATTGGTTTCCTCTGGTCAATAGTCAATAAAAGTCATTAAGCACTGACTATGTGCCAGGCAAGAAAGACAGTACGTGCCCTCAAAGAGCTTACAATCTAATTGGGGAACGCAATAGAAATTGTACTGGAAAAGGAAACTAAAAAGGGAGGTGGAGGGCGGTGGCCAAAGGTTACCCAAACAAGGCTTGATATTGCTGGAGTAAAACCAAGCAGAACAGTTAATGCTGGACAATTCTGAGGTTTCTATAAAGAAAGATTTTGGGAGGAGTTTACTGCTCCATCATCCAATTAGAGAGGAGAAGCACTTGAGGGTGTTGAGCATCAAAGATGAATAAGTCTCTATGATGATGAAATTTCAGGAGATGAGCTTATCTTGGGATAGCTAAAAGGTTCCTGAATTTGAAACCAAGCAGAGCAGATGATGGAATTTTATTTTATTATTTTTGAAAGACATTATTTATTTATTTATATTATTTATATTTATTCATTTATGTTTATATTATTTATTATTTAAAGGCATTATTCTGAGGGGTCTATGGACTTCCCCACTCTGCCAAAGGAATCCATGATGCATAAAAGCATAAGAACCTCTACACTCTGCTATGCTGATCACATAACTAAGTAGATGTTCTTATTGGGATCTAAGCCTGGATCTCCTGGCACTCTTCTAAGTGCCCACCATATACAAAGCACTGTGTCAGGCACTTGAAGAGATACAAAATCTAAATGAAACAAGGGTTCCTGCCTAGGGAGTTTATAGCCTAGGGGTGAAGGGGATTGGAAAATATGCTTTTTAAATATAGTAAAAAAAATAATTGTTGAGAGGTAAACAAAAGGTATCTAAAGTAAGTGTTATTCAATTCAACAGAGCATTGCTTTGGCACTTACTATATATACTAAGCACTGTAGGATACACGGATAATAGTGAAACAACCCCTTCCCTTAAGGAGCTTAAATTCTAACAAGGAGCACTAAAGCTTCTTCAGACTTCTTAGAGGGACAGGTTTGAACTGCGGCTTTAGGAATATCAGTTCTGCAGTTATGTGGTGAAAGGATTGAAGAGAGGAGAGATTTGAGGCAGGGAGATCCATTAAGAAGCTGTGGCTACAATCCAGATAAGACTTGATGAGGGTCTGAACTAGGATGGTGACCCTGTGAAGAAAGAGAAGGGGACAGATGGGAGAGACAGTGTGCAGATACAATGCATGGACTTTAGCAATTGAATGACTGACTATGTAAAATAAGGGAGAGAAAAGAGTAGAGAAAGTCACCTAAGTTGCAAGCTTAGGTGACTGGAGGGATGGTAGTTCCATGAACAAAAACAGGGAAATTAGGAAGAATAGGTTTAGAGGGAAAGAGCAAGAATTTTGCTCTGGACTTTGGAAGTTTAAGATGCCTGTAAGATGTCTAGGTAGAAATGTCCATCGAGCAGTTGGAGACGCACACTACGTGCTCATGAAAGAGGGGGTCTTGATACCTTGATTTGGGAGTCGTTAGTTGTAGTTGAAGCCATGAAATGCTGATGAGATTACTAAAAGAAAGAATGTAGAGAGCAGAGAAGAGGGTCCAAGACAGAGCTCTGGGTGATATACCCACATGTAAGGGTGAAAATCCTAAAAGGAGAAATGTCATTTTTGAGTTGAAGATCAGGGAAGTTTTCTTTGAAGAAATGACATTTGAGTTGTGACTTAAAGAATGGAGAAGGAAGTAGCTAGATAGCAATTTGTATAGAAAAATACCTGTGGGGTTAGCAGATTGCAATCGCAAAACGAGTAACAGTGTGACATTGGGTATATTGCCATCTCGGTGGAGAGATGAATAGAGGCGTAGAATCCAAGATCAGGGAGGTGATTGTTCTGGTCAACTCACTTGTAATTTATGATGTCTAGTTTGCAAGTAACATTTTTGGAACACCGTTGATAAGGAGGAGAGCATAGAGAGGAGGGCTGCTAGAAAAGTAAATGGCATCAAGATCATAGCATACAAAGTATCTACTGAATCCAATGTGATGTTTAACCCAGAGAAGAAGATGTTAGGGAGAGGGGAGTTGATAATAGACTTCAAGTATTTGAAGGGGGGTTATATGGAAGAAGATTTATATGGGAGAAGATTTCTTCCAGAGGGCAGAAGTTGCAGACAGGACCATTTGGCCATGGTGTATGGAAAATCTTTCTGACCACTATACCCAGACAAAAGCCTTCCACAAGAGGCAGTGATTTTTCTTTCACAAAAGATCTTCAAGAAAAGACTGACTATATTGCTTCTCTGAGGCAATGATAAAAATCATACTCCTGTTTTGGCACAGGTTAAAGTCAGTGGCCTCAGAAGTTCTTTCCAACTCTGAGATTCTGTGATACCATGGAATAGTTTAATTAGGTAAAAATAATCTAACTTCTTTGAGCCTCAGTTTCTTCATTCTCTAAAATGGTGATATTAATACCTTTATCATCTCCTTTATGGACTTGTAAAGAAAATTTTTTAAAAGCCTTAAATTGCTGTAGAAATATGTTATTATTCTCTTAGTGGTTTTGTCTGATATGATGGTTTCATTTTCTGATAAGATGGAATATGCTTTTCAATATGTTCTTTCATGAAAGAATATTGAGATGGGTTGAGAAAATGCATAATTTAAGAGAGTTCCCCCATCTTCATATACATTTAAAAGAGGAAGGGGGACTACAGGGAAGGAAGAACAGACAAATGTAAGTTTAAAAAAAAAAGAAAAAACACCGCCCCCATACACACACCATGAAGTCCCTCTGAAACTGAGGAACTGAGAGTCTAATATTTATTTCATCTTTAATCATGAAAAGTCAGCGTTGGTACCTGCCTCCCTCCCAATCGGAATATACCACCTTGGGACCATAGCAATGGCGAGCTATTCCCAGTTCTGCCATTGATTTTTAGAGTCTGATTGTTCCTTCTTTTAAACCCTTGGCCAGAGAGAATAAAAGAAGCTTGAGGGTCATCCTTTCTTGTTAACTGTGACTTACAACTAAAGTAGAAGCTAAAGTTCATAGATCTCAATAAATATTATTCAGTTTAGGACTCCAGAGGATAGAATCAGAATTAGAAGCAGCCTTCATTCCATCAAAGGGCTGTGGGCTATGAATCATCAAGAAAGACTCCTTTCTCCTTTCCCTTCCTACAACCTGCAAACCAGAGAGCATGGGAGCTGTGTTTAACTAAGGATTATGGGAGGATAGAAGAATCTGTGAAGCAATAAACAGCTTTGTGAGACTGGGGAAATGCCAAAGCTGGGCCTGAGGTGTTTGATTGTGGCAAAAGTCATTTCCTGAAATGCCTCGAATCATATTCCTAGCAGGCAAGAAGATAACAGATCACTGTGTAGATAGGGATAGCAAGAAATCACTGTCTATGGACAGTATCCAAAAAGTGAGAGGTTTGGGGAAATATGCATTGGAATTTCAATGCTGACATTATCTTGGAGATTGTGTTGGACTGAGAGAAAGCAGAGGTTTGCCCAACCCTATGCCTGACTTTGTGGTGTCATGTTGGGAGATATCTGGGTCTTATTTGTTCCCTGCATAGGTAAGGGTGTGGAAAATAATATCCCATACCTACAAACACTATTGCTTTGGGGAACACTTACAATAACTTATTTTACTTTACCATTGAATCTGATCCCAGATGCAATCTCGGAGGTCAATGTAACACCTACTTCTCTCTGTTTTACATTATTTTAGCAACCTGCTACTTTCTATAGATCCTAATAATTTACCAACTTTTTTATTAAGCATCAATTATGTGCAAGGCATCCCTGACATCAGGTCTGCTATCGACACTTACTGGCTATGTGGACCTGGGCAAATCATTTAATCTCTTAGTGATCTAAGCATTGGTAAAAGGAATTTGCTCTTCAGGGAGTTCTCTATGCTAATGAAACTATAGTTTTTGTCCCTATTTCAATTGTTAAGTTCTGTGCGTTCATGCTACCTGAAACTCTCAGCCTTAGGTCTCAAAACCAAGTTAACTCTCTTTTATGTCAAATTCACTGCAGAGAAGACAAAGTACTAGGAAAGATTTGGGTTATGGGGCCTTTTACTCACACTATGCTATCTGTTTTTATAGGCTCTGTCTTCTTAGCCAAGAAAGTGTGACCCAATGTAGGCCCTAAAGGCAGATATGCTTTGTCTTCTGCTCTGGACATTGATTAAACTCCTTAGACCATTCATGCCTGTCCTTGCCAGCCCCCTAGTCAATCAGAAACATGTTAAGCATGTCAGGAGTTTTACTTTGCCTGAATGTTTTCTTCTTGCACAATTCTTTTTAACAGTCCCGGAAAACTGTTAATCTGCAACTGTACTATAAGATGAGATTTTAAAAAATTGAACCACAACAACTTTTTTTAAGGATCTCAATTGAGGCTATGCAGAATAACTTGATATTAAAAAATCACTAAACACTGTTTGTTCTTATCTCGGTGTAATTCCAATGTGCCTCATCTCATATCCTGTGCAATCCGGGAGGCTCACCAAACGATAACAGCAGCCCCAGTGCAATAATGAACTTGGGAGCGCTGCAGAGCAGGAGGATATGATAATGCCAGGAAGCATATGAAAAGACTGTCATTTGAGGATATTTCTAAAATCAGTACATGCACAAAGAAGGGGAGTTTCAAGGCAGTTTTCCTTGTTAGAGATTTTGTTATCATTTCATGTTTTTTCCTCCTATTTAAAAAAAAAGTGTACACTTTCAAAACAAAATTGATGTCACATTTTTGCATTTAAAACTCCTGAATAATGAGATTCCTGACGCGACTTAATTTCAAACTATACCACTCATTTTAGTACGGTCTAAGAGGTACCGCGTCCTTGAGAATGTTCCTTCTAGGCCTCCTATATAGTAGATAAATTGTGATTATTCAAGCAATTATATGGAGAGTCTAAGGAAAAGTGAATTTTATAATGCATTCAGTAGTTCAGTTCAACAAGAATATATTTGATGTTCACTATGTACTAGGCACCTTCTAGATGCTAAAGACACCTGATGATCCTGTGAACTCGACAGTGGGGTTATTCTCTACAGTGATACCTTCCCCTCCCGTGAAGCTCTGCTCCATCCTGCCTTAAATCCTCCTTGAAAGTCTACCTGAAACATGCTGGGATGGGAAGAGAGAGAGGGATGTCCATCAATTAACTACTGGGTGTCTTCTGTCTCACTGCGTCACTCTTCTGTCTTTTTCCCCCCTGGGCATTCATTTCTATGATGACATGCTTTAAAATTGTTTCTTTGGCATAAGAATTGATTTGTAATATGCTGTGGCCCACTCATACTCACCACATGCCTCCCCATTTTCCATTGGATGATCATCAGTTTCAGTTCTTCGGAGGCTGGCATGTGCTATAACCAGCATCCATACAACAACATCAGAAGATTAAGACTGGGTTCGGTCCAGACCTGTGACTTCCTTCATGTAGGCTGTATGGAAGTGGCCGCTACTGCAGATCAACAGCTTCCCTGATGATCAGTCTTAGGGAGCTGCCAGAACATGGAAAACTTAAGTTACTTGCCCAAGGTCATAGAGCTATTTTTTCCAGAGGTGACACTTAAACCCATATTTTCCCCAATCTAATACTGATTTTCTATCCATTTTCCCACACTTCTCTTTTGCTTGAAAAATACTAGGTCTTTCAGGGAAGACCTTAAGGTCATTAAAAGAATTTCTCAATTTCCCAAAAGCAAACCAGCTGTTCTCTTCATCCTGTTCAATTCTCAACCCAACTCATTGGTTATTAAAATATCAGTGTTTGCCCCAAGTAGATGTACAGTTAGATATCAGCTCTAAAGATTCTCAATTAAATTGCATATTGTAGTGGGGAGGCAGGGAAAAGGAGGAGGAAGACATTCCTCATGGGCTCAGATTTTCCTGGGTGGATAGTTAGGCCAAACCCTTTTGAAATCAAATCTTGACTCTGCCACTTACAACCTATATGACTGTTGGCAACACAGTCATTTAACCTCTCTGTGCCTCCATTTCCTCATTTGTAAAATGAGTAGATTGGTCCCTACTGTCTTTTCTAGCTCCAAATCTAGGATCTTATTTAAGAAGCAGTGTAATGTCCTGGGGTTCAACACAATTAGCATATCATCAGGAAACAGTAGCATCTCCATAGAATCCCTTCCTCAAACTGGACCCTGTGCTACATTTCCATGACTCTGGAAAACACCTGTAGCAAATATACATCTCCCTATTCTATGCTTTGCTTGATGTTAACAATCAGATGTTTGTTGAACAAAATTCTTTCTCTTATATCTTTCAAGGAATCTTGTATAATTTTTGCATGCAAGGGAGAGAACTTGTTAGAGGTGATGTTTTGATGTTAATTCAAATTCTGTTTTTATAAACAACAATAAACATGATGAAACTTTGTATGCTCTGTATGATTCAGTCATCATTTAGTGGTACAGATTTGGTCTATTATAGAATACTGCTTGTGAAAAGCCTTGTTTTCCTTTTAATCCACTCATCAGTGATGCATGTATAGAATATTTTCATAAAATGTTTATACTTTTGAGAAAGTAGGCATATGGATAAACAGTTACTAACATTCTCTTCTTCACCTTTATTTGGTAAACATAAAATTCAAGTTTCTTCCTATATCTTAGTTGTAGATACTTTGAAAATGGATGCCTCAGTTCACATGAGGATGATAATAGTAATAGCTAACATTTACATAGTACTTTAAGGTTTGCAAAGTGCTTTACAAATGCTATCTAATTTTATCCTTATATGTCTAGGAAGTAGGTACTATTATTACCCCCATTTAATAGTTGAAGAAACTGAGGCAGATAGAAGTTAAGTGAATTGCCCAGCATCACCCAGCTAGTGTCTTGCAGGATTTGAACTTAGGGCTTCCTGACTCCAAGGTCAGCACTATATATAATGTGCCAACTAGGTGCCCTGAATTTGATCAAAGTCTTCATTTGTGTTTTCTTCACTGCTATTTCTACTTCCTCTTCTAGCAAATCTGGGAATGTGATGATAGAGTCCAAATGTGGTGGTTCCATTGTCTTTCACAGTCCAAAGCATTTGTTACAAAAGTCTTGGCTGATGGGTTCCATGTTTCCTCCATTTTCTACCCTCCCGATTTCATGCTTTAATGCCCAGATATCTTTGCTTAGTTTGATCCCTTTCCAATCTTTCTTCAAAATGTTTTTTCCGCTCCACTGAATCTTGATATCTCATAAGGCAATGCTATTCATAATCATCTGTTATCCTTTTCCGTAAGATATTACAAATAAGCTTATATTCTAAATTGGTATAGTCCTTGATTGCTATATTTCTCTACCTGGAAAGTTGGTCAAGTGTTTACTAAGGTAATTTTTAGATTAATTTTATTTCAGTTATGGCTATTGATTAATAGACATCAAATTTCTCTAAGAAATCATCACAATTGGTTTTGATGTTCTTTCCTCCATTTGCTACTCATTATTTCAGTACTAATGGCTTATTTAGCTATATCAGGTTGGGATTATTTTAATTGCTCATTATATCCTTTTATCAGTTTTAGTGTTTGTTTTAGTCTTGTATTGATGTTGTTCTTTGAACTAACAAGTCATTGATCTGATTGGACACAGAAAGCTGATTCATAAATGATTCCCACCTTAATAACAAATTGTTTCTGGACTGTTAAGATGCAGTAAATTTCATTTTTTGCAATTATATTTGGCACTTCCCACTTCCGGTACCTGTCTTTTGTTGAAGAAAGTATTCATGTGGCATCTGTACACTCTACAAGTTTTTGGCCTGTGGATATAAAAAAAAAAAATCAAGGAGCTAACATCCTACTGGGAGGAATTTTAATTATGAATTGGAACAATACCTTACATTTATATTGCACTTTTTAATACATAAGGGTTTATTGTGGTATCCTATAATAAAAATGTATTTGCATTGCTTTACATGTTTTTTCAAATATGCACATTGAGTGGAACCTAAAATTAGGCAAATTAGGAAGGAAATTGGAAGAGAAGTAAAAGTGGAAGGCATTTTTTTTTCCCTCTTGGGAAATGTGATTTGGTGCTCATAGCTGTTCCAGCTGAGAGAGACTTCTTTTTGTAATCAATATTTGGCAGGATTAATGATTTGAAAAGGATTTCAGTAGTTCTAAGAGGAAGAAAGAGGGGCAGAGTAGATGATACAAATTGCCTTCTTCCCACAATAGTACAGTAAGTAGAATGCACAATTAAGATTATTAGCATATTTTAAGGACTGTTTTTTCTTGTGTTAGAATTGACAGTTTTCTTCTTTGATGAGTTGGACATTTGGGAATAGAATGGAAGTCTTTCTTGCCTCAGGCTCCAGGGTTTTAAGAAGGCAAAAAAAGCATCACTTGGAGACAAAATTTTTCCAAGAACTCCTTTCTAAACAGGGGGTTTTGAAGGAATCAGCTGCTTAATTACCACCTGTTGACTAATGGACAATGATACACATTAACAGCATAGTGTAGCCCATAGAGCACAGGATTTGGAGTCAGGAAGGCCTGGGTTCAAATCTTGCCTCATATATTCCTGATTTATGCGACCAGGTAAGTAATTTAAATCTGTGATCCGAAGATCATATGAACAAGTTTAGCATGTCTGTGGTTTAGAGGTGGTAGAAGTGACAAAGTCATTGAGCTGAAGGGACCTTTGGAATCATCACATAAAATCCCATTATTTCTGTAAGAGGTCCTAGCAGCCTCTCTTCTTTGGCTAAAAAAGCTATTTCTTACTCCTGTCCTCTGCTCGGTTTTGTTTTTAACCTGAGCTCTTTAGTTTCTTTCACATAGCAAGCTTCTGAGCTGAGCAGAAGGATGAAAACAGTTTGTATTGCTTTGGGAATATGCAAGATTTTTTTTTTAGTTAGCCTGAGCTTCTTCTTGAAACAAAGGCCTATATTTTCAATACCAGTGTTCTTCCAGAATGATGTTGTATGGCTGTGCATCATGGAATTGTATGGTCTCTGAACAGAAAGTAAGACTCACTACTGTGGACCTGAGTAGGTTGCAGTACATTATAAACCAGGAATTGGGGAGGTAAAGCAGTGTAAAAGAATGTCATTGAATAATTGGGGAGGGGGAAAATTGAATTGAATTATTATTTTTTAAAATAAAAGTTATTGTTGCTTAGAACCTGTGGTTTTATTTCTGTAGGGGGCTCCCTCTGAGGAAACTCCCACTACCAAATGTATAACAGCTAATGTCTTGTAAATTTTTGTCTTAAAGCTTTCTGTGGGGCACTGAGAGTTTAAATGATTTGCCCATAGCAAGTACGTATCAGAAGCAGGACTTGAACTCAGGTTGGCCTTACTCTGAGACCACCCAAACATGAGCTATGTATGTATGAAATACTTCAAAATATGTGGGCTGGACCCGTGGCAAGAAGGAAGGATAACTGCCAGACCATATCTGTGTTCCATTGATATCCTTATGACATCAAGAGAAAGTGAAGGAGGCCATCAGAACCTTGGCTGGACTTCTGGTTAGTTGACAGGAGGACGCGGACAAGAAGTACGCAGGAGGGGCATGCATAAATGGTTTTCATTTGCATCACCAGAGAGTTTCCCTGCATACAATTCAATTCAATAAGCATTTATGAAGTACCCACTACGTGCCAGATATGATACCACATGTTAGGGATACAACCATTCCAAAAATGGAACGGTTCCGGACCAAAAGTAGCTAGTGCTAGCCAAGATGGCTGCATGAAGGCAGCGTCTTACTGGAGCTCTCTCACAAGGTCTGTCAGATTCCTATAGAAAAGTGAATTTGAGCAGATTTGAGAGAGTCAGAAACCGCGAGCAGTCTGCCTGGGGCAAATTTCCGAGCCGGGAGAGTCTGAAAGGCTGGAGGAACGATCCTGCAGGCTCGGAGAGTGCTCGGTGCGGAGCTGCTCCGGGCCAAGGCGGAAGCGGCTGGCCGAGAAATCCACGTGGGAGACGGGCTGGGAGAAAGCTGGGCGCCCGAAACCGGCGGAGATCCCCAGGCCTCCCAACACAGGACGGCAGTATCTGGGAGCGACGAGAGGCAGCGCAACGCCACCAGCCGCGAAAACACCCAGCCCTCACGCTTGCAAAACCCAGGATCTCGGCCTCTTGAACTTCCGGAAGACTCAATGGCTAGGTAAGCGGCTCTAACCCCTCCCCCCCTCACCCAGAGAATTCCTCGGGAAAAAAAAAAAGAGAACTGAAACAGAGGAGACAGTAGTGGGGCCTCACAGGACAAATACTAGAAGCAGGGGTCAACGCCAGGAGCCCAGACGTAACCTTGCTCCCCCAGGGGAAGTGCCAGACATCAGCTCAAACAACAAACAGCTGAGACCATTGCTGAAAAGCAAGTGATGGAGAGCACCCACAGGGAGTGAGACGCCAGGGATCCAGACCCCTCCCCCACACCTCAGGAAACTGAAGGTTTTAATTCTAGACTCACAACCCCCAGAATAAGAAAGCTGGGACAGAGAGCCCAAAGATAGAAATTCGTTGTAACACCAGGAAAAGGGAAAACAACAAACATGAAGAAGAATACAAAAAAACCGAGGACAATAGATTCTTTTTATGGAGACAGGCAGGATCAAAATATAGATATGGAGGGGACGGCATTGACACGGTAGATACATCAGATACCTCAAAAGCTAATATGAACTGGTCTCCAGCCCAAAAAGCACTGCTGGAAGAGCTAAAGGAGGATTTTAAAAACCAAATTAGGGAGCTAAAAGAAAATATGGAAAAAATGGAAAAAAGGGAGAAAAAATCCACTGAAGAAATCAAGTCCCTAAAGAATAAGATTGGCGAAATGGCTATGGAGATTCAGAATCTAGAGAGAGAAAAGGACACCCTGAGAGGCGAAATCAACCAATTGAAAATGGAGGCTCAAAAGCAAAATGTAAACACTAACTCATTTAAAATTAGACTTGAGCAAGTGGAAGCTAATGAATCTATGAGGCATCAAGAAGTAATAAAACAAAACGTAAAGAATGAAAAAATAGAAAAAAATGTGAAATATCTGATTGGCAAAACAACTGACCTGGAAAATAGATCCAGGAGAGACAATTTGAGAGTTATTGGTCTACCGGAAATCCACGATGAAAAAAGGAGCCTTGACAGTATCTTCGAAGAAATTATCAAAGACAACTGCCCAGAGGTCCTAGAACCAGAGGGCAAAATAGTCATTGAAAGAATTCACCGATCACCCCCTGAAAGAGATCCCAAACTGAAAACACCAAGAAATATTATAGCCAAATTTCAGAGCTATAAACTGAAGGAGAAAATACTGCAAGCAGCCAAAAAGAAGCAATTCAAATTTCGTGGAACTACAGTCAGGATCACGCAGGATCTCTCTGCTTCCACATTAAAAGACAGGAGAAACTGGAATATGATATTCCGAAGGGCAAAGGAGCTGGGACTACAACCAAGGATCAACTACCCAGCAAAACTAAGCATAATTTTCCAGGCAAGGCAATGGACATTCAATGAAATAGGGGAATTCCAGACCTTCCTGATGAAAAGGCCAGAACTCAATGGAAAATTTGATCTCCAAATACAAAACTCAAGAGAGACATAAAAAGGTAACCAGGGGGAAAAACCCCACAAACCTCATTAACCAATAAGGTTAGGTTGTTTACATGTTTATGTGGGATTATATCATCTTATGTATGTTTTTTATGTATGTATGTATATATATATATACACATATACATATATAAGTCATTCTTGTGAATGGTACAACTATTATGACAAATGAAAGGGATATACATAGGTTGTGAATGCCTGTAGAAATTAACGGATGTAAAGATACAAAATATAAATAAGAGATATAAAGGGAGGGCTATGAGGGAAGTGGTAAGGAGGTAGTAGAAAAGGGTAAATTACACCAAAGGAAGTGGCAAAAAAACATATTATAGTAGAGGGAAAGAAGGGAGGGAGAAGAGCAGTATTTGAGCTTTACTGTCATCTGATCTAGTTCAAGAAGGGAATAACATACTCTGATAAGTTTAGAAATCTAACTTGTCCTACGGGAAGCGGGAGGGTAAGGGGGGAAAAAGGGAGGGGGGAGGGCAGAAGGAAGAGGAGAAGTAGCAAGTGGGTAACGGTAAGATAAGGGAGGGGAATAAAGAGGGAGGGTTAACTGAGGAAAGCGGCGGTCAAAAGCAAAACTTTGTTGAGGAGGAGAAGGGGAAAGGGAGAAATAAAAGCATAAACAGGGGGAATTAGGATGGAGAAAAAGACACAGATAGAAATCATAACCCTGAACGTGCAGGGGATGAACATTCTCACAAAACAGAAGCAGATAGCAGAATGGATTAAAAACCATAATCCTACAATATGCTGTTTACAAGAAACGAATCTGAAACAGGGGGATACACATAGGGTTAAGGTAAAAGGCTGGAGTAAAATATATTGTGCCTCAGCTAAAGTAAAAAAAGCAGGTGTAGCAATCCTAATCTCAGACAAAGCAAAAGTAAAGATAGATTCAATTAAAAGAGATAAGGAAGGACATTATATCCTGCTAAAAGGCACCATAAACAATGAAGCAATATCATTGGTTAACATATATGCACCAAGTGGTAAGGCATACAAATTCTTAGAAGAGAGGTTAAGGGAGTTACAGGAAGAAATAGACAACAAAACTATAATATTGGGAGACCTCAACCTCCCCCTTTCTGAACTTGATAAATCTAACCTCAAAATAAATAAGAAAATAGTTAAGGAGGTAAACAGAATTTTAGAAAAGGCACATATGATAGACCTTTGGAGAAAACTGAATGGGGATAAAAAGGAATATACTTTCTTCTCAAAAGTACATGGCACATACTCAAAAATTGACCATGTACTAGGGCATAAAAACCTCACAATCCAGTGCAGAAAAGCAGAAGTAGTCAATGCATCCTTTTCAGATCATGATGCAATAAGAATCATTTTTAATAAAGTACCATGGAAAAATAAGCTAAAAACTAATTGGAAACTAAATAATTTAATTCTAAAGAGTGAGTGGGCCAAAGAACAAATCAGAGAAACAATTAATAATTTCATTCAAGAGAATGACAATAATGAAACAACATACCAAAACTTATGGGATGCAGCAAAAGCAGTTCTTAGGGGAAGTTTTATATCTCTAAATGCCTACATGAATAAAATAGGGAAAGAGGAGATCAATGATCTGGGCATACAGCTGAAAAAGCTAGAAAAAGAGCAAATTGAAAACCCCCAATTAAATACCAAATTAGAAATACTGAAAATCAAAGGAGAGATTAATAAAATTGAAACCAAGAAAACTATTGAATTAATAAATAAAACAAAGAGCTGGTTTTATGAAAAAACCAATAAAATTGACAAACCTTTGGCCAATTTGATTAAAAAAAAGAAAGAAGAAAATCAAATTGCCAGTATAAAAAATGAAAAGGGTGAGGTCACCTCTAATGAAGAGGAAATCAAAACAATAATTAGGAATTATTTTGCCCAATTGTATGCCCATAAATTTGACAACCTTAGAGATATGGATGAATATCTACAAAAACATAAACTGCCCAGACTAACAGAGAAGGAAGTGAAATTTCTTAATGACCCCATCTGAGAAAAAGAAATTGAGCAGGCCATCAACGAACTCCCTAGGAAAAAATCTCCAGGGCCAGATGGTTTTACATGTGAATTCTATCAAACATTTAAAGAACAACTAATTCCAATACTTTGTAGACTATTTGGGAAAATAGGTGAAGAAGGAGTCCTACCAAATTCTTTTTATGACACAAATATGGTACTAATACCCAAACCAGGTAGAGTTAAAACAGAGAAAGAAAATTATAGACCAATTTCTCTAATGAATATTGATGCAAAAATTTTAAATAAAATATTAGCAAAAGGATTGCAGCAACTCATTACGAGAATAATACACTATGACCAGGTAGGATTTATTCCAGGAATGCAAGGCTGGTTCAATATTAGGAAAACTATTAGCATAATTGACCATATCAACAACAAAACTAGCAAAAACCATATGATCATCTCAATAGACGCAGAAAAAGCCTTTGACAAAGTACAACACCCATTCCTATTAAAAACACTAGAAAGCATAGGAATAAGTGGAACCTTCCTCAAAATTATAAATAGCATCTACCTAAAACCATCGACAAGCATTATTTGTAATGGGGATAAACTAGATGCATTCCCAATAAGATCAGGGGTGAAACAAGGATGTCCATTATCACCCCTATTATTCAATTTGGTACTAGAAACATTAGCTGTAGCAATAAGAGAAGAAAAAGAAATTGAAGGAATTAGAATAGGAAAAGAAGAAACTAAATTATCACTTTTTGCAGATGATATGATGATTTATCTAGAGAATCCTAGAGAATCAAGTAAAAAACTACTTGAAATAATAAACAACTTTAGCAAAGTTGCAGGATATAAAATAAACCCACATAAATCCTCAGCATTGCTATACATTACTGACAAAGCCCAACAGCAAGAGATAGAAAGAGAAATTCCATTCAAAGTTACTGAAGGCACTATAAAATATTTGGGAGTCTATTTGCCAAGACAAACCCAGGGCCTATATGAACATAACTATGAAAAACTTTTCACGCAAATAAAATCAGATCTAAATAAATGGAGAAATATCAGTTGCTCATGGTTAGGCCGAGCTAATATAATAAAAATGACAATTTTACCTAAATTAATCTATCTATTCAGTGCCATACCAATCGAACTACCAAAAAAATTTTTTACTGAGCTGGACAAAATAATAACAAAATTCATTTGGAAAAACAAGAGGTCTAGAGTATCTAGGATATTAATGAAAAGACATGCTAGAGACGGTGGCTTAGCCACACCAGATATTAAACTGTACTACACAGCAGCAGTCATCAAAACTGCCTGGTACTGGTTAAGAAACAGGGGTGTGGATCAGTGGAATAGGATAGGTACACAAGTAGGTGAAATCAACAAGTTTAGCAATCTACTCTTTGATAAACCCAAAGAGGCCAGCTTCTGGGCTAATAATTCACTATTTCACAAAAACTGTTGGGAAAATTGGAAAATGGTAGGGCAAAAACTGGGCATAGACCAATATCTTACACCATATACCAAAATAAAGTCAAAATGGGTTCATGATTTAGGAGTAAAAGTTGATACTCTAAGTAATTTGGGAAAGAAAGGAATAGTTTACTTATCAGATTTGTGGAAAAGTAAAGAATTCATGACCCAACAAGAGATAGAGAGCATTACAAAATGCAAAATGGATAATTTTGATTATGTCAAATTGAAATGTTTTTGTACAAAAAAGCCAACGCAACAAGAATTAGTAGGGAAGCAGAATATTGGGAGAAAATCTTTGCAACTAGTATTTCCGATAAAGGCCTCATTTCTAAAATATACAGGGAACTGAGCCAAATATATAGGAACACAAGCCATTCCCCAATTGAGAAATGGTCAAAGGATATGAACAGGCAGTTTTCAGAGGAAGAAATTAAAGCTATCTACAGGCATATGGAAAAATGCTCTGGATTGCTGCTGATTAGAGAAATGCAAATCAAAACAACTCTTAGATACCACATCTCTCCTGTCAGATTGGCTAAAATAACAAATCAGGAGAATGATAAATGCTGGAAAGGATGTGGGGAAATTGGAACATTGTTACATTGCTGGTGGAGTTGTGAGCTGATCCAGACATTCTGGAGGGCGGTTTGGAACTATGCCCAAAGGGCTATAGAAATGTTCATACCCTTTGACCCAGCAATACCACTTCTAGGGTTGTATCCCAAAGACATCACGCAAGCGGGAAAAGGACCCATATGTACAAGAATATTTATAGCAGCTCTCTTTGTGGTAGCCAAGAATTGGAAATCAAAGGGATGCCCATCAATTGGGGAATGGCTGAACAAGCTGTGGTATATGAAGGTGATGGAATACTATTGTGCCATAAGAAATGGGGATGATGCAGACTTCATAACAACCTGGAAAAACCTACACGACATAATGCTGAGTGAGCGGAGCAGAGCCTGGAGAACGTTGTGCACAGCCACAGATATATGGATTCCGTGAGGACCAACCCTGACATACTGCGCTTTTCTCAGCAACCTAAGGGACAAGGACAACTCCAGGGGACTCACGATGGAGAGTACTATCTTCATCGAGACAAAGAACTGCGAAGTTTGAATACAGACTGAGGCACACTACATGCTCGCCTTTTCTGCTTCTCTTTTGTTTTTGTTTTTGGGGTTTTTTTTTTGGTTCTGTTTCTTCTTTCTCATGATTCATTCCATTGGTCAAAATTCTTCTCCACGACTTGACTAGTGCATAAATTAATTCAATGCGAAGTTATACATGACAGTTATATGAGACTTCATGCCATCTTGGGGAGGGAGGGGGGAGGGAGGGGAGCAAAACTGGAACTCAAGACTATGTAGAACCATGTGTGGTAAACTAAAAATAAATATAGAAATTTATAAAAAAAAAAATAAAATAAAAGGGATATGGAAACAAAAAAAAAAAAGTAGCTAGTGCTGAAGGGGTTGTAAGTGGATAAAGTTTAAGAAGCCCTAGATCACTATAGAAAACTAGCAAGTAAGACACTTTTAGAAAAACCTGGGAAAACTTACATAAACTGATGCAAAATGAAGTAAACAGAATGAGGAGAACATTTTACACAGTAACAGCAATATTGTGCTATGATCAACTGTGAATGACATAGCCATTGTCAACAATACAATGATCTAAGAAAATTCTGAAGGACTTATGATGGTATTTTTTGCTGTTTTCTTTGACAACATGACAAATATGAAAATATATTTTGTATGACTGTACGTGTATGACCTATATCAAATTGCTTGACTTCTCAGTGAAGGGGGAAGGGAAGGTAGGGAGAGAATTTGGAACTCAAGATTTTTTAAATGAATGGGAAAATTTGTTTTTACATGTAAATAGAAAAAAAAGTATTATTTTTTAAAAAAGAAAGAAATGCTAGCAAGTATGACCATTTTGGATCTTCTTTTTTGCCTTCTCTTAATGAGATTAAGAACTTAGGATTAGTAGAGAGAACACTAAACAATTTTAACAAGGTACAGTGACATTTTAGCCCCAAAATATGTTGGGGGTACCACGATTCCTGGGATCTTTTAATCTTTATGTTATCACATCAAGAGAAATTATTATTTCTTTCTTATACTACTAGACAATTATTGAATTAGGCCTAAGGTTTTTTCTCTTCCTATTTCCTCACTTAGAAATCAGCCTTTGGAAAAATTAGCTAAAAATTAATTGGAAACCAAATAATCTAATTCTAAAGAATGAGTGGACCAAAGAACAAATTAGAGAAACAATTAATAACTTCATTCAAAAGAATGACAATAATGAGACAACATACCAAAACTTATGTGATGCAACAAAAGCAGTTCTTAGGGAAAGTTTTATATCTCTAAATGCTGACATGAATAAAATAGAGAAAAAGGAGATCAATGAATTGGGCATGCAACTGAAAAAGCTAGAAAAAGAACAAATAGAAAATCCCCAATTAAATACCAAATTAGAAATACTGAACATCAAAGGAGAGATTAATAAAATTAAAACCAAGAAAACTATTGAATTAATAAATAAAACCAAGAGTTGGTTTTATGAAAAAAAAACAATAAAATTGATAAACCTTTGGTCAATTTGATTTAAAAAAAAAGAAAGAAGAAAATCAAATTACCAGTATCAAAAATGAAAAGGGTGAATTCACCTCGAATGAAGAGGAAATCAAAACAATAATTAGGAATTATTTTGCCCAATTGTATGCCCATAAATTTGACAACCTTAGGGATATGGATGAATATTTACAAAAATATAAATTGCCCAGGTTAAAAGAAGAGGAAATAAAATACCTAAATAACCCCATCTCAGAAAAAGTAATTAAGCAAGCCATCAATGAACTTCCTAGGAAAAAATCTCCAGGGTCAGATGGTTTTACATGTGAATTCTATCAAACATTTAAAGAACAATTAATTCCTATACTTTATAGACTATTTGGGAAAATAGGTGAAGAAGGAGACCTACCAAATTCATTTTATGACACAAATATGGTACTGATACCCAAACCAGGAAGAGTCGAAACAGAGAAAGAAAATTATAGACTAGTTTCCCTAATGAATACTGATGCAAAAATTTTAAATAAAATATTAGCAAAAAATATTGCATCAACTTATCAAGAGACTAATACACTATGACCAGGTAGGATTTATTCCAGGAATGCAAGGCTGGTTCAATATTAGGAAAACTATCAGCATAGTGGATCATATTAATAACAAAATGGGGAGAAACCCTGTGATCATCTCGATACATGTAGAAAAAGCCTTCAACAAAATACAACATCCATTCCAATTAAAAGCACTAGAAAGCATAGGAATAAATGGAGCCTTCCTTAAAATTATACATAGCATCTACCTAAAACCATCAGAAAGCATTATTTGTAATGGGGATAAGCTAGATGCATTCCCAATAAGATCAGGGGTGAAACAAGGATGTCCATTATCACCCCATTATTCAATTTGGTACTAGAAATGTTAGCTGTAGCAATAAGAGAAGAAAAAGAAATTGAAAGAATTAGAATAGGCAAAGAAGAAACTAAGTCACCACTTTTTACAGATGATATGATGATTTGCTTAGAGGATCAAGCAAAAAACTACTTGAAATAATAAACAACTTTAGCAAAGTTGAAGGATATACAATAAACCCACATAAATCCTCAGCATTCCTGTACATTACTAACAAAGCCCAACAGCAAGAGATAGAAAGAGAAATTCCATTTAAAGTTACCATAGACACTATAAAATATTTGGCAGTCTACCTGTCAAGACAAACCCAGGGCCTATATGAACATAATTATGAAACACTTTTCACACAAGTGAAGTCAGATTTAAATAAATGGAAAAAATATCAGTTGTTCACGGTTAGGCTGAACTAATATAATAAAAATGACAATTTTACCTAAATTAATTTACTTATTTAGTGCCATACCAATTGAACTACCAAAAATTATTTTACAGAGCTGGATAAAATAATAACAAAATTCATCTGGAAGAACAAGTGGTCTAGAATATCTAGGGAATTAATAAAAAGAAATGCTAGGGAAGGTGGCTTAGCCATACCAGATATTAAACTGTACTATAAAGCAGCAATCATCAAAACTACTTGGTACTGGCTAAGAAACAGAGTGGTGGATCAGAGGAATAGGTTAGGCACACAATTTGCAGTAGTCAACGACTATAGCAATCTACTCTTTGATAAACCCAAAGAAACCAGCTTCTGGACTAACTCACTATTTCACAAAAACTGCTGGGAAAATTAGAAAATGGTAGGGTAGAAACTGGGCATGGACCAATATCTTACACCATATACCAAAATAAAGTCAAAATGGAGGAAAGCAGAAAATTGGGGGAAAATCTTTACAACTACTGTCTCTGATAAAGGCCTCATCTCTAAAATATACAGGGAACTGAGCCAAATTTATAGGAATACAAATCATTCCCTAATTGAGAAGTGGTCACAGAATATGAAAGGCAGTTTTCAGAGGAAGAAATTAAAGATATCTGTAGGCATATGAAAAATGCTCTAAATCACTACTGATTAGAGAAATGCAAATCAAAACAACTCTTAGGTACCTCATCTCTCCTGTCAGATTGGCTAAAATGACAAAATAGGAAAACGAAAAGTACTTGAGAGGATGTGGGAAAATTGGAATATGTTACATTGCTGGTGGTGTTGTAAACTGGTCCAGCCATTCTGGAGAGCAATTTGGAACTATGCCCAAAGGTCTATAAAAATGTTCATACCCTTTGACCCAGCAATACCGTTTCTAGGGCTGTATCCCAAAGAGATCCGACAAGTAGGAAAAGGACCCATATATGCAAAAATATTTAGAGCAACTCTTTTTGTAGTAGCAAAGAATTGGAAATCAAGGGGTTGCCTATCAATTGGGGAATAGCTGAACAAGTTGTGGTATATGAGTGTAATGGAATACTATTGTGCTATAAGAAATGGGGAAGATACAGACTTCATAATAACCTGGTAAAACCTACATGATATAATGCTGAGTGAGTGGAGCTGAACTAGAAGAACATTATACACAACTACAGATATATGGATTCTGTGGTGACTACCCTTGATAGACTTAGCTCTTCTCAGCAATACAAGGTTCAAAGACAACTCCAAAGGACTCATGATGAAGAGAGCTATCTACATCCAGAGAAAGAACTATGGAGTCTGAATGCAGATTGAGGCAAAATGTTTGCTCTCCTTTTTTCTTTTCTTTTTCTCTTTTTGGTTTTTTTTTTTTGGTTTTGTTTCTTCTTTCTCATGATTCATTCCATCGGTCATAAATCTTCTCTACAACTTGACTCTTGCGTAAATAAGTTTAATGCAAAGTTATATGTAGAAGATTTATCAGATTCCATGCCATCTTGGGTGGGAGGGATGAAATTTGGAACTCAAAATCATGCGGGACTGAGTGTTGTAAAGTAAAAATAAAAAATCTTAATTAAAAAAAATGAAATCAGCCTTTGAAGGGCAGAGCTAATGATAAGATGAAATGTTGGGCTACATGCACTCTATTGGGAAAATTCAGCTCTAATCAAAAGGCACAGAAATTCTACTCTAGGTGAATTGGTGAATTTCAACCCATTTTGTTTTTTTTTCAGACATCTTAGTGGAAGTGGATTCCCCCTTTTGTTTATATTGTCCTAGACAGGGGTTGGTCTGGACAGAGATGTCTCTTTGTCCAAGACTAAGTGATAAGAATCATATCCCCCACCAGGAGTGGGGGACCTGAGGCCTCGAGGCCACATGTAGCCTTCTAGGTCCCTAAGTGCAGCTTTCTGACTAAGTCCAAGTTTTACAGAACAAATCCTTTTGTTAAGGGAATTTGTTCTGTGAAGTTTGGATTCAGTCAAAGGACTACACTTAAGGACCTAGCCTAGATGGCCACATAGAGCCTCAAGGCCACAGGTAGCCACCACTGCCCCAGACCCTCATTAGAATAAGCCCATCTGTCATTATCATTGTTATCCTCTCATTACTCATTAACCAATCAGAGTTGATTTCCATCCTCAGGAACACTCATTCTTCTAAGGGCATATAAGTGTTGAGTAGGTTCCTTGAGGGGTCTTTGGTTTATGAGAGATAGTCAAATGACCATCTTTTTATTAATTACTTACTAGCCATAATTAATAAATTGACTAAATGCCCAGAAATTATCTCTCTCAAACTTTTCATACATCATGACATTAACAAAACTGAACCCACAAAACAACTACCCAAGATTGCTCCAGAGAGAGGTATTTGATGGGGGCTATCAGAATATCAACCATGTGTTTCTTCTGCTCTTTTCTCTGCCTTCCCACTTTGAAAATCCATTTTTTCATTGTTTAATTTGTTTTTCTGAGATTGAGTTGCTTATATTTTCTGCCTTTCTGTTCAGCTAATCTGGGTATTTTGTATTTTTCTGAACATTCATCTACTCCATTTAAAATTTCAGGCTCATTATCTCCATCCTTCTTTTGAGCTTCTGTATTGGTGTCAAGTGTGCAATAATCCTTCCAATCACCCAGGTCTGTAACCTCAGTGTCATCTTTGAATCCTCATTCTGACTCACCCCACCACCCCATGTGGAATATACAAACATTTGCTTGATTCAGTCATTTCTTTCACTACGACATCTCTTACATATACTTTCTTTCCACGCTTTAATCCATTCTCTTTCCCTCAGCTGCCAAAGTGATTTTCCTAAAGTATATGCTACCCCTCTATTCAATAAACTCCAAAAGTTCCTTATTATCTGTGGGATCACATAAAAACTTCTCTATCTGGCATAGAAATCTCTTCACAACCGGGTCCCTCCCTACCTTTCTATTTTTTTTTCATATTCTCCATCCAAACATTTCATGGTATAATTATACTGGCCTACTTACTGTACCTCCTACATGATATTCCATCTCCAATCACTGGGCCATTGTAATTACTCTTCTTTCATATCTGAAATGCTGTCTTTTCTCATTTCTATCTCTTATAATACCTAGTTTCCTTCAAAAACTCAGATCAAGTACTACCTTTATCATGAAGTCTTTCCTGATCACTAAAGCTGCTAGGTCCCTTATTTTACTTTTTATCTATTCTGCACACACACACGCACACGCGCGCACACACACACACACACACACACACACACACACACACACACTTCCATTTTTGTCTTTGTATTCCCAGTGTTTAGAAAAAAGCCTGACACATGTCAGATGCTTAATAAGAGCTTGTTGATTGATTGATACTATGTGTTAATGATACTCTACAGATCTGTAAATCTTTTATTTCTGTGAAGATAACTTTTGCAGTTGCATTCATGTAAGTCTCAGTGTATTTAGTGAATTGACCATCAGCTGTTTTATTCATTCTGTGGTTATTTTAATGGAATATATCCATTACTGTCTCCTAGGTTTTGTTAGTACTATATAAAAATGGTATTTATTCTGTGGGTTTATTTCATATCCTCATACTTTATTAAAACTAATAATTGTCTCAACTAATTTATTCATGGATTCCCTGAAGGTTTTAATAAAATAATCACCTTATCAACAAGTAGGGATTATTTTATTTTCCTTGTGCTGATGTTTATACCTCTGATTTCCCTCTCTTTATTGATACTCTAGAATTACATTTAATTGAAGTAAGGAGAGGGACATACTTTGCTTTATCTTCTACTTTTAGGAAAGATTATTGTTTTTTTTTCATTATTGTGGGTAATACTAAGCTCCTACTGTTAAAAATATTTTTGATCATATTAAAAACCTATATATTCTAAACCTATGCATTTTACTGTTGGTGTCTTTGTAATTATAAAGGAATGCTATGTTTTACTAGTGTTAAACTGCATATATATATGTACACACACATATATGTAGATATATATATGCATATGCACACATATATACAGAGATATGTATCTGTGTGTGTATATATGCACATATGTATGTTTAATATATCTTTATACATATATTTGTGTGTTGCTGTTTTTGTTGTTGATGGATTGTCAATGACTTTCCTAATGTTGAATCATCTTTATATTACTTATTCATAGCAATTACTTTTTTATGTTACAAGTCATTTTGTTGGAATATTAATGAACTTGTTTTATACCTCTATTTTATCTCTATCAGCTTTAGTATTAAGATGATATTTATCTCATAAAAGAATCTTGTTAGAGTGTGATATTTCTTTATTATTAAATAATTTTTATAATATAGGCATTGGTTCTTCGAAAATTTGAAAAAAAATTGCTCAGTCCATCTGGATTGGATTTGCATTTTTTCTTTGGAAAAATAAAATATAAGATCCTTTGGAAATCCATATATTTTTACTTTATTTCTCTTTCTGAGATTGCACTATTTAATGTCTCTGTATCTTGTTTGTTAATCTACTTTATATTTTTTGTAAGTAGTCATAATGCATGTGCTATCTCGATATTCATAATACATATGTATGTAGTTCTGGATTCAGCCACCAGGTGTCGTTGATAATTACTATTGTAGTTCTGTTTAACAAAAAAAGGTCAAGAGTAAAATCTATTGTCACCTAAGAAATTATGTTTCTCCATCCCACTGAACAGAAAAGTCTTTTAAATGACAGAGGTAGACTCACTGTCCCCTAGGCCCTTTTGCCTCTTAAATCTATAATACTTTTATCTAAAATGGAGGTCCAAATCTGTAAGATCTCTCAAACCTACAAAGGCACTAGATAGTCCATAAGCTATTTCAAGCACAGGAATTCTAAGAGCTGAATAACTCTGTTTTCTTAGCCTCCACAGTCAGTTTTCTCTTCCTTGTCATGGATAAAGGAGTGCAGCACTTTCAAAACTATTCACAACTTCAGGAGCAGTCTTTATACGCAGACTCAGGACTCTGTTATAGCATAGGATAAGAACTTGAGATCTGGTGCAAATAGGAAGCCCTAAAAGATGGGAGATTTCTATTCAGTGTCCTGTCATTGGCAGAACCTCTAACAAATTCTCTCTGTAACTAGCTAATTGTGGAACAAAGGGAGCATACTTAGCTCTTGGCACCAGTAATGAGATCCTGCCACTATTTCATTCTTAAACCTCTCCTCAATCGGATTTTGAATCTTTTAACCTTGATTTTTTTTTTTTTACAAACAAGGAGTTGGTACCCAAGACAAGTAAGGAAACATATAGTATTGGAAAGATAGTTTCAAATTAAAATATCTAGTTTTATTTATTCAAGTCATTTAGCACAAATGAACAGTATCTGTGGTTCCTGGGGAGGGGAGGAACCTCATATATTGTCAGTGGTCTTTGAAAGGTCATGGAAAGAGATATCACAAGATTAGAAAAGGGAAAAGTGCTGGTCTTTTAAAAAAAATTTAACGTAATTTTAAAAACAAATTAATTTTTTTAGCTCCAAATTCTCTCATTCCTGCCTTTCCTTCCCCCACTTATCAAAAAGACACAAAGAACAAAACTCACTGTGAATTTGAATAGTTATGAAAAACAAATTCCTGCATTAGTCATGTCCCCTCAAAAATAAAGAAATGAAAAGAAAAAATATGCTTCAATATTAAACTCTGAGTTCAACACTTTTTCATCTGCAGCAGGTGGCATGATTTATCACGAGCCCTTTAGAATTGTGGTTGGCCATTGTTTTGATCAGAATTACTAAGTATTTGACAGTTGATTGTGTTTATAATATTGTTTGATTGTATGAATTTTCCTCCTGGTTCTGCTCACTTCACTTCATATAAGTTCATACAAGTCTTCACAGGTTTTTCTGAAATTATCCACTTCACTATTTCTTACAGCACAAAAGTATTCCATCCTATTCATATACTGTAACTTGTTCAGTCATTCCCTGATTGATGGAAATCCCCTCAGTTTCCAATTATTTTCTACCACAAAAGGAGCTGCTGTAAATATTTTTGTAAATATGGGTCCTTTTCCCCTTTCTTTGTTCTCTTTGGGGTATAGATATAGTAGTGCTATTACTGGGTTGAAGGGTATATGTGATTTTACAGCCTTTGGGGCTTAATTCCAAATTGCTTTCCAGAATGATTGGACCAATTCACAGCTTCACCAACAATGTGTTAAAGGGACTGTTTTCCCACAGCCCTTCGATCATTATCTGTCTTAGTCATCTTAGCCAATCTGATGAGTATGAGTTATTACCTCAGAGTAGTTTAAATTTGCATTTTTCTAATTATTAGTGATTTAGATCATTTTTTCATATGGCTTGCATTTCATAATAGATTGGATTGCTCTTTATCTGAAAAGTGCCTAAGCATATCCTTTGACCATTATTCAATTGAGAAATGGTTTCATAATTATTCTTCTAAATTTGACTTAGTTGCCAATATATTTTTAGAAATCAAATGTTTATCAGAGAAACTTGCAGCAAAGATCTTTTGACAGTTTCCTGCTTCTCTTCTAATTATACTTGTATTGGTTTTGTTTGTGCAAAAACACTTGAATTTTATATAATAAAAATTGTCCAATTTACCTCTTGTGAACATTTCTGTCTATTGTTATGACATAAACTGTTCCTCTACACATATATCTCACAGGCAATTTCTTCGATGCTCCATTAATTGCTTATGATGTCATCTTTTATGTCTAAACCATGTATCAATTTTGAGCTTATCTTTGTATATGATGAAAGATGTTGGTTTACTTCTATTTTCTGCTAGACTATTTTCCAGTTTTGCCAACATTTTTTGTCCAATACCAAATTCTTGTCCCAATAGCTTCTGTTTGGGGGCTTAACAAACACTAAATTACTGTGCTTATGTGTTTCTTTGTATTGTATACCTAAACTGTTCCAGTGATCAACTTCTATTTTTTCTCAAATACCAAACTGTTTTTATAATACAGCCTTCTACTATAATTGGAGATCTGGTACTGCTAATACCCTAAATTCTCCTCCCCACCTGTTTCATTGATTCCTTTTATATTCTTAAACTTTTGTTCTTTTAGATGAATTTTTTTCATATTTTTTAAAGTAATCTTTTTGTACTTTATTGGTATGGTGCTGGATAAGTATATTAACAGGGATTATTGTCATTTTTATTATATTAGCTTGCACTGCAATATAGTAAATCATTATTGATTAGAGAATTGCAAATTAACACAATCATGAGGTAACATTTTACACCTATCAGATTGGCTTAAAGGATTGAAGGGAAAAGAAATAAATGTTGTAGGGGATGTGGAAAAATTATGACGCTACTTCACTGTTGGTAGAACTGTGAAACAATCCCACCATTTTGGAGAACAATCTAGAATTATGACCAAAGGATTGTTAAACTGCCTATACTCTTTGACCCAGTAATATCACTACTAGGTCTGTTTCCTCAGATGATTAGAGAAAAAGGAAAGGAATCTATACATTCTTTTTCTATTTTTTGAGAAACCAAAATTTGCTCAATTTAGAAAAGGGAAGCCTAAGGGGATCATTTAATTTCTGTTTTGAAATAGATCAAATCAGATAATATTCGTAAAGCATTTAGCACAGTGGCTAGCACATAGTAGGTACTTAATGCATGTTCATTCCCTTTTCCATTTTTTTCTTTTTAACCAAATTTCCCTGTTAGTCATATTTTAAAGAAGAATTAGAACCAAAGGGGAAAATCACAAGAAAGAAGAGAGAGAGAGAGAGAGAGAGAGAGAGAGAGAGAGAGAGAGAGAGAGAGAGAGAGAGAGAATAGTATGCTTTGATCTACATTCAGACTCCTCTCTGGATGTGGATAGCATTTCCCATCATGAATCTTTTGGAATTGTCTTAGATCATTGTATTACTGAGAAGAGCTAAGTCTATCAAAGTTGGTCATCACACAATGTTACTGTTGCTGTGTACAATGTTCTCCTGAGAACCTACATATACTTATAGCAGCTCTCTTTGTGGTGACAAAGAACTGGAAATTGCAGGGGTGCCTGCAATTTGGGAATGGATGAGCAAGTTGTGTTATATGATTGTAATAGAATACTCCTGTGCTATAAGAAATGTAAGCTCAATGGTTAAAATAAAAACCATGCATAGACTGGCACAAAATAATGAAGAGTGAAATTAATGGAACCAAGAGAGGGTTGTACATAGTAACAGCAATATTATTTTAAGAGCAACTTTTAGTGACTGAGTCATTTTGACTATTATAAATATCCAGATTAACTACAATGGATCTATGAAGGAAGACACTATCTGCAACCAGAGAAAGAACTGATAAATAAAAGTATATTTAGAATGGTTTTATGTGTATATGTGTGTGTCTAATGGTAGCCATCTCTAGGGTAGAGGTGAAAAGGACATAAAAATAAAATTACATGATAACTTTATTATACATTTAAAAGGAATAGCATTTGCTACTTTCATGTGCAGTCATCTTTTTTTCTTTCCTACCATATTATAGAAGTGCTTGTTTTATTTCTTAAGTTCAGAATAAAATAAATTTTCAAAAAGAAAAAAGAGTAAATAATATTTCTTCAATAATTTAGATTTTGTTGAAAAATGTTTTGCATTTATGTGCTTACATGTCTTATGTGTGTTTGCAGGTAGACTCCCAAGTATTTTAAACTGTCTAGTTATTTTTAGTGAAATTTCTCTTCCTATTTCTTTTTCCTGGGTTTTATTGGAAATATGCAGATATGCTGAGGATTTATGTGGGTTTGTTTTATATCTTGCAACTCTGCCAAGTATTAATTGCTTAGATTAATTTTTATTTGACTCTGTAAGGTTATCTAAGTAAATGATTATATCACCTTCAGAAAGTTATAGTTTTGTTTCTTTTTTGTCTGTGCTATTCTTTTAATGTAATTTTCTTGTCTTATAGGTAACATTTTTAGAACCATACTGAATAATAATGATGATAATCGACATTGTTGCTTCTTCTCTAATCTTACTGGAAAGAGTTCTAGTTCACAGATAACTCTGGCTCTTAATTTCAGATAGATAATACATATAATTTTAAAGCTCCATTTGTTTCTATGCTTTTTAGTGTTTTTAGCAAGAATGAGTGTTGTATTTTGTCAAAAAAATTCTGCATCTATTGAAATAAAATATGATTTTTATTGTTTTTGTTATTAAGATGGTCAGTTATGTTTACAGGTTTCCTAATTCTGAACCAGGCTATATTTCTGGTATAAAACCAGCTTGGTCACCATGCAAGTCTTTTTTCATTTAGCACCATACTCTTCTTGCTAATATTTCATTTTTGCATCAATATTTATTAGAAAAAATTATTTATAGTTTCTTTTTCTATTTTGACCATGTGTTCTAGAACAAATTTGACAAGAGCTGATCAGTTTATGCAGCATTGGAATTAATCATTCTTTAACTGTTTGGTAAAATTCATCTGTCCTTTGACCAGCTCCATTAATTCTTTCATTCTCTGGTTTGTCTGAATTTGTATTTGCCAGTTGTTCTAAGTTTTGGAAGGGCATGGAGAGGTTTTATGGCCAGAATGTCCTCAGCTTTGGGGTTCCTAAGCTCAGGGACACCCTAAGCAGGGCAAAGTGTCCCCTCTTTTTCATGAGGCTAGGCAGAGTCAGCAAAAACAGCTTGTTGTAATAGAGTGAGACACCAGCAGAGTCTCTGCATTAGGAAGGGAGTTCCTCTATATCAGCCCCAAAGCACAAACTTGTGAGTCAGTCCATGTACTCTGCAAGCTCTTGGAGGCTGGTGGAGGAGGAATGCTGAGGCCTTAAGAATTAGAGATCTCCTGTGTTAATGTAGAAAGCTACGGCCTTGTTGGCCTTTTTGCTTCCTTATTCTGTGGATGGGTTCAGTTGAAATGGTGCTACCAATAGCTCAAGATTCTTCTTTTGAGGATTTTTTTTTTAGAGTTAGTGAGAGCTGGAAAAAAAAAAAAAACATCTAGTTCCCTACTTGTTTGGTCATGTGATAAAAAATCCTATTTAACTTTTAAAAAAATGTTCTGTGGAAATCACTTTTAATTTTTCTTATCATTATGACTTTGTCAAAAATTCACAAACACAAAAATTCCATTTATAAAGAACAGAAAAAGAGAGGGCTGCATATAAAACTATGGATGTGTATTATATATAGACTTTTTAAAAATGTATTACATTTTAAGGGCATATGTATTACATTTATTAAAATGCATTACATTTTAGGTTGCACAGTGGATAGAGCATTGGGCCTGGAGTCAGGAAGACCTGAGTGCAAATTCAGCCTCAAACACTTATTATCTGTGTAACCCTGGGTAAGTCACTTAACTGTGTTTGCCTCAGTTTCCTCATGTATAAAATGAGTTGGAGAAGGAAATGGCAAACCACTCCAGCATCTTTGCCAAGAAAGCCCCAAATGGGATCGCAAAGAGTCAGACATGAATGGTAGCAAAATACTGAACAACAATTAAATTTTAACACCACCCTGACTATGTACCTTTTTGAACTTTCTTGTCTGAGAATTATTTTGCAAGAACCACTTTCCCTTTGATTGCTATTCTTTTATTTCATTTTAGATATTTCTTACTTTTTTCAGGAGTTAAAGACCTGGCTTTGGCCAGAATTCTTTACTCAGACATGTTTACTAAGCTTTTGAGATATTTTTTTTTTGCAAACATACAGTTTTCAGGCATAATTTGATTTTTTTTAAATGATAACATAGTTATGATTCTGCCTCTGCTCTGGAACAAAACATCATAATTTGAGAGCAAGGGCTCCAAATTTGCCCTCATTCATGAAGCAGAACATTATAATTGAAAACAAGGGGTTCTTTTATCAAGAATTACATAAACAGACAAGCAAGGTCAAAGACCCTTGGCAAACATAAAGGCAATTACATTGGATTATTATACAAGTCAGTGACTTATTCAGGATGATGGAAAGAAGCATTTCAAACATGCATGGATAGAAGGCAGTATTTCTGAGAGAAAATCCCCAATGGAATCTTGAGTCAATCATCATTTGGGGCTGCATCGTACTTCCTACACCCCTTTGTTTGATTATAGGCACTGTGGCAGTGAGAAACTAAACAAATGTAACAGTGGTTTTTTTGTTTTGTTTTGTTTTTTCTCTAGAATCCCTGGGCTTAGAGTGACCTGTGAATTGTTTGGAGGCTGCCTGTCTCTAGAATAAGATTCAAGTGTGCTGTCTTACAGTATTTATTTTATTATATGCTGTTTTATTGACTTTATTGCTTCTAAAATAATATTAAAATGCTATATATTGTTAACCAAACTCTAACCATTCTTTGGAGAGAAGGGAAGCCACTTCCATTATGCTAAGTTCACATGACCAGGGTTCAGTGAAACAGAGTAGTCTAAGGGGGCCAAGGCCAGTATTGGGGGGTTGGTTGGTGGTTGTTGTTGTCCTTCGTTCTCAAAGAGGACCAAAATGACATCACTATGCTAAAATTAAGTTTCAATGTGTCTGATTGTGGCTGATCAGACCAATATAAGCTCAAAATGCTCTACCACAGGTAGGTTGGGCACAAATAGTCCACGTGAACATCTGGGGTAGATTCTCTAAATTTGCACATCCTCTGTTTCCCTTGAGCTATTTCAATTCTGCTTTGCTCATAGAGCACAGCACCTTCTCTGATGCGGGCATGCCATGCTGAGCAATCCTGTGCCAGTGTCTCCCATGTCACACAATCAATTCCAAAGTTCTTGAGAGAGACCCTGAGAGTGTCCTTGTATTGCTTCTTCTGACCACCATATGAACACTTGCTCTGTGTGAGTTCTCCACAAAGTAGTCTTTTTTGGCAAGCATGTGTTTTGCATTTGAACAATGTGGCCAGCCCATCAGAGTTGTACTCTATGAGGCAGAATTTGAATGCTTGGAAGTTTAGTTCAAGTAAAGACCTCAGTATCTGGTACCTTGTCCTGCCAGGTGATCTTCAGAATCCTCCCAGGAAAATTCAAATGGAAGTGATTCTGTTTCCTGGCGTGGTGCTGTTAGACTGTCCAAGTCTCACAGGTATACAACGAGATCAGCACAATGGCTCTGTATACTTTCAGTTTGGTAATCAGTCTAATACCTCTTCTCTCTCGTATTTTCCTTCGGAGGCTCTCAAACACTGAGCTAGCTCTGGCAATATATGTGTCAACCTTATTATCAATGTGTTCATTCCTGAAAAGTACACTACCAAGGTAAGTGAACTCATCTACAGTATTCAAAACTTCTCCATTTGCTGTAACTGATGGTTCCGTGTACGGATGGTGTGGTGGTGGCTGATGGAGCACCTGTTTTCTTAGTGTTAATTGTTAGGCCAAAATTAGCACAAGCAGCAGAGAATTGATCCATACTTTGTTGCATCTCAGCTTCAAAGACTGCATTGAGTGCACAGTCATTTGCAAACAGAAAATCATGCACAAACACTCCTACCTCTTTGGTCTTGCCTTGTAGCTTGCCCAGATTCTAGATAATGGACAATGTTCTCATGCCTTCCCAGTCAACAATGGAGTAACACAAGACTGTGTGTTTGCTCCCATGCTTTTCAGCATGATGCTTTTAGCCATATTGTCAAATGCTTTCATTGAAGATGAACACGGTATCAAGGTCAGCTACTGCACTAACGGTAATTCTTTTTTTTTAATTATTTAATATATTTAGTTTTCAGCATTGATTTTCACAAGAGTTTGAATTACAAATTTTCTCCCCATTTCTACCCTCCCACCCACTCCAACATGGCGTATATTCTGGTTGCCCCGTTCCCCAGTCAGCCTTCCCATCTGTCACCCCACTCCCCTCCCATCCCCCTTTCCCTTCTTCTCTTGTAGGGCAAGATAAATTTCTACCCCCCGTTGCCTGTGTATCTTATTTCCTAGTTGCATGCAAAAACTTTTTTTATTGTAGTTTTGGACATCTGTTTTTAAAACTTTGAGTTCCAAATTCTCTCCCCTTTTCCCTCCCCGTCCACCCTCCCTAAGGAGGCAAGCAATTCAACATAGGCCACGTGCGTATCATTATGTAAAACCCTTCCACAATACTCATGTTGTGAAAGATTAACTATGTTTTGCTCCTTCCTAACCTATCCCCCTTTATTGAATTTTCTCCCTTGACCCTGTTCCTTTTCCCAAGTGCTTATTTTTGATTACCTCCTCCCCCTGTCTGCCCTCCCTTCTATCATCCACCCTTTTAATCTTCTTCCTCTTTCTTTCCTGTGGGATAAGATACCCAGTTGAATGTGTATGGTATTCCCTCCTCAGGTCAAATCCGATGAGAGCAAGAATTACTCATTCCTCCTCACCTGCCCCCTCCTCCCTTCCTACAGAACTTCTTATTCTTGCCACTTTTATGCAAGATAATTTACCCCATCATAACTCTCCCTTTCTCCCTCTCTCAATATATTCCTCTCTTATCCTTTAATTTGATATTATATTTTTAGATATCATCCCTTCATATTCAACTCACCCTGTGCCCTCTGTCTATATTATATATATATATATATATATATATATATATATATACACACACACACCTACATATATACATACATAGACACACACATATGTGTATATATGCATACACACATATATACACATATTCCTTTCAGCCACTATGATATTGAGGTCTCATGAATCATACACATCATCTTTCCATGTAGGAATGTAAACAAAACTGTTCAACTTTAGTAAGTCCCTTGTGATTTCCATGTCTTGTTTACCTTTTCATGCTTGTCTTGATTCTTGTGTTTGAAAGTCAAATTTTCTATTCAGCTCTGGTCTTTTCACTAAGAAAGCTTGAAAGTCCTCTATTTTATTGAAAATCCATATTTTGCCTTGGAGCATGATACTCAGTTTTGCTGGGTAGGTGATTCTTGGTTTTAATCCTAGCTCCATTGACCTCTGGAATATCATATTCCAAGCCTTCTATCCCTTAAGGTGGAAGTTGCTAGATCCTGTGTTAGCCTGATTGTTTTTCCACAATACTCAAATTGTTTCTTTCTGGCTGCTTGTAGTATTTTCTCCTTGATCTGGGAGCTCTGGAATTTGGCAACAATGTTCCTAGGAGTTTACTTTTTGGGATCTTTTTGAGGAGGTGATCTGTGGATTCTTTCAATTTCTATTTTACCCTCTGGCTCTAGAATATCAGGGCAGTTCTCCTTGATAATTTCTTGAAAGATGATATTTAGGTTCTTTTTTGATCATGGCTTTCAGGTAGTCCAAAAATTTTTAAATTATCTCTCCTGGATCTATTTTCCAGGTCAGTGGTTTTTCCAAGGAGATACTTCACATTGTCTTCCACTTTTTCATTCCTTTGGTTCTGTTTTATAATATCTTGATTTCTCATAAAGTCACTAGTTTCCACTTGCTCCAATCTAATTTTTAAGGTAGTATTTTCTTCAGTGGTCTTTTGGACCTCCTTTTCCATATGGCTAATTCTGCCTTTCAAGGCATTCTTCTCCTAATTGGCTTTTTGGAGCTCTTTTGCCATTTGAGTTAGTCTATTTTTAAAAGTGTTGTTTTCTTCAATATTTTTTTGGGTCTCCTTTAGCAAGTCATTGACTTGTTTTTCATGGTTTTCTTGAATCATTCTCATTTCTCATTCCAATTTTTCCTCTACTTCTCTAACTTGCTTTTCCAAATCCTTTTTGAACTCTTCCATGGCTTGAGACCAGTTCATGTTCTTCTTGGAGGCTTTTGATGTAGGCTCTTTGACTTTGTTGACTTCTTCTGGCTGTATGTTTTGGTCTTCCTTGTCACCAAAGAAAGATTCCAAAATCTGAGACTGAATCTGAGTGTGTTTTCGCTGCCTGGCCATGTTTCTAGCCAACTTACTTGACTCTTGAGTTTTTCGTTGGGGTATGACTGCTTGTAGAGAAAAGAGTGCTTTTTTCCAAGCCTGAGGGGGTGCGCTGTGGATTTCGTAGCTATTTCTATACAGCCAGCTCTGCCACACCAGCACTCCTCCTTCCTCAAGAACCACTAACCCAGATCTGATGCAAATCTTAAGCAGGCTCTGCACTCTTGCTGTGATCCACCACTTAATTCTTCCCACTACATGGGCCTGGGGACGGAAGTAACTGCAGCTATAGTTCTGTAGCTGCACCACCCCTGCTGCCCCTGGGGTGGTGTCCAAACGGAGAACTCTGTCCCCCTACAGCTTTTCCCACTAACCTTCTCTGTTGTCTTTGGTGTTTGTGGATTGAGAAGTCTGGTAACTGCCACAGTTCATTGATTCAGGGTGCTAGGGCCTGTTTCACCTGGCTCTTGGTCTGGTTGGTCCTGCTGCTGCCCATGCTGGGCTCCGTTCCCCTAAGCTCTGTGCTCAATAGACCTCATCCAGTGACCATCCAGGCTGTCCTGGGCTGGATCCCTGCTTCCCTCTGCTATTTTGTGGGTTCTGCAGTTCTAGAATTTGTACAGAGCCATTTTTATAGGTTTTTGGAGGGACCTGGTAGGGAGCTCATGCAAGTCCCTGCTTTCCAGCCGACATCTTGACTCCGCCCCCCGATGGTAATTCTTCAACTTGAATTGGGGAGAAAGGACTTAGGACAAACCTAATTGGGTAAATCCATGGTACTATGGCCCCTAGTGTGACAGAATCCAGAAGGAAACTGAACTAGAATATCATTCTGTCACAGGAAACCAAAGAGACCTTGGCATTTCCCTCAGCACTTTCATTTTAGAAGTTGGAGTAGAAGATATGTTTTGGGAGTGAATGCATGACTTCCCTAGGTCTTGATCCTTCCTATTGAAGAGGATCATGATAGTAGTTAAAAGCGCCATCTAATGGTTAAAAATCCAAGCTAACCCTGTTCTTTTAGTTGTTGTTTCTGTTGATTATTTTAAAAAAGTGTATTGCAGGAGAGCAAAATGGAGTCTTGAAAAGGTCTTTATCTGCACCTGACTGCACTTATCACAGCTACCTTATTTAGAGTTATCAACCTACATAGTTTCCTGCTCATTACAGTGTAATTTTTCTTAGAGCAGGAATTATATCTTATCTCTATTGATGTTCATAGAACCCAGCTCATCGTTCCTTGCATATAATAAGTAACTGACAACTGATAATCATAATCAATGATGCAGAGGGAAAAAAAATTTCAGATATTATTTTGTTGGGTTTTTCCTCTTCCAAGAGAATGATCTTTGGCTTAGAAAAAAGAGAATACAAGTTGGTACCTCAGATTAGGAGGGAGATAGTAATAGAGTACTTAATTGCTTTGTGTGGAGGGGGTAGCTAGATAATACAGTAGATAGAATGCCAGCCTCAGAATCAGGAGGACCTGAGTTCGAATCTGGCCTCAGGTACTTACTAGCTATGTGACTTTGAGCAAGTCATTTAACCCTGTTTGCCTCAGTTTCCTCATCTGTAAAATGAGCTTGATAAGGAAATAGTAGACCACTCTAGTATTTTTGCCAACATAACTATAAATGGGGTCATAAAGAGTTGGACACATCTAATTGACAAAAAAAAAATTGTTTTGGATTTGAAATCTTCAGGCTCAAACTAACTCTACCTTCAAGTACTGAAAGAACTGACAACTGATATTACTGAATCACTTCTTTCCACTTCCCAATTCAATTCAATTCAATTCCACTTGAGCTTTCAAAAGCCAAGGGGAGAGAGACAGAGAAACAGAGAGGGGGAGAGAGAGAGAGGGAGGGAAAGAGAGAGAGAGAGCAATATCGCTAGACTGAACAAAAATAAATGTTTTCCCAATTATTTTTAAAGGGAAGAGAATAGAGTCTGCAACCCACTTGTTAGTAAACTTGATTTTGATTGCTGGAAAAATTCTAGCTCAAAATGTTAAAGAAGTGATTAATGAATGCTTAGAAGAGAAAATGTATATCAAAAAAGAAAAGAAAAGCCAGTATAACCTAATCTAGAATAGATCATGCCTAATTAAATCCTTCCTTTGACAAGGTTATGATACTGGGAGATCAGGGGTATCTTATAGATAGAGTAGATCTAGATATTAGGATATAACAACAAAGTGTATCATGCTGTTTTGTGGGAAAACATGAAATGATGTGGGACAAGTAATAAGATAGTTAATGGTACTTGGAAATGATTAACCGGCCATACCCACAGATGAGTCGTTAATGGTTTGATATCCCTTTGCAAGGAGTTCTCCAGTCTAGTGCCCTAGGAAGCTATGTTTGGTGCTCTTCTGTTTAATGTTTTCTAATCAATGATTTAAATAAAGGCCTGGTCAGTCAATAAGCATTTATTAACTTCCTACTATGTGTCAGCCATTGTACTAAGTGCTAACAATACAAAGAAAGACAGAAACAGCCCTGGCTTGAGGAGCTCCCAATCTAATGAGGGAGACAGCAAACAAACAAATATGTACAAACGAGCTGTATGCAGTATAAATTGTGCATTAGCAACAGAGAGAGGGAACTAGAATTAAGAGAACTCATGAAAGGCTTTCTGTAGAAGGTGGGATTTTACCTGGGACTTGGAGGAAGCTAGGGAAGAAAAAAGGTAGGGATAATGAAAGAGAGAATTCCAGGCAAGAGGGACCCCAGCAAAAATGCCTTCTGCCAACAGATAGAGCAGCTTTAGCACATGCCAGTGTCACTGGACCAGAATACCTGAAGGGGAGCTGGAACAGTCATGCTATAAACAGCTTTGAACACCAGAGGATTCTATATAGGATCCTGGAGGTTATAAGGAATCATTGGACTTTATTGAGTTGGGGAACGACATGGTACTACCTGAACTTTAGGAAAATCACTTTGGCAGCTGACTGGAGGGTAGGCTGGAATAGAGAGAGAGTTGTGGCAAGCAGACCAAACAAAGGGTGTTCCAGTAATCCAGGTTTGAGAAGATGAGGGCCTACAGACAGGTTTGTAAAATCTGCAGATAACAAAGCTGGAAGGGATGGTTAACATATTGGATGATAGAGTTAGGATCCAAAAACTCTAGGCTCTTGGGCTACATCCAATGAGATAGCATTTAATAGGGACAAATATAATGTCTTAGATTTGGGTTCAAAAATCAATTTCACTAATACATGACTGTGGGGTGTAGCTAGACATCGATTCATCTAAAAAAAATTCCAAATACCAGCAGATTATAAACTCAATATGAATCTACCTTGTGGTGATGTTGGACCCCAAAACCAGGACAATCTTAGGTGGTATTAAGAAAGAAACACTGTCTGAGACTATGGAGGTAATAATCCCACTATCCTCTGCTTTGCTCAGATCACTTTTGGATTACTGTGTTTAGTTCTAGTTATATTTTGGTAAAGACATTAGTAATAGTAACTTATAATGTAAGTAACCTATAATGATGAAGGGTTTTGAAGTCAGGCACTGAGGATGTGTAACCTAAAGATGAGAAGTTCTAGATAGTGCAGGGCAGCTGTCTTCAAGTATTTAAAGAGATGTTACATGGATGAAGAAGTAGGCACGTTCATATATTTGCTATAAGAAAGAACTTGAACCAGAATCAAGGTTGTATTGAACTTCAAGATGCAGTAAGATGAGGGCAATATCTTACGCCTGGTCCTCTAGAGATGCTGCTCTTAGAGGTGACACACCAGGATTCCATACAGCCCTCTCCCTCTCCCTCCTCTGATCTGTTATGATAGTTTCCTCTTTTTTCCCTTCACAATGAGGCATCTGCTTGTTCCGTTGTAGCCATGTTTTTTAAAAAGGTGAAAAATTGCATTGCTTTAAGTGGCACAGATCAGTGAGTGGTCAATAAATGTCTGTTCCCCATCTCTCACCTCATGAGCCAGGAATTGTTTCTAATAAGTCAGTAAAAGTAGCTAGATGATAGAGGTGTTTACATAAGAAAGTGGCCTATAATATGTTTCTAAAGGCTACACAAGAGGACAGTAATAGAGGATCTGATTTTCTTGTCCTAGATCATTTGTAACTACGGCAGTCCAGATTCTTTATGTGGGTTACACAAAGGCACAGGAGTCAAGGAATTTATGGGTTCCTCAATCCCTTATTCCACTCCCAAAGCACAAGTCATGATGGCAAATGTGCTCAAGCCTACTCTTACTCATCATGAATTTACTCATTAGCTTTTGAATCACCAGCAATTTCAATTTCTTAAAGATCATAGTTTTCCAAGATTCACAACCTGGAATGTCATCAGCAGTGTGTTTAAGGTGTGTGTGTGGTTTATTTACAGGAGTTATATATATATACATATATACGCACATGTATGCGTGTAGTATATACTCATGCAAGGGATATCCCAAATGTCAGTGCAGTTTTTTAGTTTTAAGCTTTAACATTTAAAAACTGCACTAAGATTTTTGGAATTATACATAGACATATACGTACATAATAGTTGGAATACTATATTTTTGAATTCTGTATATGGTATATTTAATACTATATATACACATATACATATATAATATGTATGTATACATACTAAATATATAGCAATGTGTGTATGTTATACATATATAATATGTATGCATACATACTAAATATATAGGAATATATGTATGTTAATATACATATATGTATATAAATTCTCATAAACATATGTATTTTGTGCGTATGTGTACGTGTATCATCCTCTTCCACTCTGAGCCCAGATTATTGCTGATCTACAATGCATATCCCAGACACTGATTTATTGAAATGACTAAAGGGACTGTCTATAAAATTCCCTGTCATAATCTGAACAGCAGGAATTTTTCATCCACTTTGGTTTTTTCTTGAAACATGGATTATCAATCCATTCTCTCAAGGATTCTAGCATTCCAAATTTTGACCCAATTATCCCAGTCACTCACAGATAGGTACAATCAGAGGATTCAAAAACTATAGAAGCCGCACCCCCCCAAAAAAGAAGGCAAGGTTTTTCTACTGCTTTCAAAGCATCATCTTTGTGATGTTATAGATCCTCTTCGGAAAAGGAAGGATGAACAACTACAACGACAACTATAGGATGGCTGTAAAGAAAGTTCTCTTCAGCTTTGTCACCTGATTCAATCAGTAGACAATCTCTAGTCAAGGGTACCCCTGAGATCCAATCAGGAGTTGGTACAGTGTCCTAGTTAAGTGAAGTGTTTATCACTTAGCAAGAGGCCAACATGGATGGCCATCCCCAAGAAGCCAGAGAATGACAAGCTCCATGGGATCTCCAGACAGTTTATCTAGTTGTCCTACACACCTGGAGTGTTCTCCCTCCTCTGCTCTGACTACTAGCCTCTCTGGCTTCCATTAAATCTCAATTAAAATCCCACCTTCTACAGGAAGCCTTCTCCAACCCCTCATAATTCCAGTGCCTTCCCTCTTTTAATTATTTCTTATTTATCCTACATAGCTCAATTTGTATGTATCTGTTGGCATGTTGTCAACAGGCAGAAAATGTCTTTTGCCTCTTTTTGTATCCTCACAAATTAATACAGTGCCTGGCTAATAGTAAGTACTCAATAAATGTTCACTGATTAATTACCCCAGTCCAGCAAATCAAGGGGTTCTTTTAATCACCCCACCACATTGACAAACAATAAACAGAACAGGACCTCATTATCTCTACACCTTGCAATCAATTATGCAGTTATTAAAATGTTTCTGTTGCAAAAAAATCTTTTGAAAAAGACTACCTTTTTCATACCCTCATTCTGTACATTGATTGTTCCCATAAAGTTTTTTTTTAAAGATAAGAAAGTAGGCATGTACTTATTGATTGCCTTTTAAAAATAGTAATATGGTTTGTGATTTTAGCAAGTCTTTGGTAAATTCTTCTTCCCTGATATATCTTATAAATATTTCCTTAATGCTTTCAAAATCTTATAGAATCATGGATTATTTCTATTTGCTTTTAATGGCAGCATAGTGCAGTGATAGTAAGCTAGCCTTTAAAACCTCAGGCACAATCTTTCTGTCCCTGGAGACTTAACCTCTCTGTATCTCAATTTCCAAATCTATACAAAGAGAATAGTAATAATACCTACCTCACAGGGCAGATGTGAGGATCTAGTGCAGGGATGGGGAACCTGTGGCCTCAAGGCCACACATGACCCCCTAGGTCCTCAAGTGCAACCCTTTAACTGAATCCAAAGTTCACAGAACAAATTTGAAATGATGTTCGTTAAAGGCTTTGCAAAACTTAAAGCATTATATAAATGTCACTTTTTCTTCATTATTATTATTGGTATAATTATCTCATTCTTTCATCTTTTTGATGCAAGTCAGGTAGAAATGCTATGAGGTCATTTCTTTATTCTACTAGTGTTCTTTTTACATTTAATATTCTTAAATTGCACACATGGATAAAATGAATGGATTGTACTTTGAAAAGAACATTATTATTTACTTTTCTCTTGGCTAATTGAAAGCATGCTTTATTTGGCCTTTCAAGACTCGAGTTAAAGAAAATACCTGGGTTGGAGAATTTCTTGAAAATTGGTATTCAGGAAAGTGATACAATCACAAATTTTATTGTTATGTAGCCCTGCAAGTAAGTGAACAAAGTGTGTGTGTGTGTGTGTGTGTGTGCGCGCGTGCTGCACACTATATGGCAATATAAAATATATAAAATATAAAACACAGAGGTTCATTCCCAAGAATGCAAGAAACAGAGAAGAAACACTCTCAAAGTTGTGGTTCAGGTGGCAAAACTAAATATCCTAAAAATGGGCTTGGGATGAGAAAAGTTAATCAGTGCCAGATTTGAATCATTCCTAATCAGACCCAGATGTGATGGAAAGTTCTCAGGATCCTTTATCAATACCAGGCTTGAGTGAATCTTGGGTAAGAAGAGTTTCTTTATTGGGATCACAAACCAGTGAGAGGATCCAACATTGATTATATGGGGCAGCTGAAGGAGAATGATTCATGGGTCCTGAAGTAGGTCAAGAACTCATCCAATCAAAAGGCTGTAAGTCTTATCTGCCTGACATAGAGTTAAATGTAGAAAAGTACCACTGTCTGTTTTGCCTCCATGTTTCTATGGGCATTAGGACCGCTTAGCCTAAATGACTCCTTTTAGGAGTTTTAACATCATAACATGACATATGACATCAGATTATAATCAAACAATAATATCAAACAAAATAAAGTTTATAATGATCCCAATGTATCTTTGGAATAATTCTAACAACAGACATGATAGTATATTTAGAATTAGTTTGAGGGCAGATTGCTATCCCATTTGTATCTTTTAACAGTTAAGGTTCTGTGGACTATCTCACAGATTGATAAAATGATTGCATTTTATAATTAATGAGAGTACTGGAATATAAGCTTATCTTGCATAGATTCACTGGAATCATCTTTGGATTAATTCTGGTAGCAGACATGACAATCAATGAAATGTTCTGCATCCTGTTCAACATAGTATTAATTTATTTTTCTAGGTCTTGTTTCAAAAGCTTTTCATTCCATGTAGTTTGTAGAGTATGAGTACTTAGTATGGAAACATATTTAACATATTCTTAAGATTCTGTGGATCAACTTTTTATGAATTATTGCAAGCAACATTTCTGTCTGTAGTGTTGTTTGGGGTCCAATCCACTTTATGTGTTGAATTCTCATGAATATTTTGAAATTTGTATTTGTAGTAGAGGGATTTGTCATCTGTTAATTTTTAAAGAGCATGAACTCCTGAGGTCAAATTGTGGTCACCTCCTCACATCTTTATAGGTACTTGATGAACACTAAAATTTGGAAACCGAAAGTGATACGCTGCATAGTTTCCACCAATTTATTGAAAAATATAAATCAATCAACAACTCCAGGCTCCATGAGGATAACTTTTTTAAAAATTTATTTTTAGTTTTCAACATTCATTTCCACAAGATTTTGAGTAACAAATTTTCTCTCTATCTCTACCCTTCCCCCCACCCCAAGGTGGCATGTATTGGATTGCCCGTTTCCCTAGTCTGTCCTCTCTTCTATCACACCCCATCCTCCCCCCATCCACTTTCCCCTTACTTTCTTGTAAGGCAAGATAGATGTCTATACCCCATTGCCTGTATATGTTATTTCCCAGTTGCCTGTAAAAAAAATTATTTTAACATTTGTTTATAGAGCTTTGAATTCCAAATTTTCTCCCATCTTCCCTCCCCACCCACCCTCCTTGAGAACGCAAGCAATTCAATATAGGTTATACACATATCATTATGCAAAACATTTTCATAATAGTCATGTTGTGAAAGACTAACTATATTTCCCTTATCCTATCCTGTCCCCCTTTATTCAGTTTTCTCCTTTGACCCTTCCCCTTTTCAAAAGTGTTTGCTTTTGACTACCTCCTCCCCGATTCTGCCCTCCCTTCTATCATTCCTCCGCCTCTTGTCCCCTCCCCCACTACTTTCCTGTAGGGTAAGATACCCAATTGAGTGTGTATGTTATTCCCTCCATAAGCCAAATCAGATGAGATCAAGGTTCATTCATTCCCTTTCACCTACCCCCTCTTCCCTTCCATTACAACTGCTTTTTCTTGCCACTTTTATGTGAGATAATTTACCCCATTCTATCTCTCCCTTTCTCCTTCTCCCAATATATTCCTCTCTCACCCCTTGATTTTATTTTTTAAGTATCATCCTTTCATATTCAACTCACCCTGTGCCTTCTGTCTATATATATGTATATTCCCTTCAACTACCCTAATACTGAGAAAGGTCTCATAAGTTACAAATATCATCTTTCCATGTAGGAAAGTAAACAAAACAGTGCAACTTTAATAAGTCCCTTATGATTTCTCTTTCTTGTTTACCTTTTCATCTTTCTCTTGATTCTTGTATTTGAAAATCAAATTTTTCTATTCAGCTCTGGTTTTTTCATCAAGAATGCTTAGAGTCCTCTATTTCATTGAAAATCCATATTTTGCCCAGACGTATCATACTCAGTTTTGCTAGGTAAGTGATTCTTGGTTTTTATCCTAGCTCCTTTGACCTCTGGAATATCATATTCCAAGCCCTTTGATCCCTTAATATAGAAGCTGCTTGATCTTGTGTTATCTTGATTGTATTTCCATAATACTCAAATTGTTTCTTTATGGCTGCTTGCAATATTTTCTCCTTGACCAGGGAAGTCTGAAATTTGGCTACAATGTTCCTAGGAGTTTTCTTTTGGGGATCTTTTTCAGGAGGCAATCTGTGGATTTTTCAATTTCTATTTTACCCTCTGGTTCCAGAATATTAGGGCAGCTTTCCTTGATAATTTCTTGAAAGATGATGTCTGGGCTCTTTTTTGATAATGGCTTTCAAGTAGTCCAATAATTTTTAAATTATCTCTCCTGGATCTATTCTCCACGTCAGTGGTTTTTGCATTGAGATATTTCAGTGTCATCCATTTTTTCATTCTTTTGGTTCTGTTTTATAATTTCTTCATTTCTCATAAAGTCTCTAGCTACCATTTGCTCCATTCTTATTTTTAAGGTAGTCTTTTCTTCAGTGGTCTTTTGAACCTCCTTTTCCATTTGGCTAATTCTGCTTTTTAAGGCATTCTTCTCCTCATTGGCTTTTTGGAGCTCTTTTGCCATTTGAGTTGGTCTATTGTTTAAGGTGTTATTTTCTTTAGTATTTTTTTGGGTCTCCTTTAGCAAGTCATTGTCTTGTTTTTCATGATTTTCTTGCATCACTCTCATTTCTCTTCCCAATTTTTCCTCCACTTCTTTTCCTTGATTTTCCCATTCCTTTTTGAGCTCTTCCATGGCCTGGGACCAATTCATATTTTTCTTGGAGGCTTTTGATGTAGGCTCTTTGACCTTTGACTTTGTTGACTTCTTCTGGCTGTATGTTTTGATCTTCTTTGTCACCAAAGAAAGATTCTGTAGTCTGAATCCTTTTAGCCTGTTCATTTTCCCAGCCAATTACTTGACTTTTGAACTCTTTGTCAGGGTATGCTGTTTTCAGAGTGGAGAGTGTTATGTTCCAAGCTTCAGGGATTTTGCATTACTGTTTTGAGAGCTACTTCTATTCTGAGGTGATGTAACACTCCTCTCTTGGCCTGTGCTCTAGTCTGTGAGTGATCTCAAGCACTCCTTTCTGCTGTGTAACTACCAGGAGTATGCCCTCTCCATATCCACTACAAGCTCTGCCACACCAGCACTCCTCCTCGCCCAAGGACTGCCAACCAGGAATGAGATACAGATCCAAACAGGGAAAAGCAAGAGTACACTGCCCCAGCACCAGCAAAGAGATCCCTGAACTCCTACTCTGTTCAGCCATCTGATTCCTCCAATGTCTATTGGCCTGGAGCTGCAGAAGCAGCTGCTGCCACTGCAGCTGCTGCCACCACTGCCACAACCTCCTCCACTGCCCCTGGGTTAGGGACAGTGCCATGCACTTCTCTCACCCAGGTCCAACAGTTTTTCCACTGACCTGCTCAGTTGTCTTTGGCATTTGTGGGTTGATAAGTCTAGAAATTGCCACAGCTGCCAATGATTCAGCTCCCTGAGGCCTGCTTCATCAGATCTACTCCAGCCTGGTCTCCAGCATGGTGCCCCATGCTTGGCTGTGTTCTGCTCCCATCACAGTGCAATAGACCCTTCCCAGTGACCATCCAGGCCTTCTTGGGCTGGAGATTTGTTTCACTCTGTCATGTTGTGGGTTCTGTAACTCTAGAATTTGTTTAGAGTCATTTTCTGCAGGTGTTTGAGGGATTTGAGAGAGTGCTGAAGAGAGTCCCTGTTTTCATGCCTCCATCTTAGCTGTGCCCCCCACAGATAACTTTTTAATATAATTTCTAGAGGCAATGACTACATCCTGAATTGTTATTCTAAGATTTTCTATTTCTATAAGCAAACCATTTTTTTTTCAGGATTTCGTTGACAGAATATTCTTGGGTGAATTCCCCTGGATGTCACCCATGCACTACTTTTATTTCTACTCTTGGATTTTATCCATTTCATAGACTTTGGCCAGAGGAAAAAACACTTTTGGTTATATTTAAAAATCTAATGACATATGCTTATTGTCAGACCTTTCTAATGCTTTGTTGTGTGAGTTCTCATAAGTTCTGAGAATAGCTATCGATTCTCTTCTTTCTTTTTGATAAGAAAGAAATCATCTTTTCAAAGATATGTGGGTTTTGTAAGCACAAAGTCTCATGAATGTTACTCTAGTTTTGTTTGGACACTTTCAAGAACCATTGTTGTTCATTTTATCATGCCAAACAATACAGATACATGTTAAGACTGGTATTATGTAGGAGTTAATTGTTTTAAATGTATTCTTCTAAGCTTTGACTTCAGCGTGCCATTCAGTCTCTTAACACATCAGGCCTTCACTTTCTGCTTGTTCACCTTATACCGCTCATTTTGCCTAATGAAGAAAAAGGTAGTTTTAAATAACATCTTCATCCATTGGTTCAATATGGCCTCTGGATTCAAGGTTTGAGTCATATTTAAAATGTTATACTAAGTAAATTCAAATGACATTTTGATGTCAATGGAAAAAGTTTCCATTGAGATGAAGTACTTATTTTATGTATTTTGCAGTGTAAACATAACTTGATGTCATCCAGGTATATTAAATGATTAATACATTGTTTTGGTACAAATCTCTTTTTTATTGTTGTTGTTGTTATTGTTAAAACAGGAGCAATGCAATCATATTTTATGGAAGATTTATGGGAGCCCTATACAATAAGGGGTTGGTAGATATTCCATCCAGCCTCTCTAAATGAAATATGTATACTGGTACAGAAGTTTGATGCATTTTCTACAGATAGGTAAAATGAATTGAACATAGTTTGCATTGAAATTTCTTTAACCATCTTTCTCTCATCTATACCCAAGCTAGAGATTCTCAGTGACTTGTTTTCCTATTATTGGGAATTCTGTGTGGAAATGATAAGAGAGATTGATTCTAGAGTCTTTAAATATCCTGAATATTCATATTAGCCTTACAGACTTTGCCTAACCATGGGCCTTGGCTTGTGACAGATATGGATTCAAACTTCAACCCCCTTATCACCTGCCTTGTTGGGCTTTGAAACTATTTTTTCTTATTCTACAATGCTGGCCCTTGGAATACATAATTTGAGCAGGGATTGGTGTGGAGTCTGATTTGATTCTTATTTAATTTGGAACTGGGGTTAATGAAGTTTAGTCTTGACACTATGTTTTGTTTGACATACATGGAAATTAATAGGAGAAAAATCATGACCTTAGGCCAATTTAGCATTTCACTTGGGCAACATAGCAACAACACTCTACAGAAGAAAAAAATGCAGAACTTAAAAAAACAGAATCTTTGGGCTAGAGAGAATTTTGAGAGATTATCTTATCTAGATCCCTGAAGATAAGGAGATCAGTCTTTGATTGGATTTTCCCTAATCTTTTCCCCTCTATTTCACTCTTTGGATGATGGGTATTTCCATAAAATTTTAATTTTAAACCAGAAGGAAAAACAGTGGTGTGTTTTATAAAAGCCATCAGTCATAAGCAATTATTTCTATTCTCAGGTATTCAATTTCTTCAATAGCCCTCCCCTTCCCTGCCTATATTGAAAATATTCTGACCATTGGGATGGACTTTCTAAGCCCTTAACATCCTCAGTGAACCTTTTCCCCTGTCAAGTGAATAGGAGAGTTAATATACATTAGCCACTTTGATGATTATTAAACCAACTATATACTAACAAATATGCTTGAATAAGCATGTTGAATAAGTCCCTTGACTTTTTCTGTAATTTTCTCATATTGATTATATCCAGTCCTCACTAAGATCATTCTCTGATGTTACATCACTATGTGAATTTGAGCCCTGAGCCTCAATGGCTGTATCTCCACAATCACGAGCCAGAAATGCATCAAGCATAGCCTGGGTGATGGACCCTTGTCCAAGGAGCAGACTAGCTCAATTTGTTTCCTATTAATAAAAATTCAGAATTTTCACAAAGCTTTCAGGAAGCAGAAATAGAATTTTTAAATCACAAGGGATTGTAAAACAGTAAATTCAAGCATTTGAATTGCCTTATTTAATTCCACTCTAGAAGTAGTTTCATTGCATACTGGATACGTGGCAATGAAAGCTTCCTGGTAGGGGAAAAATTCATGAATATTAAAGTCATAAAAATAAATGTATAGAAGGAACTTAAAATTAGCATTTTAAAATTGCATTGGCTTTTTAATGCTATTGCCTAGAGTGGATCAGTTGCTCCCTGGATTATGTTGCTATTATATTGCTCACCCCTAATGGGCAAGCTAATGCTTTGTGGGCACTACAGTGTCAATTAGTAAACTATACACTTTCAAAGTGGCTAAGCTGAAAGAAGGATGGTAAGAACAGCATAAAGAGTAGTAGCTGACAGGAACAGGCCTTTGAAAGGGAGGAAGTTCAGGAGGAAACTGACCTTCATATTTGTGAACTCAGCCACAACATAATGAAAGAAATGCCTTTGACTCTTCATTTTTTGCTGGCAGTGCCCCAAATGTACCCAAGTTCAGAGAAAAAAAGCCAGGTTATATGTGTCCAAGTTGTCTTAATTTTCAAATATGCCCTAATAATTAAAAAAAAATAAAAATATCTCCCTCTGCTTCTGACTCTGGACTTCACCTCCTAGTCTTAGCTGCTTTCTTACCATGGAATTTGCCTAAGCACCTTGGGCATCTCATCTTAGAACATCCCTCTCCCCCTCTAATTCCCTTCTCCCACTGGTAGGTTCCTTCTGGGCCTCCATTTTGGGGAAGAACTCATACTGGCCTTTCTCCCAGCTCTGTTTCTGGACTCTCTGTCTTTGTCACCATACCTCCCTCTAACTTCCCTTCCCATCCTGTTTTTCAGGCTTTTCTCTATCTTCTCTTTTGTGAGTGCCCCACCCCACCCCATTAACATGTAAGGTCTTTGAGGACAGAGAATGTCTTTTATACTATTTGTAAATGTATCCCAGTGCTTAGCACAGTGCCTCCCATCTAGTAAGTGCTTAATTAATGCTTTTTGCCTGCATTTCTACAACTTAATCTATTTACCTACATGATTTTTCTACAATTGACAAAGGAACCTAGTATCTGTAATTCCTTTTGGCAAAGTTTCTTCATATGGTTTTGAATACTTTTATAAAAAAATATAAATCTATATATTTGTAAAATATGTGATTATTTCTCAGATAGATCTTTTAAATGTGTCTGATAATATCTTTTGCTGTATATTTTCATGAAGCACTCCAAAGACAGACATTAGTATAGTTATGGGTAGGTTTAGCTCAATATAAGGAGAACATAATTTCAACTGGAGCTGCTCAAAAGTGGAATGTGCTGGTGAATGTTTAACAACCTGCTTCCTGGAAGAAAAAAAAAAGTAGGTTTGACATATTTTTAAGATTAATCTACATTATCAACATTTTCTCCATCTCTGTCTAGGCAAACAACAAAACAATAAAGCAAATTCTCATTTATAGCACCTGCCAAAATCCCAGGTGTAAATGCTCACACTGAAAATTTAACAATCAGTTCTCTCAGGCTGGCTCCAGCACAGCACTGGTTGCCTCACAAGGTCATGAGTTCCCCTTCACTGATTATCTTCAAGTGCAAGCCAGACATCCCCTTGTCAGGGATCCTTGGATAAAGATAGAACTAGGTAACCACTCAGGTTCCTTTGCACTTTGTGATTTTATGAGGCTTAAAGCTTTGATGAAACTAATTGCAAAACCATTATTTCAGTAGGTGTCACTTGAAAGGTAGTGGTAGGGTAGTTCATAGGAGGAAAGCTTGCTTGAAAGCTAGCATGGCCATCTTCTTCCTCCTCTGTCAGATTTATTTATCATAGAATTGAGAGCAGATATTAGAGATATATTATTTGACTTACTTTATTTTACAGGTGAGGAAACTGAGGCAAAAGATAGTGTGATTTGCTCATGATCATACACTTAGTAAGTAGCAGAAGAGCTGGAATTTGAACCCAGGTCTTCTGATTCCAAATAAAGTTGCTCTTTCCACTTCATTGTATGTTAGCAAAGTTGAATAGACAATTGGATAGCTTGCGGCTAGCCAGGGTCACCCTTTTTCTCACAGTAGCCATTCTTTCCTTGCTTCCTAGTATTCTTCAGACAAAATACTTCTTGGAAGTTTCCAATAGATTTTTTTTTAAATTTCAAGCAGAAAACTCATCTGTTATAGTAGTCTTTTTCATCAGGTAACAATAATAATTATTAAAGATGCCTTTCTCACCCCTTGGCCATCTAACGTGATCAATAAGGCCCCAATTAAGGCTGCCAATTAATGCCAGCTCATGCAGCGACAATCATACTCTTGGCTGGGACTCTGGGATTCCATTCAGTTGAGAAGAGTCCAAGGACTTTCTATAAAGAGAAGCCATGATTATTTTCCTTCCATATACATTATTTTATTGCTCTTTAATCCAGAATCCTTGCTTAAAGCTATTTTGTTCCTTCTAGAACCCATGCTCAAGATAAATAGTAAATCTGAATGTATGTAATTGGTGAGTTGAGGAGTTCATCTTTAAAGAAATGCTGTACACTTATCAGTATAAACAATAAACTGATACTTGGAGGTCTGTAAGAAAGGGATAATGGCAGTGGTAGTATAATGCATGAGAATTAGTCCTCCTGAGCTTTCTAATTTTATTATTGCTTAGTTAAACCATTTAAATTTCAATGTTTTACTGCTTCAAATATACTCTAGCTGAATTATGGACAGCTTTGTGCTTTAGAGAAGTTGGTTGTATTTCTTTCTTAACCTAGTTAACAAAGGTAAGAGAATCCAGCCCAAGGGAAGCTAATAAATGTCCCTGACTGGAATCATTCTCTACATTCTTGGAGGAAGAGGAGCAGCTAATATTTGTCAGTCTGACAACCCTGAGATATGACAAAACTGCAGAGCTTAAACAAAAATCTTAAGAGGCTGTTGGGTAATGGGATGTGTAGAAAGAAAGAATCCAGTCTCTAAATTTGAGCCAGAGAATGAAATGATGCACAAAAGATATCCAAAAAGTAGCTAGCTGTAAAGAGTGTTCCTTTACTAAAAAACCTGTACTTATAAATCACAATAGAGTTATGTAGTAGAAAAGTACAATTTCTTCATTGAGGTTAACTGTATTCTGAAGAGGAAAAGTTCTGCAGTTAAACAGAAATTTAATAAATCCAGAATATTTTTATATTTGATTTTTGGTTCAGAAGTCTTGAGACCATCAGCATTTCATTTCCGCAAGTCATGGCTATGTGTGGAAATAAAATGCTATTTATATTGCTTCTTTCCTTAACTTATTCCCCTAAACCCTAATTATCTCCACAGTCCTTCACCAAAAATAGCCATCACTCATCATTCCATGGTCCTTACCCCTAAGTTGCCAAAGTTTTGTCCTTTGGAAGAGAGAGGTATAAAAGGGACAAGAGAGAGAAAAAGGAGGGAAAAGTGATGGAAGAAAGATGTTCTGTAATTATGATTGCTTGGCTATGTAGAAGTGGAAAAGTAGGACTGAAACTATGTAGGGAAAGAAAAAGGCACATTCTCATTTTTTCTGACCCTTCCACACCACAAACTAAGCACTGCCAGAATTTTCTCTGAGAAGAGGATGGAAAATTAACATCCACTGTGGGGTTGATGCTGTGGTTTTGTTTTGTTTTGTTTTTCAAAAACAATTTTTTTTGGTTTTAACTCCACAGTAATTGCTCTTAAAATCACTCACCTCACATTAAAACCTCCCTTGTAACATACAAAAAAATGAAGTAAAACTATTAAATATAACTGTCTGATGGCATAGATTATACCCTTAACTTCTAGTCACCCACCTTGCTACTGAGAGGAAAGCAGTGGGTTTTATAATCAGTTCTGCCAGGAGGAAATATGATCACTACAATTACAAAAGTGCTTTGCCCACCTTTTAGTGTTGAAATCGATTACATTATTTTAGTCATCATATCCACTATTTCTACTTACTTACCTTTATACCACATATAAATATCCCATGTTAAATTATCTTCATGATTTCTTAAGGCATAATATTATTTTATCACATTCATATATCACAATTTGTTCAGTCAGTCCCCAATCAATGAACACCCACTTTCTTTCCTCCCCCTTGCCCCACTATTACAAAAAGTATTTTTGTGTCTCTTTTGGCATAGATGAGACCTTTCTGTTCTGGACATATTTTGAGTATAATGAAATGATAGATCATCTCATCCAAAGAATATCGTCCTTTTAGCCGCCTTTTTTGCATATGTAATTCTGAATTGCTTTGCATTATAGGTTGGATCAATTCTAAGCTCTATGCCAACAGTGTATTTGTCTCCTTGTCTTCCTGCAGCCTCTCTAGCTATTTATATCTTTTTCTATCTTTGTCGATTTACTGGCTTTGAGGTAAAAACCCAGAATTAGCTTAAATTGCATTTCTCTTGTCACTAGTGATTTGGAGCAATCTTTCATATATCTTTTGATATTTTGTACTGCTTCTTTTCAAAATCATTAATATCCTTTTCCCCACTTTTCCACTGAGTCATGGCTATTGTCTCTATATATTTGTGTCAATTCCCTATATACTGCAAATGACAGATTTTATCAGCAAGATTTGATTTAAAGATTTTTACCATTCCACCATTTTTCTTCTTAAACTGGAATTAATTTTGTTTTTATAAAAGTTTTCAAATATTATGTTATCAAAATAATCTATTTTGACTTTTGATATCTTCTTTATCTCTTGTTTGGTTACAGATTTTTGTTCCTTAGTCATGGTTGTGAAAAGAGCATTCTTCTTTATTTCTTTTTAGTACTGTGATAATATATCCATTTTGGAGCTCATTGTATTATATGTGTAATGTGCTCATCTAAGACCGATTTCTACCAAACTTTTTTTTTTATTTCTTCAGAAGTCCTTGCCAAGTAGAAATTTCAAGAGAAATTTGTATTTTTGTGTTTTATTTGTATTTTTGTGATTTATGGCTTCTGAGTCTTGATTGTCTGCATCTCTTCCACTGATATACTTTTTTCTGTTTTTGGAACAATACAAAATAATTTTGATGGTTACTTCTTTATAACATAGTTTGAGATATGGTAGTGGATGCCACCTTTAGATTACTTTTTTTCATCATTTCTCATGAGCTTGTAAATGTTTTGTTCTTTCAAATGACTTTTTTTTTTACAATTTTATATCATTCTATAAAATAGCAACTTAGTAGTTTGATTAGTATATCAATAAATGTGTAAATTAATGTGGATAGCATAGTTGTTTTTATATTGTTTGCATATATGTATATGTGTAGATATATAAAATGTGTGTATATATTAAAAATATATAAAATCTATATACGTGTGTATAATGTATATGGAAACATATATGTGTGTTTATATATATATATATATATACATATATATATATAATCTGACTTAACCAAGAACAATGAAACTCTCCAAATATTAAAGTTTTACTTTATTTGTATAAAGAGGTTTTGTAGTGTCTTGAGTGTGTCTTGTTCAGTTGGCTTCCAGGTATTATTTCAGTGTTTTGGTAGGTTAACTGCCAAATAATATTTCTGTTTCTTCTTCTCTGTCTTTTTTTTTTTGGTAAAACTATTCAGAAATGTTGATTATTTTCTTGATTTGATTCTTTGTTGGTTTGCTAAGATTTTCTAAATAAACTGTCATGACTTCTAAAATAAAGAGTTATTTGATCCTACTTTGCTAGTGTTTGTAACTATAGTTTGTCTCTTTTGGTCTAGTGCTGCAGGTACACTTCTAGAACTCTACCCGATGGTAGTGTGGAAGAAGGTATCTTTGTTTCATTCCTGTACTTATTTGTAAACTTCCAGTGATTCACCATACAAATAAATGTTTTTGCTAACATTAAATAAACATTCTTCTATACTGACTTTAGAAGTTTAACTATAAATAAGTGTTTTATTTTACTAAAGAATTATGCTGTAAGTCTTCATATGATAATGTGAATTTTGTTGTCATATGAATTATTTACCTAATATTGAACTAAAATTGCATGCCTGGTATAATACATTTGGTCATAGCGAATAATCTTTCTGTAGGCATTTTGTCAAAGTCTCTATTTAAAATTCTTATATTGATGTTGAGTAGTGAGATTTTTCCCTCTGATTTGGCTTTCCAGAGTTGAAGTGTCAGGACTACATTTGTCCAAAAAAAGGGCTCAGGAATAGAATACATGACTTTTAATTATTTAGAATATTTGTATAACTTAGGTATTAATTACTAATTAAATATTTAATAGAATTTGTAAATCTGTCTGACCCAGAGATTTGTTGATTCATTTATAACATTTATCTATTTCTATTTTAATTATTGAGTTAAGATCCCTATTTCTAGCTTATTATTTTTATTTTGTTAATAGTCATCAGTTTCTATTAAATTCTCAATTTTGATAGGATATAATTTTTCATATGTTTCCATTCATTATTTATATTTTTTCCTCTATTTGTCATGAATTAATTTTCCTCTCTTGTTTTGTGAAAAATAAATAATTTTTGGTTTATTAATTTTGTTAGCTTTTATAAACAGCTGTTTCTGTATAGTACTTCATTAATTCTATTTCTCCTCCAATCTGCAAGGTTTGTTTCTTATGTGCTTCATTTGGCCTAGGGTTATGCTAATTTTCCAGTTTTTTTTAATTACATTGTCAATTTATTTTCTCATTTTCTATTCTGTAACTATAAGTCTTTAGTGTTATATTTTCTATGCTAATTTTACTGACATAGTTCATTATTCCTATAAGGTTTTCCTTAGCTCATTTATTGTTCAGGATATTGTTACTGATTTTTCAATTAAGTTTATGTCTTTTGTTTGTGATCCCTGTATTAATTACTACTTGTATTATGCTATATTCTACAAAGAATATATTCAATATTTCTGCCTTTTTATATTTTTGATTACCATACTTCTAGCATATAACCAGTTTTTATAAATGCTGCAGGTGATGTTGAGATATGTGTATATTATTTTATATGTACATAATATGTATATTACAGTCCTATTCAAATATGCTATTAGTATTGATTAATAGAATCTATAGAATACTGAGAAAGAAAAACCCAAAACTATATGCAGCAAGAGATATAGTAGTTAAACTTTATAATTTAAAAGTTGGAAACAAATATTGCAAGCAATCAAAGGAAAGGCTTTTAGCTACCAAAAACATTTTTTTGAGCAGGTAAAGATAGTTCCTTACATGTGAGAAATCAAAGAAGATATTAGAAAATAATATTCTGGAAAGCCAAATTTATGAAAAAATATATTCTATAAAGATGAACCTATTCATCAGGGAAGGGGGCGGGAAGATGAAACATTTCAGTCAGGCCTTGGGAACAGGTTCTTTATTCAGAATCCTACTGTTATCATAGAAGGCTTTACAGTATATGGAAGAATTTCTTATTTTCTCTTCTTGCTGCAATTTTGGTTACTATGTAACTGGCATAATATTTATTACACTTTGGAAGTTATGCCAAAAACTGGTTCATTCTACTAATTTGCTAGTAATAAGTCAATAACATTTTTTCCTAAAGTGTTTCTTTACATATAGAGAAAGCAAGCAAAGATAATGAGGAAAAAGAATAATTAAATGGTTTTGCAACAATTCCTTCCGGTTTGAAAGGGCAAATACTTCTAAAAAGTTCAAATGTCTATTCAATGCTTAAAATAAGATCATTCCAAAGTAATGTATTTTTTTCTTGTTTTTCCCCTCTCTGGCCTTAAGCTCTATGGACTCTGTTGTTGACACCATTGATAGGGTGAGAAACATGAAGTCTAACTGCAGCCACCATTATAGTACAGTTTCTGTTCTAATCTCCTATCATTCTTTTTTTTAATGACAAGTATTGCAAAAAAAAATTCTTCCAAATATATAGGCCATTAGCATTTCAGCGGCATTAAACCCTTCATAGGATTCACTTTTCCTGCTTGTTACATAAGAGACACATGGAGATACTTGGAAAATCAGGGTTATCACTGTTACCCACAGCTCACTTCTGTTTTGGTTGATGGGAATGGCTGCACTATCTGCAGTTTGACATTAACTTCCTATCACATATGATGCATAATTCTGATGTCTGGAAGCATGAAGCAGAGGATCTGCATCAAGAAAATGCAATGTGAGGAATAAGAACTATCAGGATCATCTATTTCTCTTCTCTTTCTTTCTTCTTCCTCTCTCTTCTCTTCTATTATCTTTCTTTTCCTTCTGTCATTTGCAATTTCCTACTTCTATTCCTTCAGCTTCCCAGTGCCCTCCGCAGGAGAGGGTGTGCTGGTCAATGTTAACCAATTCTATAAAAATGTATGCAGGACACACTTTTAAATTTAATCTAAATTATTAACATTTTCTCCACCATTGTCTTAAGCATAGACAATCAAGAAAACAATAAATCAATTCCTGATTTGTAACATTTGCTGATTTCCTAGGGGGTAAATGCTGACAAGTAAAAAGTAGCAATTTGTTCTCACTCCAGGACACCACAGCCCCAAAGACACTGTTTAAGCTGCAGTCATTTGGGGCTAACTAATACTAGGATATTAAAGCTAAAATTAATCTTAGTGTTTATATGGTGAAAACTCACAGAATGACTGAATCCCAAATTTTAAATGGTCCGTCATTATTTTAATCCTATGCTTCACTACATACCCAGAACCTTCAGTGAGGGTTACTCCTAGAGCAGACAATTCCTCCATGCCATCTATGCTTTCATTTGAATCACAGATAAAATTTCAAACCAAAACACAGTCAATCATATACCCCTGAACATTCCAACAGGGACTTCAGGAAAAATTTACGTGACTATTTTAGTGACTCCTTTAGGAGACCCGTAATTTAACCTGTTCTGAATCCCCTTTCCATAGTCCGTATCTCTTCATCTACTTTGCACAAATTTAAGTATATTACATTGAGAGCACTGTCCTAACCTATCGGCCTGGTAATTCTGTCAAAAAGGAATTGAGTTTAGTCTGGCTTGACATGTTTATGATAGTATCTTGATGGCTTGTAGTGATCTCTACTTCCTTTTCTAATGCTAAATTTAAAAATGTGTTCTAGTTTTGCCTGGAATGGAAGTCAAGGTGATTGCCCTATAGTTTGAGCCCTCCACTATCTTCCCTTGTTTTGAAAAGTGGCACAATACTTGCCCATATCTAGGTTGAAAGACACCTCTCCAATTCTCCACAATCTTTTAGGGCAACAAGCAAAAATAATAATAATGTCTATGCTGACTTTTATGTAGCCTCGAGCATTCATCTATGCCTGGTGACCTGAACTCACTGTGGTGTTCTACCACCATCTTTTCACTTACGTTTGGGAACTTATTCACAATTAGCCACTGTTATTTCACTCTTACCGATCCAAAGAACATTCATTTTGAGAGAGGAAAAAAAAATCAGAACAAAATAGAAGTATAGTGTTTCTTCTTCTTTTCGTGGATGGTTTTATCATTCCATCCACATTAAGTAGCAGATTTCTTATAAATAAAAGTACTTAATAAATATTTGTCAAATTGAATTTATTTCTTTCATCTTCCTCTCAGGTAAAATATGAAAGTATATGTGTGTATGTATGTGTGTGTTCATGCATGTATACAAACATATATACACAAATAATATCTGAGTGTATAAACTTTTTGTCCTTAGGTCAACCTTTTTGAGTCTGAGAATATACAATTACCTTTTGTACAAGACCATCCCACTTTTTTGTATTCCTATTCCATTACCTGAATTTGCTTATATATCTGTGTGTGTATATACACATATATGTATATATGTACATGTATATGTATACACATGTATATATACCTATATGTGTATGTATATATATGATATATATATATATATATATTTTTTTTTTTTCTAAATCTGTATTGGTTGAGGAATTCCCTTTATAACCAAAAAATCTTTTTTTTTTTTTTTTACAATTCTCTTGCTTATTCCTGATTGGGATAATTTATCTTTTTGTAATTATAATTTCATTTTAATCATTTCAATCTAAACTCTGATATTTTATCTCCCCAAATCTGTGTTATATTTCAAAATATGATCAATTTTCTTTTCCTTATCTATAATTAACACTAAGATGAAATGGTCACTTGCCTTCAAAGTTTATGTCATTTCAACTTTAGCAACCACCTCCTCTTTGTTCTTCAGAATCAGGTCCAGAAAGCAGATCCCCCTATCACTTCCTGAACTTTTGAAGGATGGAACAATTATCACTCCAAGTTAGAAATGTATCAGCTACTTTGCTTTTGTCACAGAGGGAGTTTCAGCCAATATCTATTCCTGAAGTACCCTGTCACTATTATGTTCTACCTCTTTGCCAGATTTGTGATCAAATTCCTCAATTCCACATCTATTTTCCCTTTTAGTGTAAGTTGTCTATAGAATTACATATTGCTGCAACATTATTCTTTCTGGTTCTCTTACCATGCTCTGCATCATGCATCTTGAATCAAGCTTTAGGATTTCCTCAAATATTATATGATACTACTCTACCACTCTTTTTGATCTCTGAAGCATTTGAATAAAGTTTATCATTGCAGAGGAGACACAACATGGTGTAGAAGATAGAGTGATGGCCTTGGAGCCAAGAATGCGTGAATTTAAGTTCCTCCTAATGGCTTTGTGATCCCGGGCAAATCTCTTAATCTCTCCATATTCTAATACTATGTGTTTCAGAGAAGGTACCAATCTCCATTTGTTAGAGAAAATCTCCTCACTGAAAGTTCCCTCTACAAATAAAACCACAGGTCCAGACCAGATCCTTATATCTTCCAGAAACATATTCCACTCATGAGTTCTACTTCCATGAAGCCTCAATGATCTAAACATAGTCAATTTTTCCCCCTGTATTAGAATATACAGCTGTATAGCTTTTTGTTCCTATTTTATGCACTTGTATAGAGACATATGATGCCATGGTTTTATTGCTAGCTCTCTACTTTGATATTGTGTGCTATAAATTACTGATCATAGCTACATATATATATGCATATATATTATATGTATATAATATATATATGTTATATATATATATATGTTATATATATATATATATATATATATATATTCCACTTCCTTCAAAGGTTACTATAACTTCTGTAACAGGATTTTTTTTTTAAAAAATCTTGCCTTAAAGAAAATGTATCCTATCACACTCTTAATGAATACTTTTGCTTAATAAATACTTGTTGAGTTGAATTATTTTGTACCTATTTTCTATGGTTTCTGGATTGGCAGATACAAATACATTTTTTTTTCATTTTGCAGATGACGGAATGAAGACCCAAAAGTTAAATGACTTCCCTAAGGACACATAGATAGTCACAGAAACAGGAGTGTAACCTGTAACTGGGTCTTGCGCTCTTTCTCCAATTCTCTTTTAACTGTTTCACTACAGCCTGTCTGATCTATGTACTTCTCTGTGTCTTAGCTGAGCCCCGTGCTTCTACTTCGGGAATATTTACATGAGACAGGCATTTCAAGAGTATTGTTTCATTTGCTCCACATCATTTTTTTCTCCCATCATATTTTTTTACCTAGAACTAAGGAATTTTAAGACATGAGAAAAGATAGTTTGTTCTATTGATGATGAGTCAATTTGCTTACAAAACTCCCATCACAACAAGAATAAATATTCCAAATGCAATATTTTGGTGAGACATGTGCAAAAGGAAATGGGCTTTCACCCATATACTTAGGTTAATACCTTCCCAAAGTATTTTCTTGCTGTCATGTTGGCATGATGCAGTAGTCAATGTAGTATGATGGAAAGAACCCTGGTCTAGGTGGAAGCCAAACTTCCTGGATTCTACTAATTTGCTTCTGATACTAGCATATTGTGTGCCCTTGGGCAAGTTATTTAACATCTCTGGCCCTCAATTCCCTCATCTGTAAAATGAAAGGGTTAACTATCCCCATGTTACCTCTTAATTCTAAAGTCTATAATTCTGCGATTCTAAATTGATTCCTTCGAGTCAGCTACCCATTTCAAGGACATGGTTCACACCAATTAATCCCCCTCATTTCAAAAAATGAATTTCCTCTGGAATAGGAAACCTTTCAATCCTTTAACAGTATCAACTTTTATTCTTCTATGAGTTCGAGGTTAAAAAATCAATTTGCAAGATATGGTTACCAGTCAGACTGAGAAAACAATTTCATTCAGCAGCCTCGTCAAAAGCTGGCACTGTCACACACTGAACACAAATAGGTAACTAAGCCAGAAAAGTGAATAAGAGCAAATTTTCTTCTTCACATGAATAGTTTGCTAGAGACAAAGTAGGGAATTGGAAAAGCTCCAATGGCTTTCATCAGAAGCTCTGCAACTTTTGTTAAGCATTTGGGAATTGAGGTCATTTGTTTTTATGACAGTTTTTTTTTCATTTTTTATCTTGGATATAGTCTACTCTTGATTTTTGACACTAATTGAATCTTAATTTACTCATCTATAATATGGGAATAATATATTTTAAACTTACTTATCTTAAAACATATGAAAAAGTACTTTGAAAAGCTTAGAACAAAACTACCTACATATAAGGTGGCATTTTTGTGTATATTTTAGAAAGGTATTCATACAAAGCCTATTCACAATGACTACTAATGACAGTAATCTTAACCTCTTGCTGGGATTCTTAACTTCTTCTGAATCAGGGACTCCCTTGACAGCCTGGTAAAGCTTAACTTTTTTCTACAGAATAATTTTTAAATGGTAAAAATAAAATCCATAGGATTAAAAAAGAAACCAATTATGTTGAAATACAGTTACCAAAATTTAAACACACACACACACACACACAAACACACATACACATATACACACACACATAGTCAAAGAAATTCAAAGATGCCAGGCTAACAATCACTGCTTTACAGACACCATTAATGATTCTAGTATTGGTGGGTAGTAAGGGAGGTATGACAGTGCATCTGTTCACTGTCATTATCTAAGACAGATAGTCCTATAAGCACAGAGATCTTTTGATATTGGAGCTGCCAGTGCATCTGAATATTAAAAAGTTCTATACAAATATAACTAATTAACATGTGTCACTCTACTTCTCTTTACTTCTCATCCTCTTCCACCCTCCTTCCCACAGGTTTTTTCTTAAAAACAGCTTATATATTCACTTACCAAGCATCCATTAAGCACCTAAAATTGTCTAGATCCTATTCTGAATTCTTGGGCTATAAAAAGAAAAGGAAAAAATATATATATATTCCTACCATAAAGGGGCTTGCATTTTATTTTCACTAAATAGAAAATAAAATATAACATATACAAAATAATTACCAGAGGACAAGCACTAGCAAACTGGGGTGATCAAAATAGGCTTTCTATTGAAGGGTGCATTTGAGCTGAGCTTTGAGGGAAGCTAGGCATTCTAAGATGTTGAGGTGGGGAGACAATGCTTTCCAGGAATGCAGAAGAGCCCATGGGGGGTGGGAGGGGCAGAGACAAGAGATTCAAAGCCAGGCATTCAAATATCATACAGGTCATTTCGGTTGGAATATAGAGTTTGTGAAAGAAAATAATATACAATAAGCTTGGGAAACATAGGCTGGAGCCAGCCTATGAAAGACTTAAAAAACCAAACACTGAAGTTTGAAATATTCCAGAGGGAAGAGGCAACCACTGAAGTTTCTTGAGCAGAGCAATGGTATACTCACACCTAAGGAAAAGGAAGGGAGGGAAGAATAGCCATTTTCAGTACTCCACCTTCTTTTTCAATTGCTTAGATTATTGCTATCTAGATCTTCATTGAGGCTAGACATGAAATTGCATTCCCCACATTCTATACCTCCTTTAAGTAAGGCCTATATCTCAATAGATTTTTTTGGGAGGAGGAGCAACAAAGGGGGAGATCCACAGTAAGGGAAAGTGTTAAAGTTTGAGATAAACCTCATCCCATTTCAATAGCATACTCTTTCTTCTTTACAGTAACATGGTATCCACTGCCTATGGTGGGACCATTTCATTTAGCCTCCAATGTGGCATTAAGTACTATAGCTAGAAAATAATAAGAAATGGATGCATTCACTTCATGGTCATGCTACATGTTCATGCAGAAGACTGATAGAGCTGACACTCAATAATTATTAATCCTATTGGTTCTGGTCTCATGTCTGCCACTGACTAGCTGTGTGTCCTTGAACAAGTCATTTTCAACTTTCTGGGCCCTAATTTTCGTTTCACCTATAAGATGATGAGATTTGACTCAATGAACTAAAATTCCTTTCCAGAAGAAAAATTCAGTGACCTCTGATTCCCTTTTGTCTCTTGGAATGGATTTCAGTGATGGCAATCTACAGTTAAAGCTTAGAGATGTCCAGCATCCTTCATGCTCAGAAAAACAGGAACATATTTTCTGGCACAAACGCAGAGAAGGGCAATCTTCTACACACCAGACCCCTATGTATCTGTGGAATCCAAGTAGAGTATGCAGATTAGCCCATGATCATTTGCATTTAGTTACTAGTTCCACCTTTGTCACACCTCCTTCTGGACCTTCTTGCCTGATGAGATTGAGCATCTGTGGCAATATACTGCGAGCCTTACACAAACACATGTAGATTCTTCCTAGTCTTCCACACAAAAAGTCACTGAACCCCCTCCTCTCTTCTTTTTAATCATGTCTTTTTGGAGAATAATGAGGAAAGGGGAAGTAAAATTGGTAAGAGTAAGAGGGAAGAGGAAAAGAAAGAACATGAATCATGAGATTGACAGGTGGTAATTTTTATCTTTAAGAAAAATAGGACACTCCCTATGCATATCATGTCAGTGCCTGCTACACTAGAAGATTGTAATTCATCTTTTTCTTCCTCAAAATCAAATCAACAAATATGCATTCAGCTGTTACCACAGACATGGAACTGTAATAAGGGCTAGCTATAGCAAAGACTTGAAACTTATTCCTCAATCCTTACCCATTGCATTCCATATGACAAGGACAAGGGGAGGTCTAGGCAAAGTGCTTTGAGAAATCTAAAAAGGAAAAAATGTCAGATGTCATAATGGGTAGAGGGAATGGGAGGTTGGGAGTAATAGAGTGATAGACTTCATAGGAGGTGGCACCTGAGTGTGTCCTTGAAAAGTGGGAAGTTCTTTAACAGATCAATATCATGGTTCAATCCCTTCCAAGTATGGGTATGGCAAAAGCAAAGGGGCAGAAATGACAAAGGACAGGATAAGAATAGAAGATAGAGGATAGGGGAGAGAAAAACTGCAGCAGGTGTGGTCCAATTGAGTCAAGTTAGGTATCATAAATTGTAATGATGAAGGTCAAGAAGAATATTCATTTTCCTTTTATTTTTATTTTTTCTTTTTCCCTTTGCTTCTTTTTCTTCAGTTCAAAAAACAAATGAACAAAATCAACTGCATTATAATATACAATATACAATGATATATAGTCGTCATTCACTTGCAGCATAAGATGACTGGCCTTTGTATGCTGAAAACTGTCCTAAGCATTCCCGATAATTCTGGTCACTTCTTGAGCTAAGAAAACCACTTAATTTCCATCTGTCTCGGCTTCATAATATATAAAAATGGAGATAATTAAAGCATCTACTTCTCAAGGTTGTTGTAAGAATTAAATGAGATGAGATCTGTAAAGCCTTTTGCAAGCTTTAAGATTTTATATAAATGTTGAATATTATTTACTACTGCTTTTGCTGCTGCTGCTGCTACTACTACTTCCCTATAGTTGTAAGGTTCTTCATGGTTGCATTCCTTTATTCTCTTCTACATTACTGATCAATTTTGAGTTTATAATATGCTATGATAATCAGATTTTTTTCCCCAGAAAACTTGTCTATTTCCTTCTCCTCCATCTAATGTTTGTGAACTTGATTTTCTTAAATCTAAATGTAAGACTAAGAAACTAATTTTCTGGGCACAAAAAGAAGTGGGGGATGTGATTCAATTCAATCTTAATTTGAGTCCAGCATTCTAGCCTATGGAAATCTTTTGGGATACTGATATTGTCATTAAATATATTAGCAATGTCAGGGCTTTTTAATATCTGAAAATTCGGCAAACATTCTATCCATGCCTCAATTTGAATTATCATGTTAAACAGCTCAGAGCTAAGCAGAGATACCCAGGTGTACTGCATGAGAAATCCCCTGAGCTATTAGTGACTTTAATTTGGGCAAAGTCATTCAACCTAAATCCATTAAATGTTGTATTGTCAAACTCCCTCCTTCCCATATTGAACACAAGATGAGAATTAGAGACATTGTCAAGTGATTTACTAAAATATAAGTAAGCCATAGGGAATATTATCCTTATCTACCTTCTAGTAAACCCATCAAGAATAGCTAGAATTTACTCAAGGCTCAAGGGTTTGTAAAGAGTAATTGGTTTGGGGTCCACAATGACTCTTCATGATGACCACTTTTATTGTTAGAGGTTTACTAACCATCCTTTATATATTATGATCTAGAATTTTTCCAAGAATTAAAGGTAAATTCACTGGCCTCTAATTGCTTCACTATCTGGAAAGCTTTGACAATATTTGCCCTTTGACAGTCCCGTAGTACCTCTTCGATTTTCTAATTTATAGACAATTGCTCAGGAATTACATCCTCTAGTTTGTTTGTTTTTCCCTTATTCCTAGGAACATTATTCATGTATATCTGGTGATGTAAACTTTTCAAGATAAAATATGTTTGCTTTTCCCTTATGCATTTTGGGTTTCACCTACTATGATCCATTTTTTCTTTCCTTTCTCATCCAGAGATTATTTTCTTAGTAGAACAAACAGAAATAACATAAGAGTTAAACAGGTCTGCCTTCTCCCCATTATCTATTGTCATTGTACTATCTTTTTTGAACAGGAATACTATTTCTTCTTTGATCTTCCTCTTGTCCCCAATATTGCTTTTAAAAAAAACATTTTTATCATCTTTAGCCTTTATTTGCTAACATTAAACAGTTTTTATATCACATAACACAATTTTACATGATCACTAATGCTTTTGTATCATTTTTCCATTAATGGTCCTTGTTTCCACCATTTGTACATATTTCTTTAAAATCTAAGTTGGTCAATGAGTTCCCTGTGCATTCATACTAGTGTCTTCAGCTAACTTATTCTTTCCTCTTCATTAGAATTATTTGTCTTTGATAATTAGAATTTTACACTTAAGTACTTTCTTTTCCTCCTAAGCCATTTCACTATCAAATTTTAGGACATAGAAACCACCTACCCTTTCTCTGAGTCCTTCAAAATCTGTTTTCCAAAAATCAAAAGTATATGTCGAAGAATGCCTGGGTTTCTCCTTCTTTCTCATTTAATCCAAGATAAATGGTTCACACCCTCCCTATCCCCTTCCAAAAATTTCTTTATATCTCAGCAATCAATTTCTCCTTGTTGGTTAGAATCATCTATAAAATAGAAGCTCTTCTCATCAAATTCCTTCACCTTTTAAAAATGAAATTGTCATGGCAAATTGATAAATTATTAGCTGCTCTTCTACTTTTGGTAGAGGACATTTGGCAGACAGTGAGCAAGAGAGAGAGAGAGAGGGAGAGAGAAAGAGAGAGTGAGAGAGAGAGAGAGAGAGAGACTGAGAAAGAATGTTCTAACAGACATAGGAATAGCTGAAGGTCCTCATCAGTATTATGTTATGTTTGGTTTTTTTTTTTTCAAAATCACTATTTGTTTCCTATGTTTTCATCTATTGTTTCCTTCCATGTATGTAATCTATAGAATACTATGATGATAATATTATTTTTTTCTTCCTCCATTGATCTTTACCCAAGTGTTCCCCACTATGATTCTCCATTCTGGTTCCTACATTTTTTCATGAGACTATTTTAAAAATATATTTAAATATATTTCCCCATACCCTAGATATCCTAGTAGTGACTTATCCCACCAAGCCTACCTAAGTATTCTAATTCATCTCTTTACATTATAATCTCTAGCTCACTTCCTTGTCACCCATACTTTATGCATTTGAGAGACATGGGTTTTACTGCTAACTCCTTTCTTATATTCTAACTTCTGTGGATTTCTGGGGTTTTCTACTGCAGGCTAGCTTAACGGGTATTTTTGGAAGCACTTTTCTCCTTCCTCTTCCCTTTTAGTTTAAGGCTTTTTTTAAATTTAGATTTGCAGTACTCTAAACAAATACATTTATCAGCAGTGATTAGGTATGCCCTAACCCTGGAGGAATTTTTCATTACTGTATCTTAAGCTGTGGTTTAAAAATGCAAATCCCATTCTCAGCTAGCATCTGATCAATAAGTTTACTTTTCAACTCTGTCTTTCTCTTAGGAAGTCTTTGGGTTCAACAGCTATTAAAGATTAAAACTGTTTCCCTAAAGTTTCCCTTTTCCTTCTGAGGACTTCATAATCCTTAGGAAAGCTTTCTAGATTGCTTCATGTCATCTGTGTCCATTTGAATCACCAGAAGTCGGTCATATATAGACACACTCAAGGATCTGCCAAATTTTGTTAACAAGTATTTCCCAAAGGTTTCTACAAGTTGTTCCCTCTTCTCACTCTCAAGACAGCACCTCATAGAGGCTGTTAGCTCTCCCCTATGATGTTATACTCATTTTCTTGCTTCCACCATAACTCCTTTCCAATTTTTCTTTTATTCCAATGCCAAGTAAGCCTCCTAATGTACAGTTCTGATCATATAGTACTTCTTCTCAAAAAGCTTTGACAGCTCCCAATTGCTTGCCAAAAAATTAACAAATCCTCCTTGATCCAAAGCCTCCCCTCAAATTCTCTCTGATCTGTTCTCTAGCCTTATCATATACAAACTGGATGACTCTTTTTTATTTTTATTTTATTTTAAAATTTTATTTATTTAATTTATTTATTTTTTAATAAAATTTTAATTTCATTTTTTTTTAATTCACAGAGACTTTTTTATTCTTTTTTTTTTTCAGTTTTAAATTCTCTGCTTGCCTCTACCACCATTTCCATCCAATAAGTTAGCAAGAAAAGCATAACCTATTACAAGTATGGTCATACAAAACAAATTTCCACATTAGTCATGTTCAAAAAAAGAAAGAAAGAAAGGATAAGAGAAAGAAAGAAGCAGAAAAAAGCTTCCATCTGCATCCTGAGCCCATCAGCTCTTTATCTAAAAGTGGATAACATGTTTCATCAGGAGTCTTTTGGAAGTGTGGTGGGACATTGGCTGGAACAGTTACTAAATCTTTCAGGTTTGAATATCTTTATAATATTGATGTTACTGTGTGTTTTGTTTAAACTATTTGACTTCAAGACCTCTTCTATCTCCAGGTTTTTTTCCACGTCATCCACCAAAGTTGTCTGTAGCAACAATTAGGCTAGCAGATATTACTGGGGTGTAAGACCCAACAAGACCAGCAACAAGAGTTGCCATCACAGGTTCTTTGATCAGCTATACTAAAGAAAGTAATGTTAAGAGGTTAACAATCTTACTTTAATCCAACATATAAATATCGTTCACTTAGTTCAGGAGGAAAAGCCAGCAACCTGAACTTCAGAGAAAATACAAACAAATTACAAACTTACATTATAAACAGGCCAAATACAAACCAACATCTAGGTTAGCAAAGCCAGAAGGCAGTTACAAGGGCTTGCCCAGAGTCACACACCACTCTTCCAGTGAGTGGGAGCCCTCAAAAGTCAAACACCAAGCTCTGATCTTATATACCTCTCTCAGGGCCCTGGGGCACTTGGTTACCTCAGTGCTGAGAAGCACTCAAACAAAGAACAGTGAAAAATCCCATTTAGGGTGTGGGAAAGTTAATCCCTATTACCAGCATATACAAGTCAATGACTCCTGATCCAATCAAAGAAACAAAGGCCAGACTCTTCAAGGGCACTTGATTAAATAAGTGCTAAAAGAGAAAACAGCAAAAGAAAATCCCACCTTAATTACTGATACACTGTCATGGAGTTTGTTTGAATGGCCATGTCTTATAGTCCTGTCTTTTTCTTGAATGATAATTCAGAGGGCACATACTCTATTAAGCCATCTTTCCCTTTTCTACCCCAGTCCTAGACAAAATATTTTCCTCCTCAGATTCTTAGAGTACCCACCTAGGACACAAATGGCACATTTTGTTTCTATTTTATATGAAATTGAAAAATTTGCATTGACGTAGCATAGTGTCTAGCACCGTTGGGGCAGGGATCAAACTGGTGAAAGAGGGAATTTGATGGTAGGAATATAAGGTGACTGGGGGAATTTAATAGAGAGAATTTCCAGTGAGGAAACTGCCCTGTACTGGTGGAGAAGCACATTTGTTCTTCAACTGAATCTTAGGGAGTTGTCTGTAGCATTGGAGTGTTACATGATTTGCCCAGGGTGATAATGCCAGTACAGGTCAGAGGCAGGACTGGAACAAAGTTCTCATGACTCCAAGGACAGCTCTATGTCTACTACTTCATGTTGCCTCTCTTGGTACATGGCACTTGTAAAATATTTGCAGAATTTAAATTGAATTGGTATCAATCTCTTAATCTTCACCTTTTGGATCCAGTCATTCAATCAGTTCCCAATCTACCCAAGTGTATTATTGTTCAGTAAACTTCACTCTACCTTTTCTGCAAAAGCATCATAACAGCCTTTATCAAATTCTTTGTTGAAATGCCAGAATACTGTGCTTAAAGAATTCTCCTGGTCTATCAGTGTAGTACTTTCTACTTTGAGAATATGATCAAAAAAGAAAATGAAGGTAATTGTGATTTACTCATTCTTATAAATATAGCTTCCTGTAATATCCTACCTACTTTGATTCTCACTTGATTCTCAAAAGGGATGCCAAGAAAGTATATCTCTAGGAAATTCTATAAAATTTGAAAGCTTTTGGGTGTAAGCAAGTCAAAAAGTGTTTATTAAGCATTTACTGGATGCCAAACACTGAGATAAGCACTGGAAATAGATACAAATACAAAAGATAGACAGTTTCTGTTCTCAATGAATTTACATTCTAGTGGTGGAAGACAGCACAGAAAAAGAAACTGAAAAACGGGGCAAGGGAAGAGAAAGTAAAGAAGTTCAGAGAGTCATGAGAAGGACCCAAAGAAGGATGAAGGATGCTTGTGGCTGGCTTGAATCCAATGAAGAAATGCCTGTGTCTTGCCTGATGTATTGGTAATTATGGAGGGACTTTTTTTTAAACTGTTTTCCCTTTTGGAGCACTGAGGTAATCAAGTGCCTTTGCTGAGTCTGGCCTTTGTTTCTTTGATTGAATCAAGAGTCTTTGACCTGCTTAAGAAACAAGAAAGCCTAGTTCACATAGCTTTGAGTCACATGGTTGTGATGCCCTTTGACCGTGAACAGGGTATAGAAACTCAGAGGTTAGCATTTTGTTTGGGACTCTCACTCACTGGAAGAATGTTCTGTGATGTGACTAGATGAGACACTGGATAGCCACTGCAGCCCCCCAGCTTTGAAAAACCAGATGTTGGTGCCTCTCTCTGGTAACTATGTAATTTTTTGGTCAGGCAGATAAAGGCCTTTCTGTTGATCTCTGTATGTTTGCTCAACTGTTTATATAATGTATGCTTATAATTTCTGTTTGTATTCTCTCTGAAGTTCAGGATGCTGACTTTTTCTCTTGAACTAAATGAATGATACATGTATGTTTAATTAAAATAAGATAGTTAACCTCTTAAAGTTGCTTTCCTTAGAAAAATAGATCAAAGGACCTGTGCTAGCATCCCTCCTGTGTGCTGGCCTTACACCCCCACAGCAGCTGCTGGCAGCACTGTTATTACACCAGAGAACCAGCTTAGATAACTTTAAAGAAGCTTCTCCAAAATAGGATTGTCCACTAGATGCCATTTTTTTTTGTTTATGTCACAGAATCCATGATTACTGTGTGATAAGAAAGAGAGGGTTGTTTTTTAGTATTGTTGGAGAATGTATCCACATCTGATGAAATTATAGATCCTTGAAACGTTAGAATAATTAATATGAACTGATTCGTAGTCACCACTGCTTTGCTTTTTAATTACACACCATTCCTTTAATTAGTAATAATAGATATTGTGAAAAATTAAACTCACAAGCCTAGAGTTTGAAGAATCCATCTTTTTCCTTTGGTAAATGAGGAGAAAACTTTTGCCCCTCTCTAGTTCCATAGCACATCTCTCATTCTTCAAGATGACTTCTCCTATATTCAAAGATCAATGATTTAGAAATCATATCTGTTAGTTATTACAGTTCCCGGAGATGAAATCTGTCTTCTCATAACTTCTACCCATTTCTTTTAGTCCAACTCACTGGAACCACATTAGTTACTTATTCCATTCTAGTCACACAAGAATACCCATTAGCCATATATTTACCCTCTTTTCTCTAATCCAAGAGTGCACCTTTGCTTCTGTGGAGCAGATAGGAGGAAGTCTTCTTTTCAGAAGTGGCCTTCTCAAGAAGCACTTACTTTCTTCTCCATTGAAACTGATAATGCCGCTAGGCTGCTGCCCATTATTTGATACTGTTAATATTCAGAATCATAAAATATCATGACTCAGAGACAATTTATGTGTGATCTGGCCTAACCTCTTTATCTTGCAGAAGATGAAATTGAAATCTTAAAAGATTAAGTGACTTATTTTCATGTGGCAAAGCCCTCCTAATTCCAAGTTCAGTTACTATTTCTGCCACATGATGGCTTTTCTCATCATCAGTACCCTAATACCTGCTCTGGAAGTAGCCAGTTCATCAGTTTCTCTGAAATTTGTTTATAGGAAGGATCCTTTAATAATTAATGGATATCGTTTCATCTTGTTTCTCCCCTAAACTATTTGGAGGCAAGGAAGGCATGGTATTTTGTGGGTAATATTAGTATTTTGAATATCTACACTAGTAAAGGATTTCATTATGATTACAGACTTTGCCTTGGTCACACACTCAGCCAGTAGTTATCCCTAAAGCTGGCCAATCTCCTAGGAGCACCTAGGCCTCAGTGGTCTCAATGGTAGCAAATGTTAGGGCTGGAATTTTGTTTGGTTTTGGATAAAACCTAAGATTTTACTGGGATAGAGAATGCGCAATGAGTGTGTTCGTCTCACAATGCAGATCCCCTACTGCTTTCTGACTTAAAAGGTAGCCTGGATCACTAAGAGGTTAAGTGACCTGCCACAAAGTCATATGTGTAAGCAGTAGGACTTGAATTCTTACTGACTTGAGTTCTTGCTGACTCCAAGGACATCTTCTACCTAATAAGCTTCACTACCTCTGTATCACCAGAATTTAAATCCAGGACTACTGACACCAAGACCAATGGTCTTTCTAAGAATATTTTTCCTTCAATACCACACATAAGTATGTTAGGACAAGCGTAGGAAAGAAGCTCAAACTCTTGGTACCTTGGCAACTTCAGCTGACTTAGAGAGCTTCCCTCACCATTGGATAGGTACCAAAATTTCAAGGGCTAAATCCATTAAAAAAAAAAAAAAACAAATTTCAAACTCACTTTAATCTCTCTGTCTAGTTCACATTTATCCTTCACAGCAAATTGTTCTGTGTCTCTTAAATTGCATTTTAGATTACAAATTCATAAAAATGAATCTCCTCCAAAACCATCAGAGTTGTTTGAACTGAGAAAAGATTTGAAATTCAGATTTCCCTCCCAAAACCCTCTTCTCAGGAAAAGTAAAATAAAATAAAGAATCGATCCCTCTGCCAATTTTCCACCTACCACAATATGAACACAACACTGAGCTTTGGAGTTCGTTTCAAGAAATAGCACAAATCAAACCAACTATGAACTAGCAACTCCCAGACCATCACAAAAAAAATTCTCATTAATCTTCAGGCAAGTTTCCTTGCCCCATTTCATTTACACACTCTGCATAGAACTTCGATCTGCAGAAAAGGCAGGGATGGGTACTTTTTTCTTTCAGAAAAAACAGGTAGAGAGGCCTTTCAGGCAAGAATGATTAATCACTGCAGATATTTTGTTTGCCATAATAAACACCAGTGTAAATAATGGTGAACTTAGAGTGCAATCTACAAAGCATCACATAGATGAAGGATATGAGAACAGAAGGGGGTGTAGGTCCAAAGTGACCTTTCTAAACCTGCACAGAATGAAATGAGAAACCACATGAATGAAGCAACTTAAGTTTGTTATGGATTCACCAAGATTGCTATGGTCTAGACATAGAGCCCTGTTGGACCAAAGATTTATTAGGGTGATTTCCTTGAACTTAGTAAATTTTAAGCCCCTAGGTCCTCAATAACTACTATCCATAGTTTCATTTGGTATTCCCATACAATCTTTAACCTTAGAACTCAAAGCAATGTGCAAAATGAGTTTATCAATCCTTGTAAGACAGGTAGCAGTATGACAGTTAACCTTAACAGAAGGCTAGAATAAATGTATATTAACCTTCCTCTTTTTGTCCTTTTCCAGGCCTGTTTTCTTTATTTCTGTAATTTCTATCAATTTATCAGACAACAGAGGTTGTATTTGTGCACACATATGATGTATACGGAAACGTGCATGCTCCTGTGCTCGCTCTGACTCACAAAACTTCCTTGATTTATGTTCTGGGATGCCAAATTCCTAAAGAAGCCTCTATAAAGCATTTACTATATGCCAGCACCCTTCTAAACTGTAGAAAAACAAAAAAATTGACTGGTTTTGAAATAATTGCATTAGGCTCACCATATTATTGAAATACAGTTTTAAAAAAGCTTTTAAAAAACTTTTTTGGGGAATGGAACAGATTTTATAATTATCAGAGAAGGGTAAATTGAAATAATTCATTTCACAAAAGAATTAATATGTTAAAGATGTATGTTGCTTTTCATAATTTATTACAATCATTAACAATAAATGATATTATAAAATCTGAATAAGATTATCACTATGGACTTTCCCCATCTTAGGCAACTTCTCGAAGGATAGCCTATTACTATTCCTTCTCAGAGCATGCCTAGATAACTCCAAATGTGTTAAATACTCATTAAGATTGTCTAGGATTCACTATAGGGAAGTTGTGCATGCCTACTAAAGCTGCTGCAGCCTCAGTAGGAGGGAATTGGAAGCTCTGTTTCCTCTTTAGGAATTTCCCTCAGCAAATGTTGGGAATAAGGACAGAGACCAATTCCTGAAGGAGAGTCAGCTGTGAAAAATGCAATGAAATCTGTAGATATTTGTTACATTAGCCACCTAGGAAATTAGTAAGTCTGATAAAATATGTCAATTTTCAAAAATATAAAGTGCAATAATTTAAATAGAGGGTCACTGTAAATCAATCTGTGTCTCTGTCTCTCTGTCTCTCTGTGTCTGTCTCCACCTCTGTCTGTCTGTCTGTCTCTCTCTCCCCTTAAAGATTTGGGTTTCTTATTTCAGCTAGTAATATGCCATTACTATTGAGTGAGATGCTTTTTGAGAGACATCATGACATCATGGAAAAAGCAAATATCCTTCCCAGGAGACAGGATATTTGGATTTATAACCTGGCTCTGCCTTTTATTAGTCATGTAACCAAGGAAAAGCCTTCCTTGTAATTGGAGCTATCCAAAGATGAAATGGGGTGCCTTGTTCTCACTATAGGATCTTCAAACAGATATGAGAGTTGCTATGAAAGATAATTCTCACCAGGTGTAGGTTGGATCAGATGCCTTCACAGGGCCTTTCTAATTTCAATTTCTGTGATTCTGTGGCCTCTCTAAGCCTATTTCCTTATATATAAAATAGAGATAATAGTATTTGTACCATCTACCTCATAGGACTGGTGTGAGAAATATTACTTGTAAATACTAAAGCTCTATAGAAATGGGAATTGCTACTATTATATAAACATTAGTCAATTTTTCCCCCTTGGTGATATTCCTTCACATAAATAAATAAAAAAAACAAGTTTTATTGCTGCTGAATAACTGCTCAGACTATCAGCGCTCACACATACTATATACTTTTCTTGTAGAATAACTACCTGCTACCTACTTTCCCCAATCTTTCATCCTCCTTGCATTTTTATGAAGTAATTTTGAACTATAATCAATTAGTATTCCTTATATATGGGTTAAACTTTAATTTCCTGATCTCTTTTATATTTCTTCTCTCTCATATAAAGTCACTCAAAATATGGAGCTTTTAGGAAACTCTCCTGCCCAATTTATTTCATATGTGTGTGTGTGTGTATGTGTATAATATTATTTTATATGTAATCTGATTTAGAAAGACCTCAAAATGCAGGAATAGGAATAATGTTATTTTTGTTACCTAAACCTCTCTACCTTTAACACAAATATTTCATTATGCTCACTGAAATCAGCTTACCGCATATCCACATATAGCAAACTCCCCACACATGGGGAAAAAATAAATTTCCAAGTCTCTGCAGTTCTTAGGGTCAATGAAATTCACACACAGTAGTGCATACTTTTTTTCCCTTCAAGGATTCATAGGGATCACAGTAGGAACTCTGTCCAATCTGGGAGTCCAGGCCAGATGGAACTCAGTGAAGTCAGACAGTTGCAGAATATACTATGGACCAATAAAAGATTCAACATTCTCTACAATAGACCTCCATAAACAAAAGGACCTCTGCACTGTCTCTCAGAGGGGGGCCTAAGAACTCAGAAGAAAGAAAAAAAGTGGCTAGCAAGAGGAACAGGGCACAGGGAGAAAGAGGAGTCAAGTTTGTTTGATTTGTTGGTGTTTTTTAAGATTATAGGTTTTAATGAGTAAAGACTTGGGTAGCAAAAGTTTTGTGAATGATTCAAAATTTGTTGTGGACCTATGTCATGTTTGGGAAAAACCTAATAACAGGCTTGATTTTCTAGTGCCTCCCTGGAAATAAATCTTTTATAGAGGTAATACACGATATTATTGTCACAATTTTAGATATAAGGAAACAGTCTGACTCCAGGCCCAGTACTCTACCCACTATCAGGAGAAAAAACTATACATACATACATACATACATACATATATATACACACACACACATACACACACACATATGTACATATATATATGTATACATATACACTCACACATATACATACATTTATATGTGTGTGTTGTGTATGTATCTATGTGTATTAATGTGCACATAGATATACATATGTATGTGTATATATACACATACATTGTTGTTCATCATTCCCGAAGAGGACCAATGATATCACAGGGAAGATGTCTTGACTTACACATGTATTGACTATCCACGTATACGGTGTAGTGGACAAAGAGATTGCCTTGAAGCAGCAAGACTTGGTTTTAAGTCCCACACTCTGACTCCTATGGATGAGTGACTCTGGGCAAATCACTTAATGCTCTACATAGTTCATCACAGCAACCCTGGGAAATAAGAATGATGATGGTGGAAGTGGTGGGGGTGTTGGCAGTGGTGTTCTATTACTATCCCCATTTTCTATATAAGGAAACTGAGGTTATTTGAGTTGTTTAGTAACTTACATCTAATAAATGCTAGTGACTAGATATGAACTCCCGTCTTCTGACTATAGGGCCAGCACTCTATCTGCTTCATCCAGTGTGGAAAGGAAAATTGCAACAACTTCCCACAAGGAATAGTGTAAATTGGTGGGAAGATTGAGAAGATGGCCTTACGAAGGTAATGGCAAAATCATTTCTACCCACTTTCTCCATTGTGCTAATTCTCCTTTGAATGGGATAGCCTCCGACTTGTGAGAACCTGAAACTGGCTCTTATATCCCTTGGGTAATATGGGGTTGTGAGTTAAAAATTGGTCCAAAAATTTGTCTTGCCTTTACCTAGTTTCAAACACGGTTGAGAAAGTGTTATTTCAGCTTGCCTTCTGAGAGCTGAATTCACAATTTTCAGACCCAGATGTGGAAAATATTTATATTGTCACATCAATGTCCCACTTGCCTTCTTATAGTAAAACCCTCTGACCAATGAATGCCTTCTGTACCATGTACCCTTAAACCTATCATAGTGGAATAATGTCACGAAATAATTTTTCTTGTAAAATTAATCATTTTCCACTTGTACATACAATAGAATAAGTAATAACATGTGTTCAAGGATGCTGATATAAGGCATGGTGTCCGTTAAGGAGTACAACAGGTAATCCTTAGTCCATAAAAGCATCTTGGAGGAACCCAAGGGCTTGCACTGATTCCAGTATACCTTTGCCCTATTCTCCCTGCTGTGATTTTACTCATGAGTACCGTGAGCAAAAGGGGGATAATTATATTTGGAAATGTTATGACATTAGTTGCTTTGAACATCTTTTTATACAAGCATAGTATAGTTTAACCTGTTCTACCCACAAGGAAATGATGAAGCCTGAAAATGTCAAGCAAGCATCCCTTTCCCCATCAGGAAGGTCTTTAATTTGTTTTTCTAATGTCATTTGTTGTTATTTTGAATAGTATGTATTTAAACTGCTAATATTTAAGATAGATCATAGTTTATCTCGTACAAAGCAGAATCTGTGACAACTAATACAAGATTTTAAGGAACTTAGTCCCAGATTTGCTATCCAAATAGACAAAGACAGCAGAAACAAAGGCCCCTCATGTTGCAGAACAAATTTTTAGAAAAAATTGCAAGATTTTACAGATTCAATAGCATCCTCCCTGTCCATATGACTCTGAAGCTGCAAGAGCAGTAGAATCATTGTACATAAATCTTTTAAAAAATACCATGGATAAGATTAGTATTGAGTTGGAATTTTAATGGTCTAATTCTATCTCTATTGTACATTTATAAATTGAGACCAAAAAAAAAAAACATGGTCTAAGACCAAATGGAAATAATAATAATAATAATTAAAATTTATATGGTGCTATGTGCCAGGCACTGTACTAAGAGCTTTATATTTATTATCTCCTTTGATCCTCAGGACTCTGGAAGGAGGTACTACTATCATCTGACTTGCACTCTCAGCACACACTGCAAAAGAAGCTCTTCATTACAGAAATGCCATCCATTTCTCCTCCACCCGGCATACTCGATATACAACCATTCTTAGAATCAGATACTTATACCTCCTTCCCTGCACTACCAGTTCTGTAGTTCTGTGTCCTAGTTCTAACCAATAGGAAGGGAGGAGGGAAGGAAGGAAGGAAGGAAGGAAGAAAGGGAGGGAGGAAGGGAGGGAAGGAGGGAGGAAGGAAGGGAGGAATGGAGGAAGGAAGGAAGGAAGGAAGGAAGGAAGGAAGGAAGGAAGGAAGGAAGGAAGGAGGGAAAAAAAGAAAGAAAGGAAGATGAGACAGAGGGAGGGGAGGAGAAAAGGAAGGAAGGAAGGAAAGAAGAAAGGAAGGAAGAAAACCCTTTTCTTCTTTCTCTCTTTTTCTATCAAACAGAAGAGGGATTTGTCTTCACTTTCTTCTGGGTCAGGCTAGAAATCATGAAGCCATACCAATCAGAAGGTGAGGGATCCAGGAGGGCAGCGTACTGACAGGTTGGAGGTGGAGGCTGGACAATGTGAAGATGACCAGCAAACAAATGCTTAAACAATCATTTCCAACATGCAGTCACCATTAATATGTTCTGCCTACTTCTCCATCTCCAACCCTAAGACAAAACAGCTTGTTTAATTTGATTACTTATTTCCACAAGTAACGTCAAACATTTAATCAGCTGCTCAAGTGCCCCTAGGTTGTGTGCGTATAATCATTTGAGGATTCATCCCTCCCCCCTCCAAAAAAAGGTAGGAAGTGAAATTATTTAGTAAATTTCTGGTAGAAGGAGAAGACCATGATTAATTAGAGGTGGGGACTGGACAAAAAGAATAAGAGGATACTGAAGATAAACTTTGCCCGTTTGCTATTTTTATATTGGGCTAGCTTTAGATGTGGATTCTCCAGGCAAGATTTCACTGTCTTCTGATCTTTCCAACTAAATGTTTATTTACATATTGAGTCAAAAAGGAATTAATATTAATTAATATATTGAAGGCTTCTGGTTTTAGACAAGAAAGACTCACAAGGATTTCTCTTTCCTCCTTCCCCACTTGCCCCCATGCTTTCAACAGTTCCTATGGAGTGTTCAGTAGAGCCTCAGCACTTAAGAACCTGGAACTTGGAACTTGGCTAAGTTCATTCCAATGTGACCTCTTTGAATTATTTGTTTATTATTTTTGTATTTTCAAAGGTCTGAATTTCTATTAAAATGGACATTCCCTTCACCAATATGAACTGAAACCTCTCTACACTTTTCCAACTTATGAAATTCATGCTTAGGTTTTTCCATTTATCCATCATAGATTGTGTTTTCAAAGCCCTTCTCTGCCATTCACTTTATTGTAGTAGATAACCTCTAAGGTCCTTTCTAGCTCTAGCCTAATAATTTTGTGCTTTATCTAATACATATCTTCCTCTTTTTCATTAAAATCAAGTAATTATTTATCAAATCCTAAACAGATCTGGTATTTTAAATTTCTGTGAAAAAAAAAAACCTAGTTTTTAAAGATTTCCCTTTTTCAGGCAAATGGAAACACTAGAAGGTACAGATGATGACAGAATGCCAAAACTAACTCTTAAATATGAACCAAATACAAGGAGAAAGAGAGTCTCTCCAAGAGAAAAAAAATGGAAAACGGAAACTTATTTAGCATTTAGGAGCAGGCCTACACCTACTCCTCCATCTATAATTTCTTCCCTTAAAACAATCACAGAGGATTTCATCCTGTTGATTATTTCTCCCAAAGGGCTCTGTCTACTCCTCTTGTACTGGATACGTTTATTATCTTCCTTGCAGTCTTGAGCCTATTTTATATTCCAGGCTGATCATGTTTAGTTTACATTTTTTTAGATTTACAATGAAAAGGTTTTAAACCCCGGGAGTTGTAAGTAAAAAATCTGGTTATGTTTAAAGGGTATTGTTGAGATAAAAGCCATGCATTTAAAAAATAGAACGTCTTTTCCATAATAGACTATTCTGCTTCTAGGTAAATATCACACTGGAATGAGAGATTCAGAAAAGTGACTCATGTCTCATACGAACACACTGTCATTCATTACTGTATCACTTTAATGTTCCAGCTGCAGAGTTCGGTGACTTCGTTAACCTGTCAGCTAACTCACAGGCTCTTAAAAGTGATATATGGTAAAGTTCTCCTTATGCTAACTAAGACCAAGAAAAAAAAATTTGCTATTATTAATAATGCCATAGCAATGGACATGAAATCATTAAAACAGTAATAAAAGGAAAAGATGTCATTATTAGCACTAGGGAAGAGAAAAAGAGATGGTCTTTCATAATTATGAGCATACCCTGCCATGCCATGTATAGGACAAATAAGTCCTGTCCAGGGAACTTAGAATTGAATGTGCAGCTGAAAAAAGAAAGCTGTTACTTCCAGCTTCCACAGGACTAGGGCACTGCTGTTCTAAATCCCTTTCAAGCTTTATCATAAAAATTCATCCTTCAAATGTTGATTGTCCACCAGGCCTTCTGCTTGAATTAGAAAGATATATAAAAATGAGTAAGTCTGATCTCAGGTAATGATCTAACATTCATTGTCCTGATCTGAGCTCTTTGGAGATATCTCCTGTAGGTGGTCTTAGAATGGTAAGGAGCCAAGAATCTCAGAGCTGTAAGAGGCCCCCAAGTCCACATGATCCAACCCATACCTGACCAAGAATGTACTACGTTACATTCAACGAGTGTATTTTTTTTTGATACCTCTAATTGTTAGAAAAAAGTTCCATATATAAAGGCCTAAGTTTGTTTCTTTGCAATTCCTATTCATTGCTTTTTAGTTCTGTTTTCTGGTGTCAAGCAAAGTAAGCCATTTTTCCACTTCTAAGTTCTTCAGATACTGGAAGGTAGGTATCATGTCTCCCCGAAGACTTTTCTTTTCCTGGTTACATTTTTCCAGTTCCTTCCACCACCTCTCATATATCATGATATCAAAGTTCTTTACCATTCCGGTAGCCCTCCTCTCGATCCTACTGAGTTTATCAATGAATGAGGTACCCAGAAATGAACTCAATACTTTATGACGTGAGGCCAAGAGTGTGCCAGAAAATGTTTAATGACCCGCTCTCTGAAAAAAAAAGTACATGACATGCTTTTAAGTTTGATCTGTATTGTTACCATTTTCTCCATCTCTCTTAAGTCTACACGATGAAGGCAAGAAATTAAGCCCTGATTTTTAGCATTTGCCAGTTTCAGAGGTGTGATTGCTCACATTGCAAATTTAACAGTCAGTTCTCAAGAGTGTGAGCTGACTCGAGTGCAATTCAAACAGAATACAGCCGTCATCTAATCCTGGAAAATATGCCATTCAAAACTAGTTAAAGATCATGGTAGATATTTGGGCAGACATATTATACTGATGAAAGATATTTTTCAGATGATCTGTTGAACTACTGCCAAAACAAAACAAAACAAACAAATAAAAACAGACTGTTCTGGAGGGAACTCACAGTCTAATGGGGAGACGATGTGCAAACTATGGGCAAATAAGATACATTTGTTTTTGTTGTTATTTGGCCATTTTTTCAGTCATGTCCAACTCTTTGTGACCTCATTTGAGGTTTTCTTGGTGAAGATACTAGAGTGGTTTTGACATTTCCTCCTCCAGGCTCGTTTTACAGATGAAGACACTGAAGCAAACAGGGTTAAGTGACTTGACTAGGTTCACACAGTTAGTCAATGTCTAAGGGTGGATTTGGACGTAGATCTTCCTGATTTCAGGCCCAAAGCTTAATCCACTGCACCATCTAGATCCTTACATTAGAATGTAAGCTGCTGGATAGCAGCAACTATCTTTTTTTTTTCTTTACATTTATCTTTCCAGTGCTTAGCACAGTGTCTTAATAAATTTCAAAATTTATATACTTTATATACTCTTTATATTACATTTTATATATATATATATATACATAATTTATATATATATATATATATATATATATATATATATAATTTTTTTGTTGCTTTGCCTTGATTGATTGAAGTCAGGAACATTTAAAGTGCTTTGGTCTGACCATATCTGGAGTTTTTTGTTCATTTCTTGGTGTCACAGTTTCGAGCAGACATTCATAAGCTAGAGACTGAATGCAAGGGCATCCAGGATGATGAAGGACCTTGATTTCATGTTTTATGACAAGCTATTGGAGATACTAGGGATATGATAGTTGTGTTTCAGTATTTGAAAGGTTGCCATGTGGAAGGGGAACTAGATTTGCTTTGTTTGTTCTTAGAAAACAGATCCAGGTTCAATGAGTAGATGGTATGAAGGGTCAAATTTAGATTTCATGTCAGGAACAAACCTCCTAATGATTAGAGTTGTCCCTAAGTGAAATAGGCTTTCTCTGCAGGTAGTGACTTTCCCTCCCCATAAGTCTTCATCCACAAGCTGATTGATTGCTTATTAGAATGTCATAGAGAAGATTCTTTCTCAGCTACAGGTTGACATAGAAGGTCGTTGAATTCCTGTCTGGCTCTAAAATTGTGTGATTGTTTATAGTCTTACCATATAGGATCATAGTATCACAGTACCATCTTTGAGTTTTGGTTCAGATGTGTCATTTCTTCGGTTTGGGGAATTACCAATAAAGGGCCATTCTTTAGCACTGCAACTCAGCAAATATTCTACAGCTCCTCATCACAGAGAGGCAAGAATCCAACGAGATGCACCCAAGTTCACAAAGTCATTCGTACCACAGAAAAAAGGGGACTTGAATTCAGTTCTTCTTGATTCTGAAGGAGGCTCTTTATCCACTACACCAGGATGCCTCTCTCATAGCAATAATATTGCTTGAGAGCATGCACTGTTTCGTTTTCTTTGTGTCCCAATCATTTAACGCAGTGCCTGGTATATAGTCAGTGTTTAATAAATGTTTGTCAGCACAGTAATGCAAAAAAACGTTCTTTTTTTTTTAAAAGATTGAATCAACTTAAAGCTTCCCCACAAATGATATACCTACATGCCCTAGGTTTTACAACCTCCACAGATATAATATGCATTTTCCTGAGAGCAGGAGTCCTCTCAGAACTCGCTTGTTGTCTCTTAGGGAGAACCACATGAGATGATATAGGGTTCATTTTTTTTGAGAGAGGAGGACAAAACATTGCCATTACCTTGGGCACAGCCAAACTACCCTCCCTATCCTTTTCCCTTCCTACCCTACAACTAGATTTAGTTGGTTAATTTGTCCTCTGATTCTAAATGGGAAGAAGGACCCAGCATAACCAAGATGGAACACCCCTTTTTAATACTTGGAGCTCCCCATGGCCCATAGCATACAGTCCCCAAGATTAAAGGGTAGAGCAACCTGAACAGGGAGAATCGTAGTCCTTCAGGTTGCTATGGCCTCAGAGTCTCTACTAAGCTGCTAAGAGTCACAGAGGGATGTAGAAGTTTTGAGAATAGTTGATATATTTTTTATTTTGTTGAAGACTTAAAACTACTGCTATATATAAAGCAAAGTTTAGAAATTTCTGGAATATATAAGTTTGGTTAGTTGTTTTGTGCATGTGGTTCTGTTTGTTTATCAATATAAATAATGTTGCCCACTGGAGTCGTGTTTCCTTCATTGGCACGCACTTTCTTTAGTCCCAGAAACCCCTGAAGAATGAGCATGTGGGCTGCTGCCTGAGCCCTGAATTTGTGTTCTCATTTCTACAGAGTGCTGAACTGAGCCAAGATTGCAGACACAAGAGAAATAGTAATAGGACATATAGTTGTGTTTTTTTCCTTTCCCTGAAGAAAGCATGGGGCAGACTCTGAAAGACTCAAGGCTCTTATTTTTCTCTGTGACATCTGCCAATCAGTGCCAATTAACAAGAAGCATTGTGCAGAGGGAAGGAAGTTGGATTTGGAGTCAGAAGACATAAGTTTGAATATTACCTCTGCCACTTTATAACTACACGATCTTCTTTGGGTCTTATTTTCCTCATCTCATCTATAAAATGAAAATGTTGGACTAGACACCTTCTCACTCTAAAACTATAATCCTATGATGGGAAGAGAAACTACTTGGCACTTGCCAAGCAGAAGGGATAGAGTGCTGGACCTAGAACCCAGGGCAGACCTTGGTTCAAATCCTACCTCAGGTTTTGCCAACTGTATGACGATAGTTAAGTCAGTTAATCCTAGATGAGCTTCTCCTTCTTCCTCTAAAAATGGTGAAGTTATTAGAAGTTATTTTCTTCAGATCTACATAACAGGGTTATTGTAAAGTTCAAATGAAATCACCTATGTAAAACATTTTGCAAAGCTTAGCACTCTAGGTAAATGCCAGGGATTGTTATTAAAGAAACAGTTGGAGGCACAGAATCCCCACCATTTCATTCACATGCAAGCTACAAGGGACAGATATATTTCCTTTTGGATGCTCTAGGTCATTGAAGAAAGGAGTGCTGTCTGTGTCCACAGAAATTGCTTGAGTTGGTGGATCATGTAATTAGGTGATTTCAGGGAAGAATAAAAAATTAACAATTTAAAACTCAATTCACTCATATTTTTGGTTGTTTGGGTTAGTTTGTCACCTTAAAGTTTCCAGGAAAATAAGTTAGAGGCTCCACATCATAAAGTTGCTATCCTATTGTGAATAGAGCTTAAAAACACAATATAGAAATGCTGGTGAAAACTAGCTAAGACTATCTACTGAAGCATAACAGCTGTTTAAGAAAACTAATTTTCTTCCTTCATAATGATGGAGGATGTGGCATATAAGCCTATTGGCTTCACAGAGCCAGATTTTATTTTTATACACAATATGCAGTGTAGAAATAGAGAAATACAACTTTTGAGGGGGAGGTTTTTGAGAAGATTACAGATACTGAAACTGGCACTTTTCTTCCATTCTTTTTGTAAAGAAAAATAGACATTTGATTCATGCTTGTTTTTTCCCCTCTATTCCAGTGGGTTTGGTAAGATTCCTTTATTTCTCTGCTACCTTGCAGCTTTCTTCTGCATGCAGATGGATGACCAATGGTAATAATAAAGGGTGAAATGAACCCTCAAATGATAAAACCTGGGTTGAGGAGGAGCTGTACTTTCTCCTGTGGTTATTTGAAAATTTTGCTAGTTCTTGCTCTTAGATGAGGTGTGGGCTGGGGGTGGGCAAATGAAAGGAGGGAGATGGGAAAAGTTCATGCCTGAGAGAGGGCAAGGGAGAAAGACCATAGATGAGGCAGCTGAGATTGGAAGACAATTAGTCAATTAAAAAGTATTTATTAAGCTTCTACTGTGTGCCAGGTACTGTGCTAAAAACTTGGAAATACAAAGAAATTACAAAATAAAGGAGGAAAAGAGTCCTCTGCTCCCAAGAATCTCACAGTATAATTGGGGGGACAACATTCAAACAACCATGTAGGGGGATAGTCTCAGTGGGAAGGCACTAAGATTAAGAAGGATTAGGAATGGCTATAAGGTGGAGCGTTAACTGAGACACGAAGAATGCCAGGGAAACCAGGAGGTAGAAAAGAAAGGGGATGGTATAGGAAGGCAAACTGGGGTGGGGGGGAAAGCCTTTATTAAACAACTACTATGTGCTAGGAACTGGGAATACAAATAAAGCAAAAAAGAAAGACAATTCCTGTCCTCAACAAACTTACATTTGAGTAGTGAAAGATAAGACATAAAAAAGAGCTGAAAAGCAGAGGGGAAGAGGGAGATCGCCGGCACAGAGTACAGTTCTCCTTGCCTGTATTATGGAGGTGATTTCCATAACCACACCATATAATATACACATCTCCAAAGCTCATCACTACCCTTCCACAGTAGGAAAACAAACATAAAGCATAGCAACCAAGTTTTACAAAGCATTTTTACCACAACCTGGTGAAATATATAGGGTATGATAATTCCTGTTTTATTTTATTTTTTATGTTTAAATAATTTTATTATTTAATATTTTTTTTGTTTTCAACATTGATTTCCACAAGATTTTGAGTGACAAATTTTCTCCCTATTTCTACCTTCCCAACCACACCCCAAGATGGCATATACTCTGATTGCCCCTTTCCCCAGTCTGCCTTCCCTTCTGTCACCCCACTCCCCCACAGACTCTTTCTCCTTACTTTCTTGTAGGGCAAGATAAATTTCTATACCCCATTGCCTGTATATCTTTTTTTCCCAGTTGCATGTAAAAACAACTTTTTTTGAACATTAATTTTTAGAACTTTGAGTCCAAATTCTCTCCCTTCTTCCCTCCCCATCCACCCTCCTTGAGAAGGCAAGCAATTCAACATAGGTCACACATATATCATTACGCAAAACACTTCCATAATAGTCATGTTGTGAAAGGCTAACTATATTTCCCTCAACCTATCTTGTCCCGCTTTATTCAGTTTTCTCCCTTGACCCTTTCCCTTTTCAAAAGTGTTTGCTTTTAACTACATCCTCTCCCAAACTGCCCTTCCTTCTATCATCCCCCCTCTTATCCCCTTCTGCACTACCTTCCTGTAGGGTAAGATAACCAGTTGAGTGCATATATTATTCCCTCCTTAAGTCAAATCCAATGAGAGGGAGATTCACTCATTCCCTTTTACCTGCCCCCTTTTCCCTTCCATTATAACTGCTTTTTCTTGCCACTTTTATGTTAGATAATTTACCCCATTCTATCTCTCCCTTTCTCCTCCCGATATATTCCTCTCTCACCCCTTAATTTTATTGTTTTTTAGATATCATCCCTTCATATTCAACTCACCGTGTGCCCTCTGTCTATATGTGTGTGTGTGTGTGTGTGTGTGTGTGTGTGTGTATGTGTGTGTTACCTTCAACTACCCTAATACTGAGAAAGGTCTCGTGAGTTACAAATATCATCTTTCCACGTAGGACTGCAAATAAAACAATTCAACTTTAGTAAGTCCTTTATGATTTCTCTTTTCTGTTTAACTTTTCATGCTTCTCTTGATTCTTATATTTGAAAGTCAAATTTTCTATTCAGCTCTGGTCTTTTCATTGAGAATGCTTGAAAGTCCTCTATTTCAGTGAAAATCCATATTTTTCCCAGGAGTATTATACTTAATTTTGCTGGGTTGGTGGTTCTTGGTTTCAATCCTAGCTCTTTTGACCTCTGGAATATCATATTCCAAGCCATTTGATCCCTTAATGTAGAAGCTGCTAGATCTTGTGTTATCCTGATTGTGTTTCCACAATTCTCAAGTTGTTTCTTTCTGGCTCCTTGCAGTATTTTCTCCTTGACCTAGGTACTCTAGAATTTGGCTACAATATTCCTAGGAGTTTTCTTTCTGGGATGTTTTTCAGGAGGTGATCAGTGGATTCTTTAAATTTCTGTTTTACTCTATGGTTATAGAATATCAGGGCACTTGACAATTTCTTGAAAGATGATGTCTAGGCTCTTTTTTTGATCATGGTTTTTAGGTAGTCCAAAAATTTTTAAATTATCTCTCCTGGATCTATTCTCCAGGTCAGTGGTTTTTCCAATGAGATATTCACATTGTCTTCCTTTTTTCATTCTTTCGGTTCTGTTTTATAATTTCTTGATTTCTCATAAAGTCACTAGCCTGCGTTTGCTCCATTCTACTTTTTAAGGCAGTATTTTCATCACTGGTCTTTTGGACTTCCTTTTCCATTTTGCTAATTCTGCCTTTTAAGCCAATCTCCTCATTGGCTTTTTGGAGCACTTTTGCCATTTGGGTTAATCTATTTTTAAGGTGTTATTTTCTTCAGTATTTTTTGAGTCTCCTTTAGCAAGTCATTGTCTTCTTTTTCATGATTTTCTTGCAACACTCTCATTTCTCTTCCCAATTTTTCCTCTTCTTCTCTTACTTGATTTTCCAAATCATTTTTGAGCTCTTCCATGGACTGAGACCAATTCACATTTTTCCTTGGAGGCTTTTGATGTAGGCTCTTTGACTTTGTTGACTTCTTCTGGCTGTATGTTTTGATCTTCTTTGGCTACAAAAAAAATTCTATACTCTGACTCCTTTTATGCTGCTTGCTCATTTTCCCAGCCAATTACTCGACTTTTGAGCTTTTGGTCAGGGTATGACTGCTTTCACAGTGGAGAGTGATTTGTCCCAAGCTTCAGGGGTTTTGTGCTGCTGTTTTCAGAGCTACTTCTATTCTGAGGTGGTGTGATCCTCTTCTCTTGGCCTGTGATCTGGTCTGTGAGTACAAGCACTCCTTTCTGCCATGTACAAGGAGTACTCCCTCTCCACATCCATCACAAAGCTCTTCCAGACCAGTGCTCCACCTCCCCCAAGAACTGCCAACCAGGACTATGACCTAGATCCAAGCAGGGCAAAGCAAGAGAACCTTGCCTCTGCACCAGCAATGTTCTCCCTGCACTCCCGCTCTGATCTGCTGCTTGATTCCTCCCAGGGTGGGGGGAAGGCCTGGGGCTGGAAGCAGCTGCAGCTGGAGCTCTGGAAGCAGCCACCAGAGCTTCCTGCTGCTGCTGCCATGCCACTTCTGCCACCCCAAGGCTGGGGTCAGACCCTGCACTTCTCTCACCCAGATCCAGCAGTATTCCCACTGACCTGCTCTGTTGTCTTTGGTGTTTGTGGGTTGAGAAATCTGCAAACTGCGACAGTTCAGTGATTCAGGGCCCTGAGGCCTGCTCTGCTTGTTTGTCCTGGCACAGCCCATGTTGGGATCTGCTCTGCTCCCAGCATGGGGCTATAAACACTTCCTAGCCACCATCCAGGCTGTCTTGGGCTGGAGACCTGTTTCCCTCTGTTATTTCTTAGGTTTTGTGGCTCTAGATTTTGTTTAGAGTCATTTTTATGGGTGTTTAGAGGGATTTGGGGTGAGTTTAAGTAAGTCCCTGTTTTCAAGCCACCATCTTGGCTCTGCCCCACCAATTCCTGTTTTATAAACAAGGAAACTGAGGTTTGATGACATGCCCATGGCCACTAAAGTCCCTTCTAGTTTTGATCCTTTGATCTATTGATTACCTATATTCTTATGATCTTATGCATTGTCTACTTCTTGCAAGCAAGGCGTTGTTGGCAACATACTAGAACGTGCTTATACACACCAGGTATTATTGTATTGTCCCTCAAGTAATCTGCAGTTTGGAGTCTTCTGGGATCATGTTGTTTGATAATTTGTGGCCAAGTCATTGACAATATGATATCATCATTGACTGAATATTGATTTGTTCTATCTAGGAGCAACTTAGGATCATTGGAAACATTGACATAAACCCTGTTGCCAATCTTTAGAATTTTCATGAATTAGAAAAGCACAAAAATTTTAATAGGTTACACAGAAGAGCAGAAAGAACACTAGCTTGACACTCAGGGGCCCTGATTTGTGGTCTCAGTTTTGCCACTAACTACTATATAACCTTGATCAAGTTTCTTAATGATTTGGGGCCTCAGTGTCATCATCGCTAAAACTAAGAGGTTGGGACATGTGATCTCAATGATCTCCTCCAACTCCAAAAGTGTATGAGTGTTCATAGTTTTGCTAAGGGATAAGCCCTGACTTCTACCCCTATTCTTCTCCTGATAGACAGGGACTGTCCTTCTATACAGCAAAGGTAAGACCTTTGGCAAGGGACTTGAACACCTTAGCTCCAAAGGAAGTAAAGGCCCCAGGTTAGTCAAGGGTGGAAGGAGTTTGGTTTAGACAGCACTGATAAACAATGGACATGGTGTATAGAGACCTAAGTGTTTCTCACATTATACATAAACACCCTTGAATTATTTTTTCTTTCATTACATTCTTAAGGTCCAGATACAGTGCTATGAATACCTCTAAAAGTAGGACTGTACAGAAAGAACAAGATGAGAAAGGAAATTATTCTCTCCTCTTCTTGCTTAGAAGGAATGATTGTTAAGTACCCCCCAGCTCAAAAAAATTATTCATGTTTAAGCCTTAAAATAATTTCATGCTATATTAGTTTTTGGCTTAATCCTGGCAATTGGTTCCATCACTTCCTGGTAAATAGAAGGAAAAGAAATGGAAGCAGGGTCAGATTTTATATTCTTGGACTCAATGATCACTGCAGATGGCAACTACAGCCATGAAATTTGAAAAAAAAATGCTTGTTCCTTGGAAGGAAACTATGGCAAATCTGGACAGCCTACTGAAAAACGGAGACCTCACCTTCCCGACAAACATCTGTGAGGCAAAGGAGCAACATATGGCTGTGAGAATCGGACTATAAAGGAAGCTGAACATGACAGTTTGAGTTGTGATGCTAGAGAAGACTTTTTTTGAGTCCCTTGGACAGCAAGGAAATCCAAGCAGTCAATGCTTAAAGATATTAACTCATGCTATTCACTGGAAGGTCAAATGCTGAAGCTGAAGTTTAAATACTTGGGTCACATAATGAGAAGACTGGACTCATTGGAAAAGATCCTGACGTTGGGAAAGACTAAAGGCAAAAGGAGAGGAGATTCCAAAGGATGAGATGAATAGACAGTGTCATGGAAACAACAAACATAAGCTTGGACAGACTTCAAGAAATAGTGCAGGATAGAAGGACCTGGGGTGCTATGGTTTATAGGAGTCACAAAGAGTAGGACATGGCTGAACAACTAAACAATAACACATTGTATTCCCCAGTGTTTTCTTTCTTCCATAAAATTTAAATGATGCAGTCTCTTTTTTGTTAAATTAATACAAAGATCTCCCATGTGCTACATAGCAGTTTATATCTGTTATAGGATCATGAGCCAGTCAAGCACTATTATACTGGCTGCCTCCTGTGAACAAAGTTTGTCTTTGGCATCCTACATTTCACTTATTTACTCCTTTCCTACTGAAACAGAATTCTCTCTTCCAATCCAGAAATGCACAGTGAGCAATGACTACCCTACCTCTCACAGAAAAGTAAACAGTTTGAAAAAGTGATTCAGACTGAGCTTGATAACTGAATTGTGCTGCTCCCTGGGGGATCTGAATATTAGAACAGAATATCTAGAGAATATTTAACCCGGTGGAATGAAAGGGAATGGAATTTCAGAATATGTGAGTCCTGTGAGACTTAAGTAGCCCTGAGTACCATCATGTCCTTCCAAGGCCCTCTTTTACCCTCAGAATCTGAATGTGTTAGAACATTGTGTGTCTCATCACAGTCCCCATAACTACGTCAGTCCAAATCAAGTTTTCACTGAAGAAGCTTTACCAATTTCCTTGTCCTCTCCTCTTGCCTTTTGCCCCTCCCATCTCTTGCCATTATACAGTTGGTAGGGACCTATACCAGTGATAGAATGAGGGTAAATACTAAACAAAGTGAGGTGCCTTGGACCTTTGTTTCATTGGTATGAGGAGTGGAGTGAGTTAGGAACAACTACTTGGGACAAAAAGGGAAGAGGGAGGTATGTGCCTCTGTGACCATGAATATCTGGGAGGCAGGGGAATTTTGGCTGTGCTCTTTCAATAAGCCTGCTTCCTATAACTGCCAGCTTGGAGCTATGTGGCTAATACTGCATTTATATTAAACCAGGTCTCTACGTGGTTCTTAACCCTGGGAGGTCACAATGGAAAGACAGCTGGAAGAAATCCCCATAATCAGGAATGTAGGTGGCAATAAGCTGATCTCCATATACTCTGTTAATTTGCTAGCACACCAGGCACCAGGCCTAGAATGCACTTATCACAGACCATTCCCTCCCCCATGCTGGGAGAAGCAAGCACAAGAGATTGTGAAATAGAAATGAACAAAAATCCAGGGTCAATGACTACAGGGTCAGCTGGGATTTAACGAATTAATATAACTTGACCTGTGGTCATTGCTCAAAAGAAGCTCCCAGCCTTTAAAAACATTAGGTTAGATATACAGCTTTTGTACTTTTTTTCCTCTCTTCATGCTTTTGAAGTCTCAGACCTTTGCACATTACCTCAAGTAATTCTTAGAAGTCAACTATATTACACAAAAGGCATTTGCAGGATTATAAACCCTGAGTGTATATATACTGATAAGTGGTTGTCCAACCATTGCTTGATGAACAGGGATGGGGAACCCACTATATCTTGTGGCAGCCTTTTATGCTTTTTTGACAGTTTTAAGGGGCAAGAATTTTCTCTAACATCTAGTCTGTATTAGTTCTTTGAAACTTACTTATCATAGTTTATTCTTCCTTCTGGCACCAAACAGTACAGGTCTAATCTGTCTTTGCCCATGACAATACTTTGAATACTTGAAGAAAGCAATTATCCTTTTCCCCCAACTTAATAGTAATTTTTTCCAATTACACGTAAAGATAGCTTTCAACATTCACTTTTATAAGATTCTGAGTTCCAAATTTTTTCTCCCCACCTCCCTCCCTCCCTCTCTCCCCACTCCCCTGTGCAAGGCAGGGAGCAATCTGATTTAGGTCATACCTGTACAACCATATTAAATATATGTCCACATTAGTTGTATGTAAAAGAATACAAACAAAAGGGGAAAACCACGAGTAAGAAAAAACAAAAAAAAGTGAAAATAGTATGTTTCAATCTGCATTCAGACTCCATACTTCTTTCTTTGGATATGGATAGCATTTTCCATCATTACTCTTTTGGAATTGTTTTGGATCATTGTATTGCTGAAAAGAACTTAATTTATCATAGTTGATCACTGCACAGAGTTGCTATTATTGTCTTCAGTGTTCTCCTGGTCCTGCTCACTTCAATCATCACCAGTTCATGTAAGTCAGAAAGCTATCATCTGTAGATCTGAATCTCCACTTCTCCAGGTTAAAATGGCTAATTCTTTCAGGTGATCTTTATAATCTATGGCATGAAGACAAGGCCCTTCATCAAACTGGTCTCTATCCTCTGGATACTCTACAATTTATCTGTGTCCTTAAATTGTGGTTGCCAGAACTAAACATACTACTCCAAAGGAAGTATGGTGAGGACAACCTAGAGTGGCCTGTTCCTGAAAGTTATGACTCTCTTAACATAGCGTAACATTGTACAGCCATACCTTGGCGATATTGAAGGTTTGGTTCCACACCAACACAATGAAGTGAATATTGCCATAAAGTGTCACTTAAATTTTTAGCTTCCCAGTGCAAATAAAAGTTATGCTTATACTATACTGTAGTCTATTAAGTGTGCAATAGTATTATGTCTAAACATGTATATACCTTAATTCAAAAATACTTTATTGCTAAAAAGGGCTAATCACCATCTGAGCCTTCAGCAAAGGTTATCTTTTTGCTGGTGGAGGGTCTTAGCTTGATGTTGATGTCTGCTGACTGATCAGGGTGATGGTTGCTGAAGGTTGGGGTTGCTGTGGCAATCTCTTAAAGTAAGACAACATTGAAGTTTGCCACATTGATTACCTTCCTTTCATGAAAGATTTCTCTGTAGGATGAGATGCTGTTTGAAAGTATTTTATCTGCAAAATTGGAGTCAATCTTTTCAGATCCTGTCACTGCTTTATCAACTAAATTTATTTAATATTCTTCAATATTGTTGCATCTCAGAGAGTTGAGAGGCTTGAGGACAGAGAGAGAGACAGGAGAATGACTGACTGGTCAGTGGAGCAGTCAGAACACACGCAACATTTATCAATTAATTTTACCTATAAGGCACTGTTTGTGGCCTCAAAGAAATTAAAATAGTGACATCAAAGATCACTGATCACAGATCACCATAACAGATATGATAATAATGAAAAAGGCTGAAATAGAGCACAAATTACCAAAACGAGACACAGAGACACAATGTGACCATATGCTGTGGGAAAAATGGTGCCAATAGACTTGCTTGACACAGGATTGACACAAATCTTCGATTTCTTTTTAAAAATTCAATATTTGCAATGCAGTAAAGTGAAATGCAATAAAAGATGTCTCTGTATTCACTATCTTTTCTGCCACACTAATATGGAGCTTAGAGATCACTAAAATTCTCAGATCTTTTCAAAGCAATTCCTCTCTAACCACGCCTTAGTTATCTTGTACTTTCATCATAGAGATTTTTTACCCAAGTATAAGATTTTACATTTATTACTATTAAATATGGGAAATTGGACTAGAGAATAGGAGGGCAGCAGGAAGGAGAATCTGGCCTCATGGTTAGGGGCACAAGGAAATTTCTGGCATAGGAAGCAATGGTTTTCTCCTCATTAATTTCATCATGAATTGATACCTTTAAGAGTGAGGCATAATAGAGAGAAAATAGAGTTGGGGAAAGATCCATAAAGTCAATTACAAAAAAACCTGATTGGAAGAGGGAACTAATTTGGTACTTTAGAAGAGAGAGACTTCAGGAGCAACATTAAGAAGTAAAGAAGGGGGAAAAAGCAATTAAGGATACATGCCATGAAACAAAGAATAAAAGTTAGAATGGCTATTAACCTTTTTATCTTACTTTTCTCTTAATATAACAAAAAGCCTGTTTGTTGTGTTTTCCTTAACTTTATTTGATAAACACTCCTACAAGTCTGTACCACAATCATACCTGTCCTCCTTTATCTGATCTTACTTATTTCTACTTTCTCTTCCTTTTTCATTTTCAAAATGAAAGTTGGTTGGTTAGTTCCCTCTAACTTGGTCTTTTCAGATGAATTCTTTTTTTTCTTCTTGAAATTATATCCCTTTGTGTCTTCAGAATTTTAGCCTTGAGTGTCTCCCATCCCTCCAGAATTAACTTCTCCTGTAGCATTTTGGTCCACAGGATACTACTTATCTTTCCTTTGCAATCTTTAAGATCTGTTTGCCTCATACCTAGGATACATATCAGGCTATGGTCATCTTTTATTTCCTCTATCACAAACTCTAGGAGTGAGTGATGGCTTTTCCCAAGGTTCTCGACATTTCTACTCTAGTTTCCAGTTTCTCCATTATTGAGAATCATATCAAAATATAATTTTCTTTTGTTGGTCCTTCTATCTTTAAAAGGATGATATTATCGCTAACTGCATGGTGAGAAGTTATTAACCACTCACTCTACTTTTGGTGGAGAAGAAACTCTATCAGATGTTTCTACAATTGGGGTCTCCCATCATTAAAGTATCATGGCCAGGCCTATAATCAATTCCCCAAATCTCTCATCTAATTTCTTTTTCTGTCCATGTATCCTATAGTATACACCAGTGACAAACCACTTGTATTTCTTTCTCCATTGCCTTTCACCCAAATGCTTTACATTATATATAACCCCTCAACTTTGTGAAATTCATCACATGAGTATTACCTCATAATATACAACATCAGGTGAACATGTACCTTATATTTTTGGGGGGAATATTTAAAAAATCACCGACTGCACTTATTTCTAGTGATTTTAAGTTTGTTCTGCCACTAAAATCCTACTCATATGTGTCATTGTGGCATGAAGGTGACAATGATGTCTTGAAATCTGTGTTGAAGGAATGCAATTTCTACCAGCTCCTACCAAGTTGTAAAGGCTTCATGTATGAGCCTATTAATGCATTGCATGTCTGTTGTACAAGATAAGTCTAACTAGGTACACAGAGATGTTCATTGCTGGGTAGAATAAATGCTGATGAATTTTCTGGCCAGAACAATTTTTGAATATCATCTGCTAAATAAATGATAGAGCGGTCATGAGCTAGGTCCATGGAGGGAACTTGACAAGTTATGACATAACAAATGAAATATTGAAGTTTGTTGCTAATGGAATTGTTAAGTGGGAAGGAATTTTGCAGCTTTTTTCTAGCTCTAAAGTCCTTAGACTTAGTTTTACTCCTGTCTTGAGCAGATTTAGAGCTAGAGATGATCTACCCTGGGGCAGAGTGTGGGTGAGATGGAGAGGGTTAGATCTGGGCCAAACCCCTCATTTTACATGTGAGGCAATTTGAATCCAGGTCCTCAGAATCCAAATTCATTACCTTTTCCCCACTGTGTCATGCTGCTTCTCTTTGAGACAAACTAAAAAATAGAAAAATTAAATGACTTGGTCCAGGGTCATAGAGCTAGCAAGCCTTTGCATTAGGTCAATAGCAGCTCCATGTCAAGGGCTTTTCCCACTTACCTCAATTTCAGGTTCAGTGGTTTGTGTTGTTATGGCAACTTTTTTGATAGCTGGCTCTCCATCTTTGGTTGACTAGTTGAACATTTTCTGAATATCATTATAGTAATGAAAAATAACAAAAAATCCCTTCCTTAAAATTCTATTATTTTTCAAAAAGATAGCAAAAATAGCTTTGAAAAGTGTAATGATACTTTTAATGCAAGATGTATAGGATTCTTATCTTTGACAGGTTCAAAATTATTTAGCTAGAAAACAAAAGGATTAGAAATACTGGTGCAGAAAATGTAGGAACACCAACAAGAGAAGTGAATCTCACTCTAAAGCTTTTTGGAAGGTTGATCCAAATGTTGGGAAATATCATCTTTTCTCCCAGGTATCTGGCTTGACAGAGAGACACACCATGAAGACATTCATTTCCAGGATATGAGAGTGTGATGATGAATGCATACCTTTGGAATCCCCCTTTTTCCTCCCTCCCCCCAAAACCAATACCTTGGGAAATTAGAAAGCTTTTGAAATATTAAATCCTTTACTTCTAAGTCCCCTATGTAAAGAAAAGAAATGACTGATAAAATGTTAACCACAGATGCTTCTTTTGGTCATTCTTAGACAACCACACTACAGACTAGAATTCTAAATCAGGTTGTAACATGCCAGGTAGCCCCAGAGCACAGACAAACTAGAAAGGGGTCTGAGGATAGAGCCCTGTACAGCATCCTCTTATTAAAATGGTTAGCTCTCACAAGATTTTTGTGATAATTTCTATTATGAATATTATTAATATTGCTTTGATATTTTAAGTATTACTGATTTCCACACTGTGGTTATACCTTGCATGAAGACAGCTCCCAAAACCTCTACAACTGAGTAGAGGCTCTCTAAAAATTACTGTAGCCAAAATAAAGTTGTGACCAACTACCTGGTGATGACCCTTTCTTCTCCAGTTATACAGGTTGATCTTCAAACACAGATATATACTACAATCCTTCACAGCCTAGGAGCTAGTAGAGCTGGTGCTTGGTGGGCAAAGCTTTGAAGAATCTAGGTCACTCTCTTGCTGCAATAAAGCATTGGAGTAGAACTCCAGTCAGCATGGCAGCATGGTGTGAGGCAATATTAATCAGAGAATATTCTAAAAAAATCTTTTTTGACACTAAAATTTGAGTCAGGCTTTTTTGAAAATTAGTCTTCTTAAAGTGCATATTATCCCTTATTCAAGAATGACTAATATTTCATGTTTGAAGAATATCTCTGAAGGATGTCATATAGTTTCAAATAACCATGTATTCACGTGAAGGGAATTTATTTTCTCTTTATAATTATAGTTAGAAAAGTAAAAAAAAATAAATAAAATCATGCTCTGTTGATTACCTAAATGGCATGTGGTCCTAGGCCTACATTTACTCTCTTGCTTGGGGCCTTCTCCCTTTCTCACTCCCATCCCCAGCTCTTACCCCCATTTGATTGCATTCTGAGATCAGGGTACTTATCACAGTGCCTGACACACAGCAGATGCTTAATCAATGTTTGTTCCCTTTCTTTTTCTTTTGCATTTAGAGTACAGTGCCTTGACTATAGCAGGTATTTAATAACACTCAAGTGTCCGCGTGGTGTAGTGGATAAAGAACTGACCTCAGAGCCTGGGAGGTGTATGTGTATGTGTATATGTATGTGTGTGTGTGTGTGTGTGTGTGTGTGTGTGTGTGTGTGTATTCTTTGTTCCCGTTTCCTCATCTATAAAGCAAGGGAGTTGGACTCAATGGGCTCTAAGGTCTCTTCTTGCTTTAAATCTATTATGCCGTGACTTGATATGTTGAATCATCATCATAATCATTGTCTGCACCAAAAAAATAAATAAAAAACACTCAATAAAGTTACTATATTTGTCAATGTATGCAATACTTTGTTCTAGTAGTCCATCATTTCTTAGTCATGTTATGTTATCTTTTCTTTCAGACTGTCATTAGACATCCAATTATTGACAATAACTTCCTTATGGTGATCTTTTCATTTATGTTTTTGCCAGCTTTGTGTATACTGTTATTTTGGTTCTACACATTTTACACTGCATCAGTTCAGACATATCTTCACACTTCCCCCTGAATTAAACACATTCATCTTTTCTTACTGCACAAGAATATTTCATTATATTCAGGATACATTATTTTTTCAGCCCTTTCTCAATTAATGAGAATCCACTTTGTTTCCAGATGGTTTCTAACATAAACAATCTTGCTATCAATATTTTGGACCTCTGTTTCTATATTGTATTTTTTGTGGTTTATTACTAGTACCTCAACTATGGGCTCAACAGATATGAACAGCTTATTTGTTTTTCTTTAATAATTCCTCACAAATATCTATCTTTTCTTTCTAGACTTTTTTATTTTATTCTAAATTTAAGAAATAAAACAAGCCTTTCCATAACATAGTATAATAGAAAAAGATATTGCACATGAAACTACAAACCTTTTATGTACAACTTAATATTCCTTTGAAATATATAATAATGCTATCATGTAACTTTTTCCTTATTTTTTCTTTTTTTACTTCTCCCTTCCCCCCAAGATGGCTACCATTAGATGCAAATATATGTGTGTATATGTGTGTATGTAATTGTGTATGTGTTATTAGCATGGTGCAATGATGAGCAGTTAACTTCTCCAGTTATTTTAGATTTTATTATTTCCATTAGAAATGCCTTTTGAGGATAAATATATATACATTTTTCATAATACTTGATGGATTATCTCCCTGCTATTTTATGAATATTCTAATTTTCTTAAATAGAATTTTTATTATCATCACTTCAGTTTTTGTCAGTATTTTAATAACTGTGACATAGAAATGCTAATTGTTTTTGTAGATTTCTTTTGTATCCTACTATTTTGTTGAAGCTATTAATCATCTTAATTATGATTAAGATTAATATTGATTCTCCAGGGTTTTGTGAGTATATAATTATGTCATCTACAAGTGAGAACAATTTTGTCTTTTCTTTCATGATATTTATACTTTTAATTTTGTTCTCATCTTTTTGCATAGCTAATATTTCTGGAAAAAATGTCAAATACTATGGGGGAAGAAGGAATGTCCTTGCTTTATCACTTCCTATACTGGGAAATCTTTCAGTGTTTCTCCACTGTCACTAATGCTAGATCTTAATTGTATATGTGTACATTTGAAGGACACTTCCATATCTGTGCTTTTTTAGTTGTTGTTGTTGTTGTTAAGTTAAATGATTATTTATTTTGTTAAAACTTTTTTTCCTAAACTTACTGAAATAATCATGTGTTTTTTATATTGTTTTTGTTTCCATGATTAATTATGCCAATTGTTTTCCTAATTATGAACCATCCTTATGCCCCTGATATGCATTCAATTTGTTCACATTGAATAAGTTGGGAGTTTCATGCTGTAGTTTCCTTGCTAGGATTCTATTTAAAATTTGGAGGGCAGAGAGCTGGACATCAAGAAAAAACTACCCATAAAAGAAACCGGAGCCGTCTGGATATTAATGTAACTATGGGGTTTTGTATATTCCTAAAGTCAAATAGAAGTTAATGGATATTGCTTTAAAATCAACATAACAGTTTAGGCCCACTATAAAGGGGACATCATAAAGTGTGTGTGTTTGGGGGGGGCACGTGATGTTTATATTTGGGCATTTCTCACTTTCTGGTCACAGAAACAGGAATAAGAAGGGATATTTAGAAGCCTTGCATATTTAGGGGAGGGAGAGATTCCAAACTCATTCTTGGATTGTTCTAGGGAACCTGAGTGTGGAAACTGTTATCACTGATTCAAATGATAGGATCATAGACCTGGAAATAAAATGTGGCTTAGAAGCCATCTAGTCCAACCCTTTCGTTTTATTGATGAGAAAACTTAAGTTCAGATGACATACAGGTTGTAAATGACAGAGGCAACATCTGAACCCAGTTCTTCAATTGCTCTTTCTACTGTATTCCCTCTGAACAATCCAGACCCATAAAATGTATAAAAATGGGCTATTCACCCTCCCCAGATGCAGATCAGCATCTTCTCCACACCTTAAGATACAAAAGAACTGTAGGGAGCACTGAGACATAGACTGACTTGCTCAGGATTACTCAAACCATATACATCAGAGAGAGGACTATGACCTAGCTGTTTCTGACATCAGGCTCACAGAACCTAAACTTTGAAGATATGATACATTCATATAAATGTTGCCTACCCTGAAATGTTCTCATCCAGCACCAAAAGTTACTGTTCATGAAATCATGCTTGCCAGTGTTGTAGCCTGCTTTTCTCACTTTCTTTATATCCCTAGTGTTTAGCAAAGTCCCTGGAAAATAGTAAATATTTAACAAATTCTTCTTGATTTGACATGCAATAGGAAGAATAATGGACTAGGAATTGGGAGACCCAAGTTCCATATCACTTGAGACAATAACTAGCTCTGTAACCTTAGGTGTGACAATTAGCCTTGGTAACCCTCATCTTAAAGAAAAAAGGAGTTTGACTAATAAAAAATCTGGAAAATGATGAATCTGATGAAGTCATTTCTAACTATGACTTGAAGGAGAGCAAGGTAGGTAATTTAGAAAGATGTGGTGTGGAGCCTGGGGCCTTGGCTTTGACCTTTTAAAGAGAAAGTTCCTACATTTTATAGAACTACGGGATCAGCTCCTAAGGCAAAAAATCAGGTAGGGTTGTGAGTTTGTGTTAATATCTGTGTGTTGGGGTAAGAGGATGGTGTATGGAGAGGTGGTGATGGGAAAGAAATAAAAAAAACATATACAGTCTGATGATAGATGCAATTATGTTACTAGAGGAAGGGGCCCATTGATGAGCTCCTTTTGAGGCCTCCATTTTTGGAAGGGGCTCAGGCTGGCCATGCTTCATTCTTGGTCTGTGTTTTTGACTCTTTGAACTATATCAACATGGACCTATTCAGGTGCCTTCTCCCTGTCCTACCTGCCCACAGCATAACTAGTGGCAAGAGGGAGATAAACATTTGAAATATGCTTACTAGTTGCCAAGTGCTAAGTGGTGGGAACATAAATTCAAGAAAACAAGGTGTCTCTACTGTGAAGGAACTTAAAATCTAAAGGGGATCTAGAAGGAAGAAGGAAGGAAGGAAGCAAGGAAGCAGGGAAGCTTTTATTAAGCTCCTACTATGTGACAGGCACTATGCTAAGCATTTTACAAATATTGTTTTATTTAGTCCTCACAACAATTTTAGGAGATAGATGCTATTATTATCCCTATTTTAGAGTTAAGGAAACTGAGGCAAAAAGAAAACAAGTGATTTTCCTAGGGTCACACACTTAGTAAGTGTCTGAGAGTAGATTTAAGCTCAGGTCTTCCTGACTCCTGGCCCAGACCTCTGTCCACTGTACCCCCTAGTTGCATTGAAGGTAGAAGAGCTGAGGAAGGAGGGAGAATACTCCAAGGGGGCAACTTATACAGAAGTGAAGCAGTCAGAGGTGTCAAACTTAAGGTCTGTGGGCCTCAAGAGGCCACAAAACTCCCTAGGGCATCCAGAGCCATTTGGTCAGTCAGTGAGTGAACATTTATTAAATGTCAAGTAGGAACCTGACAAATTCTGGAAGGGATATGAAAAAATAGATACGCTGATATGTTGTTGGTGGAGTTGTGAACTGGTCTAACCATTCTGGAGAACAATTTGGAACTACACCTAAAGGGCTATAACACTGTACATACACTTTGACCCAGCAATACCATTACTATGTCTGTATCCCAAAGAGATCAAAGGAAAATGAAAAGCATCTATATGCACGAAAATATTTATAGCAGCTTTTGTTGTTGTGGCAAAGAATTGGAAAGCAAGTAGATGCCCATCAATTAGGGAACTGTTGAAAAAGTAGGGACATATGATGGTGATGGAATACTATAGTGCTATAAGAAATGATGATGGGAAGATTTATCTTAGCCAATGAAAAATGAAGTGAGTAGAACTAGGAAAATATTGTACATAGTAACAGCAATATTGTAATGATGATCAACTTTGAAGGACTTAGCTATTCTGATCAATACAATGATCCATAACACTTCCAAAGGACTCATGATGAAAAATGTTATCTACCTCCAGAGAGATAGTTTATTAACTCTGAATGAAGATTGAAGTATTTTTTTTCATTTTTATCCCTTTTTTGCAACATGGATAATGAGGAAAAGTTTTGTGTGACTTCATATGTCTAATATGCATTGTGTTTCTTGCTTTCTTGATGGGTGGGGAGGCAAAGGAAAGACATAAAATTTGGAACTAAAAATATTTTTAATTAAGTGCCTACTACACTGTAGGTACTCTGATACACACTATGGATACAAAGGAAACAAAAGACAGCCCTGCCCTTGTGAGCTCCCAATCTAGTGATGAAAAATTATTAGGGAAAAGAAAAGTCTTGTAGCAAAACTAAGGATAATCAATGGAACTTGTGATCCTTTGGTATTCACGCAATGTCAAGAAAACAAAAACAGACCCTCAGTATGTTGTGTAGCCCCTATGAGGGGAATTAGGAGAAAATAGACAAGAATAAGCTAGGACGAGCAAGCAAGGATGGGTTGCTGTCTACATCACTGGAGAAAGTGCCCAAAACAATGAACACAAATCCAAGGCATTTGGAGTCTTTGGCCTTATATTCAGATCTTGGTACTGCTATTGCTAATGATAGTCAATATTCCATGGAATGAATGAACTGAATATTTTGGTGTACAATGTTTGTGTTGTATGTAATGTAACATTCGTAACAACATGTGATATATGATTATATATGATATATAATTATGATGGAATGCTACTGTGCTATAAGAAATGATGAGCTTGATGAGTTTAGAAAAAATGGAAAGACTTGCACAAAACAAGGAGAAATGAGCAGAACCAAGAGAACACTGTATACTGTAACAGCAATATTGTTTTAAGAGTAACTTTGAGCAAATAAGTTATTTTGACTGTTATAAATACCCAAATTCACTATAAAGAACAAATGAAGAAAGATGTTATCCACATCCATAGAAAGACTTTATATACCCCTAGTAATGCCTAATGGTAGCCATCCCTAGGGCAGGGAGGGGAAGAAAAAAAATTTACATGATAATTTTTTGTATATTTGAAAAGAATAGCAAGTTATTTATAGTAGATTTACAGTTCCAGATGTAATCATCTTTTTATTGTAATATGTTATGGAAATGCTTGTTTTACTCCATAAATTAAAAATAAAATAAAAAAAAAACTTTCCATGGAAACACATATTACATAGTGGTTTTTTAAAATTATATTTTCTTGCTACATATAACAGAAAAAAATCATTTTCCATGTTATTTGACTCAAGGGCAGTGATTTTTTAGTAATTAAAATAAACAGCAAAGAAACAGATGTTAAGTTTCACATGTCACTGTTCTTATACCAAAGGAATATTTGTTTACCATCCCAAATTTCACTTGTTCTTTAAAAAGCTGGTTTTAAATATGAAAATATGAAGGGAGAAATTAAAAAAAACTTTTCTTATATGCTTACACAAAGTAAGATACCTTATTTGTATTACTTATACTTCAAGGACTTATAATTCCATTGGCAAGAACACTTCCTTCACGGAAACAGGTACAACCACCTCTACATCTTAATAGATAGTTTTCATGAATAGCTGTGATCGAAGACATTTTGTGTTTGGGTAACCAATTCCTCTCCAAATTTAGCAAGGTTCATCCTCAGACCATCCTTGAGGAACCAAGGAAATCTTCCTGCCTCAATGAGGCACTAAAGTAGGAATTTTCTGAAGGACTTGTGTAACATTGACCCCAAAAAGGACAAACTGAACATCCATTTTGTAAATGCAACATGTTTCCTTGTTCCTAGAGCAAGGAAGTACAAGAAAGTCATGGATACTACATTTCATACCTACTGTTAAAAGACATAAGGGATAAAGGAAAATGGTAGAGTATTGATTGATTTAAGTTAATTGCCATGTTCCACAGTTAATTCCTATCTTGAGAATTTAAAGCCATTCCTTACACTTAATTCAACAAATAGCATATGTGCATATATGCATGAAAGTTCCATGCTTTTTCTCTTATTTGGTTTATAATATTTCTTTCTTGGAACTAGTTCCCCCAGGGCATCTGGTGCTGGATTGAAATTCATCTTTCTTCATTTGCTGACATTTTTAGTTGTCCTTGTTATTTGAAGACATTTTTAGGGCTTGTTTGAAAATCCTCTTTATTTTGGCTTCATAAGGGAAAGAAAATGTGGATTAACCTGCTAAAATTTCAGATGTATGGCCTTGTCCTTAAGAGTCTCACATAGTTTTTTTAGTTATCTTTAGAGTTGTCTCAAATTGTGGGAGCTTAATTTGAATGTGACACATTTCTGAAAAATTATAATCAGATTCTCAAATTGTAAAAAACAAACAAAAACATTGGATGAAAAGTCAAAAGACATGAATTCTACTCCCAGGCCCATTACTAACCAGTTTGTAATGTTTAGCAATTTTAAAAAGTCATCTCTGAGCTGGAGGTGACATTGCTTCTTTTATATTCCAAGCCCTGCCAAATCAGAGTGAGAAGTGCTTCATGCCCCTTTCCAAACAAGTTCCAACTCTAGTTTTTATCCCTGATTCAAAGATATCCTGCCCACTTCAGAAACAAAAGTCTTCCCCATATATTCTGCCTAAAATATATATTCAACCTAAAACATCCCCCTCTCCTAAGACCTACTTCACTGGCTAGATTGAGAGGGAGAAGAAAATCAACTTACCATCTGTCCTACACCTAACAACCATTGGTGAAAAGATTGTTAGTTGTTCACTATAACATTGTTGAGTATAGATAAAAATAAAAATAGATATTTGTTGAGTTGAATTAAATATTGATGGATGTAGATGGTAGGTGGATGCTAGATGTAGGTAGATATACATGGAACTGAATTATCACTACTCTCATTAGCGAGATTCCTTTAGTGCATATAGTGTTCTTTTATACGTATTTCAAGAGTCTTCTGAACTTGGTGTCTTAACCAATAGTGCGTTTTGCAGATGGTACCCAACAACCCACATTCACAAATGTCTTTCCTTGAAAACAGGTGTGTAAATTAAACCTAATAAGTATTGATCATAGTCTAGACTTGTTTCATTAATGTACGTAACAATTTCAATTCAATTCAATTAACGTTTATTAAGTGCTTATTATGTGCCAGGCACTGTGCTAAATACTGGAGGGAGTAAAAATAAGACAGACATTCTATCCCTTCAGGTTGTTTACAGTCTGAACATAATATGCAAAAGAAAGCTGAAAGTGCCAGGGGAGGAGAGAACAAGAAGTATCCAACCAAGCAGAGTCATTGGACAGTTCAGAACCCTTTATACAGGAGGCTTGAAGAGTGATTTATTGCTCTCCCCTCCAGCCCTCCAAGGAGAGAGGAGAGGCAAATGTGAGAGGGAAGGTGTGGAGTATCAAAACCTGGGTCAATCTGCATGGTGATGAGATTTCAGGGGATTAGTTTATTCTAAAAATGAGGATAGAAACCCTACCAATTCAGACTGGTAACTTCCTTATGGCTCAGGATTTTAGAGAAATGCCTTGGGGTATTGAGGTTATATTATTTATCCATAGTCACACATGGGTTATGGATCAGAGATAGGATTTGAACCTTTTTTAACTCCAAAGTCAGTTGTCTGTCTACTAAGCTACGTCTCTCATCTACATTGATTATTTTGAGAGAAATTAACTCACAGACAAGTATGGAATTAAGCCTAAACAAAGAGGATTTTAAAACAAGCCCAAATGTTTTAGGTTGAATATATGAGGGAGACTTTTGTTTCTGAAGTGGGAAGGATATCTTTGATTCAGGGATAACAACTAGAATTGGAATTTCTTTGGAATTGGGCATGAAGCACTTCTCACTCTGATTTGGCAGGGCTTGGAATACAAAAGACGCAATGTCACCTCCAACTCAGAGATGACTTTTTAAAATTGCTAAAGATTACAAACTGCTTAGTAGTGGGCCTGGGACTAGAATTCAGGTCTTTTGACTGTTGATAATAATAAGTTAAAATAAGAATTAGCTTAATTGACTAACCACTTTGCATTAGGAACTTAGTTTTAACAACCTCTAATAGTAAATCACATACTAACCAGTCAGAGAAGAATAATCAGGGATGTTAGCAGAGCTAAGGTTCATGAAAGAGGAGAGAGAGAGAGGGAGAGAAAAAGAGAGAGAGAGAGAGAGAGAGAGAGAGAGAGAGAGAGAGAGAGAGAGAGAGAAAATGACTATTGGTGATAAATATGGAAGTTGCTTCTTGAAGTGAAAAAAAAATCTCGGAAAACAAGACAACAATAAAGATCCCTTTCCTTGCATCCCATTGGACCATTGCTGAAGGAGTGTGTTAGAGTTCCAGATTAGGTAGATAAAACAAAAGAATTATGAGCTATTCTGCTCTGAAAAAATCAAGAGGGCTCAGAAGGAAAAAGAGGGGTAGAGGTGGAGGATAACACAATTTTAAAGGCTCCATTAGAAGGCAAAGAAAAGGAGGGGAAAACAGAACAAAATTATTCTTCTCAAGAAATAACAGGGAGTGAGAGGACCAAAAATCAAATAAACAAACCCAAATCAGATTATTCTTCAGGATACATGTATTTTTCAAAAAGTAGAATAGATAGATTTCACTATCACCCCTATTTTTCTTATTGTAGGGAAGAACATAGAACTATTCTTTGCTATAGCCTATCTTATTTTTATTTCAGACTGTTCAGCCTTAGAAATAGGCATGGTTTTTATAAAGACAAGTTAGATGGCTGCACAATGGATCCTTATAGACTACTTAAGTACTTCAAGGATTTTTCCAAATTTTCACTGTAAATTTAGAGACTAGGGATGGCAAACACCTTCAGGGACCTACTCTTGATTGTGTTCTGCCAAGTTTGGGTCTATAAACTACAGACAGATCTGGATGAGTTTTCTCTGGGCCTAGTTTCTTTTAATATCTTTTGTATCCTGGGTATAGCTTGGTTCTAAAATTTTCAACTCAAGCAAAATACCTTCATATTAACTAAAGGTATCAGGTCTATGATTAATCAATTTAGGCAGAATGTTGAGGGGTGGGAAGGGGAGGAAGACACTGAAGGAAAAGAAAAAACATAAAGTTTGCAAAATTCCTGTCACCATCTTCACAAGACTTTTTTTTTCCAATTCCTTCCATTGCTCCTACGTGTGCACCTGGAATGCAGTCAATATTCAGAGTGGCACAATTAACCAGTGACTTGGATTCGCTGCCTCTTTTAAGAGCATTCTATTAACTGGCACATTTATGCTATCCAATTTCTCTCCCTCCCTCTCTCTCTCTCTCTCTCTCTCTCTCTCTCTCTCTCTCTCTCTCTCTCTCTCCCTGCATATTATATACACACATATGCCATATATTTATATATACATATGTATATTCATTGGGTCAATGAGAATTAATTAAATACCTGTTGTGTGCCAGGCACTAAATGATACAAATTAGGTAAAAAACAGTGCCACAACTGAGGGAGCCATGATAATTTTATTCTTCAAACTTCAAACTACCAAGGAATTGAAGAAGGGGACCACTATTCTGTACCCAATTCTGACAAATAAAGAGTGGCCAAGTTTTTTAAATGGCAGGAATTTGGTGGGAAATGACCACATCATGTCTTAATACTAACAACTGATTTTTGTGAATCTAGTTCTATGATTTCATAAGTATGGGGGATCTTCCAACAAAGCAGATCTGCAGTTTGTCTATAACATTTTTAGTCTTAGAGAGTCGTTTGGGGGGGCACTCAGAGGTTAAAAGATTTTCCTTGTTTTCCATATTTGTCTCAGGTTTTCCTAACTCTGGCCATCTATCCATCATACCAAGCTACTTTACGACAGATGAGGAGGAAGAGAGGCATGTTGGACATAGTATGCTGTTCATCCTAGATTTTAAAAGCTCAGATCTGAAAGAATTTGGAGAAAAAAATATAGCATCTCATGACACAAGATTCTACATGGCTATTGCTTCAAAAGAAATGAAATGCTCTCAAGAACAAAATTTGGGTGTCATAAAAATGATCTTAATGAATAAGAAAGAAAGGAAACCTATAAATAAACAAAATTACTGTACAGGACACTTATTAACCCACTCAGATTTTTAAAAGACAGAAGAAGGAAGGTAATTAGAGACACAGGGTAACTATGAAAGGTCACTATGGCCAAGCACAAGGACTAACTCAATCCTGCAAGAATCATGTCAGAAAATTGCACTGGACAAGATATGTTAAAAAACAAAATATGGGGGCAGGGGCTTTTGTAACTATGTTAAGAGCAAGAGTGTCTGCCTAGTGTCAGCCTAGACACTCCTGCATCAAAGACAGTGATGCAATAAAGATAACAGACTAGTGAAAGATGGCAAAACTAATTCTTTTACATTCCATTTTCTCTATCAAGGATAATTATCTTCAGACTGGGAAGGAGAAGAGAAAAATAATTAAAAGTGAATTAAAATCCATGATCAGTGGATAGAAAAGATAGCACATAAACAAGGCCTGGGTGAACAACACATTCCATGATATTAATAGAACTAGCAGATGTGCTTGGGATTGCTGATTTGTCAATGATCTTTGAAAAATCATGGAGAATGGAACTGGAGGTGGGCAAATACTATCATGGTTTAACAAAGTGGAAGGAAGAATACTTTTTCAAGCTGTAGTTAGGCTTGTAAGATTGACTTCAAATATCTGGCAAAATTCTACAAGACATTAACGAGATAGGTTGTGAGCATTCACTAAGCGGTAATCATTTTTGAGATGCCAGGGCCTCATTCAGAGCACATTGTGCCAGCCTTTCCTCATCCTTTTTTGATTTTTACCAGAGTAGAAGATCAGAAGGAATGCTGCCCACATAGTATTCCTGGTATTTGGCAAAATATTAAATGATATCCTTTTGGGCAAAATATTGACAATAATGTTTACCAGAATAGAATTAGTTTATCAATTGGTCTTAGGGAGCAAAGGAGTTCTACAGTGAACATCCTAGGAGTCTATATTTATCACTATTCAGTTCAACATTTTAATCAGTGACTTGGATGAAGGCACCAATGCCCTGTTTATTACATCCATGAACAAAATGAAATCGGGAAGACAGCTAACAAGCTGGATACTAGAGTCAAAATAGTGTTGCCTATAGAGCACTAGGAAGACCTGAGTCTGAATCCCACAACAGACTGTCTGAAATTGGACAAGTCAGTTCTTTCAGTCTCGGTTTCCTAATCTGTAAATTGGAAATACTATAAAATGATAGCACTTATCTCATAGAGTTCCTATGAGGATCCAGTGAGATGTAGCAGTACATGTAAATCCCTTTGTAAACCTTAAAGTACTACATAAATGTTAGCTATCATCACCATCATCATCATCATCATCATCACAATGTTAATTATCTTCATCATCATCATCAATTAGTGGATGAAGGAAAATTAGGATTCTAAAAGATCTCATCAGGCCAGAATGATGGGTTAAATTCCATAAACTGAAATTTAACAAGCATAGATAAAAGTATTGAAAGTCGTTATTTTTAAAGCAACTTCCTAATTACAAAAAAAATAGAATTGTTGAAGGAATAGCTCATATGAAAATGAATCTGAGGTTTCATTCATTTACTAGTCATTATGTGACATGGCAGCCAAAAGCAAATGTGATGCTAGCCTCCATCAGTAGAAGCGTCATCACCAAAATGATAGGGGCTCTCGTCGCCCTATATTCTAGGATGAGACCACATGTAAAATATTATATTTGGTTCTGAGCACCACAGTTTAGTAAGTACATTGACAAGCTGGAGTGTGTCTGGAAGAGAATCATTAGGATAATGAGAAGAATAGAGATAATGTCATACAGAAAATATTTCAGACATTTACTCTGTAGGAGAAAAGATTGGGATGGGGGTGGATGGGGGAAAAGGAAGAGATTATTATTGTCAAGTATGCAAAGGGCTATCATGGAGAAAAAGAATTGGATTGATTTTCTTGTCCTTCCGAAGTCAGAACTAGGACAAATGGGTACAAGCAGCACAGGCAGATTTCAGTGTGATCCAAGGAGCAAATGTTCTAACAATAAGAGTTATTGAAGAATAGGGATAAATAATCTCTGGGTGCACTCCTCTGGATTAAAGGAGATTAAGTAAAGTCTGAAAGTTTGATATTTAAAGCCCTTTACAATATAATGATAACCTGGACTCAGGAAGACCTAAGTTCAAATCCAGCCTCAGACACTTACTATCTGCTTGACCTTAGGTAAATCATTTAATTTCTATTGGCCTCAGTTTCAATAACTGTAAAATTAGGATAATAATAGCACCTACCTCTCAGGATTGTTGTGATGACTAAATGAGATAATATTTGTACAAGTCAGGAAGTTTGGGGTTCAAATTCTGTCTCTGATACATACTGTGTCAGCCTGGCCAAGTCATCTATCTTTTAGAGATCATAGCTAGCATAGTCTATGAGACTATGAGCTGTAGGAAAGGTGCCAATCTTCAACAGTAAAGGGAATGTTTTCACCTGGGCTTCCTTAGGCATCACTGGTCCACTCCTTCTACATGTGCTAAAATGAATCAGTCTGGCTTATATTTCTTGATGACCAATAAAATATTGAGGTTGTTGGTAAGTTTTGTGCCAATGCTGTTGAGTATTTTGGTGAGCTTTCTCATCCTACAAAATTATCCTGTTTTTTTTAGGAACTACTTTTGTCTTGGAGAAAGAAAAAGAAAAAGAGAAAGGTTACATATCCAATACCATAACCAGACTGCTATGGAGTCAGGAATAGGCCTCCTAACCTGGGAATTGGTGCCCCAGTTAGCTTGCCAGCACACTGTATATCTCCTATGTATTACTAAAAGGCCAGGTGCACTTAATTATGAATTTCAAAAGAACTTGGTTCTGCAACTAAATCTGAAGTGTCACAATGCACAAATCAGGAAATTGGCAGGCAATTTGAAAAGAGTTTAGCAAATTCCCTCTTGCCATGATCTTTTCCTAAGTCTCAGCTCGGTGTGTAATGCATTTCAACTGAGCAACAGCCACATACGTAGTAGGGAACAGTAGCTTGGCAGGGTAGGTTATTTTAATGAACACTTTAAATGAAGTCTCTGCCATCTGTTCGCCTTCCTAATTACAAACCTACAATCATCTGCAGTTGCATCATTAAAAAGTAAGATCCTGGTGACACATTTTAAATGTATGTCTGTCCCATCTTCTTTTTCTCCACAGGTTTTTCTCTAGGGTGATTTCCTTATGTTTGAGACACTATTTCAAGGGGAAGAGGAAAAACAAAGAAATAACCATGGAGAAGGAAACAGACATAGGAGGCAGGAGATCTGCATTTCATTCTTCTCTCTTCTGTGTCCTAGCCATGTGACCTTGGACAAGTCACTTAATTCTGCTGGGCCCCAAATTCATCAACTAAAAAAAAAAACAGAAACAAAAACAAAAGCAAAAAAACCCCAAAAAACCCAGACAGCAATGGGACAGGATAATCTCAGTTCTAATGGTCCATGAGCCTATGATTTGTGTGGGCGTGTGGTTCTCTCCTTACAAATAAGAATTCGCTTTAAGAGGGATTTTGCATTTCAAATTCCCCAAATGTCTGTGGTAATTTTAGCTTGCTTTAGGGATAAAGAAGTATTTAAATGGAAGCCCTTTAAACATGAATTAAATTCATTTGCACAATTCAGACAGACAGGTCTCTCTTGTGAACAAGCGGACACATTTCACAGAGTTTAACTGTGCAAATATTGTTTTACTTCCTTGCTTTCCCTCCCCATGGAATTATTCATCAGCCTATGCTTAACACCAACTCAAGAGATATGTAGGCATCAAAATAACCTGCTCAGATGTGAAAGATAATAGGATCATTGGGTTTTGAAATGGAAAGCAGCTTAGAGATCATCTGGTCACTCACTCACTAATAAAGTTAGAGCTAGGAGAGATCTGAGAAATCAACTTGATGCAAAGAATGGGGCAGTGAAAAGGTTGTAGAATGTGAGGTAACAGGAACTGAATGTCCATTCCAACCCTGCCACTTACCTCCAGGGTGACCAAGTCACTTAATCCTTCAGGGATTCAGTTTCATGACACTGAGAATGAGGGGGCTGGACTAGATGACCTTTAAGGTCCCCAGCTCAATGATCCTAGCCCCACAACCTCATTTTACACATAAGGCTTGTTCAGTCATTTTTCAATTGTGTCTGACTCTTCATGACCCCATCTGGGGTTTTCTTGCAAGGATACTAGAGTGGTTTTCTCATTTTGTAGATGAGAAAACTAAGGCAAACAGGGGTAAGTGACTTGCCCAGGATCACAAGTGTCTGAGGCTGAATTTGAACTCAGGTCCTCCTAACTCCAGGCCTGTCCACTCTATCCATTGTGCCACCCAAGTGCCCCGCACATAAGGATTAAAAAAGATTAAGGGGCAGCTAGGTGGTGCAGTGAGTAGAGCACTGGCCCTGGAGTCAGGAGGACCTGAGTTCAAATGTGGCCTCAGACACTTGACACACTTACTAGCTGTGTGACCTTGGGCAAGTCACTTACCCCAATTACCCTGCCTTCCCCCCTCAAAAAAAATTATAAAAATAAAAATAAGAAAGGGGCAGCTAGGTGGTGCAGTGAGTTGAGCACTGGCCCTAGAGTCAGGAGGACCTGAGTTCAAATCCGACCTCAGACACTTCACACATGTACTAGCTGTGTGACCTTGGGCAAGTCACTTAACCCCAACTTCCCTGCCAAATAAACAAAAAAAAAAGGATTGAAAAGATTAAATGATGTGTCAAAGACAACACACAGATTGAGTGGTTAAGCCTAGATCCAAGACTGAGTCCCCTGTCTCCAGTAATTCATCTTTGATTGGTAGAACTCAGAAAGGTCAGACAACCATCACCTAAATATCAAATGTTGCTACCCAGGAATATAGCTAAACATTTAAGGTCCTGGAACCTTTTCTCACCCAAATGAATAATTCCTCCCCACTCCCATCTCAAGCCCCTACTGACATCCCAGTGGTGCTCCCGGGATAGAATTCTTCAAGCAGAGTGATTGTTCTTTAGCAAGTGGCTATCTCCTGTCTGTTACAGGATTTAGCTCGTCGGGTCCATTTATAAATGAAGCACTGTCTTCTGCTTCATGTTTTGCTAATACTTTCTACTGCTCCTCATTGGGTTATGGAATTTTTGCATAGGTAGCTAGGTATGGAGTTATTATCCCACCCTTGTTACCCCAACTCTTGCTCTAGCCTGCCTCCCTTTGCCAGAGAGTGGGATGTATCCATTATAGTGCTTGGCACCACATGTGGGACGCTCTAAAGCAAATTACTTTACACTTGCCCTCAAAGAGCTTAGAATCTTGTTAAAGCATGACATTATTATTATTATTATCATTATTATTAAGAACAGTTATATTTATTTTGCCTAGGATGGAAACATAAGCATTAATCATTAGCCTATTCCCACTCTCATAAACATAGTCTTGGATGTGATTTCCTCTTGACCTGGCCTGATTCACCTCTCTTTAGGTAATCTAATGACTTTCAACTCCTAGGGGCTCCCCATATAAATGTCAACTTCAGTGGGGACATCCAAACAACTTAGCCCACTATAGCTCAGATATCCTGATTTCAAGTGATCTATCAACATCATTCTCTCTAGTAACATAGTCATACACAACCACTGGACAAAAGTAATATTCATGTGACAACTAGAAAACTGCGCAGGCTGTTGTACATTAAGACTGAGGGGTGTGATATCAATCAGCAAACAATTTATTAAGCACTTACTAATTATTCCTCTTAGTAGGAACTCTGTTTTAACTCTTGTTATGATCATGACTTATTATTGCCATAAATAGTTAAAAAGTTGGGGGCAACTAAGTGGCACAGTAAACAGAGTACAGGGCCTGGAGTCAGGAAGACTCATTTTTCTAAGTTCAAATATGACCTCAGATAACTAATAGTATGTGACTCTGGGCAAATTACTGTATTAGGAGGGCAGAGTTTATAATCTCAAAGAGGATCATAAACATGTCTGAAACGTTCGGAACCGCCGGATATAAGAAACTCTCAAAGTAGAAGGCAGAAGAATCAAAACATTTATTTAGGCTCCACAGTAACCAACCCATGAACCAGCAACCCCATTTTGATATATTGATCAAAAGCTTCCAGGCCCAATAAGTACGCCTTGAAAGAGTAACCAGGAGGCTACAGAGAAGCATGATTGTGTAAAGCAAAATCATGCTTCCCCCTCTATGGTAATAAGATTACCCACTGGACTGAAGTCTTTGTTCAGCTTCCTCCCGTAGGTCAGCTCTGCTACTGGCAGCTCCTGCTTCAGCTGTGGCTGTGGCTGTAACTGTCGCTGTAACTGTCGCTGTAACTGTCGCTGTAACTGTCGCTGTAACTGTCGCTGTAACTGTTTCTGGCTCCAACCGGAAAAGGAAAAGAGGATCTTCAAGCTGTCCTCTCCCCTCTTATAGAGTTTTTGACATCATCAAGCACCGCCTGAACGACCAGGGCCGATTGGTTCTTGACTTGGCCCCTCCCCCTAGCGTAGCCGTTAACACCTCCCCTCAGCCAGCCCCATGACTCATCACACAGGAAGTTGTCTGGTCCTGCCCCGGAAGAGCAAGCCCCAGCATCCAGGGAAGCTCAACGAAGCGAGCTGAGTCATTCAAAGAAAACAAAGTCCATTCTGGCTACACTCCACCCCTCACAATGTTCTAGGATGCACAATCCAATCATAATTCAAATTAAATTATATATCCTAGAACATTGTGATTCAATTATGCAGGAAACTAAAACATATCATTCACAATAAAGCAAAACATATCATTTGGTGACATTCCTAAATATTGGTTTACGATTCAAATGTGATCCACCCCTAGATCCCTGTATCCATTACATAGGATCAATAATATCATAACAATAAAACAACACAGCAAGGATAACACAAAATAAGTAAACAGAACACTATCATCATTTCCACCCCCCTTGAACGATTGGGGCTCAAAATCTTGGGGTGAGGGGTGAAGGTCTCATTTTCCATAGCTTCTTCATGCTGAAATTGGATGTAGAGATGGCCCTGCCCCCAAAAAGTCCCATTCCAGAGGTCATTTCTTTAACGAGCTGGCAGGAATTCCAAGAATGCTACATGCTTAGGCAGTCACCGGAAAGTGCAGGGTGCTTAAGCCTGAAGGAAACAAAACTAGCAACAAGGTTAGCCAAAACAAAGGACAAAAAGAATAGACAAGTATGGACTATAATTCTTCAAATAAAATCATCTCAAGTTTGGTTGAGATTTCAGTTATGCAAAGATCCAACATCAGAGCCAAACTCAGGTGGGAAATGTTTCTTTTCAAAAGGAACAAAATGAGGAAGCCAAGAGGATCCCACCCTAGGTAGAGACTAGAATTGTCCTCCCAGCCTTTCCCCAAATGTACAAGTTTTCATCCGTTAATCACACAAAGTTACCTTTCCTCTGAGTGGCTTATGGCATTTACCAGCATCAGCCATACCTGTGGAGTCTGTGAATCTATTATTATAACCTATTCACGGTAAAATATATGGTTCAGGGGTACGATTTGGTAATTATTTTCCCCTGAATAGACAACTGTTACAGTGTTGTCCTTCCCATGGGCTATAACTTCTGCAGCCTTTGGAATATCATCTGGCTTCCGTTTTACCCATACCTTAGCTCCTGACTTTATTCTATCAATGGAGCAAGACCCTTTTGCCCCTCTAGTAGTTATTTTGGGAGGAGGGTCAGTTTTCACAAAGGGTATTTTTTCACAGGGGATAATAATGACTTGAACCATCCTATCATTTCTACAAAATTGTACAGGTTTTTTACCCATATTCTGGAGTGTCACAACAATTTCTTTTTGATAATTAGAATCTATCACTCCAGCCAATACATGTATTCCTTGAGCCGCTAATCCTGGTTTAGGTAATATCCGTCCAAGATGATTCTTGGGGATTCTCATACATACTCCAGTAGGGGTTTTTCTTATCTCTTTCCTATTTAACCTAAAATTCTCTATACAATGTAAATCATATCCTGCTGAACCAGGTGTTCCTGGACTTGGTAGTGGGACATCTTCCCTCACAGTCCAAAATTCAATGTTTTGGATCTCACATGTTTGCTGTTCTCTGATCTGCAGATTTGGGGTCATCATTCTGGCTAGAGGTGTACTCCCCCCTAAGGGCCTATTATTCAAATTACGTAAGGCAATAGACAAATTATCCTTCCAATGTCGATATGAATTATTTGAGCTTAATTTTCTCAGCTGTTCTTTCAACAATCCATTCATTCTTTCAATTAGCCCAGATGCTTGTGGGTAATATGGAATATGATATATCCATTCTATATTATTCAACACACAATATCTTTTCACTTCTTTGCCCTTGAAATGTGACCCATTGTCACTTTGAATCTGCATTGGGGTTCCATAATATAAACTTACAATATCTAGAGTTTTACAGGTGTTTTTCTGAGTTGCGTCTTTATAAGGACAAGCCACTAGTACACCTGAATAGGTGTCAACACACGTACATACATATTTACATCCTTTATCCCGGGGTAGTGGGCCAATATAATCTATCTGCCAAATTTGGGCTGGAACTTTTCCCCTTGCTATTTCTCCAGTAACTATCCTAGGAAGAGTTCGTTCTTTTTCTAATTGGCATATACAACACTCCTCTGTTATTTGTTTTAACAACGCATGAGAAATACTGATACCTCGATCCTGTGCCCATCGATGGGTGGCCTGGACCCCTAAATGGCCAGCAGTCTGGTGGACCCATCTTGCTAAGGCTGGGTCATCAGTTGGAGTCGGAGTAGGGACAATACATTCAGTAGCAATCTTTGCTAGTCGATCCGCATGTGCATTGTACTCACGTTCTGGTGTGGTCAGGGTTGCATGAGCATCAACATGAAAAACTGACAGATCTGTAACCAAAGACATGTCCCATATATTTTCCCATAACTCTTTACCCCAAACTTGTTTGCCATGAATCTCCCAATTCTGATTCCTCCATATAGGCATCCACGTAGCTAATCCATTAGCTACCGCCCACGAGTCAGTAAATATATGACACTGTCCTCCTTTCTCTGCTCTGATGGCCTGATGCACTGCCATCAGTTCAGCATATTGGCTACTTCCACCTATCCCAGAACTTTCCAGAGTTCTCCTTGTACAGGGGTTATAGGCTACTGCTTTCCAATGTCTCTTCTGTCCTAAATATTTTGCTGTCCCATCAGTAAACCAAGCATGTTTCTTCTGTTCTTCATTTAGTCCGTCATATCCATTATTCCATTTCACTAAGGATGGTACCATCTGTTGCTTAGATTCAAGGGGCTTTTCATTGCTCTCAGTATCAATGTTCGCCACAGATTCATGTAGAGCAGAAACTCCATTTTTGCCTGCTCTGGACCTATTCTGAATATACCACTTCCATTTGATTATGCTTGCCTCTTGTGCATGTCCAATTCTGTGAGAAGCTGGGGTACTCATTACCCAAGTCATAATTGGAATTCCAGGCCTTAATACCACTTCATGACCCAGAGTTAGTTGCTCAGTTTCTACTAAAGCCCAATATGCAGCTAACAGCTGCTTCTCAAAAGGTGTGTATTGCACTCCAGATGAGGGCAGTTTCCTTGACCAAAAGCCTAAAGGTACACTTCGGCTTTGTTGTTTTTGCCACAGACTCCAATTTGCATAGTCATCTTGTACAGTCACTTGTAACTCCACTGGCCCATTTTGCATAGGCCATAAGTCTAGAGCTAATTGAATAGCAGCCTTTGCTTCCTCAAAAGCTCTACTTTGTTCAAGTCCCCAGTCAAATTCATATTTCTTTCTGGTGACTTTATATAAGGGTTTTAAAATCTGTCCCAAATGTGGGATGTGGTGTCTCCAATAACCAAACAGCCCTATGAACTTTTGGGCCTCTTTCTTATTGGTAGGGGTGGGAAAATCCTGGATTTTTTGTCGAGCTTGTGGGAGAATTTCTCGCAGTCCTCTATTCCACTGTATCCCCAAGAATTTTACAGTTTGAGCTGGCCCTTGAACCTTTGCGGGGTTGATTTCCCATCCTTTGCTTTTCATATGGTCAATTAATAATGCTAAACTCTCCTCCACCTCCTTTATATTCTTTCCCTGTATCATGATGTCATCTATGTAATGTGTAAGCTGTACACCAGGTAACTTTAATTCATCCAAATGTTCAGCTACAATCCTGTGGCAAATAGTTGGGCTATGAATATATCCTTGCGGCAGGCGTGTAAATGTATACTGTCGGCCTTGCCAAGTAAAAGCAAACTGATTCCATTGCTTGGGGTCTATTGGGATCGTAAAGAAGGCATTGGCCAAATCAATAACTGCATACCAAGTCCCTTCATGTTTTTGTATTCTCTCTATTAAAGTAACCGTGTCTGGGACAGCAGCATACAAGGGAGGAGTCACTTTGTTCAGCTGTCTATAATCTACTGTCATCCTCCATGTTCCATCTGACTTTCGGACTGGCCAGACAGGGTTGTTCCATTGAGTAGTTGTAGGGACTAACACTCCTGCCTCAACACATTCTCTTATAGTGTTGGCAATTTCATCTTGCCCACCTGGCACACGATATTGCCTCAAAGTAATTATTTTAGAAGGTTCGGGCAAAGTGATTGGATCCATCTTGATTTTCCCCACTAAGACTGCATTAATGCCCATTTTCCTCACAGCAAATTGGTATTTCCCTTCGGGTAAATTTAAGGTCATACCCTTCAATATGTCTATTCCAATGATGTATTCGGGAATAGGCACAATAACCACACTATATTCTTTCTTGGGCAACTGTCCAATTTTCATCATTAATTTAACTTGCCTGGCTGATATTTCAGTCCCTCCTAGTCCTGTGATGGTAATAGGAGTTCCATGGCTGAATTTGTCTGGATTCCCATAGATAAGGGTGGCCTCGGCCCCAGTATCTATTAATGCCCTAGTTACTGTACTTGACCCATTTTTCCAATATATGGTCAAGTTAATGTGAGGTCTGCAATCCAGCTTACGTATTTCCTTAATTTGGGCTGGGGCCTGGCCTGTTCCCTAGTATTCCCTTTCATGTGATTCACTTGGGTATGAAGGTTCAACATCTGTAGCATTTGCAGGAGCAGTTCTTATTTCCCTATCTCTCCTGTTATCAAGGCCTTTATCTCTGTACATTCTATATAATTCATTGGTTGGAATTCCATCTATCATTTCAAAACCTACCCCTGCTCTCAATAAAGCAGTAAACATTTCTTTCCTTGTTACTCTCCTTTGGCGCCAAGTTTGCTGGTTATTCACCCTTCTCTCTCGAGGAGATCTATCCCTTCCCCAGTCACCTAAGTCATGTAACTGTAAAATCTTATTTATCACTGTTGTAAGACGGCTCCCTACTTCTCCAAGTAATAAATTCAAAATTAGTTGTTTATAAGCAGGGGGAGCTGTCCTAATTATTAAATTCCTATGAGGCAGTTCCATTGGATCATTGTAATATTTGTCTGCAGTTCCTATCATAATGGCAGTCTTCATTACCTCCTCCTTTAGTCTCATGATACAATCTCTAAGTGAATACCAGGGTCTGTGCTCAGTGGGCCACATAGAATCAGTAGCATATCTCTTATTGCATCCCACAGCGGCTAATGCCAACAGAGTAGTCCTGCTATCACCATCTCCTTGCTGATGATGTTCCCTAAAAGCTTGTTGAACTAGAGGATCATGGCTGATACCTATGAATCTCATGCAGTCTGTCCCATCTACTGATATTCCACTGGCCCCTTGATCACTGAGTCTTACCATCCAAGATATCAATGGTTCTCCTATTCTTTGGCTGAATCTACTCAAAATATCTGTGACCTCTTGCGGTGAGAAATCTTCCTGAATTTCCCTTGTAACTGAATCTTCACCTCGGGTTTCTGTCTTCCTCCTTTGTATGGGTCGAGCCCTTGTCTGATCATTTAACCATCTCCTATTCTCTGTGTGAGGCACATCCTGAACCCTAGTAGTGTTTTGTGCCTCAGCCCCTAACATTGTCTCATTCTCTCCCCACTCACTTCCTCTGCCACCATGGCTAGGACGAAGCAGGCAGTCAGGCTCTTTCTGGGCTGGGTTGAAATGCACTCTGGGCTTTTTTGGTCTCCTGTTGCTCTTAGCCACATTAATAGAAAAGTTCTCATTTGAGTCAGTTTGGTCTCCTGCTATCTGAGATTCCCCCTCTTCCTGTGGGGTAGGAGTGCCCCCATGTCTTTCACTTAATCTCAATCTTTCGTATACTAGCCGGTAGGCTGATAACACTATCCAGCTTTGCCTAGATAGTGATGCCCCTGACTGAATCCCAACTTCTCGTAAACACTTTTCCAAATCCCTAGGATCTCCTCTCCGTAGCCTTGGTTCCCAGTTTTCACAGGGTCCAGCTTTTTTAGCCAATTCTTTTGCTAGGGAGGAATAAAATGGATCCTCCCATCCTGGGATATTCATCTCTTCCTCTGGAATTGTTCTGCTTCTAAATAGAGATCTTATACCTAGCGATCCCATCCTGGTCGCCAAATGTATGAGGAGGGCAGAGTTTATAATCTCAAAGAGGATCATAAACATGTCTGAAACGTTCGGAACCGCCGGATATAAGAAACTCTCAAAGTAGAAGGCAGAAGAATCAAAACATTTATTTAGGCTCCACAGTAACCAACCCATGAACCAGCAACCCCATTTTGATATATTGATCAAAAGCTTCCAGGCCCAATAAGTACGCCTTGAAAGAGTAACCAGGAGGCTACAGAGAAGCATGATTGTGTAAAGCAAAATCATGCTTCCCCCTCTATGGTAATAAGATTACCCACTGGACTGAAGTCTTTGTTCAGCTTCCTCCCGTAGGTCAGCTCTGCTACTGGCAGCTCCTGCTTCAGCTGTGGCTGTGGCTGTAACTGTCGCTGTAACTGTCGCTGTAACTGTCGCTGTAACTGTCGCTGTAACTGTCGCTGTAACTGTTTCTGGCTCCAACCGGAAAAGGAAAAGAGGATCTTCAAGCTGTCCTCTCCCCTCTTATAGAGTTTTTGACATCATCAAGCACCGCCTGAACGACCAGGGCCGATTGGTTCTTGACTTGGCCCCTCCCCCTAGCGTAGCCGTTAACACCTCCCCTCAGCCAGCCCCATGACTCATCACACAGGAAGTTGTCTGGTCCTGCCCCGGAAGAGCAAGCCCCAGCATCCAGGGAAGCTCAACGAAGCGAGCTGAGTCATTCAAAGAAAACAAAGTCCATTCTGGCTACTCATTTTTCTAAGTTCAAATATGACCTCAGATAACTAATAGTATGTGACTCTGGGCAAATTACTTAACCCAGTTTGCCTCAGTTTCCTCATCTGAAAAATGAACTGGAGTAGGAAATGGCAAAGCACTTTGCCAAGAAAACCCCAAATGGTGTCGCAGACAGTTGGATATGTCTGAAACAACTGAACAACAACAAAATTTGTAAAAGTTCCTTTGAGTTCTAGCAGCTGTTATGACATTTTTGAATGGTTTATGTTATTATCCTGTTCAAATTAGCATGATACTTTCTAAAAGGAAATGAGCGTAAATTACCCCTAAAAGACTTAAAGCCAATTTCCCTACTTTGTCTTAATCTCTTGAATGTGTCTATTTTGTCATTCAAATGCTTCTGGTTTACTGAAGCAGTATACCTTACTTCTAGTAGGTGTTCAGTGTTTGTTAAATGACTTACTGAGTGATTGAAGAAATTAGAAACTGACTTAATTGTATTTAGTCTAGGATGAAGAAAGGATCCTAGTTCTCCTAAGATTGTTAAATTACGTAAACCAGAATTTCCAACACTGATATCTGACCAATATCTCAGCCTTGTGTTCACAGAGGAAGACTCTGGGCATAGGGAGATAGATATAGATATATAGATACTTATGTATATATACACACACATATAGAATCTACAGGCAGGTGAGTGATTATTACTATTTTAGTGTCTTATTGAGAATTATTACCATCATAAGATTGCAGATATAGAACCATGGAGATTCTTGTATAATTTCTAGCCCAATCCCTTTATTTCTCAGATGAAGAAACTAGAAGAGGAATTCCCAAGTGAGGAAACTCCAGTTATCAATGCAAATTGCCACCTTCTCTGCTAATTACTGTGCAGTAATGAAGTATTTTATAATTAGAATACATAATTTATTCATTTTTGTTCAATTCAGCTAGTATTTAGTGAAAATCTAGATTTATTTACAAAGAGCATAGCATATTGCAGCCAAGATTAGGTCTCAAGCCCTGCCCCTGACACCACCTTAGTCCCCCTGGGTCATTCACTCAAATTCTTTGTGTCTCATAGGACTCAACCAAATGATAAATACTTGTAGATCACTTGGTGGAAGGAGTTCCTACATTATGAACCTAAGGAAAGCAAAAATCCTTCATGTTTCCCCATGTGGTTTATTATTTTTAATATCAAAGACTTCTTTCTTGTACCCAATCAAAATATATCTTACTTCTACGTTCCTTTCTTCATATTACATATTCCACAGATGTGAAAGACAATTGGCCAGCATCCATCTCGTAAAAGACCTTTCTTTACTTGAAATCTATAATTGGTTCCTAATCTTAAAACTCTTACACACATCATGGGAGGGCTATTAATCACCCTCTTGTTATCTACCATCTGCCATAGCTGCATAATGACCATACGTTCATATCTCCACTTAAGCTCCTGAGATGCTCATGTACTTTTGAAGATATGTATTTCAGGAAGTCATTTATAGTATATGGAATTGCCCTTCTGACATTGTCATTATTTTGACAGTGGATGAATGGCAAATAAAATAGGGCTAGAGGAGTCAAGAAAAGAATAAAATGTCATTCTCCAAAATGTTGGAGAACAATAATGATTTTCAGTTTTCCACAGTTCCCAGATGTTGCTCAGATTAACTTTGAGCCAATGGATTATTTTCATATGCCTCTTATTTAATGAATTGCTACATTATCTAAAGAACTTTTTTTAGTGTAGCTTTATACCATACAATTTTCTTTCTTTTTTGTATAAAGGAAAATAAGCCAGCATCAGACTACTTTCACAATAGAGGAATTCTACAATGCAGTAGTCTTCACCAGCAAGTAAAAATCTTAAGAGAAATGCTTATAATGACTCATTTAGCCTTTAAATGACAAAAGAAAAGTATCACTTGTTTTCCCTGATGTATGTGGATTAAGTTTGCCTTAGCAATAAATCATCAATTTATTAAAAGATCAGCATTGCTTGTTTTAAGGACACAAGATTTAAAAAAAAAATACTAACTTTAAAATGCGTGTGTTAAGGGAAAAAAATGAAACACAGAATGCAATAAGAAGCTGTCAAATTGGTTTTCCCAGGGCCAAAAAGAAACATTAATATCGAATAATTTTAAAACATTTTCTCAAAATCCTAATAATAGATTTACAAAATGTTTTCAGGGTCTTCTTGGTTTTGGTTTCCTTTTGCGGTAAATTACAAGGGCGTCCCTTTTAATTGGATGGAAGGAGTTGAGAAGGAAACTAGTTCAGATAAACATTGGTGCAGGGTGGCTGCTAGGAGGATAAACATGACTCATTCCACTTGGCCACAAGAATGAGATAGTTGGTACTAAGGATATGAAACATATTTTTAATGACAATACTGCCAATTTTCCTATAAACTAGGATTTCAGTGTAGTAATTTTATGTGTGTGGCTTCATTTTTTAGAGATCTTGTCAGAAGATTAAAAAACTTACTGTTAAAACCCTGAGGAACGTAGAGACATATTTAAACTGCCATGACATTTCAACTACCTTTTTTTAAACGAAAAATGAGAAGAACAAAGAACTATAATTCCAGAAAACCAATTAACTTGGAATATTTACCTGTTTGAGAGACTTTAGAGTTGGGTATATGTCCCTCCAGGGAAATAATTGAATCTACAGACTGATGATTCAAAAATATTCTTTTTATAGTCTTGAATATTAAACTAGGTGAAATTCAGATGGAATTAGGTGTTATTTATACCTGTACCTTTTGAACATTAGTAGAAATGCTTTAGTCATATTTAATGCTGACTGAAGCAAGAAGAACAATGAGCAAATTCATGTGTTATGCTTGTATTTACACTTTCATATCACACTTTATATATTGCCATGTAACTTTGAAAATTACTTCAGAAATCTAAAAGTCAGTAAAGAAAATATAAGCTGCTTGAGGTAATGGCTTTTATCTTCTATTTATTTTACAGCCCCTTAAATTATGGAATGACACAGAAAAGGGTTACACAGGATCGGTGGTAATGGAAGGGTTGCAATTTGAGGCACTGTGATGAGGATCCAAATTTATATATTCATAGATAAAATGATCAAAGTATCCCATAGTATTTGTCACCTTAAACATATGGTAAGCACTATACAAATAATGAAAGGATACATATGGAAGAGGAACTTCACATGGAAATATATGAAAGGTTGTTATATAGAAAAGGGGCCAGACTTATTCTGGTTAGCCTTGGGAACAGAACTTGAATAAAGGTGTAGAAATTATAGGAGAGCAGAGTTCAGTTCAATATAAGGCAAAATCTTCAATACAATTAGAACTATTCAAAAGGAGACTAGACCTCCTCATAACAAAGGGAATTCTTCATCACAGAAAGACTTTAAGAAGAGCCTAGCAGCCCATTAATGGGAAACACTGTAGATGTGATTCAGATTTTGAATAGGAATTGGTCTACACAGCTTCTGAGTTCACTTCATGTTCTGCAATTTTGTGATTCTGTGACTAGTTTTATAGATTTTATAGAAATTTGAAAGTGGACATGTCAGTTTAATAGTTGTTTACATCTTCTTGATCACCTTTTAAAAATGTTGTTAATGATACAGTCTGTGATAGTTTCTATTTCTTGGGAATCATCTCCTTCTTTACAATACCATGAAAATTAAATCCCTGAACACCTTTTTTAAAATTACATTATTTCTAACATGGATTTCTTCAATATGTATTAGACTAGCTCCAGTTGTTCTGCCTAACTTCACTTTAATTGCCACTTCCACTACCTCAAATATATAAAATCAGGGCCTGAGATTGTAGAATTTAAATTTGGTAATTTTATTCCAGTCAATACTTAGAATAGATTGTTCTAGAAATTTTAACAAAATGGTTCCATTTCACATTTCTTTCCCATTTAATCTTGGGATGATTTAGTTTGAGGGTCATATCAACTTTTCTACAGATTTGTTTTCCATGCCTGCACTTTTTATATCATGAAGCAATACTTTTCAAAATATCCCATCCTCTTCCTCTTTCACATTTTGGAAATGAGTTTGTGCACTAAAACAGTTTTGCTGTTCCTTGCCTTCCTTTCCAGTTGGTGAGGAGACCTAGTGTTTTCTGCATGAAGTGCTTCCCTGGTATTTTTGGTGTATTCATTGTAGCAATTCTTTTATATCAGCTAAACTTCTATAATACAGAGCATCCCAAAAGTCAGTTCAGGGAAAGGCTTTGATTGAGACTTTACAACAAGATAACCAACCACCTGAAAGCACAGTGAAGGAAATCTTCAATAGTCAGAAAAGACTCGTAGTACACGGAGAAGATGATGGTGTTCCCAGTGAAAAGAAAGTCGTAAAAGATGAGACCAGTCTCAGTTCAAGCTATTAAAGCTTGAAATTGCATCGACTTTTGGGACGACGTTAATACATGATTATATAATTTTAATACTTGATTAATAATTTGATTAGTAATAGCATTTTATTTCATCCATATCCTAATTTTTCAGCATCAACTGATTGTTTAAATAAACAGGTTATTTTAAAGCTACTAGAGCATATGATATCTTCTTCGCATGTTTATCCTTTCTTCTAGATTCTTTTCTTTTGGAGGGGGGAAGGCAGAGCAATTGAGGTTAAGTGACTTACCCAAGGTCACACAGCTGGTATATGTATCAAGTGTCTGAGGTCACATTTGAACTCAGGTCCTCCTGACTCCAGGGCTGGTACTCTACTCACTGCGCCACCTAGCTGCCCCTCTAGGTTCTTATAGGATTTAGAGTTGTTAGGAATATGAGAAACCAGACAAGTCAAGGTCTCACATTTTATATATTAAGAAAATAAGGATGATAAAGGTAAAATCACTTTCTCAGGATGACAAAAAGATTTTTTCCAGTGCTCACAGTACCTCTAATTTGTTACTGATGGGGGTACAGTAGACAAAGTACTTGGCCTAAAGTCAGGAGGAATGGAGTTCAATTCCAGTTTCAGAAACTTACAAGTTATATAATCCTGGGGAAGTCATTTAACCTCTGTTTGCTTTAGTTTCCTCAACAGTAAGATGGGGTAATAATAGCACCTACTTCATAATCATACTGTGAGGATCAAGTGGGATAATACTTGTTAAATGTTTAGCATAGTTCCTGGCACATATTAGGTGCTATATAAATGCTTATTTCCCTTCATTCCCTTCCTTTCTTGTAATAGTAACAATCATTTTAAACAGATGACAATCTGGCTAGAAACAGCTTTTTTAAAAAAAAATAGCCCTTAAGTCTGTAACCAGGTGTTTCCTATCTAAGATATTTCATTTTTAAGGAGAGTATTCTGTTTCCAGTATGTCCAATGATTTTTAGCCCTTTTTCAGAATGTGTCTGTGATATATGGATCTGATGGTTCTGAATAATCTAGAAAATATTAACTTCTTTCATTTCTTCATACCCATTTATTCCCCCATTATACCCTGTGCTCCTTTTCATGTGTAAATTACCAAATATCAAGCTATATGTTGACTGGCTTGAAAACTCCTGCAAATTTTTTCATAGAATTTCCCTCTTCCTTCATCCATTTCAATGATCCTTGTTCATCCTTTTATATGACAACATATAAGCTCTAGTAGTGTTCTTTTTTTATTTATGCTCATTATGAGTACTTCAAGGCAAAGATGACCAAGGTTCCAAAGAAATGATGTTTCTTTTGGCCTTTGGGCATATGATCAAATTAATTCCACTGAATTCTTTATCCACTTCTCTGATTAAAACCTGTGAGTCATAATTCCATTTCAACTGCTTCATGTCTTTTAGTTTCATTAATAGAAAGAATGTCAATATATATTTAGTTCAGTTCTTCTAATAGCTTATCAATTTGTTGGGCCCAAATTTTATATTTGGAGTACCAAAACCTAAATCAATATTTGCTGACAATTTAAAATTGTGAGACCCTTGGCATACTTTTAGTGAAATCAATCAACAAGCATTTCATTAAATATCTACAACGGAGCCAGGCACTCTACTAAGTGCTGAGAATACAAATAGCAAAACTAAAAGAAGAATCCTGGGTCACCAGAAAAATAAGATGACAGACAAGACATTTTCCCAAGTTCCCTCTAACTATCTGAGAAATAAAAGGCCCCAAAGAGTAAGTACGTGTACAAGTTGGGATACAGGATCATTTTTACTCTGATAGCAATATTATGCATATCCATTACCTCACAAAATAATAGTTCTGTAAGTCAGGTGCTAAAGACCAGAAAGAAAGAAAGAAAAAAAGAAAAAATGAAAGAAAGAAAGGAAGGGAGGGAGGAAATAAGCGAGGGAGGAAGGGAGGGAGGGAGGAAGAAAGGAAGGAAGGAAGGAAGGAAAGCAAATGCAAATGGCATTAACATACAAATAACATACAAATTGTTTAGAAAATGAACCTCAAAACAATTCATAAGGGATATAAAGAGATTGGATAGAGGGGAACATTACAGATGAACAATCAGATATCAAATTTTTAGAACAGACGAGGTAGGGGGAAGAGGACAAATGAAAAGAACAATGCAAAACTCAGAAAATATGAAGATAAATGACCAAGCTTGATCCCAAAGAATAGATGTAAGATGGCGCTGCTTCTTTGAAGAGGGAAGACTTTGGATTTAGAACACTGCATTTAACAATATATTTTTTCTATGATTATTTTTTTCTAAACTTTTTTTTCCTTTTTTTAAAGAAATACTTTGTTATAAAAGATAACTGTCGCGGAGGAGTGCAGTATATTTCAGGACAGTAATGCAGTTAAGAACATGAGCAATGTAAAAATATAAAATTTTATTTAAAATAATGAAATAACTCATACTCTCAAGAAACACAGTAATGAACACAGTATAAATTAACTTTAGCATCAAAGTCTTTAGAACGTTAGCTCTTGTAACATATTATAGTAACGGAAAAGAAGAAAAAAAAGAAAAGAAAATTGTTCCCGGCATAATGACTAAGATTTGTGAATCATTCTACCTTGTGATTTAGCTATAGCTTCAAAATCTTCAATGAGATTCTATTTTTCTTAAAATCTATAAGCAAAGTCCATGGTACAATACTTAACTTACTATTAACACTATTTTTACTCGTATTACAAAATACTCTAATGATTAAAGAATCTTTTAAAAATCTCCTTTAAAGGATTTCTGCAAACTGGCTCCAACCTATCTTTCTCATTTTAGTACTAAAACTTTAGAATACTTATTCAATAGCAAGACGTGAAAAGATGTAGTAAGAATCCTATCATCAACCAAGCCTAAAGTAGCTTCCTTTTCCTTCAGGATTCAAAGACAAAGCATCTCTGAACAAATCCCTCAACCTTTTTGGCCTCATCTGTTTAAAAGGTTTGGATGGGGTGGGGGTGGATGGATTGGAGGTTGGACTTAATCATCTCTAAAGTTCCCTGCCAATTCCCCTTATCTTGGAATCACAGTTGCTACTGCTTTTGAGAATAGCTATATATACTAGTAAGGAAATACTGTTAAGAAATCAAATGGGATGCTGTACACAAAATGCTTTGTAAACTATTAAAGTATTATACTACGAAAAAAAAGAATGTTCGCTCTTGGTCTATATTTACACTGCTGAGCTTAGATATCTTCTCCTTGAAAAATCACTTTTCCCTTTTAGTACTCACATAGCAGTTTCTGGAACTGCATGTTGCCTGTTTTATGGAGATTGCCCTGTGAACAAGAAGGAGAAACGTTGTGAGATGCTTTAGTTATAGGAAATCCATATAGCTGTTGTTTTCAATGGTGTTTAGATAAAAGGCATGTTTTAATCATACGATCACAAAATGGTTTTTTTCCTGAATTTAAAGTTCAGTTTTAGGATTAGAATTTATTCAGAGGTCTGGGCTCCTCGTGGTATGAAGTCATATCAATAAGCTAGGCACTGTGCTAAGCACTAGGAATGAAAATATAAGCAAAAATAAAGACAATTCCTGCCCTTGAGAAACACATCTTTTAATGGGAGAAGACAACACATAAAAGGAAATTGAAAAATGAAGTGTGGGGTAGGGGGAAGGTACTTTTCTTTGCAGATACTCTACCATGCAGGAGAATGATGATGAAGTCCAGAGGAAGAAAGATATCTGATTTGGGCTCTTCCTGTAAATGTAGGTTCCAGGAAGAATTCACTAATGGAAAAAGGGGACCATGTGCTTGACATGACACTTCACTGAGCCAGGTAATCTAGTAGTTTAGATCAGGCTATGTAGTCGGAGATATCTCACTGTTGAGAGAAAAGGGAAAAAAAAGTTTCTGAAATTCCATGTTTCTGTCATAGAAACTGGCCCACAAACATTTCTATTTGTCTGATTTCCAAAACCCTGCTTAGAAAAATGTGTCCTCTGATTCCCGACAAAAGTCTAGAACATAATGCTAAATCAATCATTAGTGAATACAGAAAGTATATATCTTGTGATATATTTTATTACTTATATACTTGTTTTAATATAATAATATCAATATCATTATTTATTTTGCTTTAAAATAGTTATGCTTGAGGTACGAAAGTGTCATATTATTTTAAGTGTCTGGTTGCATAGATATAAAACATATTGGATGGCAATTAAGTGGCTAGGAGGTTGAGTATGGGAGGTGTTTTTCTCCTCAACAGAGTCACTCCCTAGGAACTTTAGAAAGCTTAAATGTAATCATAAGGTGGTGGTCAATCTCTGGGAATTCAGATCTGCTTGTGTGAAAGCAGGCTAGAGGAGTGAGCAAAATCCAGATAGAAATGGGAGGTGTCTCACAATACTTAGATGAGAGGTGCAAGACCTCATGTATGACATTGCGCCTCTTAGTATTGCATTATTGGGGCATTGTAATAAACCCAGACCAAACTATTAAGAACTGTTATGTTAGCATACCTTACAGAAACTTATTTCGCCAAATTGATGATATTTCCTTTTTTATGATGGTACAAAGCTAGCTGTGTATATTTATTAAGATTGTAATAAAGCAATTGGCAATGTCTATTAATATCTTTGTGGAAAAGATGTATTATGTGGTTTACACCAGTGATGTCAAACTCAAATAGAAACAGGGATGAATAAACTAGGCATAAGAATCTCTGTGGGTGCATATTGGCACATTAACATTATCTATGTTTCGTTATATTTTTATTTTTTTGTTAGATATCTCTCAATTACATTTTAATCTGATCCCTGGGATACTCAGGAGTGTTGTGGGCCACGATGCAGCCAACAGGCAGTGTGCTTGACACCTCGGGTCCAGACAATAGTTATGTGAATTTGTAAATGATCATATTAACCTGACCTGAAATATAATGGCTTCATGGGAACTTGGAAGGAGGTCTCCCATCTAATGTACCAGTGATCTGTATTTGACTCTGCTATTTTACATTGGCATAGATAAAGAAATAGTTATAAAACACTTGTCAAATTTGCAGTGACAAAAAGATGAGAGAGTTATTTAAAACTTTGGATGTCAGGATTCAAAACTGTCTTGACGGGGTAGAACGTTGAACTGAATCTAATAAATTAGAATTTCATGACAACAAATGTAAAATCTTACACTAGGGTTCAAAAATAAACTTCACAAGGACAAGATGGAGGAGTTATGGTTAGGCAGCAATTATTTTCAAAGAGATATGAGGATTTACATGAGCAAACTCAATCCATATTACTAATGTGCTGTGGCAGCCAAAAAGGTTAATGTAATCTTAGACTGGGTTAAGAGGCTTAATATCTGGATAATTTAATACTGTTACCTACCTCTTCCTTCTGGCTACTCCCTTTTCTCTAGATTTTCTTGACTGCTTTCTTTTGGTTTTCCTCTTGTCTGTCTTAGCGCTCTTTTTCCGTCCCTTTTAATGGTTCATTATCTATGTCATGCTCCTCCCATTAGGTATATCCCAACACACTGACCTGAGCCCTCTTCTCCCTCCATACTCCTTCACTTGGTGAATCCGTCAGCTTCTATAGGGGCAGCTAGGGGGCCAGATGAAGAAAGCAAAGGGTTTGGAGTCAGGAAGACCTAAGTTCAAATCCAGCCGCAGACACCTATTAGCCATGTGATCCTGGGCAAGTCACATAATCTTTATTTGTCTCTTTCCTCGTCTGTAATGGGGGTAATAACAGCAGCTACCTCCCCAAGGTTGTTGTGAAGACCAGTTGAGATAATAATTTTAAAGCACATAATATAGTGCCTGACACAAAGTAAGTTCTTTATAAATTTTAGCTATTATTATTATCACCTTCATGCAGATGACTCCTAAATCTCTATCTCCAACCTGAGGCTCTCCCTTTAGCCCCAGTCATACATCTCCAATTGCCTAGTAGATATTTCAAACTGGATATTGATATCCAAAACTCAACCTATCCAGGAGCTATCAATAGAAGCAATTATATTTCCCCCCAAACATAAATCCCTTTTGAACTTCCCTATTTCTGTTAAAAGCACCATCATACAAGTTCCCAACTTTGGTGCTTTCCAACTCTTCACTCTTTCTCATCCCATGTAACCCATCCAATCTCGTTGTTCCTATCTTAATAGCATCACTTGCACCCACCCACTTCTTTCTTCTCACACTAGTCAGCCATAGTTTAAGCTCTCATTACCTCTCACCTGGACAATTACTATAGCCTTCTATTTGGACTTTCTTCTTGGAGACTTTCATTTCAATTCAACCTTGATATAGCTTGAATATAAGCTACTTGAGGGCAAAGACTTTTATTTTTGTCTTTATATATGCAGGCCATGGAACTTAGACAATGCTTAACAAAATCTTGTTTCACTGACTGAATGACAAGAATACTGCTGTATTTTATCCTGATCAGAACATACATGGGGGAAAAATATGTCACCTATGTACAACACATTTTAGTTAGGGAATTCACTGATAAACTCCAAGAGTAAGTAGAAAAGGACAACCAGAACAGTGAAGAACCTTGAGGTCACATTATGTGAAGATTGAAGAAACTGATAATGATTTTTATTATTTCCCTGTACATTTTTATATTTAAATGTGCTCATATCACTAAAGATAAATATGATATCATTATCATATTATGTTTATGATATGATTATTGAAAAGATTATAATATAGTACAAATTGGGATAAAATCCTTCCATATGTAGCTTTCTTATGACATTTTTTGTTCAGTTGTTTTCAGTAGTGTCTGACTCTTTGTGGCCCCATTTGGGGTTTTCTTGGCAAAGATACTGGAGTGGTTTGACGTTTCTTTCTCCAACTCATTTTACAGATAAGGCAAACAATGTTAAGTGCCTTGCCCGGGGTCACACAGCTAGTAGTGCCTGAGGCCAGATTTGAACTCACAAAGATGAGTTTTCCTGACTCCAGGCCCAGAAATCTATCCACTGTGCCACCTAGCTGCCCTTCTAAAGACTTTTACTAATCTAATTAAATTTCAATCAAGGTAGAGAATATAAAGGAAGATAGAATAATACCAAATCTCATTTTCTCCCACAAACTAGTTATCCCATCATTAGTAATAGCACTAATATTCTCATAATTCCATAATTTTCTTTGATTACTCTCCCTTTACCTGTTAACCTTCATATCTCCACCCACTTATATGTACTCAAAGTATAAATTATTAAGTCCTTCTGTTCCTTGCTCACCAGTTTCTGTGGATTCAAACACTCTTCTCTAATCCACAACCACCACCTTCATCTGAGCCCTCCTCATCTTGAATAAGCTTACTATATATACTAACTATAGCCTAGCCTATATAGTTACTTTAATAACTCTAGTGTAGTCAACTATATTACCTATGCACACACCTTATTCTCCAACCAAACTCCACGCCTGACATCCTTAAGCCAATCTCCTTGCCTCCTCTTGTTTGCTTTGTCTAATATATAATTTTTGTAAAACATAATTTTGTAGTCACCCTATTCAAAAAGCTTCTGAAGCTCTTTATTGCCTATGAAAGCTGCCCCCAGGTTGTCTTCTTTCTTTTGCTAGAGTGCCTTTTGAGGTCTTGAAAAGCAGCTGGTCTCCTTCCCTTGGTAGGTACTTGATCAGCAAAGTAGCAGCTAATGGAGCAGTTATAGCAGGAATGGCAGCAGATGAAGAGTGCCCAGAAAGACTTGTCCACAGACATAGACCAGGAGGGGAAAAGAGCCCCCTGAGAGCTGATAAAGCTATATTCAGTGGAGGTGAAATATCAACAGCTCAAAAATAACTCCATGCAAAGAAAATAGTTGTTAGTGTTCCCATGAGGTTTGAATATCAATACTTCAACTTACTGAATCATTTTATCATTCCTTATTTCTTAGGATTCCCTTTTCTATGTGTGAATAAGAGTGATTCATGTTTGCACTCTGGGTACCTTTTTGAACTCTCCCTTCCCCTTACTCATGAGGACCCCATAGAAGAAAGCCCAAAACAGAATTGTTCTTTAGGTAACTGAAGTAGGGATAGAATTGAAGCCCTGGTGAGCCTGTGTCTCCGAATGAGGAGACAATCCCAGATCAATGAATCCAGGGTAAATAATGATAGCAGAAAAACAGCAAGTGTCACCACCGCCTGTAACCTCAGTCAAGCAGTGACCGGCTAGCCACTGAGCTAGAACTATGAAATATATCACAGCAATACAAAGTAATTTCAAGAGGAAAGCAGTAGCAACGAGGTGTATCAGAGAAGGCCTCAGACAGTTGGTACCACTTGAGCTAAGCTTTGAAAGTAGAGGTGGGCTCTCTAAAGCAGTAATAATCAGGGAGTGCAATTCAAGCATGGGGCAGAATGCACATAAAGGCATTGAGATCAGATATGGGATAAAATGTACAAGGAAAAGCAAGCAGGTTTCTCAGGAACATAAACTATATGAAACGAAATAATGAATAAGCTTAGAAAGGATCCCTGGAACCAGAATCTGAAAAGTTTTAAATGCTGAGAAGAGGAGTTAATATATTAGCATAAAGGCAATCAGGAGCCAATAGAGCTGTTTGAGTAGGGGGATGACATGGTTAGACTTAAGCCTTAGGAGCTTCACTTTAGCAGGCATGGGCAGGATAAGTTGGACAAGGGGAACAGTGAAAAAGGGATACTAACTGAACCATGAGTTCAAGTGAGGGGTAATGCAGGTATGAACTAGAGTAGTGGCCATAGCTGAAGGAACTAATTTAGTCTTCAACCTGCTATTCAATGTCCTCACCTTTCCTATCTGACTGTAACATCTACTAGGCCCCATCACAGCCTAACTTCCTGCACACACTCTACTCATTCCTGTCTCAATACCTTATCTCATGTTCTTTCTTTTGCTCAGAACGTCCTAATGTTCTTAGGCAACTAGGTAGTAGTATTCTGGAACACACGAGAAGACCTGAGTACAAGTCCTGTCTTATAAGCTTAGTGGCTATGTGACTGAGGACAAGTATTCACTCGGCCTCTTCTACCTCAGTTTCAAAATCTGTAAAATAGGAATAATAGTCTCTGGCTCAAAAGGTATTGGTGATGATCAGATGTAATAAGATGTGTAAAGTGCTTTGCAAATCTTAAAGTGATATATAAATGCTAGCTGTTAGGTGGATATAACTCCTCACCTACCAGTGATAAGAATCATCTATTATTTAAAGCACAATTAATTTGATTCACTAAAGATAAAACAATAACATTCTCCTTGGATAAAAGTAGAGATATCGTTTAGAGACTTGGGGAGAAGTGAGCAGAGAAGTAAGCCTTGAGAAAAGTATAAGCCTTCATTAAATGAAGGACCTGTCTGTCAATATCATCTCTGAGACACATTTAGAACTGGGATAAGACCTTAGTGGGAAGTCTAGTGAGAGAGTAAAATTTGAACAAAACAGACGTTTGATCTGTTGGGTAACAGCATGGGGAAAGATGACTCAAGAATAATCTTGGGTTATTACAACCACACAAACTAAATGAGTCCCAAACGTCAGTCAGGCCAGGAGGTCTGAAAGTAAAGCTTCACCCAAAAGGTAGAACCAGTCCTAATGACTAATTGTAGCACATTTACTTCAGGAAAACCAAGAGAATATGCCATAAGGAATTCAGGCTTTTCTGGGGTCAAAATAATTGGGGAGAGTCATTAAAATTCCAAGGAGGGAGAAGGAAGTTTCCAAAAGCTCTACACAAAAAGAACTATAGATTGGAGAAGTATCTTTAGGATCGTAGTTCTAGAAGAAGAGATCTGTCTCAGAGGATATCTAGTCTCATCCCTAACAGCCCTCATTTTTTATGGAAGAGGAAACTCATGCCTGAAGAGAAGCAATTTGTCCTTGGTCATACTGGTATTAAGTGTCAGAGATAGGATTCAAACCCAAGTTCTCTCATTTCAAATACAACAAACTTTCCATTGCATAAAGGAACTAGAGAGATGAATAGATTTATCACTTGAGCAGTCAAATACAAGGTAGAATTTCAAAGCATTTATATGCACTGAGACTCCCAGGAAGGGCAGGGGAAATTCCTTTTAGAAGAGCCTAATGGAACTCTTTTAGCACCTGCTAAGGGGTGGAGAGTGGGGATGGGGACACTGACTGGACCTGGAGGCCCCAAAACAAAGAGATAAATACAAGAAGCAGATCCTAAAATAGGCTAAGAATTCTAGTAGCTTTATCAATATGGATTTCCTTTATTTAAACTTTGATCTCCAATCAGGGACATGTTGGAGCCAGCCAGTTCATTAAATTTTCAGTGTGAGCATGTACACCTCAGAAATCAGCACATGTTACAAGTAAGATGTCATTGGTTGTTTTATTAATACTGGACTTGAGAAAGTGATGAATAAAATGCTAATAATACAGATTAAACTTAAGCGTGTGTTATGAGTACATTTTGTCTTCTAGAGAATCAGTTGTGAAACGTTTACCAGTGCACTGGTAATATTATCCAAAGAATTTATGGTTGATGCCACAGCCATTTGGCAGGAAGGTATATGTTTAGAGGAAGGGGAATGAGATGATGAGTTGGAGAAGGGAAAAAATAGGGGTGAGTTTCATAAGGTCCAATTATTTAGTTGAATCTGAACCACAGACTCTCTCCTATATTCCCCTTAATTAGAGAGCAATGTAACAAGTATAGCTTTAGCTGAGGAAAGTAAAGAAGGAGAAGAAAGTTCCATCCTTTTCCTCCGTCCATTCAAATCATACATCTCCTTTAAGACCTAGTTTAGGGCTTACCTCCTCCAAGAAACCTTCCCTCATTAGGGTGCACGACATTCATTCCCTCCACAGAATTTCTTCAGCACTTGTCCCAGAATATAAAAGGTGAAAGGCCCCTTAAAGGCCATCTGGTCTAACCCATGACTCAACCAGAATTTCTGCTAAATCATTGCCAAAGTTGATTATCCAACCTTGAATTAAAGGCCTTTGAATGAGGGAGGACCCAGAACCTTGCAGGACAGCCCATGCTGCCTTTGGCTGGCTCCAATCCTTAATAAGTTTGTCTTACATTATGCCTCAGTCTGCTCCTTTTCAACCTATTTGTTCTCCCCTTTAGAAATAAATAGAACAATCTTTCTACATGAGAGCCCCTTCATTACTTGAAGATAACCATGGTGTCCTCTCTGTCTTGCCTTCTCCTGGTAAACAGCCCCTTCAACCATTCTTGATACATTGTAAGCTTGGAGCTCTTCACTGGCTTGGTTGTCCTTCTCTGTACTATCTCTGTAGCCTTCATTTGCTTCTATGTTACTTTCAAGTTATTTTCTAGCTTTCTGATATGCATACAAAACAAGGCATGTTCTCAACCAAAGATTCCTGAGAGAAGAAACTATGTCCTTTGCTTCCTATATATCTCCTATAGAACCAGTAACATGGTATGTGTTTAATAAAAACTGAAATAAATGATAAATTTCAAAATTTCAAAAAGACAAGCCTAAATGTACTTAATAGGTATCTCCTTGTCAGTACAAGAATTTTCGCATTTAATTTTTCTATTACGTTTGACATACTTTTTAAAAATTAAATTTCTTTTTTTTATTGTGAATAATCTCCAGTAAAAAGCAACATTTAAATATACATAGAAGAAAAATGCTTGTATTGTATAAGAAACCGTGAATTTATGTCATGTACAGTTTTCATTTTTCAGGAGAAAAAGGAGAGAATTTTCCTGTAGAAATTCTTACTGATTCTCGTACCCTCCAGTTCCCCAGTGAATTAAATGTAGTTCATGTCCGTTACCTTAAGACTGAAAGGAAACTAACTAATCAAAAGTCTATGGGCTCAGATTGCTTAGACCAGAAAATGCCAAATTTCCATCGTGGCCTTTAAAATGGAGGAGCCAGTCCCTGAAGTAACTTTGAAACTGAAATTATTATAAGCTGTGACTAAAAACTGTATCCCAGCCAAGTACACAGCAAATGTATGGACCAGTTGATGCAGTTGGCACTATACTAGGCAAACAAAGGTATCTCTTTAGAGAAAGGAACCCTTATGTCTTCATTGTAAGTGGAAATAATTGTAATGGGAGGAGAATGGGCATTGTTTGAAGGGACCAATGTGGATGTTCTGAGAACTGACCAACCAGCTCTGATTTTTAAAAGATCAAAATGAGAATGAGATCAAAAATGACAACAAAATGAGGCTTGTAAAAGGAAAGAATTGAAATGCTACAGTCCAGTTTGGCAAGGATCAGGTCCAGAATGCTAAACTCAAAATACGCTGAGGATGGTGAAGGAGTCTAAGTACAAAAAAGGTTTTTGTTTTGCTTTGTTGGTTCTAATGTGGAAAAGAAGAGAATTAAAGAAAGGAGAGGACCTCTGTTCCTGGGGACTGCAACAAGGATTACTGGTAACAGAGAGAAGGTGGAGCTGCTCAATTCTCCTTTTACTTTTGTATTCTTTGCCAAAGAAAATGACTTTTGGATTGTGAAGGTCAGAGTAAAAACAACTGAGAGGGAATTGATACCCCAAATAGATAAGGAAATAGTGAGAACCTAACTGTCCTGGATGAATTCAAGTCACCTGACCCAGATTGCTTCATCATTATGTATTGAATTAATTGAAAACTTGATGGGTGAGCCATAGTCAGTCAGTGACCTTTGAAAGTCTGTGGACAATGGGAAAGCCACCACAGGGCTAGAGAAATGTAAATGTTATCTTGATTTTATAAAATGGGAGACAATATAATATTCTACAAATTATAGAGTTTGTTTATTGAGAAATGAGAATACATTTTATTGCTATCCTTTTACTTCACCTTTATTTCTTCTTTTTGAATTTTTAAAAATTTCATTCTGAACCTAAGAAATAAAACAAGCATTCCTCTAACATAGTAAAATAGAAATAAGATGATTGTACATGAAATTACAGATCTATTAGTTACAGCTTGCTATTCCTTTTAAATATATAATAAGGTTATCATGTAAATCTTTTTTCCTTTTTCCCCTTTTTTCTTCCTTCCATGCCACCCCCCCCGATGGCCACTATTAGACACAAATATGTTTATATATTTTCTATATTACATTATGTACATTATGGATTATATATATTATATTATATACATTATATATATATATATTACCATTCTATACATACTTCTATTTATCAGTTATTTCTCTGGATGCATCTTCCTTCATATATCTTTTATAGTTAATATGGGTATTTATAATAATCAAAATGACTTACTCAAAGCTGTTTTTAAAACAATATTGTTGTTACTGTATACAAGGTTCTCTTGGTTCTCTTCATTTCCTTCTTATTTTGTGCAAGTCTATCCATGTTTTTCTAAGATCATTGAGCTTGTCATTCCTTATAGTATGGCCATAGTCCATCACAATCATATGCTCCAACTTTTTCAGCCGTTTCCCAGTTGATGGGCATCCTTGCCATTTCCAGTTCTTTGCCACCACAAAGAGAGCTGCTAATATTTTAGACCATATAGATTCTTTTCCTTTTCCTTTATCCCTGATCATCTTGGGAAACAGACCTAGTCATGGTACTGTGTTATTTTTAAAGAAAGGGGAAAAACAATCAGTTCATTAAAATCACTCAACACATCAAGTTCGATAGTATATACAATGTTAAATACTCACACCCCTCACCACTACCCTCATCCCAACTCTGTAAAGCAAGTGGTGTGGGTTAACTTTCTCAATTCTTTTCCTGCACCAGTCTTCTAGAATATGTTACTAAAACATTATTAGTGAACATCCATAAAAGGAAATGATGATCTTGAAGAGCCAACATGGCTTGGGCCAGAACAGATCGTAACAGATTCTCCCCATTTCCTTTTTTCATAGGTTGCTCAGCTGGCAGATCAGGGGAATGTTAAGTATGATGTGCCTACATTTTGGTAAGGTATTTGATAACCTATTTCATGTGGAAAGCATGGAATGATGTGGACCAGATGATGATAGAATTATAAATATTCAGAACTGGATGAATTACTATGCTCAAAGAGTAGTTATTAGTGCCTCAAGGTCAAGTTGAAATTCTCCATTTGAATGTCTCAGTGCTTAGCTCTGTGTTGTTTAACATTTTAAGCAATGAATAAAACAAAAATACAGATGGCATGCTAATGAAATTTGCACATAGTACTGAGCTGGTATAACAGTAAAATAAGGTAAACTGAGGCCCAAAATTCTGAGCATGATCAATTTTTTGATAAAGTGAGAATCTACCAATAAATACGATCTCAACTTCCTCAGTAAATTAAGACCCTGAATGAGGGGGACAGTTTTAGAGGTTTGGGGAGTACAGAACGAACAACAGATGGGGTGGGTGACATCATAGGGTTGAGGATAACATGCTTGGTTCCATAGCTGGAGAACAACATGATTGGTGAAAAGTTCAGTAATGAGGAGCTAGTAATACCTCTTCTCCTTCCCCCTGCAACTAAGAAGTGTTCATTGTTTGAGTGTGCCTGAGAGACCCAGATTTTTTTGGACATCAAACCAGACATTCTTGAAGGATAGCTTGGTGGTATAAAGATATTAGGCCCAACTCCCTTATGGCATGGGAGCATTCCCAAAGACAGCTAAACTCCTTGAAGCGAGAATAGAATGGTGATTAGCAAGAGAAGAGGACTTCTGAACTCAACTCATTACAGCTGAACTCTGAACTAAGTTCAGAGACAGAGACCCATAATTTAATCAATTACAGACCAAAAGCAATTAATTGTAAATAGAATTAATAAGGAAATGATACAGAATCAACCTTGATCATTTCACTAAACACTGGATGGCTGCGTCAGGCATAATAATCTTGACAGGCTAAGAAACTGGTCTGAATCTAATAAGGTAAAAATTAATAAGGATAAACAGCAGGACTTAGACTTGGACTAAAAAAATCAACTTTACAAAAGTAATATAAAGAAGCACAGATAGGTAGCACTTTGTGTGGAAAAAGATCTGGAGGTTTAAGTGCAGTGGAAGTTTTATGAATCCACAGTGTTGTATGACATCCAAAATAAGTAAATTTCATCTGGGGCTGTCTTAAGAGAGTTATAACTACCCTACCATCCTGAAATGTTATTTTCGGTTTTTGTGAGTGCCATATTTTAGGATATACCTTGATAAACTGGAGGGTGCTGGGAGAATGGCAACTGGAATGCTGCTCCATTCCATATGAAGATGGATAGATTGAAAGAATCCAGGAAGTTTAGCCTGGAAGAGAGAAAACTTCCAGGATATGAAAGCTATCTTCAACAATTTAAAGGGTTGCATGTGGAAGGAAAATTAAATTGGTTCTATTTGTCCTCAAACAACATAACTAGGAGTGATAGGTTGCAAAAGGGCACGTATACATTTAATGTTAAAAATAAATGACTGTCAATTAGATGTATCTAAAACTGGAATGGGCCATCTTGGGAGGTAGTGGGCTCCCCTTCATTGGAGGTCATTGAATAGAAGCTGTTGGGTGTGTTGTAGTCAGGATTTGTACTGAAATATGAATCGTACTAGATGACCATTGATGCACCTTCCAATTCTGAAATTCTATAATCCTATGTCTCTGAAATTGCCCTTATTATGACTAAAAACTGAATCTCAGCAAGAAGATCTGAAAAATTCTTTATTCAGGATACTATTTATACTCCCAATGGAGAAAAATGATATTTTTTAATAAAGGAAGCCCTTATTAGGAATTAATATGACAACATTTTAACTGAGACTGAATCCCTACTAAGAAATGTAAGATCTGTGAGGCAGCTAGGTGGCTCAGTGAATATAGCACTGGACCTGGAGTCAGGAAGACCTGAGTTCAAATCCAGCCTCAAACACTCACTAGTTGTGTGACACCAAGCAAATCACTTAACCTCTATTTGCCATAATTCACTAGAGAAGGAAATGACAAACCATCCTAGCATCTTTGCCAAGAAAACCCAATACAGGGTCATAAAGGGTTGGCCATTACTGAACAGCAACAACTAGATTTATAAAATTCAGGTATAGCTATAAAAATTCAAAGTTTCATTGATTGGGCATCACAACCAATGAAAGAAGAAGATAATGATAACAATAAAAATAAATCACAACGATAATGATGATGATTGTCATTACTAGCGTTTATGTGACACTTGAAGATTTACAAAGTGCTTTGCAAATACCATCCCACTTTATCCTCACAACAACTCTGGGAGGCAGACAGCATTATTATCCCCATTTTACAGATAAGGAAACTGAAGCAGATGAAGGTTAAATAACTTGCTTATAACTTGCCTAAGGTAACATAGTTGGCCAAGTTTGAGCTCAGGTCTTCTCAAGCTTCCTCAGTGCTCTCTCTACTGCACCCCCTAGTTGTCTAGAATTAAAAATTTACAATTATATGATGCTTAAAGGTTTTGCAACGTGATTTTCTCACAACAAACTTGTGAGTTAGTTATTACACTATTATTACTTCCATTTTACAGATGAGAAAACTGCGGTTCAAAATATATATATATATCACTTGGTTCTACATATATATTACTTGGTCATGGTCACATAATGTGTTTCCAAGGTAGGATACAAACACAGGTTTCCTGGCTTTTCCCGGTAACTAGACTGCCTCCTATTTTTTTTTTAAAACACCCAAGAGATTCATCTCCATAATAAGAATGTAAACAGGGCCACAAATAATTGATTTGCTCACCATTTCCCTCCTTCACTCATTAGCTGGGATTCAGCCTCCAGCTATAACATACATATACATTTTTAAATTGCAGTATCATTATGCAAGGCAACAACGTGATGAGCCCCAAGAGGAAATTAGTAAATTTGTGCTGCTCTGGTTTGAAATCCCCGTTCTATGTAGATGTGCCTGAGAATGAGGAAAACACACAGAGCCATCCTGTCAGTCCAATCTACCAGGAACAGCCTGAAGATGGAGGAGGAGGAGGGCATGATAGTTCAGATGTTCCTAGGTCCTTGTTTCACTGTGCTCTTAAATAAGAACACCATAGAAAATAAGACAAAACGTATGTTTTTCGTCTGTTCTAAGCGGTATTCCCCTGTATTGACATTGGAGTTGCCAGTAAAAGCTTATATATCTGACTCCCACTTCTCAGCATTTCTGATTTCTTTGAACCATTACACCATGAAATGTACCTTGTATAATGAGACATTCCCCGCACTCCCTCCATCAAGGGACAGTGTCGCCTCATGATGGCCGACCTACTACAGCAAAGGACTGTGGTCTTAGACCTGATGGCAATCTCAAAGGCTATCTAGTCCAAACACCTCATTTTATAGATGAGGAAACTGAAGCCCCAGATTATTTGCCTCGGGTTACACAAATAGTAAGTGTCAGAGCCAGAATTTGAACTTTGTCAGACCCCTCAATTTTATTTTGCCAATGAGGAAACCAAGGCCCTTGGAGGTAAAATGCTTGTTATACAGGTAGTATCACAGGTGGCATTTGAACCCAGGTTCTCTTACTCCAGAACCAATACTTCTTCTACTATATGAAGCTGAGTCAATAAGTCAGATAAAATCCATTTATTAAGGGGCCTACTTTAGTCACTGTGCTAAGTACTAGGGATACAAAGAAAGGCAAAAAGTGTCTGCCCTCAAGGACCCCACAGTGTAATGGGTGAGAAAGCATACAAACAACTTCATATGAACAAGATATATACAGGACAAATTTGAGATAGTCACAGAGAGAAGGCCTTAGTATTAAAGGGGATCAGGAAAGACTGCCTACAGAAAGTGGGGTTTTAGCTTTCTGAAACTAGAAAATCTTTAGATTAATTTTGAAGGAAGCCAGGAATGCCAGGGACAGTTAGGTATCACAGAGTGCCTGGTGAGGAGTCAGGAAGACCTGAGTTCAAATCTGGCTTCAGATGCTTATCAGCTCTATGACCCTGGGCAAGTCACTTAATCCTATCTGCCTCAGTTTCCTCATCTGTAAAATGAGCTAAAATAGGAAATGGCAAACCACTCCAGTATCTTCACCAAGAAAACCTCAAAAGGGGTCACAAAGAGTCAGATATGACTGAAACAAAAAGAACAACCACAACAAGGAAGACTAAGAAATAGAGATGAGAAGGAAGAGGATTCAGGGCACAGAGAACAGTGAATGAAAAGGCACCACGTTCGGAGATAGGAGATGGAGTGTCTTGTGAGACAAACAGACGGAAGGTCAGTGTCATAGAGTATGTTGAGATGATTAAAGTATAAAAAGGGCATCAACACACATGGAAAATGTAAAAGGACCCTCCTGCCTTTGTTCCTTCTATATTTCTCCACGTTATCCAGAGCCATATCCTACCTCATCATGATAGATCTGGATGTATAAGGTTCATTTTGACTGTAGCTGTTTCTATGGCCTCTATAATAAAATGCATTTATTAACATGGATGACACACCAGGCACCATTACACATAACAATTTGAACTTAATGGTTAATAGCAGAGCAGGACTAAATGAGGACTGTTATGCTTTCCCACGAGACAATGTGCATTGATTTTGTTGTTTGTTTATTCAATTTAAAAAATATGCTGTTGCCTGGATCTCTGAGCAAATACAGCAAATATATATCAATTTACATTGAAAGACATGCTTCTTTACTCTGAACCACTTATAGTAGGAAAAAAATGAAGAAAAATAAAATAGAATCCTCAGCAAGCAATGAAAAAGGTTAAACAACATTATGCGAAGAAGTAAACTCCACCTAGAATTTGGGGGCATTGTAGCTGGCTGAAAAAAAAGTATCAGGAAAGCCCTGTGGTATCTCTCTGTCTGTTTCTGATGAAAGCATTATTTCTTTTACAGATCACAGGCTAAACAAATAAGCTGGCTTGGATATGATTTTTTTTTCTTTGCATACAGTAGAATCTCATTGTCACTTTACTAATTTGCAGACCTGTTAATTCTCACGAGCCCCCCTGTGGTTTTATCCCATGAGTTTCAGCACATGTTTCAGAGAGGTTTTAAAGGCAGAGAGCCTTACAAAAGCCTCTTATTAGCAAGGCTTGATTAATTTTATAAAACATTACTACAGATCATTTGGGTAAACCAATTGTTTCTATCAATAAAACTCAATAACAACTCTACTTAAAAAACCAATAAATTACAATGTACCGGGCAGTTCTCTCCCTTTGAGTTGTACCATTTACTTTCTTCACAAACTAACATGAAAATAAACCAACCCACTAGTATAAATTAGTGAGTCACCATAGCATGTTATTTTCAGTCATGTCTGATTGGAGTTTTCTTGGCCAAGATATTGAAATTGTTTTTTTTTTATTTCCTTCTCCAGCTCATTTTACAGATGAGAAAACTGAGGTAAATAAAGTGACTTGTACTAGGTTATGCAGCCAGTAGGTATCTGAGGCTGGATATGAACTCAGATCTTCCTGACACTAGACTCAGTGCTCTCTCTGTCCACTGCACCACCTAGCTGCCCACTATAGGATATGTACAGCCTATTTTTTGTGACCTGTGATTCTGAAGGCATATTTGTCTCTAATATGAAGAGAGGCAATTAAGCTTAATAGAAAGCAAGTTTCTTGAGGGCAGGATCTATTTGATTTTTGTCTTTGTATCCCCAGCACCTGCCATGGTTTTTGGAATGTAGTAAGGATTTTGTAAATATTTACTGAAGTGAATTAAGGCTCACATTCTACAGATAGAAAAGGTTCCATTAACCTTGTAACAAGGATATGCATACACTGTACATCCCAATAAGAATTCTTGACCAAAGTTTATATTTTATGTGACCACAACTGGCTTTATAAACTTAGTGATGGCACCTTGCAAAGGGTAGGCTCAAATGAGGTAATGTATAAAAATGCCTTGAAACCTTAAAGCACTTTCATAAATCTCAGCTATTATTATCACACACAGACTTTCATACAGAGTAGAGGTGCATGCATTCACACATCTTTCCATCCATTAGCGATGCAGTCTCCAAAGTAGGGAATGTTTCCTCTATCCCCCACTAGTCTGTTGTATAACTTCAAGGGATCCAGGGCATGTCTTCAAGGGACATGTGAATACCCATGAGGACAAAAATTCTGAGATGCACAATCAAAAAAGTTTGGAGACCACTGTCCTAGAGAATCCATATGCCCTTGTGCCTGCTATTTGTTCTTTTCTTTTTTAGAAATGAAGGTGGCACAAGGCCATTAAAACCTAGGCTTGTTCTGTGATAATAGCTTTCAGAGATTAAAATACAAATATCTAATATAAAAATGTTTCTCAGAAGAAAATCTTGCTAAGGAAGGCATGAAATGAGTGGATTCAGTTTAATAACTTCTTGGTTTTTAGAACCAAGAAATCTTGGATGTTGTTTTTGTTTTTGGTTGTTTTTTTTTTAATGACCCCAGCCCTTAATGATTGTTTATGGGCAAGTTTTGAAAAGGAAAAGACACTGTAAATGAAGATTTTGCCAACATTTTCCACTTGAATGTTACTATGGAAACCATTTTTGCTGGTTAATAGGCCCTAACTCCTAGGTTTGCTAAAATAATAACCATAAAAACATATATATTAAGAATGTTTTGAATACAAACAGAATGATTTTACAAAGAGCTATCTCTATATAATGGTGTGCCTTATATTCTAATGAAAAAGAAAAAGAGTAAGTAGAAGGCTCTTTGCTGACTGGTTGCCTCTGTTCCCTTGGTTGAATCACAGTCCCATGTCACAACAGGACTAGCCATAAGACAGGATGCGATTGACGCACATCATTTGTGTTAAGAGACACTCATCCATGTGGGAGGGAGTGGGAGCCCAGAGCCTCTCTTTTGAAAAAAGCAGAGTGCTATTGTTCAGAAGAAAAAAGGTTATTAAGTATAGGGCTAAATAATAAATGGCAATGGTGATCTCTCGTGCTGCTTCTGATTCACATGATGCATGTCATACAAATCCTTTTGAAGAGACAGACATTGGTTATTGTTTTCCTTATAGAGGGCCAAAAACATGTCTTTGGACTAAAAGCATTGGGAGGGGTGGGGAAGGGGGTGTATTCCTAGGGCAGGAAGAGCCTTAGCAATACTTTTGTCTTTATAGACAGACCACAGATCCATGCACAGACAGGGACAGTGCAATTAATTAGGACAGACATGTCGCAGGAATAAAACACACTTTAAGGCTCTGCAATGGAATTTCCCTATTTAGTAAACACATTAGGCTTTGTCAGTTTTAAGGATGCCTGCTACCAAGCAAAAAATGCTTCTTAAAAACCACTGCCTCTAGCTCCAGTTGGTGTGGTTCATTCAGCCATATCAGGAAGAGGACCAAATCTCCTTTCTGCAGTTACATAGGCTAACACTGCATGATGCCAAGGCACATTCCCAGTGCAGTCAGTCCAGTGGGGCAGGGAATGAGGTGGGGTGCGGAGGGAAAGTAGGGAGACAGGAATTAGCCAAGCTAGTTGGTCATCACAAGATTAGAAAAACAACCAGGTGACTAACTGAATTTTTAACATCTCAACTGAAAAATCAGTTGTTTGTTTTGATTTCAAATCTGGAAGTTCAGCAGCAATTAGAGCCCTGGTCATGAGAGTTCAAATGGAAGTGGGCATCTTCGCTGAGCAATATGGGGCAGTAGAAAGAGCACAGGACATAAAGCCAGATAAACTGGGTTCACATCCAGGCTGTGCTCCTTCCTAGCTGTCTGACTTCTCTGGGCATCACTTATCTGTAAAATGAGGGGTTTGAACCAGCTAAATATTTCATCTCTGGCTAAACCTAGTTTGCTATGTCACCGTGGTTGACACAGAGAACTGAACTGGCCTGGAAGTGACATGACCTGGGATTGAGCCCCAGCTGAGTCATTAACATGGTCTCTGACTGAGAAGAAAAAGTAGAAATCCTTCTAATAGTTCCAGCTGGAGAGCGAAGAAGGAAACCTAACTGAGGACAAGGGCAGGCCTGAGCACCGATTTTCTTTCTAAAATATCTACATAGCAAAAATATTGGCTGAAATATTGGAGTATACTCTGATCCTCCAATTTTTGCTACCACTTTGAAATACTTTTAGCTCCAAATGGCTGGTTTCCCTCCCAATTCTCCCATGCCAAGGCATAATCAAGCCAAAGCAAACTTTAAGATAATAAAATAATAATAATAATCACTTGCTGGGGAAAGGGGACAATATTAGAATCATTAAAATTTCTCAGTTGCAAGAGATGTGAAAGGTCAGTTGGCCCAATCCCCACCTGAAACAAGAATTTCATTTCATTTCTTTTCAATCCAGTTCAATTTAACAAATATTTAAGTGTCTACCATGTGCAAGGCACTATGTGAAGTCCTGAGAATACAAAGGCAAAAACAAAACAATTCCTAACCTAGAGGAACATGCATTCTAGAAGGGATGCCTCATAGAAACAAAAAATGTCTTTAAATGTGTGCGTGTGCGTGTGTGTGTGTGTGTGTGTGTGTGTGTGTATGTCTGAGTACATTTTTTTTACTGTAACAGGCATCTTACAGTTGACAAGGCAATTGTTATTACTAAATTGCCCAGTTTCACCTGAGATCTTTAGAATGCGTTGTGGTGTGGCACCAGGGGGCATATTCCCAAACTCACACGGTGGCTCTTTCAAAGAAACATACCCCAGGTTGAAAGTACTCTGCAGGTTGCCATCCACCAAAACCATATCTCACAAGGTCCAAAGGTTTAATGTTTTCTAATCAGTCAGAGGACACGAATGATTTAAAGGAAGGGAAATGAATGAGATAGAATAGTAAGAAATGTAATCATAATTTTTTCCATAAATATGTGACACACTCTCCCACAAATACACAGATCATTATCACCGGGAATATGTTCAAACACATATGAAAAATTACACCTGAGAACACGGCACCTGTAAAAGAAACATGTAGGCAGGGGGCATTGTCTAGACACGGGCACTTATTTAAGAAACATTTGTAGACAAGACAGTCATGTGGAAAAGGGCAGACAACAAATAGACTGATTCTTCTAGTGATGTCATCATTGGTATCCCATCAGGTCTGCTCCCTGAGGAGCATTGAGTGTCACTCTCCATTGCATGACAAGTTCATGGGACAGCTAGTGTCCAGTTAGGTTTGGTCCACAGAGTCCTTGAAAGGGAGTCATATGAAATTAGGCTGGGAAAGTAGGAAGGAGCTGATTTTATAGTTTTAAGAGTAAAGGTAAGAAGTTATTTTATTCTATAAGGAATTGGAAAGCATGGAAGAGTTTTGAGCAGGGGAATGAAATGGTAGATTTGACTCCTTGAGGAAGATTATTTTGGCAAATGGGTAAGTGATTTACAAGAAATTAGAATCTGGGATACCTATTAGGAGGCTACTGCAATATTCCAAGTGAGAAGTGATAGGGACTTGACTATGTTAGTAAACATATAGGTAGAAAAGAGGATAGAGGAAAGGAGTAGATATAGAATCAATAGGCCTTGGCATCCAATTGGATTTGAGTTGGATGAGGGAAAGGAAAGAGTCAAACGTGATGCTGTGCTTACAAATCTAGGTGACTTGGAAGATAAGAGAATTCTTCTACAATATCCCCAATATGTACTCATCCACACTAGAAGTTCTCCATTTAAGAAGAGCCCACTGCCTACTAAGCCAGTCCATTTCAGATTTGGGAAGACCTAATTGTTAGTAAGTTTTTCATCATACTGGGCCAAAATCAATCTTTCTGTAACTTCCCTTTCATCTAGTCAGAGGAGCATCGACCCTTTTCTCTGTAATTGCTTTTTCCTCAAATTCTGTATGCTGTGAGCTTGGGGGTTGTTTGGATAAGAGTGAAGACAATCTACTTGAAGCATATCTATTTAATTTTTTATAACATTGCTCTTCATATTCCCTCCTACCCCCTACTTCTGTTTTACAAGCTGTTTTAGTTGCTCCCATCTAATTAGTTCTTACCATGCCCACTGCCCTTGAGAATGTATCTCAGTGGGTATTGTAGCAAGGGCTGGCTAAAGCCCACCACTGCCATCAATGAAAAAAGATGGATTTTTCTGAATAATTTTTAAAGCATTCCAGCTAATGAAAAGAGAGATGAGCAAACCATGTGGTGTGTGAATTCATCAAACAAAAGAAACTTATGATAGGTAAACAAGTTCATAGCTAATAATAAAAACAGATAAATCAATGTTTACATTATGTAAAGAGAAGAGTCAAAAGTCTTTTAGAAGTTTCACTTCATCTGATAAAGAATATTGATGACTAAAACTATGAGGCAAGATTAAAATAATGTACCTCAGAGGCCAGCTCCCTCAACTTACCTATAAGGAACTGAGGCCCAGAGACATTAAATGACTTATTCAAAGTAATACAGTAACAGAGCCAGAATTCAAATGTAGGACATTTGTCTCCTCTGATTTCAAATCTAGCTCACTTTCCACAGTATCATGCTGTCCTGTGAAGAAAAAGTGGTAGGAAGAGGATGAAGCAAATTCCTATTTCCTAGAAAGGGATGCCATAGATAAAAGACTTTCAAAGAAAAAAAAGTGGAGGAATGAAAAAATGAATACAGGTGATTCAGAATCACATCATATCTGGAATGGGAAAGGGAAAATAAAAGGCTATTTTAAAAAGAAATTTAACATTGCATTTTATTTTATATTCTACAAAGGCAGAAAATATATGATCAAAGACCAAGAAAGAGAATCAGAGTCCAGGTCATCCTAGAAGAGGGATGAAATCGTCCAAGAGAAGAACTGGATTGACATTTCTTGGACCAGCGTACCAAAAAACAAATGAAGTTTATTCAGAGAATGAGGTAGGATGAAGAAAGTCTGAGGGGAAGGAGGCAGAAAGAATGGAGAGGCTGAGCCACACTTTTACCCAGACTGAGTAAAGAAAATGTAAAAAATACAGAATATCAATAAAAGCAAGATCAAGGAATCTAGGCTTTGGTTGGATGGCAGAAACTATGAGAATAAATAAGAGGAGACTAAAAGACTCCATGAGAATAAATAGAAATATAAGTATAAGTAGGAAGAAACACATTGACATGACACATGCAAAATAAAAAAAAAATCAGGGACCAAATGTTGATTTTTAAAAGCAAAATACCTTAATTTGATAGAGGAGACACAAACTTAAAAGAAAAAAAATCTCTTGAATGATAATGGTCTAAACTCACCAATAAGAGAGTCAGAATAGATTAGCATTCAATCCATCAAAAAAACATTTATTACGCAACTATGACATGCAATTAACCATGAATAAAAATATATGATAAATATAAGGTAGAGTAGTTTAGAAGGTAAAGCATTAGTCATTTGGAGGTTAAAGTAAAGCTTCACATTGAAGGGGAATTCTGTGAGGCAGAGGTGAAAAGGCAATACATTTCTAGCATGGGGGATAAAAATGACACAAAAATGCAAGACGAAATAGTTTATGTAAGGACAAAGAAAAAAGTATATGAATTATAGGGTGTGGAAGTAGGAATGGAATGAGGCTGGAAAAGCAAGTTTAGGACATGAAAGACTTCAAAACTTGAATGGAGGAGTTTGTATTTGATCCAAAAAGCAATAGGGATCCAATGTAATCTATTAATTGGGAGAGTAACATGAACAGATGTGGCCTTAAGTAAAATCACTTTTGCAGCAGTGTGAAAGATGGACTGGAGTCAGAAAGGGGAGAATGAGAGAGAAGAGAGAGAGAGAGAGAGAGAGAGAGAGAGAGAGAGAGAGAGAGATCTTAATTAGAAGGCTGGTGCAATAATCTAAGTGGAAAATGATAGGAAACTGAACTAAGATGGTGGCTGTGTAAGGAGAGATAAAGAGTCAGATATGAAAGATTTTGTAGAGGTACGGAATGTAGGGTTTCAAGATTTAATAACTGTTTGCATATGTTGGTGAAGGAGAGTAATGAGTCAAGGTCAAAGCTGAGTTGATGAGCCAAGGAGACTAGAAGAATAGTGGTACCTTCTCTAGAAATAGGGAAGTTTGGGAAAGGCTTACTGTTTGTGGGGAAAGATGTGTTTAGTTTAGACATGTTGAATTGGAGGTGTTTCTATGACATCCAGTTTAAAATGTTCAGTAGGCAATGGATGATGAAACTTAGTCATCTCTATAGAGAGATGATTATTAAACCCAAGAGTGTTGATTATGTCTCCAAGCAAGAGTATAGAAGGATAAAAAAGCAGATACACTCAGGTACACTTTGGGTACACTCATATTTAGAGGGCAGGATATAGATGATAAGCCAACAAAAACGATAGAGTAGGAGAGCTTCAATGGGTGACAGGAGAACCCATAGAAACTAGTGGAACAAAATAGAGAGGAAGAAGTATCCAAGAGGAGAGGTAATCAACAGTGTTAAATTCAGCAGGCTGAAAAGAGTGAGTACTGACAGAAGACCATCAAATTTGGCATTGAAGAGACCCTTGGTAACAGAGTGATGAGATCAGAAGTTAGACTGCAATTGAGAAGTGAGTGAGAGAAAAGAAAGTGGAGAAAACATGTGTAAACAGTTTCCCCCCCTAGGATTCTGGATAAGAAAGGGAGAAGAAATGTAGGGTGAACAGTGTATGATATGGTATGCTTTAGAAGTTTTTCTTTTTTTTTCAAGAAAGAGGAGGAGACTTGGGAATGTTTGAAGGCAGAAAGAAGGGAACAATAGATATGGATAGGTTATACATAACCAAATTGGGTCAAGATTCAAAAGGGAGTAAAGTAAACACAAGGCAGGGGCAATGGCATGATAAAATATTGAAAGGGGTAGAGAGATTCTAGGTTGAAATAAAAGCAACAAATTGATTTATGATGTTCCTTCTGCTGAGGCCTCATTTTATTGTTCATTTTTGCTGAAGAGAGACAGCAAAACTGAGATGCTAAAAAATGATTTGGCTACCTATGCAAAATATAAAACATTTAAATTAATGAAATAAAATAATTCAATCTCAGAAAGAAGAATTCACCTCATCACATAAAAACTTTCAAATTAAAAAGAAAAAAAACACCTAAACAAAATTGTTCTCAAGAATAGAGAAGGCACTCTACCAAAACTCCTTTTATGAGATAAATAAGGTATTAATAGCCAAAACAGAGTGATATAAAAGAATAGAGGATCAATCAATGAAGAAACATTACTGCTACCCGCCTTATAAGCCAGGTACTCTGCTAAGTGCTGGGGATAGAAAAAGAGGTCAAAGACAGTCCTGGCCTTCAAAGAGTTTACATTCTAATGGGGCAAAGAACATACAAACAAATATATAGAAGGGATGTTATATACAGGATAAATGGGAAATAATTAACTGAGAAAAGGTGCTAATTAAGAGAGGTTGGCAAAGTCTTCCTTTAAAAGCCAGAGAAGTCAGTAGGCAGAGTTGAGGAGGGAAAGCATTTCAGGCATGGGAGATAGCCAGAGGAAATGTTTGGAACTAAGAAACAGAGTATCTTGTTTGTGGAACAGCCAGGAGGCCAGTGTTCCTGGATTGAAGAATAGGTGGCAGGGAGTAAGGTGTAAGAAGACTGGAGAGGTAGGAAAGACTTAGGTTATGAAGATCTTTGAATGACAAATAGAGCATTTTGTATTTGCTCTTGGAGGTGATAGCAACCACTGGAGTTTATCGAGTATGGGGGTGATATGGTCAGACCTGTGCTTTAGTGAAATCATTTTAGTGACTGAATGGTGAATAGAATGGTGTAGGGAGAGACTTGAGGCTGGCAGGTCCTCCAGCAAGCCATTGCAAAAGTCCAGTCAATAAAATCAGGTCAAATATAACATTGTTGTGAATTACTAACTCAAAACACACATCTTTCTTTTCCATAAACAAAACACACCAAAAGATGCTCATCCTGTTTTCCTCACTATATTGGACAATTATTCTTAACTGCTGTTTTTGGTATTGTTTTCTAGTGAAAATATACAATGTGGAGGTTGGGGAGAAGGGGGGTAATCAGATAGATAAATCAAAATAAAATGTCTTTAACGTGATGAATTATAGAGGAGACTTTAAAGTTGTTCTGGAATTTGATGATCCAGTTTGCACTGAAAATCACTGTTAAAGAAATTAAATTTCTAGTTCCATTTCTTAGTCATAGCAAAGAATAAAATAGGGAGGGGAGATAAATGCATGTTAAAAGCATTCCCTACTGTGATGGAAGAGATCCAGTGCAGAGTCCAAACTGAAGAAAGATTCCCCTATGTCTGGTTGCTGTTTTTGTTGTGTTTGTCCTTTGTTTTCAAAGAGAACCATGACATCAGGGAAAAGATGACATGACTTGCAGGTGACTTTGATTTGAGTGAGGGAGGGCTGTGCAAGGTCACCAGCCTCACTTTCTCCTCTGGATACAGAAAGCCATCTGGATCCAGTGACCTGATATTCATCAGGATGACTGGAGATGGCTGGCGAGACCCTGCAAATGCTTCTGATAATGGATGACATCACTGTGGCTGCATCAAGCCATGGGATACGGTAGACCCCCTTGCAAGATATCCAAGAGTTTGGTCTAGTCATCCTCACAAGAAAAAAACAAGTAGATAAAATGTCTGTTGCTCAGATTAGAACATGCAAATAGTTGGACAATCTTGTCTGTGTGTGCTTGTGTGTGTGTGTGTGTGTGTGTGTGTGCACGCACGCAGCTGGGATAAACAGTAGAAATGAACAATGAGTTTGGCCCAGAATTAAATAAGAGGAAGAGAATGGGCTGGATTCTTTAAGGAGCACAAACTTTTCTCCAAAGCAAAGGCTCATGAAATTTCATTAGATGGCCATGAAACATAGAAGACAGTAGTCTCCTAAGAAGTGAATGTGAGTACTACTCAGAGGGCAATGGAGAGGCCTATTGTAGGTATAACATGTAAGTACAGGATATAAAAGATAATTTACATGACCAAAAGTGATGGGATAGTTATAGAACAGATGGAAAATCCAAGAGAACCACCGGCTTTCCTTTAATATCAGGAGAAAATGAAAAAGAGACCTAGAACATTGGGTGAACTCATGGAAAAACATGAATGGCTTAGAATCTGGGTGATCTGGGAATCAAGCAAATTCATGAGCTCACAGCTTCATTTGATTTGATATTGGCATATCAGCTGGGTATCCCTATAGCATCTGAAATGCCACATACATAAAACTGAACTCATCTCAACTTTGTGAACTTCTCTAAAACCCCATAATACCTTTTCCAATCCACTGAGTTTTCTTCATCCTCATACTCTATTATTGTTTTTCTTAAACTATATGCTTCCAGTAGTTTCCCCTCAATTTTAAACATTTGTCTCCATATTTCTATTACATCCCTATTTTTGTCTTCCTCTCTGTAGGTTACTCTGACTTATTTTATCAAGAATTTTCCAAAGTTTACTGTAAGATGTATGCCTTGGTACAAAGTCTAACTATTTAAAATTTAGCTATTCCATTTATGTGATATAAATTTAAAATTCACAAAATCTCAGCATTAGCATTCTTTAGGGATTTAAACCTCAACATTCAAATGCGTCATCTATCCTGTCCCTGGTCACTTATTTCTCTTCCATAGATTTCCTTTTTGATATATGAGGATAATAAAAACCCATCCCTTGCATAATTTAGAAGGGGAAAAAGTGATATCAGTGAGATGGGAACAGGTGTTGGATGAGAGCAGGGTATATTTATTGGTGAAATAAACATAAGACTGTGTAAGTCAACTCTGCCTTATGTCTCCCTGAGCTCTCTCCTGTGAATTCTCTTTTGTATTTTTAAATTCCAAATCAGGAGAGCTCATCAAATAGGTTCTGTCCACATTCATCTGGCTCTTGGTTTTATCTTGTTTTCTCTTCCAGCCTCTGAAAAAATATGCTCCCTGAAAGAAGGCTTTTCTCAATAGGGGGACTAGTTCTCTTGCAGGGGATGCAGTCACTGGCACTCCCCTAAAGGGACAGTATAGTTATTCTTTCTGAGTCACTTGATTTACTGCTTGGCTGCGGGTCTGGTGGGTCCCAGCCAGATTTGCAGAGTTCTGTTCTCCAGAACAACAGCTTTCTCCCCATACCACAACTGAACTACTTCCTATTGTTGTTGGTTGTTGTCTTGTTTTTTGTTCCCCCTGCTCTGGTAGTCACCACTAAAGCTGGGGCCCAAACTTGACCTGAAGAGCTAACAAAGGCATTAGTGATGGAACCAATTAAGAGATGAGGATATCATTTACATGTCTTTGTTCTCTTTCCAGGTCATCTAGGAGTCACTGGGCTACAACTAGAAAAGAATCAATGTCTCCTTTTTGGCTCAAATCCAGACTCCCTACTTCCCCAATTGGGAAGTGGCCTGAGGCTAATGAGGTTTACCACTTGTCACAGGACATTGGTGCCCCTGCTGGGGAGGGAAGAAGTATCATCAACAGATAGATAACTGTGTAATAAGCATCTCCCCTAAGTGTGTGGCACACTGGAAAGAACACTGGAGTCAGAGGAACTCGTTATATAGCCTGTCTCTGATGACTACTATCTACGTGACTTTGAACAGATGTGGCCTTAAGTAAAATCACTTTTGCAGCAGTGTGAAAGATGGACTGGAGTCAGAAAGGGATTGTGCAAAAAGATGTGGGTGGAGCAATATGATAAAAATAGAAAGAGTAGAATATAATAATATAATATAATAATAATAATATAATAAGAGTAGAATATAATAATGGGATATTATATGTGTCTATATAAAATAAAACAATAGAAAGAATACTGGATTTGGAGTCAGATGACCTAGACTAGAATTTTGATTCTGCTATCTATTACGTGAATCCAGAAAAGTCCATTTAATATTTGGGTTTCATTTTCCTTATCATGTGGAGTCTGGAGAAGTTCATTTCTAAGGTCCTTCAAATTACGAATCTTCTGATTCTATAATGAATCTTCAGAAGGAAGCCAAAGAGACAGACCAGAGGAGAGGGAAAATGCAGTGTCAGTACATAGTAGTACTCTCACCTTTGGGAATGAATGGAAACAGCAAAAGCAATGTATGACTCATCATATTAACTAGGGTTGCCTGCTACTGTTGCCCAAATATGCCTGATTTTTAACATTTTTCAGAGACAGCCACTGTACAAGTTGACCACTGGCCAGTTTCACATCTCTACATTCCTATTGGGCATCTCAAAATGAATTGCCCATAGACATCAGAAATGGAACACATCTAAAACTGAACTCATCAGCATTCCCTCCAAGCCTCCCCTTTCCAAGCTTCCCTTGACTGTTAAAGATACGGTTGAACTGCTAGTGCTGTATGTTGTGCAGATCTTCTATAACCTTTTTCTCATTTGTCTTATTCTGGTTTGGCAAAGAGATCAGCTAACATTAGTTTCTTGCAAGACCTTGCTTTAATGCTTGACATTCTTGACATTTTTTTCATTACTTTCAACTGTATTGCAGTCAAGATCAACTAACATTCAGAAAGAGAAAAATTCATCAAATAAATTAGTTGAATAAAAGCTTTGGAAAATTTAAAAATTGGTACTGGAAAATATGAATCTCCAGTTGAAGATTTGATTAAGTCAGATTAATTTAAAGATATTACATTTAATAAAAATAAATAAATTTAATGCTCTTCCTAGGAATATGTTACTAGAAAATATAGCTTGGCACATGAACTTGGACCTTTTATTGGATAGAAATAATGAAAGCATTTTTAATTATTTTGATTTATTCAAACTATCTACATAGCCTTATAAAAACTTGTTTCATTATGGATAGCTGGTGGAAAATTATCATTTTGTGAAATTTTGAAACAAGAAATTGATTTAAATGATTTTAGGGATTTCATAATTAATGTAGAATCAAGCTGTTGGAATCAGGGGTATAGGGAAATAAGGCGATAGCTGAAACAGATTTCAGTTTAATGAATATAATTTGTATGAAAATGAGAAACAGTTTAACATTAGATCACCTATTAGACTTAATGACAAAAACGTATTGAGGAAAATTTCATCAGATGAATGTGAAACTACATTTTTTAAATTATGGTTGAACTGCAGCCATAGCTACTAGCACAAGAGTTTGTCTATAGTTTATGAAAGCATTTGGGGAGAATCAATTGTCTACAAGGAATTTACAAAGAGTATTACATACTTTGTTATTCATAAATCATGTGCTACACATTCTTTATATCAATAAGATGTATAATCAAGTTGTATGCTTACACTATATAGATAGTAGGTGCTTAATAAATACTTGTTGAATTGAAATGATTTGACTTCATTAAAATACAGTTTTCCTAGCTGGCATGGTTTGAGGAATACTTTATATTAGGTTCATTCTAGATATAATCAAATATAAATACAGCTGAACAGTACTTAAAACTAATTCAATCAACAATCAACTGACAAGTATTTATCAAGCACTTATGTATATATTTGATTATTTATTTGCCTATTTATTACGACAATTATTTATTAAGCATTAGGTACTAGACACTTATAACCACTAGGGATACTAGTATGAAGAATGAGCTTATGTTCAAATAGAGCTTACTTTGAGTTTACGTTCAAAAAAAGTTTAATAATAATATACCCCCCAAAAAAGATACATAGCTCATGGACTTAATTCCTTCATATCACACATGCAGAAATGAGATGCAGAGAGATTGGAAGACCTGGATAATGATAGAATATTGCCCTTAAGTCAAGAAGACCTTTGTTCACATCAATCCTGATCGAGGATTATTGCTTTGTTTTGTTTTTTCTTACTGTGATATGACTTACAGAGATTAGTTGTAGCCATCTTGAACTAGAGAGCCTGGTAAATTTTGAGTGTGAGCATTTACACCTCAAAAGTCAGTAAATGCTGAAAATCAGAGCTTAAGTTATTGTTTTGTTCATTATCTAAACTGAAGAGATGGAAAAATATTAATAATCAGATTAAACTTAAATGCATCCAATATGTACATTTCCCCTTGAATATCCAGCTATTAAAGATTTACCTGCACATCCCTGCATATGAATAATTTTTCTTTTTAACCACAGTATCCATAATCAAATGGAAGCACCTGAGGATGATTTTTTTATTTCTTTTTTTTTTTTTGCTATGCAGTGAGTTTTTTTACAATAAATGTTTAAAAATACTTCCTTAGATACAAAAATATTTACTTTTGAAAAATTACTTTATATCTGCTGGTATTGATTGAAATTGTGTGTGTGTGTGTGTGTGTGTGTGTGTGTGTGTGTGTGTGTTGTGATGGGTAATGTGCAAATTCTATTGCCAAACACCCTCTTCATTTCGGATTTAGACAATTGGATTAGTATTCTGTGCTGAGATTTAAAAAGCTCAGTTATCCTATTTTATAATTAAGTTGAATGGAAAAGTAAAGCCTGAATTGGCTCAGGACATTAGCATTCAGGCTTGAAAATGATGCTTACAAATAATCAGAAATGCAGTATGTTGTTTCATTCACAATGCTTATGTATTTGTATTGAAATGGAAAAGGGTCAATGTAAGATCCAAGGGGCTTCCTTAATGCTATGCAGACCTACTCAGAATTCATAGATTGTCAGAGATGGAAGAAGTCTAAGTGAGTCAAGCCCCCTTTTTTCTCTATTAAAGAAACTAAGGGCTAAAGAAGTTAAATGATGATAATGCAAGTGATCCTTCTAATAAAAGGTGGCCTTTTGGGGCATGTTCTATGTAGAGATCTACAAAAAATATATTAATAGTAGGGTATAATTCTAATACATCCAAGAAACTTGGTTTTTGTCTTTCTTAACAGTGGGAAAATAATACATCAATGCTCCTTTCCTATCTAAGATTTCATGTTTCCACACTCTCAGCCAGTGCCATAATCTGTGCATCCAGAGCAAGTCCAACAACTGGTGCCCTGGGAAAGCAGCATAAAACTCACATTTTTTTAAGTGGCAACTAGCCTATGAGCCGAAACAGAAAGCCCACTTCTAGTAGAACGTGGAGGAGAGGAAGCAGGGAGCTCAACCCGTCTGCCATCTGGCACTAAATTCTTTTGTTTCTATAGTGCTGAAGAATTTCAGGTGTTGTTGATGACATAAATTTTGTACCCTAAGACAAAGCCACTATTTCCTCACCTTAGGTACAATTCTGTCTCAGTGTACCTTTGCTTCCCATTTCACCCAAGAAATATGTTTTCTTTCAAATCCTAGAGCCATTCATTCTTACCATAAAGGTTACTGGATACCTTCATATTTTCCTGTGAATGGTAATAGCATATCTTCTGGATTTTCAATACTAACAATTGGAAATCTTTTTCAAAATCTAAGCTAATTACTTATTAGCCGCGTGACCTTGGCAAGTCACTTTCCCTCTCTGTGGCTATTTCTTCAATTATAAAATGAAGGGATTAGATTTAGTTTATCCCAAAATAAGTAGGAAATAACCAGTTACCCACTAAGATGCTCTGACCCTACATAGAAGTGATACAATTGAAAACTGACAGAAGCTATACTCATATCACACAGATTACTGAATCTGAAAAGCTAATAACCTTTAGCCTCTGCAAATTAGAGCCTGTCTTAAATTGGTGCGATCCTCATAAAAGCTCCCATGTCCCATTTGCCAGTTCTCTGAGCTATCCAGATTGTTGGAACAAAATGTCTGACTCTATTCCAGGCTAAAAACAAGTTAACCCAGGGTTCCTTGCCCTACATATTTGTTGTTTAGTTTTATGTATTTTTTTTCTTTCCTTTTTCATTTCCCATGTAATTGCTCCTAAGCTAAACAGATGAGTAAGAAAAATTGCCTATTTTAGCTGATCTGGGTTCATCTACCAAGATGAGGAGGACGTCATGCCTCTGTAAAGTCAGCTTTCTCTTTACTTCAAAGAATGAATCACCACTTAGTAACCCACGTGGGTACTTTCCTCATAGCTTGAAGCCTCTGGTGATTCAGAGAATATGTGCAGGGTAAATGGATGAGCTTGTCCTGAATCATTGTTGCCGTGTGAAGAATCAAGATTTCTAAATCATAAACAGTAACTAATGAATGTTATCCTCAGTTCCTTCTCCAAGGCAGATGCTACATAAGGCACACACCATTTAGCAGATGCTACATGCTTGATTTTATGATATGTATGGAGAAAAAGAGAAGGAAGATATACACAGTGAGTAGGGACTGTGAACTAGAAATCTATAAACCCTCAGAGCACCAAGGAGTTCTCTGATCACATTCAGGGTATCAATAATAGCAAAGCTGGAATTGTTTGTGATCTGAGCCTTATTCAGCTTTTCCTCTGGTGTATTTTATAGGTTTGATGGATCATACAAGATTTAACAAGATGCCCGTTTTCACTGAAGACTTCCAGGCTGCTCAATCCACGCAGCCTATTAGAATGCTGCTCATTCCCTCCCACAAGGCAGGAGTGGCCCCTAAAATGCAGATAGAAAATGACTCTGGTTCCTGGATGGTTTATTTAGCTTTTGCTTAGAGATTGGCTCATATTGGAAATGTTTATATACCTGCAGCTTGGATTCCTAACTATTAAAATCACAGCTGCTGCAGCAAAGGACTGACAAGAAGAAGTAAATTACTGGAGACGGTTCTAAATGAGATTTCAGTGAAAATGTATCAATATTTCTAAGGAATTTCTCTTCTTTGCTTATACAAGTCATTCCTAATGTAGGTCAGATATTCCCTATTTTACCTATATCCAGTGACACTGGAGATAAGAATTCTTTTAAATGGTAAACAACAGGAAGAAGAGAGAGACAGAGACAGAGACAGACAGAGAGACAGAGAGAGAGAGACAGAGACAGATAGACAGAGACAGGCAGACAGAGACAGACAGACAGACAGAGACAGACAGATAAATTGAGAGAAGAGAGAGAGACAGACATACAGAGACAGAGATACAGAGACATAGAGACAGACAGAGACAGAGTCAGACAGACAGAAAAAAAGAAATGGAGGGAAGAAGGAAAAGAAGGGAGGGAGAGAGATTGAAGAAAAGAGAGAAAGAAGGAAGGTTAAAAAAAAGATAGATTGTAGACATTGAGATGACAATCCAAAATCACCAGTTGCCTAGTTATTAAGAATATGTGAGCTGGCAAATTAAAGCTCGATTGGTACTATATTGAGACTCAGAGAGAGAACTAAGATGCCAGGACACCATCATTTGACACTTTGTGGGTACACCAAGTGATCCTGGAGCATTGAAATAATGTAAATAGTTAAAATTTGACTATGTAGTGACTTACTTATCCTGAATAAAAATGGTGAGAACACCATACCAATTCTCTAGTGAAGGAGTGCACTAGCCAATATGCCCACTAGCTAATGCTCAACTTAAATCACCAACCAAGTGGCATCACCAGCATTTGTCTAGTGCAAGTGTTGCGCAGCCAGCCAAAAGGCTGCATGGTTACAGTAGGATTCCAGAAGGTATCCAGCAGCCAAATACCTACGCTGCTCCCTGAGCAGCATGAAGCAGATTAAACCCCTGCTGGCCAGATATGGAATTCAGCTTGGAGTTGATATGGGATAATGCTCAAAAATACTGACAAAAGCATATTTGTCATTCTGGAGCTCTTACTTCACATGTGAAATTGCCTCTTATTTAATTCATCATCTTATAATTAGTTTAAATAGAAACTTTTTTCTGTTCTGGCCAGAAACTTTGAGGGTCTTCCCCTCCCAGATTGATATTTTTGTGATGGTAAATTAGGACATCTTTTTTTCTCAGTTTGCATAGCCCTTTGTCATTGAAAGGGCATTGCCTTGGACAAACTTAGACCTGAGAAAGACTTTAATTCAGAAAGGCTAAGGTCTTCCACTGCACCCTGGGCCATCATCAATAGTCTTGACTTTTGTCTTTCCACTGGACTTTGATGACTCTAGAGGAGAGAGTGAGGCTCATGACTTTGTCCAGCTCTGCCTCACTTAAATCCAATCCACTCTAAAGTGGATACATCACCCTTGTGATGTCATTGGTCCTTTTGGAGAATGAACAACAACATAAATTTCCACAAACATTCACATGACAAAGATAATCAAAATACTGAGGCTATATAAATTATCAAGCATAGAAAAAATAACAGGAAAAAATGACCACATGAGAGCCTCTACCTTCAACCAGTTAGCTTAATTCCTCATTTCTCCTCCAATTTCTTCAGGTGTGGCCAGTGAATCACTAAATTGAACACACCTATAGATCATGGGATGTGAAGAAAGTTAAGGAGTGTGGGTTTAGGACTCTGACTCCTGGTCAGAGTATAAACAAAATAATGCAGAGGAGAGAAAGACTCCTGTCTCTGAATTACCAGTCCACCAGGATTCATGATGTCTAATGGTCTCAAGTACTGAAGACTTCTTTTTCTTTATGTGTTGGTCCCCACCTATGGTCTAGGTTCTGGGTTCTAGGTCTCTGCAGTAATAATGATCTTTCCTCTTCTTCCTCTTCTCCCAGTCACAACCAATCCAAAGGTTTAGGTTCCTTGCTGGCACAATAAACAGGAAGCTTCAGTCCAATTACAGCAGATCGCCCCCATTCCAAGCATGGAAGGAAACAAGGCAGCCTCTGTCTCAAGGGCTCAGCCTAATTGCTGTGACAGCCCATTCCTTTTATCATATGGCAAGACAGAAAATGCCAGGCTGAAGGACAAGAGAATAAAGGCGACATACAACCCCTACCCCAAGGGTCCTTAATTTTGCATACGTGTGCATGTGTGCATGTGTGCGTGTGTGTGTGTGTGTATGTGTGTGTGTGTGTGTGTGTATGATGAACACCTTTGACAATACTTGTGAAATCTATAGACCTCTTGGAAACATGTTTTCCAGTGTACAGAATAAAATTGTTATTCAGTTGTTTTTCAGTAGCATCCAACTCTTTGTGACCCCATTTGGAGTTTTCTTGGCAAAGATACTGGAGTGGTTTCCTGTTTCCTTCTCCAATAAAATAAAATATATGGCATTAAAAAGGAAATCACTTATGTTGAAATAAACAACTAGAGGTGTTGTTTTCCCCCCACCAAAGTTCACAGATCTATTGAAATCTAAGTCCATAGACTCCAGGTTTAGAACTTCTACCCTAGCACATAATATCTGAATATAGTACGTAAATATTTTCTAACCTTTTGTGTCTGGGAACCTCAAACATCCTGGCAAGGGGTAGGGACTCACAAGGATTGGGGGGGAGAGAGGAGCATGGCAACTATCACAAATTTTTTGCCAGTTTCTCCTTCACTATGAACCATCGTGTGCTCATCAGCCGGGGACCAGTAATATTTCAGAGAGATAAGATGGAAATGAGTGAGCACGGGTTATAACATCAGTAACTATCCATTTATGTAAATCTTGAAAGTTTTTGTACTGCTTACATATTATATTGTTTTTTCTCCACAACAACCTGGTGAAGTAGACACTAATGGTACTCTGATCCTTATTTTATAAAATAGGAAAATGAAGTTCAGAGAATACAAGTGACTTGCCTATGGCCGTATAGCACGTAAGTGTCAGACACAGGGCTGGAATACTGGACTTCTTAACTTAAATGTACCATGCTGCTACTCCAATAATAATAACTATGCCACAATAATAAATTGCATTTCTGCTATTCATTTATATTAGCACTGTGTGTACCCTAGATTCTGAGGTGCAGGTATCTTCATCTCAACTTCACAGATTAGAAAATTAGAGAAAATAATTAAACTTTTTACATTTTGATAAACGTGTGCTTCAAAGTGCATGATTTTTAGAAAATTTATGTTTAATGTGATTTTTATGTTGTAAATGACATTTACAGTAGAAGATACAAAATAAAATACAAACAAATATTATTCCCTAACTCAATGACTGCTGTGACAAATAAGCAGCTTCAGAAAATTAACAGTTGATAATTCTAATGGAACATTGCCCAACATACCACCATTTTTTATGAGGAGTATTTTGAATTCCATAACTATTTGGATGCAATGGTTTCAAACATATTTGTCTAGTCTTGCTGACCATAACTGAAAGGAAAAACCTTCAAACTCTAGACTGGTGAGCTTGACTTCATAGTAAATTCTAGAATATCTTAAAGGGACACATTTTTCATATTTAGAAAGGGAAACAGGAATCATGAAGAGATGAAAATACTTAATCATAAAAAGACACATGAGACTCAACATATATCTTCTGTTGATAGTGTTATTAAAACGTTAGATGAGAGGAAAGCCCTGGATTTTGACAAAGCATTTTGCAAAGCCTCTCATGAGATTCCTGTGTGGAATTGAACACAAATCCCCTGATTCCAGAGCCAGTGTTTTCCCACCATTCCATACTGCCTCTCAGAGTTCTAGGGGATTCAGCAAGATAACCTGGAGAATCTTTTCCATATCTAAATCTTTGTTGTTCAGTCATTCAGTCATGTCAGACGCTTTGTGATATTATGGGCAATAGCACACCAGGTTCTTCTTCCTCCACTATCTCTTGAAGGCTGTCCAAGTCCATGTTCATTTTTTCCATAACATTATCTATCCATCTCATCCTCTGCCATCCTTTTTCCTTTTGCTTTTGGGACTAATCTTATTGTGACCCTATTACTCCTGGTTCTGCCCTCTGGGATCAAGGACAAAAAATATAATCCCTCTTTCACCTGAAAACTCTTCAAATACTTAAAGAAAATTATGATGTCTTCTCTGCTTTGGGCCAAACATCCACACTTCTTTAAATTTATCTTGTTATTCAACAGATCTGGGTTTTAATACTTGTTATTCCACTAATTAGCTGTAATGGATTTGTTTAGTTTAGTTTATTCATTTACCCTTTTCCCCATTTACCCTATTTTCTTCATCTATAGGATGAAGATGTGGCCCTGACTAAATAATTTTGAGGGCCCTTCTAGTTCTAAAATTCTATTATCCTTTATTCTCTTTAATTTTTTCTCAATCACATGTAAAATGTTTTAATGTTTATTTTTGAAAATTGTGAGTTCCAAATTCTCTTCCTCCCTTATTTTCCCTCTCTCCGTGAGAATGAAAACAATTTGATATAGATTACATATGTGAAATTATGCAATATATATTTCCATATTAGCGACTTTGCAAAAGAAATCAGACCAAAAAACTCCCAAGAAAAATGAATTTTTAAAAGTATTGTTCAATTTTCATTAAGATTATAGTTCTTTCTCTAGAGGGGGATAGCATTGTTCTTCATAATTCCTTCAGAAGTGTCTTAGATTATTATATTGCTCAGAATATCTACATCATTCACAGATGATCATTGCACAATATTGCTGCTACCATGTAAAACATAATCCTGGTTCTTTTCACTTCACTTTGCATCAGTTCATATAATTCTTTGGAGGTTTTTCTGAAACCATCCTGCTCATCATATCTAAAAACACAATAGTATTCCAACATAATCATATATTATAACTTGTTCAGTCATTCCCCAACTGTTGGATATTCACTAAATTTACAATTCTTTGGTACCACAAAAAGAGTAGCTATAAATATTGTTTTACATATATGTCCTTTTCCCTTGTCTCTGATCTCTTTGGGATACAGACCTAGTAGTGGCATTGCTGGGCCAGTGCCCTTTGGGCTTAGTTACAAATTGCTATCTAGAAGGGTTGAATCATTTCACAACTCCACCCACATAAAATTCTATTGTTCTAGATAGAGTGTGCAGGACTTGTTCTAGACCAAATTTACAGAGAACAAAATGAAAGAAGGTCAACAATTATTAAATTTATTTAGGTCATGTAGCCAGTCAGTAGGTATTTTGTTTTCTTCCAGATGAATTCCTCTGAGTAATAGCTCACTTATTTCTCTGTGGGCTTTAGTATATCTTAATTCTCAGACTGATTGTTTTAACACCAAGTGCTACCGTCCATGATCAACTAACCTACACAACGCAAGACATAAATTCCCATGATGGCAGATCAGTTGGCAGAGTTTCCAAAAAGTAACAGTCTTTAAGAACTTCACTCTCTTAATTTCTGCAAAGTGCCCAAGGTTTTTCTAAGTAAATGTCTGCTAACTCCTTGGAATATTCCTCCCCTGGCATTGCTTAAAACCATGAACAAATGCAATTGCATCTATTTTCAATCGAATTATACATTTGGGGCTACAGGGAAGATGAGAAAACTCTGTGGATGAAAAGAAAGGAAAATTCTGAGTCTACTGAGCCTTAGGAAACTTGTAAGTACTATTTGTGCAGGAGATATCAGGCTACTATCATGGATTAAAGCAGATTAAAGTTCATGCTGGACTTAAAGATAGAAAAATGTTGGCTAAAATCCTGCCTCTGATAATAACTAGCTATATAATTATTATATTAATTATATAAATATATTATATTGTATTGTATTGTATCATATCGTATCATATCATATCATATCATATTGTGTTATATATATTTTATTATATTGTGTTGTATTGTATTATATTGCATTGTATTGCATCACATCCAATTGCATTGCATCGCATTGTCGTATTGTGTTGTATCATGCTGTATCATGTCGTATCATGTTATATTATGTTATATTGTGTTACTGTATTGTATTGTATTATTATATATAATGATAATTATTTATTATCTCTATATAAAGCTTTAAGGTTTTCAAAGCACTTTACATATATTAACTGCTACGATCCTCACAACCATTTTATGGGATAAATTACTAACCCTGTTTTACACATAAGGAGACTGGGACACAGAAAAGTTAAATGACTGCCAAAGTCAAAAAGTAGGGAGTGTCTGAGGCAGGATTAAAACTAAAATCTTCCTACTTTCATGGCCTGTGTTCTATACACTTCAAGTCATTGAACCCCTTTATGGATCAGTTTCATTTATAAATGGCATTTATAAATTCATTTATAAAATGGCAAATAATACTTGTATTACTTACCTAACAGGTTGGTGAGTCTAAAATGTGATAATATTCTTAAAGCACTAAGAAAAATCCAACAGCTATTAAAAGTTATGGAAATAGGAGATGGATCTGTGTTATCACTGGTATAGCCAACTTATCAATGACGAAATTCCTTCTCCCAAAGCAGATTGACACCTTCTCTACCATTTAAAATCTCAAAGAATTACCTAGAACATAAAGAGTTGCTGTAACTTGCCCAGTATCCCACAGCCAACATAGAGGAGAAGCAGAACTTGAACCAGTATCTTTTCATGGCTCTCTGTCCACTCTGGCTCTCTGTTATTTACAACAAACTAGAGCTTTGAAGATAAAAAGTTCTGGTGCAGAGAACAAGGAAGTAGGTATGGAAGTGAAGAGTCAGAGAGCCTGAAAGTCAGCAAGTTCCCATGGTGTTTAGCCTGCTGAAGTGTATTTTATACACAAGTGTGACCTTTTTCTTACCTCTTTCACTAACTTGTACAACATTCAACCTTAGCATCAAACCTTGGGCTTCTCCTTGCACAATGGAGGGGAAGAGGCCAGTCAACTTCCTGCTTCACAGAGGGATGGTGGATATTCCTTATCTGAGGCATACAAAGAACTTCATAATCCTGGAATAGAATTACCTATATGAACGCAAGGTGTTATCAAAGGCAATCATATTTTAAAAGGCCCTGGAATCCACATGAATGCTTCTTTCTCAGATGCCTATTCAATAGCTTAATTAGTTCCAACATGACTTTGAAGTTGCATTAAGGGTGATCAAAGTCATAATATAGTTCTATATAGTTATTTCACTAAAAAAAGAATTTCAGGGACTAACAGGACAGAATGATAATTATAAATTGTGAAGTATTTATCTCCAAAAGGTTAAGGATCCTCTATCAATTTTTTTCTAATTAATGCCATTAAAATGGAAATGCAAAATTTGCTACTTTGGACTCATGAAGTTGCTGTTGCTGACCCATGAAAGACAAGATATGCGTTTTAAATTGAGAGAAGTACTGTGTTGTGATTCAAGGTCAAGTGTTAGGAGATCAGTAGTCTCCTGTTTCTGTCACTAACTCCCTATGTTTTCTTCTGCAAATCATTTATCTATGCCTCAATTTGCTAACCTGCAAAAATGGAGATAAAAATGCCTGTCCTACTTACCACATAAGCTTATAAAGACTTAAGGAAGTGGCAGCTATACACCTGATTTTTTAAAAGTCTAAAATACTGTCATTATCTAAGGGTGATGAATTCCCACACAGCCACCCATTGCCCTTAGGCTGCCCATCGTGATCAACAATCCATATTATCAAGAGAACAAGTTTTCTCAATACAATTTTCTGGTCCATATAAGGATCATAATTTAAACATTGTTGGTTCCAAAGGCATATTGAGCACTAGTCACAAAGACAGTTAGGATATCTCCATCTTCTCCTCTATTTATCCATTGCTTTCTTCCTTCTTCCCATTCAAAATATAGGTGAGTCCACTGGTATGGGTACTATTTGCATTGATCTATATCATAATCCCTCCACACTTAAAGAAAATCTTCATCAGTGGCTGGAAAAAAATTATCAAGCAATGGGCCACTCTCTGAACTTAGTGAGGCTGGGTGTCATTTACAGGATACACAGACTATTTTAGTTTGTCCTTATCAGTGTAGTGTAGTGACAAGAGCATTGGCTCTAGGCTCAGAGGACCTAGGTTCAAATCTTATCCTTATATGCATCCTGATCTCAGTCTCTAACATTCCCCCTTGGGAGGACATGGGAGAGCTTGAGCTCTGCTGGCTCTGCCTTTGAGAATACAAAGTCACCACCATGCCATGGTAAAGCCTCAGAGTAGGATGAGGTATATGGTCCTTTATTGCAATGAATATAACACTGTTCTGCCCCTAACTTACAAATAGATATTTTACAAATGACCCATCAGGAGGGCCTCAGATTGAAGCTTCACTTTTGTTCCATCAACTTCTTTTTGTTCTCCCATTCAGGAAACCTGGAGAATGACTGGCCAGGATGGTAATAAATGTCTTCATAAGCATGCATAGAGATGTAGTTGGAGAAGTAGCTTCTCTTACACAAATTTCAAGGGACAGAAGGCTAAACAAACCTGGTGTTTGGGGCCATCAACCCTTTTCATCCCTAAACCATAGCTCTTGCAACTCCAGGGTATTCTCTTCAGCTACCTACCTCTTAAAAAGAGGGAAAGATGAGTGTCTAAGCAGGGCTTCTTAACTTGGGGTCCAGGAACTTGAATTGGAAAAAATACATCTTTATATTCACTAGCTTCTAACTTAAATTTAGCATTTTCTTCAATTATTTAAAAATATTATTTGTGAAGACCAAAAGCTTTACCAGACTGCTAAAGGGGTCCATGACAGAAAAAAAGTTTAAAACCCTTGATCTAGAGTCTTATTTTGGAATTTAATTTCCTAATTAAATTTCCTCATTTAATTTCTCATTTTTAAAGAATGGTAGATAATTATAGTTGAATTAGTGTGATTAGGAAATCATTTCAAGTATGTTATTTTAGTATCTAGCATAGAGTCTTACACATGGTGCTCAACAGATGTGTATTGAATTAAGTTCTTGGTTGCTTAGAAATTGTTTAGCCATCCCGAAAAGCTGCCACCAAGAATAAGAGTTTTCATGGGGAAAAATACATACATACATATATATATATATATACACATATACATTCATTCTTTTTTCACTTGAAAAAATGGTTTAAGCTCCTGCTATATGCAAGGCAGGAAGACCTGAGTCAAAATGAGCCTCAGACACTTACTAGCTGTGTAGGCCTGGGCAAGTTACTTTACCTTTATCTGCTTTAATCCTGGAGAAGTAAGTGGCAAACCACTCCAATATCTTTGCCAAGAAAACCCCATGGGCAGTATGGTCCACACGGTCCCAAAGAGTCAGAAATGATTGAACAACTGAACAAAAATATATATATGAGCTACTGTGTTAGTTGTATGGGAATGCATAGTAATAAAATAGCACCTCTATGAATAGATGACATTTTACTGTGAGCAAATTCATCCTGTACACAAGATAAGTATGATACAAAATAGAGAGCAATGGAGACAAAGAAAAGATTCTGATAAAGTGCTGTAACAATATTTGACACAGATGGAATGCTTAGCAGAAAAAGTTAGGGAATTCTTCATGTAGGAGGTGAATCTTAAAGAAAAGTTTTATAATATATATATATATATATATATATATATATATGCACACACATATACATGTAAATATACATATGAGAGTATGTTCCACGCATTGAAGGGAGGGTATATAATTCACACAAAAACCAAGAGGCAAGAGGTGTCATTTGGAGTTCATGGAAGGACCAGTCATATTGTTTGACTAGAATGTAAAGTGTGATAAAGGACTAATGTGAAATGAGATTGAGAAGGTGTGTTGTGGACAAATTATGGAGGCCCTTATGTGGCAGGTTAGTGGTCTGCTTTAGGGATGATAGCTCACTGAGGCCTCATGAGTGAGGGAGTGATCTGTTGCTTGTGCTTTAGAAATGTTATTCAATGTGAAAGATACACGGGTGAGAGTGGAGGCGGGGAAATTCAATTTAAGAAACAATATTTTAAAGCCATAGAAACTATCAGGTCAGAGATCATAAATTAAAGGTCAGAAAAAGAACAGGAAATTTGAGGTGGTTGGTGATTCCCTATCCAGGGTCATTAAGACAGCTCCATGTTGATCTAAGAACAACCACTGAAAGGTTTGTTGTCTTCCTAGGACAACTAGCCAAGACAACAGAAAACCTCAGGAGATTCATGAAAATTTATGACTGCCACCCACGTCTGAAGATTCACATAAGCACAAATACTGCTGCTTGAAGAAACCTAAATTGTGTTGCCCATGATGACAAAGTCTTAGGAAAAAAGCTAAAAAATACAGTGGCAAAGGTCGCATCCTCCTCACTATTGCTCATTGAAGGAAGGGGATGAGGAGGAGAAAAAAGTAATCTGGCAGGGGTCAGCATGATGGGGAAGGCTTAAAATGACATTTGGATATTGGGACAATAACTTAAAGTTATGATAGATTTCTTCCCAGTGAGGCTGCTGACGATCCAAAATTAGAAAGGATCATTAACATACCAGACTATAGTCAAATAGTGAAGGAATTTTGACAGGCTGTAACCCTGAATTGAATCAAAGAAAGTAAGATTCTGTAGCAATGAATGTAGAGTCTTACATTTGGATTCAAAAAAACAACTTCATAAAAATAGGATGTAGGAAGGTTAGCAGTTCCTCTGGAAAAAAAAGGCCTGGGGGAAGGGGGTAGATGTAGTACAAATTGTGGCAGACAAAAAACGTTAATGAAATCTTGGTCTATATTAAGAATGAGAAAGTGATAAGGTTGTATTTACTGTAGTCAAGCCATATCTAGAACATTTTGATTAATTCAGAATATCACAATTTAAGAATGATATTGATAAACTAGAGATCTAGATGATGATGATGATGGTGAATTCCAGGCCATATGAAGCTACCTTAATGGGAATTGGGGATATTTAACCTGGAAAAGAGAAAACATGATAGGAGAGAGAAGAAGAAGGAAGAATGCTAAATATCCTCAAGTATTTGACAGGCTGTCATGTGGAGAATAGGTTAAACTTGTTCTATTTGACTCCAGCAGGTAGAACCAGGGGAAATGGGGAAAAGTTGCAAAGAGGCAAATTTAGGCTCAATGTCAGAAAAAAAATTCCTCAATTTTATTGTTGTTTATTCATATCCAACTCTTTGTCACTGCATATGGAGTTTTCTTGGCAAAGATACTGGAACGGTTTGCCATTTCCTTTTTCAGCTCCTTTTACAGATGAGGAAACAGAGGCAAATAAGGTCAAAAGGCTTCTCTGGCTCACGCAGCTCTGAGCCACAAATCTGAGGCCAGATTTGAACTGAGGAAATTGACATTTCCTGACTTTAGGTCTAGCGCTCTAGAGTTATACAAAAATGGAATGGATTGTCTCAGGAGGTGGTGGGTCTTCAAGAAAGGGTAGCTGACTCCTTGTCAGACATGTTACAGTAGGAATTACTTTTAGGGAATAGGATTGATTAAATGTCCATCAGTCAGGAGATAATTATAATAGTCTATATAAAAGGTGATGAGGTGCTAAACAAGAGTGGTTACAGTGTGGGTAGAGAGAAGGGGATGGATGCAATAGATGTCATAAAGATAGAATTGTCAGGTCAAGGCAACTGAACAGGTAGTATACAAGGTGGGAGAGGAACAGAGTCAGAAAAAGCATCAAAGGTGATTCTAACAATGTTTCAAATTTAGTTTCCTGGGACAATGCTAACATCATCACTGAAAAAAGGGAACCTGAGAGGAGAGGTAATTTTAGGGGAGAAAAACAAGTTTATCTTTCCAAACCCCTGGAGCTTATATAAAACAACCTTCTGATATGATGTATTACACCCCCCCCACACACGCACACACTATTGTATGCATTACTATTATATTTGCAACCATTAAAAGGAGCTGAAAAATGCAATTAATGCTATTTTACTGCCCCAAAACATATAGAATTTGACCACATAATATACATAGAAATGGATGACTTCTCTTAGAGCATGTATATTGAGGAGGATAAAGAGACCCAGGATAGATAGAAAGCAGAAATCTTTCCACTAAGGGGATTAATGGAAGAGTGAACCAGTTTCAAAAGCTCAGGTCTGAAAAGTCTTAAGCCACTGAGGATAGTCAATATTAAAAACCCAAAGGGATATCAGAAGAAAATGGTCTGTTTCATTATGATGGAAGGTGAAGACATGAGAAGAGGGCACAAGGAAAGAGGCTTATAGAACTTTTTGGCTTGGCTAATCCAGGGAATGGGAAGGTTAGGATTTGAATAAAAAGTTAACAAAATTGGAAAGAAAAGAGGCAGCCATTGAAAATTTTATGTAGGGGAGCCAAGATGGCAGCCAGAAAGCAGGGACTTGCGTGAGCTCCCACCCAGGTCCCTCCAAAAACCTGTAAAAAATGGCTCTGAACAAATTGTAGAACTGCAGAACCCATGAAATAGCAGAGGGCAGCAGAGCTCCAGCCCAGGACAGCCTGGATGGTGGCAGGTCTATCACATGGGGCTGGGGAGAGGAGCGGAGCAGAGCCCAGCATGGGCTGCCTGGACCAACTAGACCAGAAGCTGGGCGGAACAGGCCCTAGCACCCTGAATCAGTGAGCTGTGACAGTTATCAGACTTCTTAACCCACAAATGCCAAAGACAACAGAGAAAGTTAGTGGGAAAAGCTGCTGGGACAGAGACAAAGGAGTTCACAGTTTGGCCACCGCCCCAGGGATAGCAAAGATGGTGCAGCTACAGAACTGCAGCTGCAGTTGCTTCTGGCCCCAGGCCCACCTGGTGGGAGGAATTAAGTGGCAGATCTGAGCAGGAGTGCAGAGCCTTAGTCTGGTCTGGGTTGGCAGTTCTTGGGGGAGGAGGAGCACAGGTGTGGCAGAGCTTGCTGTATAGAAAAAGCTCTGAAAACAACAGCGCAGCCCCTCAAGCTTGGGACAAAGTACTCCCTACTCTACAAGCAGTCATATCCTGACAAAAAACTCAAGGGTCAAGTAAGTTGGCTGGGAACATGGCCAGGCAGCAAAAATTAACCCAGATTCAGAATCAGACTTCAGAATCTTTCTTTGGTGACAAAGAAGACCAAAACATACAGCCAGAAGTCAACAAAGTCAAAGAGCCTACATCAAAAGCCTCCAAGAAAAACAGGAATTGGTCTCAGGCCATGGAAGAGCTCAAAAAGAATTTGGAAAAGCAAGTTAGAGAAGTAGAGGAAAAATTGGGAAGAGAAATGAGAGTGATATGAGAAAGCCATGAAAAACAAGTCAAGGACTGGCTGAAGGAGACCGAAAAAACACTGAATAAAATAACACCTTAAAAATAGACTAACTCAAATGGCAAAAGAGCTCCAAAAAGCCAATGAGGAGTAGGATGCCTTGAAAGGCAGAGTTAGCCAAATGGAAAAGGAGGTCCAAAAGACCACTGAAGAAAATACTACCTTAAAAATTAGATTGGAGCAAGTGGAAGCTAGTGACTTGATTAGAAATCAAGATATTATAAAACATAACCAAAGGAATGAAAAAGTGGAAGACAATGTGAAATATCTCATTGGAAAAGCCACTGACCTGGAAAATAGATCCAGGAGAGATAATTTTAAAATTATTGGACTACCTGAAAGCCATGATCAAAAAAATAGCCTACATATCATCTTTCAAGAAATTGTCAAGGAAAACTGCCCTGATATTCTAGAGCCAGAGGGTAAAATAGAAATGGAAAGAATCCACAGATTGCCTCCTGACAAAGATCCCAAACAGAAAACTCCTGGGAATATTGTTGCCAAATTCAAGAGCTCCCAGAACAGAGAGAAAATACTGCAAGCAGCCAGAAAGGAGCAATTTGAGTATTGTGGAAACATAATCAGAATAATACAAGATCTAGCAGTTTCTACATTAAGGGATCAAAGGGCTTTGCATATGATATTCTGGAGGTAAATGGAGCCAGGATTAAAACCATGAATCACCTATCCAGAAAAACTGAGTATCATGCTCCAAGGCAAAATATGGATTTTCAATAACATAGAGGTCTTTCAAGCTTTCTCAGTGAAAAGACCAGAGCTGAATAGGAAATTTGACTTTCAAACACAAGAATCAAGGGGAGCATGAAAAAGTAAACAAGAAAGAGAAATCATAAGGGACTTACTAAAGTTGAACTGTTTTGTTTACATTCCTACATGGAAAGATGATGTGTATAATTCATGAGACCTCAGTATTAGGGTAGCTGAAGGGAATACACATATATAGAGAGACAGAGGGCATGGGGTGAGTTGCATATGAAGGGATGATATCTAAAAAAATAAAATCAAATTAAGGGATGAGAGAGGAATATATTGAGAGAGGGAGAAAAGGAGAGATAGAAAGGGGTAAATTATCTTGCATAAAAGTGGCAAGAAAAAGCAGTTCTGTAGGATGGGAAGAGGGGGCAGGTGAGGGGGAATGAGTGACTCTTGCTCTCATAGGATTCGACCTGAGGAGGGAATAACATCCACGCTCAATTGGGTATCTTACCCCACAGGAAAGAAAGAGAAATGAGATAAAAAGGGGGGGGGGATGATAGAAGAGAGAGCAGATAGGGGGAGGAAGTAATCAAAAGCAAACACTTTCAAAAAGGGGTAGGATCAAGGGAGAAAAATGGATAAAGCGGGATAGGATAGGAAGGAGCAAAATATAGTTAGTCTTTCACAACATGAATATTGTGGAAGGGTTTTACATAATGATATGCATGTGGCCTATGTGGAATTCCTTGCCTTCTTGGGGAGGGTGGTTTGGGAGAGAAGAGGGGAGAGAATTTGGAACTCAAAGACTTAAAAGCAGATGTTCAAAAAAAAGTTTTTGCATGCAACTAGGAAATAAGATATACAGGCAATGGGGCATAGAAATCTATCTTGCCATACAAGAAAGTAAGGGAAAAGGGGATGGGGGGGCATGGGGTGACAGAAGGAGAGCTGACTGGGGAATGGGGCAATCAGAATATATGCCATCTTGGAGTGGTGGGAGGGTAAAAATGGGGAGAAAATTTGTAATTCAAACCCTTGTGAAAATTAATGCTGAAAACTAAAAATATTAAATAAATAAATGTTTAAAAAAAGAAAATCATATGTAGTTGTGTTTCTTTGAACAATTAGGAAATCATGCTGTTACTTAGCCTCTCTCTCTCATAATATTACCTGCTTCACCTGCCTCACAAGGATACACTACACTATTTTGAAAACAAATATATTATAAAATGATTGGATATAAAAGAAGAAAGGATTTTACAAAATCTTTATTAAAGATCTTTAAAAAGAAGAAAGTACTCAAAATGCAGCTAACTTTATCTGTAAACAGATTATTTACTTTTTTGGTTTATCTGCTGAAAATTTCCTGTTCCATTTCTGTTAGCATGATTATAATATATGATTCCTCAAAATGCCATTTCATCTGTGAGGCCAAATTATCAGAACTACTGCATGATGACTATTAGTCTTCACACTGTAAACCAGTAGACTTGACTTCTGTTCCTGAAATTCTAGAATACATTATTAAAAGGAACATTTTTAAAGGGAAGTAGTAATTACAAAAAGCCAGCATCACTTCATCAAAAACAGATCATGCCAGACTAATCTCATTCCCTTCTTTGACGTGATAACTAGATTGGATAATAAGGGAGAATGCTGTAGATTTCAGCAATGCATTTGACTAGGTTTTTATTAATTATCTTTGTGGACAAGATGGAGAGATGTGGGCTAGATGTACATTCGAAACTGGTTGAATGACCAGATCCATGGAGTGGTCAGTAATCAATTAGTCTCAACTTGCAGGGAGATCTCTAGTGGGATCACCTCGAGATTCATCCTTGACCTGTGTAAAACATTATTTTTAAAAATGGCTTGGATGAAACTATAGAAGATATGCTTCTCAAAACTGCAAAGAACATGAAGCAAGGAGGAAGGATTACTGGATGGTGTCCAGATCTAAAAAGTTTAGAGTGATATACTAATTCTAATAAGTTTCACTATACTCTGACGTAATCAGGCCATATCTAGAGTGCAGTGTTGAGTCACAAGCACCACATTTTAGAAAGGAAATTGAACATCTGGTGACAGGTCTAGAGAGTATTGCATATCAGGAAAGAATTAGAGATGTGTATTCTGGATAAAAGAAGACTTATGGATGCAGGAATGATCACAGTGTTCAAATATTTGAAAGACTTTTATTTGGCAGCTAGGAAGTGCAGTGGATAGAGTGCCAAGCCGTGCCAAGCCTGGAGTCAGGAAAACCTAGGTTCAACTCTGGCCTCATACACTTACTAGCTGAGTGACCTTGGGCAAGTCACTTAACCCTGTTTGCCTCAGTTTCCTCATCTGTAAAATGAGCAGGAAAAGGAAATGGCAAACTATTCCATTATCCCTGCCAAGAAAACCCCAAATAGGGTCACAAAATGTTGGACATGACTGAAACAACTAAACAATGACAAAAACATAATTTGACAGAGGTTTCTTTTGCTCAAACCAGGCTGAACTAGTAGCATTAGGTAGACATGTGAGAGGTAGAGTTAGGCTTGATGTGGAGGAAAACTCTTCAACAATTTGAACTGTTTGAAAGTGAAATGGGCTGCCTCAGGAGACAATACATTCCCCTTCACTGGTGGTCTCCAAACAGAGCCTGGATGGCCCATTTTATCAACGATGACAGAGAAGGAATTCTCAGTTGTAAACTAAGTTGTATTGGATCACTTCCTTCTGAAGTCTTTTTATTTCAAAGTTCAGATACTATGATTTTGTGAAGTATAACAGGAATGCTTGAAAGTTTCACAAGGTGGCATTTGAACAAGTGTTCAAAACTTTTGGAACATCAGGCACACCCACCTTGAAAATAAATATCAAAATATATTCCAAAGTGAAATAGTATTCTATTTATTTATTTTGTATTCTCTGTTTGCTTCCATTAATGTGGCCTGGAGCTGACTTTATCATGGTTAGAGGGAGTCCAGTTATATAGCTCCAGTTTATCTGGTTTTCTATGTATTGAAACTGTGAGTTACATAAAATTTATTATTATTATTATGTCAGTTGTGATTTATTTGCATATTGTTGTTGTACTGGTCGAAAGCCAAGGTAGCCATTGGAAGCATTTGTCCTTATCTTTGTCATTCTTTTGGATCCAGGAGTCATGAATTTATTTTTTGCCTTTGTTTCTTTTGGAACTCAATTTGCTTGGTTGTTACAATGTGATAATTTATGAAAGATTTATCAGTGGAAAAAGATGAATCAGAGCTTCACAGAATTAGGTGGCCCAGTTGTATAGTGTTCTGTAGTACTAGAGACAGTATCCTCATGGATGATGCCTTGTGAATTGGGGGGTAGGTAATTTTAAAATATTCATTGGACAGTCTATAAGACAGATAAAAGTTAAGTTTGAGTTTCTACGGGACCCAGTTGAAAATAATGTTCTTGCAGTTCAATGGAGTTTCTTCATCACACTGTCAAAGTGTTATAAACCAACTCCAGAGAGATATTGTCAAGTTGCACTAATTCAGATGAATGGCAAAAAGTCCAATTAGAATTAGGGAAAATTCTTCACCATAGAGTATTTTTAAAGAAGCAGTTGTTTTGAAATAAAAAGCTGTTGCATTAATTTTAGGCAGCTACAGTAACAGGAACTAAAGGCTAATAAAGCATTATCAAACGGAGAGTCTTTGGGGCCTACTTTGGTAAATAGATAAGTCTTATTTGTAATTTGAATTCTTCATTTGGTCATAAATATAGTGATTAAATGTTAAAGTCCCTAAAAGATGTAATTTAGTTCTCTAGTACCTTAAGCAGAAAAATTTACTCATATCTTGTTCATTGTGTTCAGTTGTTTAGCAATGTTTTTTTTCCTTGCTTTGGTAAACTTTAGCGCAACCCATGTCAGCTTTTCCAAATGTATACCCTAATGTCATCCACATGTGAAAAGGTCAAAATGTGAGGTACAGATCAAAGTCCATTTGCATGACATTCTCTTTACTGGTGATCAATTGGAGATCAATTACTTGAGGCTCCTCCTCTATGTGAGGGGTTGAGTTGTCAAGAGCTTGGGAGAAGAGAAATACTGCTCTTCTGGCTTCCAGATTTGAGAGAAGTCATGCAATCAGGTGGAGCCAAGATGGTGGCTGGAAAGCAGGGACTTGCTTAAGCTCTCCCCCAGGTCCCTCCAAACACCTATAAAAATGGTGGTTCTGAATAAATTCTAGAGATGCAGTACCAACAAAATAACAGAGGGAAGCAGGGCTCCAGCCCAGGAAAGCCTGGATGGTCACAGGGAAGTGTCTGTCACATGGAGCTGGGAATGGAACAGAGCAGAGCCCAGCATGGGCTGTGTCAGGACAAACCAGACCAGGAGCCAGGAAGAACAGGCCACAGGGCCCTGAATCATTGAGCTGCGGCAGTTACCAGACTTCTCAACGCACAAACGCCAAAGACAACAAGAGAAGGTTAGTGGGTAGAACTGTTAGAATGGAGTGAAAGGAGTGCGCAGTCGGCCCCAGCCCTGGGGGCACAGAAGTGGTGCAGCTCTGGGGCTGCTTCCAGCTGCAGTTGCTTGTGGCCCCAAGCCCACCAGGTGGGAGGAATTAAGCCGTGGATCAGAACAGGAGTGCAGAGCCTGCTTGGATCGGAGTCCCAGTCCAGGTTGGTGGTTCTTGGGGGAGGAGCAACTGCCACTGGTGTGGCAGAGCTTGCTGTGTTGAAGTAGCTCTGAAAACAGCAGCACAAGGCTCCTAAAGTTTGGTACAAAGTATTCTCTACTCTACAAGCAGTCGTACCCCGACAAAAACTCAAGGATCAAGTAGTTGGCTGGGAACATGGCCAGGAAGCAAAAATGAACCCAGATTCAGAATCAGACTTCAGAATCTTTTTTTTTGGTGACAAAGAAGACCAAAACACACAGCCAGAAGAAGTCAAGAAAATCAAAGAGCCTACATCCAAAGCCTCCAAGAAAAATATGAATTGGTCTCAGTCCGTGGAAGAGCTCAAAAAGAATTTGGAAAATTAAGCAAGAGAAGTACAGGAAAAATGGAGAAGAGAAATGAGAATGATGCAAGAAAACCATGAAAAACAAGTCAAGGACTTGCTAAAAGAGATCCCAAAAATACTGAATAAAATAACACCTTAAAAAATAGACTAACTCAAATGGCAAAAGAGCTCCAAAAAGCTAATGAGGAGAAGAATGCCTTGAAAGGTAGAATTAGCCAAATGGAAAAGGAGGTCCAAAAGACCACTAAAGAAAATACTGCCTTAAAAATTGGATTGGAGCAAGTGGAAGCTAGTGACTTGATGAGAAATTGAGATATTATAAAACAGAAACAAAGGAATGAAAAAATGGAATACAATGTGAAATATCTCACTGGAAAAAACACTGACCTGGAGAATAGATCCAGGAGAGATAATTTAAAAATTATTGGACTACCTGAAAGCCATGATCAAAAAAAGAGCTTAGACATCATCTTTCAAGAAATTGTCAAGGAAAACTGCCCTGATATTCTAGAGCCAGAGGGTAAAATAGAAATGGAAAGAATCCACCAATTGCCTCCTGACAAAGATCCCAAACAGAAAACTCCTAAGAATATTGTTGCCAAATTCAAGAGCTCCCAGATCAAGGAGAAAATACTGCAAGAAAGGAGCAATTTGAGTATTGTGGAAACACAATCAGGATATCACAAGATGTAGCAGCTTCCACATTAAGGGATCGAAGGGCTTGGAATATGATATTCTGGAGGTCAATGGAGTTAGGATTAAAACCTAGAATCACCTACCCAGCAAAACTGAGTATCATGATCCAAGGCAAAAATATGGATTTTCAATAAAATAGAGGACTTTCAAGCTTTCTCAGTGAAAAGACCAGAGCTGAATAGAAAATTTGACTTTCAAACATAACAATCAAGAGAAGTATGAAAAGGCAAACAAGAAAGAGAAATCATAAGGGACTCACTAAAGTGTAATTGATTTGTTTACATTCCTACATGGAAAGATGATGTGTATAATTCATGAGACCTCAGTATTAGGGCAGTTGAAAGGAATATATATATATATATATATATATATATACATACATACATACATACATATATATATATATATATATATATATATAGACAGAGGGCACAGGGTGAGTTGAATATGAAGGGATGGTATCTAATAAAATAAAATCAAATTAAGGGATGAGAGAGGAATATATTGAGAGAGGGAGAAAGGGAGAGATAGAATGGGGTAAATTATCTCACATAAAAGTGGCAAGAAAAAGTAGTTCTGTAGGAAGAGAAGAGGGGGCAGGTAAGGGGGAATGAGTGAATTTTGCTCACATAGGATTTGACTCGAGGAGGGAATACAATACACACTCAATTGGGTATCTTACCTCACACGAAAGTAGGGGGAAGGGGATCAAAAAGGCAATAACAGAAGGGAGGGCAGATAGGGGGAAGAAGTAATGAAAAGCAAACACTTTTGAAAAGGGACAGGCTCAAGGGATAAAATTGAATAAAGAATGACAGGATAGGAGGGAGGGAAATATAGTTAGACTTTCACAACATGACTATTTATGGGAGTGTTTTGCATAATGACACATGTGTGGCCTGTGCTGAATTGCTTGCCTTCTTAGGGAGAGTGGGTGGGGAGGGAGGAGGGGAGAGAATTTGGAACTCAAAGTTTTAAAAGCAGATGCTCAAAAAAAAGTTGTGTTTTTTTACATGCAATGGGAAAATAAGATATACAGGCAATGAGACATAGAAATCTGTCTTGTGATACAAGAAAGTAAGGGGAAAAGGGATGGGGGCAGGGGAAGGCGGTGATAGAAGGGAGGGCTGACTGGGGAACAGGGCAATCAGAATATATGCCATCTTGGAGTGGGGGGAGGGTAGAAATGGGGAGAAAATTTGCAACTCAAAATCTTGTGGAAATCAATGCTGAAAACTAAAAAATATCAAATAAAATATAGGTATTCATGAAAAAAAAACATACTAGGTTCATTGAGTAGAAGAGTAAGTTGCATGTGCTGTCATCACACAATTTGGAAAGCAAAAATATAAAAGAAAAAATAGTTTTTAGACCTTGTTTGGGACATACAGATATCTTGTCCACTTCCACTCACTAAGCTAGGTCCTTCTCTTGAAGGAGACTTAGGAAGAAAAAATTACATCCTATTTTTCTTCTAAGTGGCTCAATTTTGAATGGGAGAATATGATCGTTTATTATCAAATTATTTCTGTGAATTAGGAAACAATAATAATAATAACAATAATAACTAATTTTTATATCCCTTTAAAGTTTGCAAAGCACTTTTCTCAAGACTATCAGTGAGAGCGAAGAGTAATTAGTCAATCGTCCAAATAATTCACCAATCAATTAGCAAGCATTTATTAAATTTACACACACCTCCTTTCTTTTTTGGGCCACAATCGAATCAATACTACCATTTCAAAAAAAGAAGGGTGTATAAATCTTTTCTCCACCCTCTACTCCTCACTAAAACTTTTCAAACTGAAATACCCCTCCCTAGCCACCACTCCTCTACAAATGTTATCTTCCCCTATTAGAATATCTTCATTTTTGTCTTTTTGTTCTTGGGACTTAGAATTGAACTTGGAACATTAAAAGTCACTATTAAGAAAAAAAAAAGAAAGAAGTCATGCAGTTCTATAAATTCTTCTTGTCCCTGAAGGAAATAAAAGACTCTGAAGAAGCTGACAAATAGAGGAGCTAGCATTTTGATTATAACCCTGTTCCCAGTTTACTATACTAGAGACTTCAGGGAATTTACTCTTAGGTGAGATTGGGGATACTTTCTGTTGAGCTCTTTCATTCCCAGTGGAATTATATACTCTATGAATCATCTGGTATATTCTCATCGGTATACCTTCTCTGATATATGTTTGCTATCAGCTTGGATAAATAGGTTTATTTGATATTTGCTATGTGTTCTTCATGGAACTGGCATTTGGTGGGAAGAGAGTCAAGCCTTGGATATATAGGCTGGGCAATTCCTTCCCTGTTAAGGGACCGGGATGAGGAGCTCAGTTTGAACCTAATTATTATTAACCCTAGACTAACAATATTTTCAGGAGTGAGAAAAAGGGAGGAGGGAAGCAGATAGATATAATTTCACACCTTTTCTCTAAGGAGACCATAGTGACCAGCCTCTGGCCCCAATCTCCTGCTTGCTCTTCTGGCAGAAACCAGTTTAGGAAAAGTTTGGGGGAGCAGACCCTAGAAAAGAATGAAAATCAGGTAATAAGGGAAGCTCCTCTGGTGTGGAAGGAGAGATGTGGGTGAAACTGACCTTTCCCGCAGATTTTTAATTCCACAACCTGTAGGTCAGTTTGTCACAAATCCATTTTTCAGAAATCCTCTTTTTAGGAGCTAAAAGAAAAGCTGCTTGGCAGGGGCTGGGATGTGCTGGGGATGGGGGTTGGGCGGTTAATTCAAAACCACCTCAGCAGCATAATATCTCACTACAGACATTCTCCTGAACAAGTCAAATATTTTGAATTCGTCCTTTTGTGGGATTCTTTTTTTTTAATTTGAGATTTTTTATTTTAAGTTTACAACACTCAGTTCCACATGATTTTGAGTTCCAGATTTTGTGCCCTCCATTCCCCCTCCCTCCCCAAGACAGCATGGAATCCAATATATCTTCTACATATACCTTCGCATTGAACTTATTTACACAATAGTCAAATTGTAAAGAAGAATTATGACCAATGGAATGAATCATGAGAAAAAAGAAACAAAACCATAAAAAAAAACAAAAGAGAAAAATAAAAGGAGAGCAAACAGTTTGCCTCAATCTGCATTCAGACTCCATAGTTCTTTCTCTGGATGTAGATAGCTCTCTCCATCATGAGTCCTTTGGAGTTGTCTTTGAACCTTGTATTGGTGAGAAGAGTATAGTCTATCAAGGTTAGCCATCACAGAATCAATTAATCTGTGGTTGTGTATAATGCTCTCCTAGTTCTGCTCCACTCACTCAGCATTGTATCATGGAGGTTTTTCCAGGTTATTATGAAGTCCAAATCTTCCCCATTTCTTATAGCACAATAGTATTCCATTACATTCATATACCACAACTTGTTCAGCCATTCCCCAACTGATGGGCATCCCTTTGATTTCCAATTCTTTGCTACCACAAAAGAGCCACTATAAATATCTTTGTACATACGGGTCCTTTTCCTACTTGTGGTATCTCTTTGGGATACAACCCTGGAAGTAGTATTGTTGGGTCAAAGGGTATGAACGTTATTATAGCCCTTTGGGCATAGTTCTAAATTGCTCTCCAGAATGGCTGGATTGGTTCACAACTCCACCAGCAATGTAACAGTGTTCCAATTTTCCCACATCTTCTCCAGCATTTATCGTTTTCCTGTTTTGTCATGTTAACCAATCTGACAGGAGAGATGTAGTACCTAAGAGTTGTTTTGATTTGCATTTCTCTAATCAATAGTGATTTAGAGAATTTTTATATGCCTATAGGTATCTTTAATTTCTTCCTCTGAAAGCTGCCTGTTCATATCCTTTAACCATTTCTCAATTGGGGAATTACTTGTATTCCTATAAATTTGGCTCAGTTCCCTGTATATTTGAGAAATGAGGCCTCTATCAGAGACACTGGTTGTAAAGATTTTCTCCCAATTTTCTACTTTCCTCCTAATCTTTGTTGTATTGGATTTGTTTATACAAAAACTTTTCAATCTAGCAGAATCAAAATTATTCATTTTGCATTTTGTATTGATCTCTATCTCTTCTTGGGTCATGAATTCTTCCCTTTCCCATGAATCTGACAGGTAAATGATTCCTTGCTTTCCCAAATTGCTTATAGTATCAGCTTTTATTCCTAAATCATGAACACATTTTGACTTTACTTTGGTATATGGTGTAAATTGGTGTATGCCCAGCAGTTTTTGTGAGATAGTGAATTCTTAGCCCAGAAGCTGGATTCTTTGGGTTTATCAAAGAGTAGATTGCCATAGTAGTTGACTACCGCGTCTTATATGCCTAACCTATTCCATTGATCCACCCTTTTGTTTCTTAGCCGGTACCAAGTAGTTTTGATGACTGCTGCTTGATGGTACAGTTTAATATCTGGTATGGCTAGGCCACCATCACTAGCATTTCTTTTCATTAATTCCCTAGATATCCTAGACCTCTTGTTCTTCCAGATGAATTTTGTTACATCACATAAGTTTTGGTATGTTGTCTCATTATTGTCATTCTCTTGAATGAAGTTATTAATTGTTTCTACGATGTGTTCTTTGCCCCACTCATTTTGAAGAATTAGATTATTAATTTCCAATTAATTTTTAGCTTATTTTTCCACGGTTCTTTATTATACATAATGTTTTTTGCATCATGATCTGAAAAGGATTCTTTGACTACTTCTTCCTTTCTGCACTGGATTATGAGGTTTTTATGTCCTAGTACATGGTCAATTTTTGAGTATGTGCTATATACCACTGAGAAAAAAGTATATTCCTTTTTATTCAGATTCAGTTTTCTCCAGAGGTCTATCATATTTGCCTTTTCTAAAATTCTATTCACCTCCTTAACTTTATTCTTGTTGACTTTGAGGTTAGATTTATCAAGTTCAGAGAGGAGGAGGTTGAGGTCCCCCATTATTATAGTTTTGCTCTCCATTTCTTCCTGTAACTCCCTTAACCTCTCCTCTAAAAATTGGCATGCTATACCACTTTGTGCATATATGTTAAATAATGATATTGCTTCATTGTTTATAGTGCTTTTTAGCAGGATATAGTGTCCTTCCTTATCTCTTTTATTTAGATCTATCTTTACTTTTGCTTTGTCTGAGATTAGAATTACTACCCCTCCTTTTTTTTACTATACCTGAAGCACAATATATTGTACTACATCCTTTTACCTTTACCCTGTGTGTATCCCCCTGTTTCAGATGAGTTTCTTGTAAACAGCATATTGTAGGATTATGGTTTTTAATCCATTCTGCTATCTGCTTCCATTTTATGGGAGAGTTCATCCCATTCACATTCACAGTTATGATTACTATCTTTATCTTTTTCTCCATCCTAATTCCCCCTGTTTATGCTTTTATTTCTCCCTTTTCCCTTCCACTCCTCACCAGAGTTTTGCTTTTTACCGCTGCCTTCCTCAGTTTACCCTCCCTCTTGATTCCCCTCCCTTATCTTACCATTTTCTCCCTGCTACTTCTTCCCTGCCTTCTGACCACCCCCCTTCCTTTTCTTTCCCCTTTCCCCTCTTACTGCCTATAGGACAAGTTTGATTTCTATACTTACCAGGGTATGTTATTCCCTTCTTGAACCAAATCTGATGAGAGTAAAAAGCTCAAATACTGCTCTCCTCCCTCCCTTATTTCCCTCTACTATAATATGTTTTTGTGACTCTTCATGTGATTTAATTTACCCTTTTCTGCTACCTCATTACCTCTTCTCCCAGAACCATCCCTTTGTATCTCTTAATTATATTTTTTATCATTAAGTTGGTTATTTTATACTGATTCTCACAGTCTGTGAATATCCCTTTCAATTGTCATAATAAGTATACTATTCTCAAGATTGCAATCATATAAAACATATATAAAACAAAGCAATCCTATAAAAGGATGTAACTAATTAGCCTTTTTGATTAACTAGGGGTTTTTCCCTGTTTACCTTTTTATGTCTCTCTTGAGTTTTGTATTTGGAGATCAAATTTTCCATTGAGCTCTGGCCTTTTTTATCAGGAAGGTCTGGAATTCCCTTATTTAACTGAATGTCCATCTCCTTGCCTGGATAAATTATGCTTCATTTTCCTGGGTAGTTGATCCTTGGTTGTAGTCCAAGCTCCTTTGCCTTTCAGAATATCATATTCCAATTTCTCCTGTCATTTAAGGCAGAAGCTGAAAGATCCTACATGATCCTGACTGTAGTTCCATGACATTTGAATTGTTTCTTTCTAGCTGCTTGCAGGATTTTCTCCTTAACCTGGTAGTTCTGGAATTGGGCTATAATATCTCTTGGAGTTTTCAATTTGGGATCTCTTTCAGGTGGTGATTGCTGGATTCTTTCAATGACAATTTTACCCTCTGGTTCTAGGTCCTCTGGGCAATTTTCCTTAAGGATTTCATGGAAGACACTGTCTAGGTTCTTTTTTTCATAATAGCTTTCAGGTAGACCAATAATTCTTAGATTGTCTCCCCTGGATCTGTCTTCCAGGTCATTTGGTTTTCCAATCAGATATTTCACATTTTCTTCTATTTTTTCATTCTTTACATTTGGTTTGACTGATTCTTGATGTCTCATAGAGTCATTAGCTTCTACGTGCCCAATTCTACTCTTTAATGTTTTGTTTCCTTTCTTTATCTTCTCTATCTCTTTTTCCATTTGGTTGATTTTACTTTTCAATGAGGCATTTTCTTCATTTGTTTTCTGATTCTCCTTAACCAGTTTACCGATTTTACTTTTTAAAAGTTTGTTTTCCTCAGTAATTTTTATTCTTTTGCCTCCCTTATTTGGTTTTCAAAGACCTCCTTGAGTTCCTCCAGGAATGCTTTTTGGTCTGGAGACCAGTTCACTTTCCCTTTTGAGGTTTCAGATATGGGTATAATGCTCACGCTGTCCTCTTCTGAATTGGTACTTTGATCTTCCCTGTCTCAATAATACGATTCAATGATCTTTGGTTTTTTAGCATGTTTATTCCTGGTGTGTTTTTTTCCTCCTGGCTTCTAAAGTGGATCTCTGTTTCTGAGGCTCAGGGGTCTCTGTCCCAAGTTTCTTGTGTTGAAATCTGTAGACCTGCTCATTGGCTTTATGTTCCATGGCCTCTGGTTTCATGAGGTGTGGGGAAGGGGTGGTCTGACTGCTGGGAGTCTCCTCTTCCCCAGGACTGTTCTACAGCAGTGGTGGTCTTAGCTGATGTCTGTGTTTGTGTCTGCCATCTCCCCTGGCTATGCAAAGTGAAGTCTGAGGTCCTGGCATTGAAGTTAGTTAGCTCCACCCCTGGGGGCTTGGTTACTCTCGTTGTTCTGCAGAGGTGAGGGCTGCTGGAACACCTCTTTTCCTGCACTAGTCTCCTTCCACCACCACAAGAAGGGCCCACTCCCCAACTTCTCTTGCTACTGAAGTCCCCCTTCTGGCTCCTCTGTTTCTTCTGAACTACTGTTCCCTGGGTTTATTCAAAGGAGGGATGAGAGCCATTTTACCTGGACATCATGGCTCTCAAAAGTTCAAGAAGATGAATTTCAAACCTTTAGACTGTGGTTTGGAGGCCTCTGGGCTAGCTGCTCTTGCAGCCATAGGCTCTGCACTCCAACAGACTCCAATCCTGGGCTGAAAAACCTGGGGCTTGATCTTGCCTGTAGTCAGTATTTCTGTTCTGGGGCTGTTCTTGCTCTGGTGTTTCACCCACCCGGAGACCTCCCACACACATGCACTGGCTGGATTCCTCTGCTGTTCCTGGTCGGTTTGGTCTGACGCCAATCTGCATGCCCACCACTTCTGCCCCTCTTAGTCTACTAGTGGCTTCTAACTCTCTCAAATCTGCTCAGATTCATTTTTTTAGACTTATCTGACAGAATTTGTGAGAGAGCTCCAGTAGTTCCTTCCTTTCAAGTGCCATCATCTTGGCTCTGCCCCCTTCTGTCAGATTCTTAACTTTCAAACCAGAGTAGTTTATTTGCTCAACCCTTCTTCTAGCATACCCATAGGAAGCACCTTTTTTCTCCCCACTTGGGAGGCAGTCCCAACAGCAAGTCTAGGGGAAATAACTTTTGGGTTCAAGCTGAAGCTTATTGGAAACCTTGGCTCTATTCCCAATTGAGGAGGGCCTGTGAGTTTATGCAAAGAGTGCCTTTCTTGGATGAGCATTACCTAAGAAACAATCAATGATGGATTATTCAGATAATGCCATGGTCCCGTCATATCCTACCCAGGAGGGATGAAGGGAAATTCCCATCATCCAGTTGAAAGTTTGCCTGTGATATGCACTCATATAACTGACTTACTGGCTCATGTGTCAACTAGTTTGACAGCAACACTAATTAAACTTACAGTTCTCAATCCATACAATCAAACTTTATTGACCAATGTGTGCAAACAATACAAACAATATAATAAAAACAAACAACCCACATGAGTCTTAGACTTTACAGTAAGCTTCTTTCATACTGGATTCATTTCAAGGTTCTCTCTCTGCTCAGTTGTATGCCAGGTATCTCCACCTAAGGTGGTCGTCTGGCAAGTACCCCTCAATCAAGTACAGGCTTTTCAAGTCTCAAGTGTGGGGGATATATCCCCAGTCACAACCTAGGGGTACACTGATTGCTTGGGTTTCTGGTGTGTTTTGTATATTGCTAGCTATGAGCATTCCTAAGCTGTTTACCCCATAATTTGATTGGTAGTTATTACATAAACTACAGACAAAGTTATTTATAATATTTTTCCGTTAATGGTCTTTCTTATCAGCGGGTCCACATATACTGGTAAACTGTTTAAGAACACACACATATTGTTTACTACATCATACAACACAAGTGTTTATCTTCTTACTGAAAAAAACAACTTATTCAAAACAACCCAATCACAAAATGGAAGCTTAAAACAAAACATAGTCAATTCTGCTAAGTTGGCAAATATTCATACTATCTTTTTAGGGTATTAAAACTTATTTTCACATAAGCTTGGAGAAAAAAGTACTCAAATAACCTTTCTAACTTATGAAACTCATTTTACTAAAATAGCAGAAGCCCCAGTGACCACAGACAGATCAACAATTGCTCTAGGTTTTCATTTCCCAGCTGCTGGTATTTTTCCTATATTTTACCTAGCTGTTGGAGAATAAATTCAGGATCTCCTCTTTAGAGTTTCCCTCCCCGGGACCACAATTTTAGAAAGGAAACTAGCCATACTTTACTTCATTTGTGTTTAACTCTCTCCAAAACCTCTTCCTCTTCCTCAACTATTGCCCACCACAGGTAGCTTCCAACCCCCCTCCCCTTTCCAGATCCATATTCTGTGTTGCTTTCCCTTATTGGAATTCAAGCCCTGTGAAGATAGAAACTGTCTTTCTTGCTTTTGAATCTCCAGAGCAGAGCACCTGAAACATAGTGTTTTATAAATTATCTATCTATCTATCTATCTATCTATCTATCTGTCTGTCTGTATGTATGTATGTATTTGGAATTCAAACCTAGTACATTTGCACAAAAGCTTCCCTTAGTGGAAGGAATAATCATTTGATGCCATATGTTTTTGGGAAGGGTAGAGTTGACATGAGAGTTCGAGAGAAAAAAAGCACATATGGTTAGAGATTCTCTTTGGGAAGAGACCTAGGGAGAGAGAAAGTGGACTTTGGAAAGCGGAAATGTAGGGGGAAATCATGTCTCTAACATGTCCATAATTTTTAATTTTACTGCATGTAGACTTGAGGCAATTTCCTCTTTGGTGAGGCAGCTAGGTGGCAAAGTAAATAGAGCCTGAGTTCAAGTCCAGCTTCAGATATTTATGCAAGTCACTTAATTACTATCTGCCTCAGTTTCCTCAACTGTGAGGATCAAATGAAATCATTTGTAAAGCACAGTGCCTAGCAAATAGTAGGAGCTTGATAAATCCTTGTTTTGTCCTTCCTTCTTTCCTTCCTTCCTTTGGAGAGATGGCTCTCCCTCTCTCTCTCTCTCTCTCTCTCTCTCTCTCTCTCTCTCTCTCTCTCTCTCTCTCTCTCTCTCTCTCTCTCTCTCTCTCTCTCGCACACACACACACAGACACACACACACAGAGTTATTGAATTTTCATGCCAACTCTACCCCACATCATGGAACATCAAGTAATCATTCTCTACAACAATGAGAAGAGCCTTATTCAAATGCACTAGGCTTGATCCCACCCTCCCCAGTTTACATCTATCTATCTATCTATCTATCTATCTATCTATCTATCTATCTATGTATCCATCTATCTATCTATCTACCTTTCTGTCTGTCTGTCTATCCATCCATCCATCCATCCATCTATCTATCTCTATCTATCTATTGTCTATCTATCTATCTATCTATCTATCTATCTATCTATCTATCTATCCATCACTCTCTACAGCCTTCCTTTGGAGCTATGACTGGATAAGTTTAAAAGTTATTGGAGTCCCCTTTCTGTTTTTCCCAGTCCGAACTACTCTTATGTCTGCCTCAATGACTGAAGTCTCAGATGAAAAAATGGGAAATTCCATGACCTACCAAATCCCACCATTTGGGGGTAAGTAGAGGGAATTTTTAGGAGTCATATTACCTTAATTTGTGTGGTGAGAATGTCCAAAAGTTGACCCTCAGTCTTTAGGGCACAACCTTAGGTAGGTTTCATAATTGTTTCATAATCCATACCATAATATTTTTCAATGTAACTAGGGCACCATTACTATCCCACTCTCCTGTCTCCCAGTAGGAGTGAAGAGCTACCTCTTGATATTGCCATCTCAATAACAAGCAAGATAATTTATCTGTGCCAAGTGGCTGTTTATATACTACTCAACTAAAAGAGCATGTGTATTATTGGCCCAGTATTTGTTAAAAATGAAGAGACAAATTTTTTCACCTGGAGACAATGATGACCTGCTTATCTTGTGCTTCACAGTCAGTACAGCATTGAGATAAGGGTGAAATGGGTGGGATCTAGCACATTTTTTCCCACTTCTGCAGGCCAAACAACTTTTTTTCTTTTTTTTTTTTTTGCAGAGGACATTATTTTGCATTGTTCCAGGGCATCCGTTTAGCCCTCAAAAGATTATCTGTCTAATAGGATTTCCACAGCACTAGCTAGGCAAATTTTGAGGAAGGTGCTCTCCCTTGATTAGAGGGTGGTAATTACTAAATTCCTCAAAATTCTGTCAAATTCCAAATGCCAAAGTTAAGTGGGGTAAGATATCAAACACTTGTACTGATGGTGAGAAACAGCAGTACCTGATGCTTCTTGTGCTAAGGTGGACTCTGGTGGAGACATGAAAAACTGATTGAAGTATGCAGATGAGCAGGCCTAGAGGATTTACATTCAAACCCACTAAATGCACTGAGACACCAAGGAGGAACCACAGTCAAGTAAAACCATGGTTCCGGATCTTCTCATATTATAAGGCCTTCTTTATTAATATTTCAAATGTATTATTTGCTGTTGGACTCAAGCCTGAGTTCAGTTTACTTCCCTTTCTATGTTGTAATGAATATGCTATGGTAATATACACACACACATACATGTACATTATACATACATATATACACATACACATAAATACATATATACAAATACATATATAGATTGTCTTGCTTGCTACCCAAAAGCTGATGAAAATACCATGGAAATGAATTAAATTCAAAGCTTCCCAAAGCTTCTCAATGGGTCTGTGACAGATAATATGAGATCTAAGACATCCTCAGGATTAAGTGGGCCTCCTTCTTGGTCAGCAGGAGTGCCTGAATTCATTTTTCCAAGACTGGCAAAGAGAATCTTACCTTTGACTAGCTGGTCATGAGTCTGCATGACGACAGGAGCACTGTCTTATTGTTGGGTCCCCACAAGGTGACCAAATTAGAAGCACTTGGGGGAGTGTGTCAGATTCATAACTCTCATGTGAACATTAAATCATATGTCCAGTAGAAGGACTAAAGTTTGAGTAAGTGAAAGACTGCTGTGTTGGCCAAGGTCTCAAAATTTTCTCTTTTCCTTATTGTTGATTTTGGACCCCCTCTCACCATTACCAGGAAAAAAAAAGATTCGCCGACGTTTTGTTTGAAACAAAGATACAACTCATATGGGAGTCATTAATAAATCTTGAAGCCTATGTCTATATAAACCCAGAGAGTTTCTTTCCTGTGGTTCCTGTGGCCATAATAATACTCCTGAACTATTATGCTTAATGCTTAGCACAATGCTTGATGTATATTAGGTACTTAAGAAATGCCGCTTGATTGAGTGATATTGGTATTAAATAGACTAGATTCCACACTCAACAAGTCCATCAAATGGAAGAATCAATAATTACTACAATATTCAGCCAATTCTCCTTTGATTGGTAATGGATGCCATCCCTTCTCCTCCTGTCATTTCTTTTACCCTTGGGGAAGGAGGTACAGAAAAAAAATGGGATAGAACCAAGGACAGGAAAAGGATGGAGAATGGAATGAAGGAAGTATCTAGAAATGGGCAAAGGAAGAACAGTAAAAAAAAAAGTGAAAAAGGGGGCTAAAAGGAAGTAGTTCCATTTCTGGCATTTAGTGTCACATTGTGTGTGCCTTTTCAATAAAGCTGGCTTAAACCAGCATTCATTCAATTCAATAAAGTTCACTAAAACCAAAGAGTCATTTAAACTCAAGGGCAACAATGTCTTTCTGGAAGCTAAGATGGCAGAGTAAAGAAAGTACCACAGCCAGACTCTCCCAACATTCTCTTTCACAAAACTATAATATAATGCCTCAGATTGAATTCTTGAGCAGCAAAGCCAAAAAAGTCTTTTTTCCAACTCAAAACAACTTAGGAGGTTGGAAGGAAAGGTCTGTGACAGTGGGCTGGAGACTGGTGGCTGCACCAGTTGTGGAACTTGGTGATGCTGATAGTAGTAACAACAGCTTTGAGAGCTCTCAAGACAAAGAAAGTAAGGAGAATGAGAAACTGGTCAGAAAGATTACAGGGGATCCTTGTGCTAGCACTAGTTGTAGAACATGGTGGAATCTGGCAACTCCATTGCTCATACAAACTGCTAGATTGCAATTCCAGGGCAAAGAGCACTTGTGGTAACAAGAAAACAGGGGTCTTGAGGAGCTATATCTCTTGCAGTCACAAGGGAGCAAGGGTCCTTCTGGGTAAGGAAAAAAGCATAGACCAACAAGTAGTAATTACACCTCTCTGTGTATCACACTACCTTGAAAGCATTAAAAACTTTCCAAACCTCCAGAACTAGCTCTGAAAAACAGCAGTGCTAAAAAAAAGCTTTTGGGATAGTGTCTAACAAACTCCTTCCCCACCCTTGGAACAGAGTCAAACTTTAACACAAAGTTGAAAGTGAAGAAGTAGGCAAGATAAAAATGAGCAAACAACAATAACAATAACAACAACAACAAAGAGCCTGACCATAAACATCTACTATGGTTCCAGGGAGGAGGGAAATTTTAGCTAGTAATTATAACTGTGAATGTAAATGGGATGAACTCACCCATAAAAGAGAAGTGGATAAAAAAATGGATTAGAAACCAGAATCCATCTATACGTTGTTTAAAAGAAATACAGTCGAAACAGAAAGACACGCACAGAGTTAAAATAAGGGGCTGAAGCAGAATCTATTTTGTTTCAGCTGTAGTAAAAAAAAGCAGAATAAAACAAGTATTCCCGCTAAAAACAATAGAAAGCACAGGACTAAATGGAGCCTTTCTTAAAATGATAAATAATATCTACCTAAAACCAAGAACAAGCATTATTTATAAGGAGGATAAGCTGGAAATCTTTCCAGTAAGATCAAGGGTGAAGCAAGGATGTCCATTAATACCACTATTATTTAATATTGTATGAGAAACACTACTTATATCAATAAGACAAGAAAAAGAAATGGAAGGAATAAGAATAGGAAATGAGAAAACAAAACTATTGCTCTCTGCAGATGATATAATAGTAGCCTTAGAGAATCCTACAGAATCAGCTCTAGGAGTTGTGTACTGGTCCAACCATTCTGGAGAACATTTGGAACTATGTCTAAAGGGCTACAAAACTGACTCAGGTTTGTTTTGTTTGTTTTTGTTTTTACTCAGAAATACCACTACTAGGTATGTATCCCAAAGAAATCAAAAAGAAGGGAAATGGACTTATATGAACAAAAATGTTTATAGCAGCTCTTTTGGTGGTGGCAAATAATCAGAAGTCAAAGGAATGCCCATCAATTGAGGAATGACTGAGCAATGAATGTGATGGAATTACTATTGTGCTGTAAGAAATGATGAGGAAGATGTGTTCAGAAAAATCTGAGAAGATTAATGTGAACTTATACAAAGTGAATTGAGAAGAGCCAGGAGAACACTATACACAGTGACAGTGAAAGACTAATTGACTCTAATCAATATGATGGTCCAAGACAATTCCAATCGATTCATGATAAAAAATGTTCTCCCCTTCCAGAGGGAGAACTGATGAACTCTGAGTGAAGATGGAAACTTTTTTCACTTTATTTTTCTTGCCTTTTTTGCAACATGGCTAATAAGGAAGTATGTTTTGTATGACTTTACATGTATAATTGATATCTTATTGCTTGCCTTTTATTGGGTAGGAGAGGAGTGAAAGGGAAAGAAAGAATTTAGAACTCAACATTTTAAAAAAAGAAAGTTAAATTTTGAATATAAATTTTTTAAATTTTTTTTCTGATACAATAATTACCGAGACTAATGTTTGCCTAAGACTATTTCTATATGCCACCTACTCCAAGAAGTTTTTTTCTGATCTTCCTGGAAATTATTTATCATTTGTCTGATTCCATAACAGCTAATATTCCTGTTTTCTCTTTACTAAACTCTCTTCTGCATTAAATATAGCTCCCCCACTATAATGTAAGCTTCTTGATAGCAGGACCTGGGACTTATTTGTCTATATCCTTCATCAATTAACCCAGGGCATTGTCAAAGTTAGCAACCGAAAACATTGGGTGAATGAGTGAATAAATGAGTGAAGCTGTATGGGCAATGGATATTTGTTATGATGTCACATCAGATAGAATACTGGACTTGAAGTATGCAATACATGGCCTCAGACCCCTACCATTTGTGAAAGCATTGGCAAACCTGTGCCTCTGTTTCTTCATTTGTAAAATGGGGTAAAATAGTTGCACCTTCATCAATTGATTACCGAGGAGCAAATGAGATTAGCAGATGTACAGCATTATATAAATTCAATTTTTAATTGTCCTGAGAAAGAGGCGACTGAATTATTTTGGAAAAGAGAAAAGCTGCTGTTTGGAACCCAACTTTCACAAGGCCATTCTTACACACATTTGTGAAATAGGTACCATCTAGCCCTGGTCCATTTCCTGTACCTGTCACCTACCATCCATCCCAGACTATTTGCACTCAAACTGGCTGGCCAGAGCCATATATACAATCTAGTCTTGCTTGCATAGGAAAGCAGCAAAGCTATGTGTCCAGTTCTCTGACTTCTGCCCCTCTACATTTTCCTTAAACTGTACATGCAACATGAACTGGTTTTTCTGTGAAAAACCTAGGAGAGGAAAAAAATAACCACCTTGGAAAATGGCATAAATTTATTCATTTTATTCCTATTTCAATAAGTCATTGCAGCTTGTCTAACTGATTAGGAAGGCAAAGTTCTATTAACATTTCTACTCAGCTCCCCACCTCTTTCTCCCTCCTTTAGTAGCCAGTGATCAGGTACACAATTTTTAAATATCCATTCTCATAATCAGATATGAGATGCCTAGGCCAACTCTCTGAGTCAAGTATGCAAATATCTCAGAGGCAGCAGCTTGCTTTTTAATAAGAACTCAGTCAAGCTCCCTAATTATGCTACAATGCTAGGATTTCACTGATCCAGGAGCAAATTGAACTCTGTTCAGTAGAATTCAATGTAGGCGACTATGATTCACCATCCATATTGAAGAAATGGTTATGACTACATGTGTTCTGATACCTCTAAAAGCAGTGAAAGGGGAAACTGTCCCTGACAGAATATAATAAAACAGATTTCATCCCCTACTTGGTAATTAACATCATATTAGCTGTTCAGTGAAACTGCATATTATTTCTTCCTCCCTTTTCCTTTTTAAGGAAAGTTCTAAGGAAAAGAAATCCTGATAACCATGTATTCTTATTAAGTTGTCTTTCCCTCTAAGGAAGGCTCTGCCATCTAAGTGAGGGAGATTCCTTAGACTTTTGATGTCAAGTTAAGTGGTAGGTGGGGGTGGGGGAACTAACCCTCTTACTTGAGAGAATCTTCATGGGAACTAATGGGAGAGGAAGAAATATGCATTTAATCTTACAGCAAACAACAAAATGAAAGGGGGGATCATCAGTGGCCCCAGTGAGAAGAGAGGACACACAAATAGACTTAAATATCAACAGAAAGAGAATGGATTAAATTTGAGATTTAAGTTAGATATAAAAAAATTAATTCTCGGGGAGCTGTTAAGGTTGTTTGGAATTGGAATGGCTTATCCTGGGTTCCTATAGGATTCCTCATCTTCTCATTTAGGGCATTTTACAATTAGTCCCCAGTGTGCTTTTCCAAAGTCATCACTGCCTGAGGCAAGTATTTCCACTAAATCCTACACTGTGCTCAGCCTATGCTGTTTCCTCCCCACTCCTCTGTAGGTATTTAAATCCTAGCCATCTTTTAAGGCTGAGGTCAAGGTTTGCCTCATTCACGAAGCCTTCCCAGACTGCTCTAGCCAATATCAGTTACTTTCTCCTCTGAACACCTACATATAGGGATATTTAATCATATACTATCTATAGTATTATTTACATGTTTGATGTATGTCAGTATTGTCGCACCAGTAAGCTCCTTGAGATCAGAGGCTTATACTTATTTCATGTCTTTTATAGATTTTAAAACAGTATTTGGTATTTGCCAAGTGATCAAGTTACTAAGTAATAGGTATTGTATCCATTAAAGTAGATTACATTAATTGACCTACTTAGGGATAGGAATGAGTGTCTTCCAAATGAAACTGCTTGAGTGAAGTCCCCCAGGAGCAAAAAAGAGACCTCCATGGTCTGACTAGATACATTTCAGCTTATTGGTTTACTTTAGGTATGGGTCCCACTGAATACAGATAACTTTTTCTTTGTGGCTCAAAAGAAAAATCAAGATTAGCTGGAAGGAAAGACCTGACCTGACATGGTGGTTAGAAGAAGCAGCAAATAACAGGAAAAGTCAGTGCGCCTAATTTTCATTCTGTACATTCCCTTTGAAATGAAAAGAAAGTAATGTCACGAAGCAAGGAAGCAAGGACTCACTCTATTTCTGTCTCTCTCTCTCTCTCTGTCTCTCTGTCTCTTCATCTATCTCTGTCTCTCTGTGTGTCTCTGTGTCTCTCTGTCACTGTGTCTATTCTGTGTGTCTCTGTCTCTGTCTCTCTCTGTCTCACTCTGTATTTCTATCTTTGTCTCGGTCTCTCTGTCTCTGTCTCACTGTCTCTCTGTCTCTCTCTCTCTGTCTCTCTCTCTGTCTCTCTCTCTCTCTGTCTCTCTCTGTCTCTCTCTGTCTCTCTCTCTGTCTCTCTCTCTGTCTCTCTCTCTCTCTCTTCTCCCCTTCCTCTCCCTTTCTCTCTTTTTCTCTTGTCTTTATTTCTCTCAGAACCAAGCCCATAGTAGGTGTATAATAAATGTTTTGTTTTGTTTTTTAGTAGATTGATTAACACAAGAACAACTTGCCTCCTGCTAAGACAGGAAAGCTCTAGCATGTTACTTATAGTATGTGGAGAGGGGTCCATGACAAAAAGGTATTTTCTCTGGAAAAGGACTTGCTTCTTCAAGTTTACCAATGGTGTACTTTCAAAGGGAATTGGTTGCAACATACTGGATGGTATCATCTAGTGTCGTTTCTGTGTAGGAACATAAAATAGAGAGGTGGCAGGGGTGTATAAAAAGAGAAAAAAAGAAAAAAAGAATTTATATAATTTTATTATACATTTAAAAGGAATAGCAAATTGTATATAATAGATATGCAGTTTCATGTGCAATCATTTGTTATTATAATATGTTATGGAAAGGCTTGCTTTATTCCATAATTTAAAAAAAAACCAGAGATCGAAAATCCTTCAAAGCGTTCTTTGGTTTTTGACTCAAGCTTTACCATCAAAGCAGATTAGATCCAATTCAATACAACAATAAAGATTAAAAGTGGTGCAATCCCTGTCTGCAGGAAGCTTACAGTCTCAAAGAGAATCTAAAGTTTGCATGTAGGTCAGTGTGATACAATATAAAATGTCTAAGAGCAAGACTGAGCTCTAGACAGTATGAAGAAGACTGAATATGACAAATGTCACCAAAGTAGAACTGGCAACTGATTAGATGGGGATGGAGATGTAGGGGAGATGATGACTCCATGGTTTAAGACTTGAGCTCAAATTTAAGAACGTATTAACTGAACTCTCTTTGTCAAATCTCTTAAGGCTGATAAATGTGGAAATTAGGGTAGAAACTAGGATATCAGTTAGAAGACAATTAAAGTAATCCAGGGCATAGATAACTTGATCTGACATAGATCATTGATTTTATCCATGTGGATACTGTGCTTTCTCATCCTGGCGTATTCTTGCACATATTTTTCCATAAATCCCTCACATCGTATGCAAACAATGAAGAGATAGATAGATGTCTTCCTCTAGTTCTTTTGTTTGTTTTGCAAGGCAATGGAGTTAAGTAATTTGCCCAAGGTCACACAGCTAGTGTCAAGTGTCTCAAGCTGGATTTGAACTCAGGTCCTCTTGATTCCAGAGCTGGTGTTCTGTCCACTGTACCACCTAGCTGCCCCACTCCAGTTCCTTTACCATTTTATCAATCTCATTGAAGCAAGTAGGCTGTGGGATATCCCTCACAATCACTACATTACAATATAGAAGTACATTTCTTTTGTAATTTGCAATTTAACTTGGTAACACGATACAGCCTACTTGCACTCACTATGAATCTTTCTCTTGACCTTTGGACCACATACAATTTTTTAGTCTGAAATCCTGGTGCCAATGATTTGAGATGCAATGTTATAATAGATGAGGTATCTGAAGGAAAAAAAAACTAGGTTAAAATTTCACCTGCCTCACATATTAGAACTCTGATCATGGGCTAGACACTTAGTCTGTCTAAATTCTAGTTTTCTAATCTGCAGAATGGGGGGGGGGTGATAATATCTGCATTACCTGTCTCAAAGGATAATAGTGAGGCTCAAATGATATAGTCTACGTGAAGCACTTTGTAAACCTCAAAGTGCTATTTGAATGACAGTTATTGTGATGATAATTATTATTTTCTCATCAATCATAAAGCATCAGCAACAGAATATTGGTTTTGTTAACTGTTTACTATACAAAGTGATCTCTGAGAGGAGTCAATAGTTTTGCAACTCGTGTCTTATATAAAATAGCGTTCTATCTACATCTTTGTAATGTATCAGAGTAGCTCTCAAAGAAAATGCAAGCTGTTGTTTCTTAGGACAAAGAATTACCTTTTCAGCCAGAGATGAGCCACACATGCAGCATTGCAGTTAGCATATTATAGCTGGTGTAAACAGATACAACTAACAATTATGGTAGCTGTGTGGATAGAGTGCTGGGCCTGGAATCAGGAAAACTCAACGTGCTGAGTTCAAATGTGGCCTCAGACACTTGCTAGCTAGGTGACCCTGGGCAAGTCACTTAATACTTTTTGCCTCAGTTTTCTTATCTGTCAAATGAGCTGGAGAATGAAACGGCAAACCACTCCAGTATTTTGCCAAGAAAACTCCAAATGGAGACATGAAACATCAGACACAACTGAAAACAACTGAACAACAATAACAAAGAATCAGATTGTTCAGATATTTGTTCAATAGTCTCTGAGGTAATGTGAATTTTGGATACTTTTCCTAGTAAGGCACAGAGGAGTCAGGGGCTGCTACTCCCAGAAACTCCCAGAAGTAAGCAGGGATCTTTAAAATTTGTCCAGTCTGATTTATGAGAGGTAATCCAAATTTGAATAATTAAACACAAACACACACACACACACACACACACACACACACTTGCACACTTTGAAAGAAGGAAATGCAGCCATCAATAAATGATGTTCTGAAAGTTCCATATTTTAGAATACCTCTTAAGAGAATCAAGATGTTAATTTTGCTCCTCTGTAGACCTCTAGATTTCTTGTATAAAGCAGATGCTGTTCTGCACATCAAACTTTCCCTATAACTCTAAAGAACTTCCCTCCAAAGTTAAGGACCCTAACTCCTTTTGGAAATGGATATCCTGCTGGCTTATATTAAGAAAGCAAGAAAAAGATAATTTTGTTGTTTTGTTGGTTTTTTTCCAGGATAAGTGGCTTCTTAAATAAAGGATTTCTTTATTATTTCATGAATCACAGTTAAGTACTAATGTCAATGAGACTGAAAGAATTATCTGCAGTTAAACAGTAACAGGAAAATCTTATAAATTTTGGTACCAAGTTGGAGTAATATGTCATAGCAGAACCCAGATCTGTATTGATATTTCCAAATTATCTTAGGAAATTAGACACATAAATCTCATTGATGTCAATGCCCAAGCTGGTTCAAGGGGCTACAAGGTTTTAATTTACAGAATGGTTACTATTAGAAAATAGGAAGAAAGCCATGCCTTGGTTCTCTTTTTAATCACTTATTGTTATTAAAATAATATGAACCATCTGGGAAAAAGAGAAACTAGAAACAGAAGGGAATAGAGAGTAAGAAGGAAAGTGTGTTGGGGATAAGAAAGGGGAAAGGGAGGGGATGTAGACTAAGGGAAAATGACAGGTTAGAATAATCTTTTAGCAGGGCTTATTCTCTCCATTTTTCTGGAGCCTCAGATGACCAACATGAAGAAATCAGAGAGCAGAGGGCATAAGACCATTTGACAAACAAACCCCAGGAGCCTGAAGCTCATCAGAAAGTCAGCAATGTCCACTCACAGCAGTGGCCCCATTGCATACATTAGCAGGGTGAAAAGACCTGGAGAGATGCATTGGGAGGAGGGAGGACAGAAGCAACACTGTATAACCATGGCAACTCCTGGCAATTTTTATAAAATTAGACTGATCAATAGGAAGGCCAGTTAAGCACTGTTGCTGAGCATAATAATTAGTGACTCTGATTGCTGAGAGACAGACCCATGAAAGTGTACTGATTCATTTTCTGTCTCTTTCTGTTTCTCTGTCTTTTTCCTTCTCTTTACTCCTCTTCCTCCTTCCTCTTCTTTCTTACTCTAGCTCCCTCCTCCTTCTCCTCCTTCTTCCTCTTCCTTCCTCCCTTCTCCTCGACTACTTTTTTCTCCTCCTTCTTCCTCCTTCTCCATTCTCTTTTCTCCTCCTCCCACCTCCTTCTCCCTCCTTCTTCCCCTTCCTCCTTCTTCCTCCTCCTGCTTTCTTCTCCTTTTTCCACTTCTTCCTCTCTCCTTCGCCTCCTTCCTCTTTCTTCCTCCCTTTTCCTCCTCCTCTTACTACTCTTCCTGTTTTTGCCTCTTCTTAACTCCTTCTTCCTCCCTCCTCCTCCTCTGCTTTTTCCCCTTGTAGCAAAATAAAAATTAGTGAACCTATGACACGGGTTTACTTGTCACAAGGAAAAGGAGATAAGTGACAGAATTGCTGCAATGTCCACTGGGGACTATGGCTGACCTGTAGAGAAACCCACGTGACCTACTTTCTAGCTCCCTCTACTGAATAAAAAAAGGGGAGAAAAAAGGGGGAAAAGAAGCCATCAGGAATAGCATTTGTTTTCTTCTTCCAGAGAAAGAAATGTGCAACTCCATTGTGATGTACAGAAATATTCTAATCAAATGAGAACTGGGCTTTTGTAATGATTTTTCCTGGGAAGTTGGTCTATTTTATATCCATTTTAAAACTCTTTGGTCAAAGATGTTGATGTGCTAACGTTGATGGAAAGTTAGAGGCAAAAAGATCCAGCCCTAGCATTATGTAAGTTTTCTACCACTATACAGAAGACATAAAGATGACGCCACGGGGCTTCCTGGCATAAAATATCCCACTCCTTCCATTGGGAAACACAAAGCTACAGCAACTTAAATGCTTTCAGTACATTCAAAAACACAGCTACTGTTCATAGTCAGGGTGTATTTATGTTTGGAGTAAGGGAGAATTGCATTCAGAGGCTGCAACAAGAAGTCTTTACAAAATAATTAGTCAATCAAGCAACACTTATTAAACACTTGCTATATTCCAGGGACTGTGTCAGGTACTAGGTATATAAAGACAAAAATAAAACAGTTCTTATCCTTAGAGAGCTTATATTTTATTGAAGGAACAAATATTCTATCTGGTTCTTCAAAACTGGTGCTTTAGAAACTCTGGCCATTCTAGGGGGACATAGAGTTGCTTGGGGCAAATGAACACTATTTCCGGTCATTCTGGGATAAAATTAACCCCTATTCAAATGGAGACCTGTAGAGTTACCTTTTTTTTCATTTACAAAACAATCACAAAAATCCTCGCCTTCTCTTTGAATCACTGAACATAGAATCAGAGAATTTAGGGGCTAGAAGGAACCTTGGGCATCCTTCATTGTACAGGAAGGAAACTGAGAACCAGAGTATGGTAACATGGAAAAAGTGTATGATTTGGAGTTAAAGGACCTTGGTTCAAATCCCAATCTTGGGGCCAGTCATCATGTCTCCCAGAGTCTTTTCCTTCAGTAGCCTGAAGTGGAACTGGCCTCTTCCATTTTCCCTCTCAAATATAAAAGCCAGAAATTCCTAAAGCAGTTCAATCCTTGAAGAGTCCAAAAAGGAACTGGCCAAGAACTGAAGCTGTCTGGTATTCTCTCCAGCTCTGCCCAGACCCTCACAAGGCAGTCATCTCCACCAATGAGGAAAAACTCTCATACCAATGGGCTTTGGGTTATATGACAAATATAACATGAGACTGAATTAAGTAAGATATAGCGAACACTTACATAAGCCAAAGTCTGCTCTTGGTTTCCAGCTGTACTAGCCTACATCTTCCCCTTCCAAACTCAGAGATTTCAAAAGCAGTCTCCTATGCAAGCAAAGCAGAACGGAAGAAGCTAAAACCACAGCTAGAAATCCTACCCAACTAGTCCCTACCTATTGAGGGGTCTCTCTTATGAAGTTCTGCTCATTTAGGCATTATCAAAAGGGCAAGAGAACCTCTCCTGATGTTCCTGGGAGGAGGAGGAAGGGGAGCTTAGAATTTACAGCCATGTCCCTGGGTTAAGCCAACTTTGTGAGATCTAGCATTTGAGATTCTAGCATTAGAGATCTAGATTTGGGGTTATACTAAAGTAAGAGGGGACTTGGGAGAAGAGAAGCAAAAAAGAAATGTTAAAAATCCTTTCTGAGAGGATGCCTCACTATGCCTAAAACATTGAACTTTTAGGGCTTCCCAGGGATCCTAGAAGTGAACATACTCCTATAGCAGATGCCCTAAAGGAGTTCAGCAAAATGCTCTTTTTCTTTTTTTCCCCTGCAAAGCTTTTTGAGTTATTTAAACATAGCAGGGAGGAAGCAATGTCAGCATCTGCCCTCATTTCCTGTTTGCAGTAGATAGTGGGGGAACTGCAGGGATGCTAGATACAGTCATTCTAGGTGGGAACCCCTGACTAGTCAGCAGCATGGTGTTTGGGAGGACATTTTGGAAAATCATGGAAGACTCTATTCCCTCTCTTAAAAGTCAAAGGAAATTGAGCTGCCTGCCAGGCCTTCATCAACTCCACTCAGAGGGGAGCCTCAGGATATTGTGAGGGGCCCTGCACTTGGCCATGAGCTCAGCAAATATTGGTAAGAGCAACAGACAGACCTGTATGTTCACTTCAGGTATAGGCAGAAGCCGCTACTGTCAGCATTTAGTCATTAGATGATGGACTCTCTGTAGTTTAATTTTCCAGGTTAAAGAAAAGGAAATGCGAACATGGAATTTACAGTTGGTACAAAAGAACAACAAGATTATGACCTTATAGAGCTGTAACTGTACCTAAGACAAATTAAGTTGGAGAACACAAGAGCTAGGGCAGAGCAGAGAGGGCAGTTCCTGCTGCAGTTGTGGTGGCAAATGAGGGTAATAACGGTGTAGATCCAGGGAGGTAGGGACAAGTAAAGACAAGGACTCACCTGAGCTCTCTCCCAAACCCCTCCAAATACCTTTACAAAATGACTCTAAACAAATTGGACAGCAATAGAACCCACAATAAAACAGAGTGAAACAAATTTCCAGCCCAAGACAACTTGGAAGTTCAGCAGGGAAGGTCTGTTGCACCAGGGTGATAGTGGAGCATAGCCCAGCAGAGGCCAGCACAGTGCTGGCCCCAGCAAACAAGGAGCAGGCCTTGAGAGTAACAGAATCAGCAGCCAGAGCAGCAGCTTCTGGAGCTCTTAGCCCACAGACAGTAAAGGGGGTCGAACAACTAATAAGAAGGAGATTAGAGGGTCTTTTTGCTAGCATTGAGACTGGACTCTGCTGCTTTGCCCATACTCAAATCTGGGGTGAGGAGGAGTACTAGCATAGCAGAGCTTGGGGCCACAGCGGAGTGAGGACCCTCCTCACAGTTACAGGGCAGAAAAGAGTGCTTGTGGTCATTCACAGAGAAGAACACAGATCAGGACAGTAGAAAGCACCTCTCCATAGATCATACTAAGAAGAACTGAAGAACTGGAAGAATTGAAAACTTACAGGTCCACAGAAGTATCTCTTAAAACAGCATCACAAAACCCCTGAAGTTTGGGACAGTGCACCCTCCACCCTGATAACAAAGCTCTGCTTTAGCAAAGAGTCAAAAGTCAAGTAAGAGGCTGAGAAAATGAGTGCATGATGTTAAAAAAAAACTCTTACTATAGAAAGTTATTATGGTGACAAGGAAGATTGAAACACATACTTAGAAAACAAAAAAGTCAAGGCTCCTACATCCAAAGCCTCAAGGAATGAATTGGTCTCAGGCCAAGGGAGAGATCAAAAAGGATTTTTAAAATCAAGTAAGAGAGGTAGAGAGAAAAATTGGGAAGAGAAAAGAGAGTGATGCAAAAAAAATTATGAGAAATGAATCAACCGCTTGATAAAGGAGACACACAGAAATATTGAAAAAGTAACACTTTAAAAAACAGACTAGGTCACATGGTAAAAGAGGTTCACAAAGCCAATGAGGAAAAGAATGTCTTAAAAAGCAGAATTAGACAAATGATAAAGGAGATCCAAAAGCTCACTGAAGAAAATAATTCTTTAAAAATTAGAATGGAGCAAATGGAAGCTAATGACTTTATGAGAAATAAAGAAACAATAAAACAAAATCAAAGAAATGAAAAAGTAGAAAATAAAGTGAAATATCTCATTGGAAAAACAACTGAGCAGAAAACAGATCCAAGAGAGCTAAATTAAAAATTATTGAACTACATGTAAGCCATGATAAAAAAAAGAACCCAGACATCATCTTTCAAAAAATTATGAAAAAAAATTGCCCTGATATTCTAGAACCAGAGGGTGAAATAGAAATTAAAGATTCCATTGATCACTTCCTGAAAGAGATCCCAAAATGGAAACTACCAGGAATACTATAGCCAAATTCCAGAATTCCTAGATCAAAGGGAAAATATTTCAAGCAGCTAGAAAGAAATAATTCAGGTATCATGGAACCATAGTCAGGATAACACAAGATTTAGCAGCTTTTACATCAAACAATCAGAAGGTTTGGAATATGATATTCTGGAGGGCAAAGGAGGTAGATTACAACCAAAAATCACCTACCCAGAAAAACTGAATATAATCCTTCAGGGGGAAAATGGATGTTTAATGAGACAGAATACTTTCAAGCTTTCTTGATGAAAAGACCAGGGCTGAATAGAAAATTTGACTTTCAGATAAAGATAGAAGAGAAGCATAAAAAGGCAAACAGAAAAGAGAAACCATAAGGGACTTAGTAAGGTCAAACTGTTGAAATTCCTACATGGGACAATAATATTTGTAGTTCATAAGACCTTTCTCATTATTAGGGTCATTATAAGGAGTATATAGAGACAGAGGGCACAGGTTTAAGTTGAATATGAAGGAATGTTATTTAAAAATAAAATTAAGGGGTAAGAGAAGAATTTACTGGGAGAAAGAGACAGGAAGAGGTAGAATGGGGAAGATTATTTCACATAAAAGAGGCAAGAAAAAGCTTTTACGGTGGAGGGGGAAAAGGGAAGGTGAGAGAGAGTGAATAAACCTTATTCTCATCAGAATTGGCTCAAATAGGTAATAACATGCACACTCAATTGGGTATAGAAGTATATCTTATCCTACTGGAAAATAGTAGGGGAAGGGGATAAGAGAAGGAGGGGGGGTGATAGAAGGGAGATTAGATTGGGGATGGGGGTAGTCAGAAGCAAAACACTTTTAAGGAGGGATAAGGTGAAAGGAGAGAGAGAATATAATAAATGGAGTAGGGAAATGGGATGCAGGGAAATACAGTTAGCAAGAGTGACTGTGGGAAAAAATTTGAAGCAAGTTTTTCTGATAAAGGCCTCATTTCTCAACATATAGGAAACTGGGTCAAATTTCTAAAAATAAGAGTCATTCCTCAATTAATAAATGATCAAAAGATATGATCATTTTTCAGATGAAGTAATCAAAGCTATCTATAGCCATGTGAAAAAATACTCTAACTCACTGTTGATTGGAGAAATGCAAATTAAAACAATTCTGAGGTACTACTTCATACCTATTAGATAAGCTAATGGGACAGAAAAGGTAAATGACAAATGTTGAAGAAGATGTGGTAAAAATGAGACATTAATGCATTGTTGGTGGAGTTGTGAACTGGATTCGTTCATTCTGTAGAGCAATTTGGAACTATGTCCAAAGAGCCATAAAACCATGCAAAGCCTTTGACCTAGCAATACCATTACTAGGTCTGTATCCCAAAAGAGATAAAAACCAAAAAGAAAACGGAGCCATATGAACAAAAATATTTATAGCAGCTCTTTGCTGGGGATAAAGAATTAGAAATCTCTGAAGGACTTATGAAAAATGCTAACCATCCCCAGAGAAAGAACTGATCACGTCCAAATAGAAATTAAAGTATGCTTTTAAAAAACTTTCTTTATTTTTCTTGACTTTTTTGTCTGTTTTCTTTCCCAACATGACTATTAAGGATATGCTTTGCATGACTATACATGTATAAACTATATGGAATTGCTTGCCTTCTTATTGGGGGGTTGGGGAGAGAGGAAGGGAGGGAATTTTCAACTCAACATTTTAAAAATGAATATTAAAAATTGTTTTTACGTGTAACAGGGGAAAATAATATGCTAAAGAAAAAGAAAAAAAAAGCATTGGAGGAAAAGAAAGTTTTAGGCCCTTAGAGAGTGTCATCTCTGCTTTGGGACTGTTAAATGACAGGGACAGTAGCAATCACCATGGTACTAGAATCACCTGTTAGGGAAGAAGTATAACCTTTGGACATCAGCACTTACTCCATGCTAGTTAGAACATTGAAGTTTTTATGCTTAAAAGATGATCTTTTCATGCAATTACACTGTTAAACATTTTGAGATCTTTCGATGAAAGACAATTTATACACTGAATTTTTCTTAAGTTGCTAATTCATTGCTACTCTTTGTTCTTAGAGATGACTTTGCTGACAGTGCTATATTCTGACTCATGGTTGCTTTCATCAGCAGTACTTCATATGACTTGTTTACAGCAATGATGACTTAAATTGCAAGTGAATGTTTGTCGCTCTATGTTTTCCTGCCTTCTCCCACTCCTGGGCCATTGGTATTCAAGAAACCTAAGGAAACAATAGAAGAGAGAAAATTATTTAAAAAAGAAAAAATGTCAATATAGAAAGAAAAATGAAAGTATTTTACTAGGGTTTTACAATAACATACATGTTAAATGTATGTTATACAGTTGGGTAACAAAGAACATAACCTGATCTTCATCACACCACCACCAAACGTATAATAAATATATTATTAGCTCCATTTTGTACATAAGGAAATAATCTTTGACAGCTTATTTGACTCACCCATGATCACACAGCTAGTTACTGAAGCTAGGATTTTAATGCTGCTTTTTCATGTTAAGTCCAATAGTCTTTCTGTGTGTTAGAAGCATAAGAGTTTTACATAAAGAGTCTCTTACTTTCAAGGAGCTTGTAGTCTAATGGAAAGGAAAAAAATAGTGTCTGCCCTCTAGAACATATATTCTAAAAAAGTGGAGGTGGAGGTAGGAATTGATATAAGATGCCAAATCCACTAGATTTTGTGCTTCGGCATACTTTGCAATAAGTGTGTGTTGCCACATCTTTCAAGTCCCTGAGTTCTATCTTTTCTTTCCTGAAAGGCTCTTATCCTGGGCTAACATGACCTACTCCCTCATTTGGAAACTTAAGAGGCCCTTAATTAATGTGCCCAAGTTATTCACTGAAATTGTTGTAAAGGAATTACTAAATTCCATCCATTTTTTTTAAAATTTTATTATTTATTTAATATTTTAAGTTTCCAGCATTGATTTCCACAAGATTTTGAATTACAAATTTCCTCCCCATTTCTACCCATCCCTCCACTCCAAAATGGCATATATTCTAATTGCCCAGTTCCCCAGTCAGCCCTCCCTTCTGTCAAACTACACCCCCCTCCCCTTTTCCCTTACTTTCTTGTAGGGCAAGATAGATTTCTATGCCCCATTGCCTGTATATCTTATTTCCCAGTTGCATGCAAAAACACCTTTTTTGAACATCTGCTTTTAAAACTTTGAGTTCCAAATTCTCTCCCCTCTTCCCTCCCCACCCACCCTCCTTAAGAAGGCAAGCAATTCAACATAGGCCACAAGTATATCATTATGCAAAACCCTTCCACAATAATCATGTTGTGAAAGACTAAGTATATTTAGCTCCCTCCTATCCTGCCCCCCCCTTATTTAATTTTCTCCCTTGACCCTGTCCCTGTCCAAAGTATTTGCTTTTGATTACTTCCTCCCCCTATCTGCCCTCCCTTCTGTCATTCCCCCTTTTTTATCTCCTTCCTCCTTCTTTCCTGTGGGGGTAAGACACCCAAATGAGTGTGTATGTTATTCCCTCTTCAAGTCAAACCCAATGAGAGCAAAATTCACTTATTCCCCCTCACCTGCCCCCTCTTCCTTTCCAATTAACTGCTTTTTCTTGCCACTTTTATGCAAGATAATTTACCCCATTCTATCTCTCCCTTTCTCCCTCTCTCAATATATTCCTGTCTCATCCCTTAATTTGATTTTATTTTTTTTAGATATCATCCCTTCATATTCAACTCACCCTGTGCCCTCTGTCTATGTATATATGTATATATATATATATGTGTATATATATATATATATATATATATATATATATATATATATATATATATATATATATATATACACTATATATACTCCCTTCAGCTACCCTAATACTGAGGTCTTATGAATTGTACATATCATCTTTCCATGTAGGAATGTAAACAATACAGTTCAACTTCACTAAGTCCCTTGTGATTTCTCTTTCTTGTTTACCTTTTCATGCTTCTCTTGATTCTTGTGTTTCAAAGTCAAATTTTCTATTCAGCTCTGGTCTTTTCACTGAGAAAGCTTGAGAGTCCTTTATCTTATTGAAAATACGTATTTTGTCTTGGACCATTAGACTCAGTTTTGCTGGGTAGGTTATTCTTGGTTTTAATCCTAGCTCCATTGACCTCTGGAATATCATATTCCAAGCCCTTCAATCCATTAATGTAGAAGCTGCTAGATCCTGTGTTATCCTGATTGTTTTTCCACAATACTCAAATACTCTTTCTGGCTCCTTGCAGTATTTTCTCCTTGATCTGGGAGCTCTGGAATTTGGCAACAATATTCCTAGGAGTTTTCTTTTGGGGATCATTTTCAAAGGGTGATAGGTGGATTCTTTCAATTTATATTTTACCCTCTGGCTCTAGAATATCAGGGCAGTTCTCCTTGATAATTTCTTGAAAGATGATATCTAGGCTCTTTTTTTGATCATGGCTTTCAGGGAGTCCAATCATTTTTAAATTATCTGTCCCAGATCTATTCTCCAGGTCAGTGTTTTTTCCAGTGAGATATTTCACATTGTCTTCCCATTTTTTCATTCCTTTGGTTCTGTTTTATAATATCTCGATTTCTCATAAAGTCACTGGCTTCCACTTGCTCCAATCTAATTTTTAAGGTAGTATTTTCTTCAGTGGTCTTTTGGACCTCCTTTTCCATTTGGTTAATTCTGCCTTTCAAGGCATTCTTCTTCTCATTGGCTTTTTAGAGCTCTTTTGCCATTTGAGTTAGTTTATTTTTGAAGGTGTTATTTCTTCAGTTTTTTTTTGTGTGTCTCCTTTAGCAAGTCATTGACTTGTTTTTCATGGTTTTCTTGCATCCTTCTCATTTCTCTTCCCAATTTTTTCTCTACTTCTCTTACTTGATTTTCGAAATACTTTTTGAGCACTTCCATGGCCTGAGACCAGTTCATGTTTTTCTTGGAGGCTTTTGATGTTTGCCCTTTGAATTTGTTGAGTTCTTCTTGCTTTATGTTTTGGGCTTCTTTGTCACCAAAAAAGGTTCCAAAATCTGAGTCTAAATCTAAGTCCATTTTTGCTGTCTGTTCATGTTCCTAGCCAACTACTTGACCCTTGAGCTTTTTGTCAGGGTATGACTGCTTGCAGAGTAGAAAGTACTTTGTCCCAAGCTTGAGGAGTTGTGCTGCTGTTTTCAGAGCTATTTCTACATAGCAAGCTCTGCCACACCAGTGCTCCTCCTCCCCCAAGGACTGCCAACCCGGACAGTGACTCAGATCCAAGCAGGGTCTGCACTCCTGCTCTGATCCACCGCTTAATTCCTCCCAGGTGTGCCTGGGGCCTGACACAACTGCAGCTATAGCTGTGGAAAGAGCCTCAGAGCTGCACCACCTCCACTGCCCCCAGGGCAGAGGCCAACCACAAACTTTCACTCTGTCCCAGAAGTTTTTGACCACTAACCTTCTCTGTTGTCTTTAGTATTTGTGGGTTGAGAAGCCTGCCACAACTCACTGATTCAGGGCACTAGGGCCTGTTCCTCCCAGCTCCCAATCTGGTTGGTCCCGGTGTATCCCATGCTGGGCTCTGCTCTGCTCCGCTCCCAGCTCCATGTGATAGACCTTACCCACTGACCATTCAGGCTGTCCTGGGCTGGAACACTGCTTCCCTCTGCTTTTTTGTGGGTTCTGCTGTTCTAGAATTTGTTCAGAGCCATTTTTGTAGGTGTTTGGAGGGACCTGGGGGAGAGCTTAGTCAAGTCCCTGTTTTCCAGACAGCATCTTGGCTCTGCCCCCCCTTTCTTTTTTTTAATGAATAGTCTACATGAGTGCCAATATGGGTTTTGTTATCACAGCTTAAATTTTTCCTGTCTAGTAGTTTGACATTTCTTTATGAGATAAAATTTCTTTATATTAAACAATCATTGATAGTGCCTACTGTATGTCAGGCACTGTGCTGGGGGCTGAGAATATAAAGACAAAAGTGAATTGTATAAATTCATTGCTCTAATGGGGAGGAACTTATCTACATAAGTATGTTCAAAGTACGTGTGTATACATATATACACACTTGTATATGTGTATATATATATATATATATATGTGGAGACATGTGTATACATACATTTGTATACACATATATTTCTTTGGGGGAAGGAATATATTAGCTACAGGGATTAAGAAAGGCTTTGTGATGCTTAAATTGAGTTTGAGAGGAAACCAGGGATGCTGAGAAGAAGAGTGGTCAAAGGTAGATAGTTATTTCTGCCCATTGAAATCCTTGTTTCTTTTTCCTTAAGCAGCAGATTTAAATGCTGCCACTTCCACGAAGACTTCTTTGATTTCTTTCCACACTTAATAATTTTTATTCATTTTTAAAATTTTGCTATGCTCCAATTCTATGTTTTGTAAATGTCACCTTTTCAGGGAAAATATCTTTCCAAATGTGATTTATTATTCGAAAATACTTCCAGAATCTTCCACAGATAAACTAAAGATCCTCTGTACAGCAGGAGTTGGGGAACAGTCTTGTTACTAGCTCTGGTGAAGAATGAAAATTCCTAGTCTTAGCAGAAGAAGAGGTGTTAGGGTCAACACTTCTCAAGGGGGCATGTCTGGATCAATTTTTTGATCAGCCTGCTGAAAGATTTTAAGAAAAGGTAGGTAGAGCCTTAGGGAAACTGAAATAAAGAAGTATAGGTGTGAAAAGTAGGTGCCCTGAAACCTTTTTCCACACCTCTGGGGAGGGAAAGGATAGCAATGACATCCCAATGGAACACTTAAGAAAGCAAAGTGCCAAAAGTTTATAAGCATTTCACTTTTGTCAGGATGACCTGAAATGTCCAAAATGCTCTCTGTGAGTTCAACTGTTCACATAGGAATATTTCAAACCACCGGAGTATCATTTATATACTTAGAAAGGTAATTACCCAAATGGAACTCTGGTGCCCTGAATAGCCTCTCACCAATTCTTATTGGTACTTTAATAATGATTTATTTTCCATTCTGGGAAAGTAGGGTGCTACCCATCTTTCCAAGTCAAAAGTCTGAAAGGTGAAAGCATCTAATGACCAGGTCTGTGGTTACTCCAAGAATTCACCATTTTGCAGCCTTTTTTTATACCTGGAATAGATTTAATAGGATTGGAAACGGTGTGTCTCAGCTTATAAAAATCATCATCAATGGCTTGAATAGTAGCCTTCACAAAGTAAAGGTAACTTACCAACTTGAGTAATTTCATGATAAATTAACCTCTTGGCAGCCTAAAAAAAAGTATCATCAGCAGAAAGTCACTGGGAGGTTTAAAGAGTAATAAATATTTAAGGTTTCCAAAATTATAAGATTTAATTGCAAAACACCATTGCCCTATTGGGAAAAAAAGACATAGAACTTGATTAAGAGGCCATGGAGATGAGTTTTCTGCAATTTAAACACAACAGAACATTCACTATTAACTATAGAGGTATGCCCCACTTTAAGAAAAGATTATATTTTAAGCATCCCAACTTCAAAAGTTGATATATTAGGACAGCTACATGATACACACCATGGAACCAGAAAGACCACAATACAAATCTTGCCTCAGACTCTTACTAATTGCATGACTGAGCAAATCACATAACTTCTGTTCACCTCAGGTTTCTCATCCATAAAATGGATATAATAATAAAACCTACCCCTCCAGGGTGTTATGAGGATCAAATGAGATAATACTTGTAATGTGCTTAGCACAGTGGTTGGCATGTAGCAAGCACTTAATCGATGCTTGTTCCATTACCATATATTTGAGGACCAATATGTGTTTATTAAGAGATTCAACTACAAGGCTGGTTTTATTAAACAGCTCCTCTGATAGATGAGTTCTTAAAAAAAATTCTTTCCCCTCCTAGCCTCCTGTCCTATCTCCTCCCCTCCCCTCCCTCCCCTCTCTCTTCCTCTTTACCCCTTCCCTCCCCCACCCTCCTCTCCTCCCCTCTCCCTCAGAGATTTGGAGATGGAAGGCACCTTAGGGATCATCTAGTTCAATCTCCTTGTTTTAGTTCAAATTCCTCTAAGGCCCAGTGAGATTAAGTTCAAGGTGACTTAGGTATTAAGTGGCAGAGTCAGGTCTTGAACTTAAATCCTCTGAATACAGATCTACTACCATTTCCATTTTATCATGGTGTCTTAATCAAGATTTTCAATGATTTTTTAAAATTTCTATTATTTGAATTTTAACACATACATATTTGTTCTTATGATTATATGTGTCTATATTTATGTGACTATATTGACATATAACACAATGTATTCATTTACAGTTTTTACCACTTTTAAGAAGAACACAAATATTGTTATTTTGTCAAGGAATATTGAATTCAACAAATACTTATTAATTTAATATTTTATTGGGTTGTTCTAACTCATAGCAAGGAGTTGTAACTACCTAAGAGTGATCTTTTCTATTGTTTATGTTATAGAAGGAAGTAGCTTACATAATCACAAAAAACCAAGGCTGGCAGAATTGCAAAACCTTTTTACTCCATCCCCTGCTATGAAGTGGCCTACATCTAAGCCACTGATCAAACTCAAATCAAAACGGACCCCTTCTAGCCATATATTGAATTGGAAAACCACAAATAAACATATCTATGTTTTAGTACATTTTAATTTATTTTGTTAAACATTTCCCAATTGCATTTTAATCTGGGCAAGAATTTTGTAGCAGCATGTGGCCTTCCCAGCCATGAGTTTAACAACTCTAAACCATCCTTAAGAAAAAAGCATCTTTCCTTTTTTAAAGCCCTCCAGAGACAGAGATTCTCTGCCATTCCTTATCTTTTTCCTGGCAAATCATTAGTGTGTAACAGTCTTTATTCTCCTCTACTTAGATTTGAGACAATGTCATTTTGTTTTGTCTTCAGGATAAGTAGATACATCTTTGTATGGTAATCCTCCATACAATTGAAACCCATTATTAGCTGGTATCTCTACATTCTTTTCAAGTCACAAAATCCCAATTCTTAGAGCAATAGAAACCCAAGAAAAATGATAAGTAGATAAAATTTCCCTTTGTTATTCTCTGTGTTTGACTTAGTTGCTTCTCTTTTTAATGCCTTATCCCAAACAAATGCCAAAGTTCTCCTCACATTGTAGGATAAAAATAAATTCATACTAGATGTTAGTGACTTTAATATATTGATCTTGCTAGGAATAATCACATGTATTGTTGCTGTTATTAGCAATACCCTCAAATCCCAATGCATTTTCTATTCCATGAGCAGGTTGGCAATAGCAAAGCAAAGGAGAATGATGTACCTTGAGGACTTTATATGTACCATGACTATTTACTAAAGCTATAAAGTCTTGGCAAGAACCCTGAAACTGGTGAAACTGCTTCTGATAACAATTCCGATTGGGTTAGTACCTTGTGCAATGTGATGCAATTGTACCCAAGAGTCAAATAGAGAGATCACATAGGTTTACAGGCTCAACTTTCTCAAATGGCCATGACAATCAATTTGACATGGAAGACAGCAGAAGAAGTAGAGTTTCCTCATATTATGAATAAGAAGGCATGACGCACCAGAACAAGTCAGAAATAACCTTTCTTCATGTTTCAGTATTAAATGGAATGAAGCTATGGATGCTTTCATTATGCACCAAAATTAGAAACAGATCTTATTAGTATAGGTATGGAATACATCTTGCTTTTGACCAATGATAATTTGCTCCAAGTCAAGCAACACTGTGTGCAGACCAAGAAAGAACTGTCAGAAAAAAATTTACTTCATTCCTAATCCAAGATTAGGCAAAATAAGTGTTAAAATGAAAAGTTACTAAATCTGAAGAAGAAAAAGCTGAAAAACCTGGGGTTATTGAAAATATTTGCTTTAATGCAAATTCCAAAAATTGTATCTAATAATACATAATAATAGATAATAATGGACGACAGAAAAGAATACTGATGTCTCAAATGATTTTGAAGAGAAAGCTTACATTGACATTTTGAAAAGCTTTTGGAATATAACTAGCATACTGATTATACCAAAACAGAGTATTTTTAAATGGCATTTGCAATAATCATTATGACCAAATGCATTCTCTCATAATATTTGACAGAAGATGTAAAAACATTTCAGTACTTACACACAACATTATATACAATGGCTGTTGCTCTGGTAAGAACCATAGGGGGAAAGATGAAGCTATCAAGTAATATTCGTTAAGACGTATCAAATACAACTATAGCAGAAACAACTTGAGAAAAATTTCGAAGACCTGTGGGAAGGCATTGTGAGATTTCATCAATATCTAGCTAGTATACATAGAGGAAAAAGTGAACACCATATACACCATATAATCTAATTAAAGACAACAAAAAGTAAACATGCAGAAAAAAATTCATAAACCAAAAATTGATCTGAAATTCTAGCTTCCCATAAATAGCAATTAAAAGCAATAGTCTAAGGGCTAAGATAATATAAGAAGTCAAAGCAGCACAAAGAATAAATAATTCAATAATTAAAACCTTTACTACAGAGGCCTGAGGAGCAAAGACATAAGTAGAAGGGGGCGGGGGGTGTTGCCCCCGAGAGAGAGAGAGAGAGAGAGAGAGAGAGAGAGAGAGACTGAAGAATGAGAATTATTTCTAGTTTTCTATATTTCTTGTTTTCACAAGAAGTCCAACAAAACAAAAGTTGGAGTAAAACCAATCAAAAGCCATACAAACAGTTCAAACCAAGGTGATACCTGAAATTACAGATTGTTTGTAAAACTAAAAAGTTGTGAGACCAGGTAAGATCCATAATTATTGCCTCAAAGTTTGCACAAATCACTAGAAAGGTACTTTTCCAGCCTTCTCTCAGATGTAAGCCTGATCTGACCTATTTAACCAGAAGAATCATATAGCTACTACTCGAAAGTTTAAAATATCAATGTCCCTCCCAAATAAATATAAATTATGTTCATTACACAAAGCATTCATATTACCAAAAAATACATCTATACAAGAAGACAACATATTGTTTGAGAACCACACCATAAAGTACCATAAAGTCCCAGGAGTGTAAAGCACAACTTATTTGGAAATTTTCAAATAAGATGTGCTAAATGGCTATAACATACATATCGAACTTTTTTGATCATCAGAGTCTTTGATTCAGTTACACTATCATGTCATATTAATGTATGGCAAGCACATAAATAGACTCAAGTATAATGAAAATGCTAGAAGATGTAAAGACCACATGGCTTGTGTTCTATATTTAAAATACACTACTAACACAATCATTTCAAGAACATTTGATATAAAATTTAGCATCTTTCAGGGAGACAATTTAAGTCCAATGGTTTTGCCAAAGCTTCGACACATAATCATCTCTGCCAAATTTCATTGACTATGGTTTCCAAGTTAAAGAGGGAGCTGAATCAAAATATTTTATTATTCATTCAATGTCCATGGATGACATTGGGTTAAATGGCCATACCAAAAACCACATTAAATAGCTTTTTTCACTCTGTGAAATCTTTATCCAATTATATCAACATGTCATTTGGACTTGATAAGTATGAAATTTTTAATAAATGCCAAGAAATAATAGATACTGAAGGTTTCTTGCTTGAATTCAGAGGTCAAATTGAGCCAAATGGACCAGGGATACTTATTTTCCTCCAGGTAAAACAAATTAACCATAAAGCTATTAATGAGAACTCTGCGACTGTGTGGGTCAAATAACTACGGGCATCCTGAAATCAAAGTTTAATGGGAGGATGCATTTAAAGCACTTAACAGCTATGTTATCCCAGTGTTAACATACAGTTTTTGATCTCTTAAATGGGCCATAACAAACTTGGAAGATACTCTAATAAAAATCTGTCCAAAACATATGTAATGAATGGAAACATAGGGTCTATCACCCTAAGACAGCTTTAGAAAGGGTAACATGTCTTTATTAAAAAGGAGGAAGAGTATTGATTGGTGTTCCCATTGCATATGATAAACAAGTTAAAGAGCTTATAGAAATACATCTGAAACAAGCAGACATTATCTCACCAAGCAATAGCAAAGACTAACAATAGGTATATGATATAGGTTTGTTGAAGATAACCGATAGTGGTTTATTTCCACATGGAGTCTATGAAATGACTATGATCCAAGATCAGAATCATAATGAAAGCAATCAACAATATATTGGTCAACAAACACAAGTTTTTTTTTTCTGAATCATTTGCATTTGTTTGTAGAAATGAAGAGGAAAAATAAATAATTCAATATTGAATTCTTTATAATGGCAACTCATGATCAGATCATCGCCACCAGAAATAACATGACTTGTCCTAAAGAAACTTAGACTTACTAATAAATGAAGATTGTGCATGAGAATGATAGAAATAGTGTGATTCATTACTACAAGCTATAAAGATTTAGGACTTAGTAAATAACTAGTCAGATACTACCTAATGGTTAGAATTAAATATCAGAACATTGCTATCTTTCATAAATAGATGGCTGATCCCCATACAACAAATTCAGACTTCAAAATGTCCTTGCTAATTCAACAAATAAACTATCTTGAATTGATAGAATTGCCTGCATTCACCTGAACAAAATATTGAGCCAAAAATTTTTAAGAACATTATTAATGGATGTCACAAACATAAAATAGGGAAAGAGGGATCTATAGTAGTTATTCTAATAAAGATCTGAGGATTTTAGTGGATTACAAACTCCAATGAGTCAGAACTATGATGTGACAGCCAAAAAAGCTGATGTCATTTTTGGAAGTAATTGAGGAGCAAGAAAAAAGGAGGTGATTATTCAAGTGTATTCAGACCTCATCTCAAGTATTGTCTTCACTTTTAGAACTCACAATTGAAAAAAAAAATATTGATAAAATGGAAAATGTCTAGAGGTAGGTAACCAAAATTGTAAATGGCCTTGAATCTATAGCATATAAGAACTGACTAAAGTAATAGGGCATGCTTACCCTGTAGAAGAGAAGTGCAGCATAGTTACCTTCAAATATAAGAAAGGCTGACAGATTAGACCCATTTGTCCCCAAAGATGTTAGAAAAGACTTTCTAATAATTTTAGTTTCATATTCAAAAGTGGCATAGATTGCTTTGAGAGCTGTTGGGTTCACACTCCTTGAAAGCTTTATGTAGAAACCAGATAACCACTTGTTTGGTTTGTTTATAGTAGGGATTCTTTTGGCTAAACTAGATAGCTGCTGAGATCCCTTTCAACTGTAAAATTATATGATTCTGTAAATTCCTTGGTCTTTAAAGAAGTACTCAAGATTGTACCTTGGGTCCAGGACTTCTGATTGGTGAGAGTTCTCCATGTCTAGACAGCTCATCCCAATGTGCTACCCTCTGCCGATCTTTATGCCACACTTCCAGGGTAGCATGCCACCTATAATTTTCATTCTCTACTTTTTACTCTTGAAACAAGAATCAAATCAACACTACATTCCTAGAAAGGGCATATTGACTAATTGATCTATGACTCCATTCATGACTGTGACTTCTCAGACCAAAACACTCTTCTTTGGTCACCACTTTCCTATGTAATATGTATTCTCACCCTAGTAAAATGTAAGATTCCCCTTGAGGGTAGCAGCTATTATGGTTTTTATATGTATATCCCTAGCACTTAGAACAGTGCCTGGCACACATTAATCAGGTAGCAACAGTTTTTTTTAAAAAAATAATTCATTCAACATTATATTATTTGATCCTGATAATGACATTATGAGATAGGTAGTATAGCTATTATTATATCCACTTTTAAGTGGAAGAAAGTGAATCATAGAGAGGTCAAGGTACCTGGCCAATGCCACAACCCTAATGAGCAGCAGAGTCTAGACATAAACCTAGCATTTTTGAACTCAAGTTCATTGCTCTTTCCATACCATCATAGCAGAAAGAAAATAAATAGTGATTATTAATAGAAACAAATAAAGGTGGACTGTCATTCATCTGATTGATTGGCCTAGATTTTTCAGATAGTGATCACACCTCTAAAATCATATCACTTGACAGCCAAAAAAGGACAGATAGATATGGATCCCCAACTCAAAGATTTGCTACCTGTGACACTTTGAATCAGTCATTTCAAGTGAAATTTACTTCTCTGAACCACAAATTCTTCACTTGAAAAATGGGGATAGTATTTGTACTTTGAGGAAAGTGTTTTGTAAATCATAAAGCCCTATAAGAAACATTGTTTTTATGAGGCCAGTCCTATTTATAATGATTCTTTGTTGTTTTTTTTTTCCAACGTTAGGGAGGCAATGGAGTTCACTGAAAAGAATGTCTCATTTGGAATCAAAACACCTAAGCTGACATCCCAACTCCTTCCATTACAAGCTACATGACTGTCCAAATCACTTCACCTCTGCTGGCCCCAAATTCCCCCTTCTGAATAACGAAGAAGTTGGGCCAAATGTCCTCAAATGTCCTTCCAGGCTCTAAAGTTCCATAATTCTCTGTGATTCTAGAGATCAGATTTAACTGTTCTTCCTTCTAGTTTCGTATCCTCAGCTCTGTTTCATAACCTCATCTCCAAAGACTGAATGCCAAAGTCAGACAAATTAGTGTGTACTACCCACCTGCTGCTTTATTTCCTCTTGCATTGCTTTAGTTAGTGCTGGTTTTGTTCACTGGCAGTGTCAGAAATCAGGGATCTCTGGAACAAAACCTGGAACATTTCTGTGACTCAGGATATATGGGATGCATACGTCGAGAACATCTGTTCGTTAACAGAAGTGAGGCTGGTAGTGAGTGTAATGAATCAATCAGCAAGCATTTTTAAATACTAGATAAACAAAAAGATATAATAACAGTAGCTAACATTCATATATCACTTACTGTGTGTCACTTGGTCCTCACAACAACTCAGAGAGGTAGGTATTATCATTATCTTCATTTTTAGATGAGTAAACTGAGGCAAACAAAGAGACTTGCCCTGGGTTACATAGCTAATACATAGCGGAGGCTGAACTTGAATTCAGGTCTTCCTGACTCCAGGCCCATTGTACCACCTGGTATTATATAATAAATATTTACAATAAATTGTTCTCATCATTTTTTAGAGGGGGAAGGCAGGGCAATTGGGGTTAAGTGACTTGCCCAAGGTCACACAACTAGTAAATGTGTCAAGTGTCTGAGGCCACATTTGAACTCAGGTCCTCCTGACTCCAGGGCTGGTGTTCTACTCACTGCACTGCCTAGCTGCCCCCCAAAATTGGTCTCATCTTTCCGTTCTTCTGGGGGGAGTCTTCACATGTTCAGGTAGACATCTTCCTTACTCACCAATAGGTCTGAGGCCTGTCAGTTACCCTTAGCTTGGCTTAGCCTGTCTGCCAAGATGGTTTTAACTGGGTTGTGGCCTCTGCACATGCTACAGCTTCTTGGAGCCACAGGTAAGACTTGAGTGAGAGGTGAACACCAAATGTGGAAGAGCAGCCCTGAAAAGGGCTCAGCAGCCCTTGTGCCAGAGGTACTTGTGCTCCTTGAACACTCCATACAGAAGGCACCTGGAGCTCTTGGAGCTTGGTCAGACATTAAAGATGCCAAGGTTATCCACCGCATCCCAGGCCATCTCCTTTTTTTTGACTTTTGTCCTGTCACCGGACTTCGATGACTCTGGAAGAGAGAGTAAGACTGAAGACTTGACACAACTCTGCCTCACTTAAATCCGATTCACACTCAAGTCAATACATCACCCATCTTCAACTATTTTACTCCAACATTGTAATGTCATTGGTGTTCTCAGGACAAGCACGGCAACAACAAATATCTATATCTATGTAGATATAGATATGTAATCTGTCCATCTATCTATCTACCTATCTATATCTGTATATATTCCTATTACATATAGGAAAATATTAAAACTCATAAATGGCATTTAAAGACCTGCAAAAACTGGCTGCTACCTAACTTTGCAGACTGTTTAGCAGATATATCCCCTCTATATCTGTATCTATATTGGACTAGGTGAACCTGAAGTTGCCTTCCAGCTCTAGATCTAGTATCCTTTTGACCCTGGAGGAAAGGACAGGGTGGCAAGAGAAAGCAAGAGTGGATAAGTGAAAGAAGTAGGCATAAACTACTAACAATTTTTAAAGGAAACTGTGTGGTTAGTGGAAAGTCAAAAGGTTTGGATTTCAGTCTCACCTCCAGTGTTCATTATGTATGTGACCTTAGACAAGTCATAGGATTTTAGGATTCAGACTTAACCTGCCTGAGACTCAGTATCCTTATCCATAAAAGGGGGATAAAACATACTGACACCATCTACTCCATAGGCTTAATTTCAATGGATGAGAGAAGATATCTTAGGTATGTGTCAGGCACTGAGTTAAGCACTTGGGATACAAATAGAAGCAAGAGGGGCAGTACCTTTCCCTCAAAGAGCTTATATTCTACTATCTATCTATCTGGCCCAGTAGTGGTAACAGAAAAAATAAGGGGAAAGATCATTTAGGAGAGCCTGGGGTTCCAGGGCAAAGTGCAGGTTCCCACTGGTGGGAGTGAGGAGGATGGCCCAAGTACAGGTCACATGGTTTGGAAGTCTGGGAATAAGGATCAAATAGATGAGTGAATGTACTTTATACATAGGCAGCTAGATAGCACAGCGGATAGAGCACTCGACCTAGAGTCAGGATGTGCTGAGTTCAAAATCAGCCTCATATTCTTAATAACTGTGTGACCCTGGACAAGTCACTTAATCTCTGCTATCTCAGTTTCCCCAATTATAAAATGGGAATAATAATACTACCCCAGGGAATAAGGATCAAATTAGATATTTGTAAAGTGTTTAGCACAGTGCCTAACACATAGTAGGCATTTAACAACTGCTTGCTCCGTCCCTCCCTTTTTCTAACTGCATGGCATTATCCAATTTTAAGTTTCTATGATTACCATTAAATCAGGGTAAATCCTAGTCTCATATTGTCATTCACCTCTGAGGTATATCCTCAATGCCAACCATTCTCAATCTCTCAGAATGCCATCCTGATTCTATCTATACAAGGATTAGGGAATATCTTCTCCCATACACCATCACATTTTACACTGAACAAAAGAGGAAAAGAAATGAGGATAAAATTAAATGACTCCTAAAGCCCATACCATACACCGAAAGAGATAACTAAGAGATAAGATGTTGCTTTGTTTCAAGAAACAGAGTGAGTTTGGGAAAGGCTTTGTTGCCAGGATTCCAGAAACAAGTTGTACTGAACAGATGTCTGGCTACCCTGGTTACCAAGTCTACAGCACAGATACATTTTTATATTATGCAAGATATTCATATCCCTAAAAGTGACTGTGGAACCAGGGGTGACATTTTGGGTGACAGTGGCTCATTTTACCCCAACCCAAACCTTTCAAGTAGCACAGATGTACTGGAAATGCCTTGAAATTTTTACTAAATTTCTACTAAACATAAGCAGCATGATGTAGTGAACAGAACTCTAGACCTGAAGTCAGGAATACCTGGTTCCAAATCCTACTAAGTTCTTTGGATATGGAGACCAAAATTATATTAGTTCTTGCCCTGATGAACCTTGCATTGTCTTGGGTAGAAACACATAAAAAGATAAACAAATTAAACATTTATACAAAATCAAGTCAAATCGAGTCAATAAGTATGTATTAAAACACTAATACCTGGGAAGATCGGGAAACGCATTGTATAAGAGGTAACTGAGCTGTGAATAGAACCAGATATTCTAAGAGACAGATGTGTGAAGGAAGAGCATGCCAGGAAAGAGGGACAGATGATATAAATGTGCAGGGGCAAGAGAGTGATTGTTGGATAGAGGGATAAGCAAGTCAATCATTTTGGCTGAAATGCAGAGAGGAATAATATTAAACAGGCTGAAAAGCTAGGGAGGAGCCAGAAGGATTTTAAATGACAGGATGAGTTTTTATTTTGTTCTACACCTAAGAGGGAGTCATTGAAGCTTTCTAAGCAGGAAAGTACATGGTGGAACACACACTTTAGGGATATCAATTTGGAAGCTATGCAGTAGTTGACAATAGATTGGAAAGGGGAGAGAACGGAGCCATGAGGATCAATTTGGAGGCTATTTCACTAATCCATCCATGAAGTGATGGCAGCTTGAATGATGATGAACAGGGAGGAGATGGATACAAGAGATGTTATGTATGTAGAACTGATAAGAGTTAGCTACTGATTGAATATGGCATGCGGAGAGGGAATCATAGGAAAGAATTGATGATGTCCCCAAGATTGCAAGCCTAAGGGAAAGGATGATGGTCCCTTTAACTGAAATCAAGAATTCAGGAAGAAGTTTGGGTTTGGGGGGAAAGGTAATAAATTCTAAAATGCAAGTTTGAGGTGCCTGTGGCAAATACAGATGTAGCTGTCCAATAGACAGTTGATAATGTAGGACTCGAGGTCAGGAGAGAGATGAGTATCAGATATACGAATTAGGGATTTATCTGCATGGAGGTGATAATTGAATCCATTAAAACTGATGAGGTCACAAAGAGAGAGGGATTGTGGGGAGAAAAGAGGGCTAGAAATAGGGACTTTTTATACCCACACATGGAGGTGAGAGAAATGGATGATAATCCAACAAAGAAAACTAAAAAGGAGTGGTCAAGCAAGTAGAAGGAGGAGCAAGAGAGGACATCGTCACAAAAACCCAGCAATGAAAGAGTAACCCTTCAGGAGGAAGGGATAATTAACATTGCCAAACCAAGAAGAGAGAAAAAAATAAATGGAGACTATGAAAAGGCATTGGATATAATGATTAATACCTTGTGGTAACCAGGGGAGAGCAGTTTCCATTGAATGTTAGGATTAGAAGCCAGACTTGAAGGATTATATAAACTCTGGAATTTAAATCTTTTCATGACTTCAATCTTTCCTATCTTTCTAAAATACCATTCCCTTTCGTACATTCTGCAACCAAATCATACAGGTCTATTTGCTTTATTTAGTATATATTCAATATAGACATATATGTAAATGATCCTTCCCCCACCCCATCCAATGAGAATGATATCTCCTTAAGGGCAGACTCTTTTTCAATTTTGTCATTGTGTTCAGAGGGTTTAACACAATGTTTTGTGCATATTAGGTGCTTAATAAAATTCTTGATGATTGAGGTTAAATGGAATCAATATGTGCAGACCACTTTTCTAGGACTTTGTGAATGGAAGGAGAGGTTCCTTCTAGCTATCATTTAGAAGGCACAGTAGTGTTAAGGCTATAGATATGGAAAGGATATGGAAGATCTGGGCATGTTTTAGGCAGCAGAGAAAGAATCTTTGGAGAAAGAGAAACTTAAGATGAGAGAGCAAGAGAGGATGGATCGAAGGGGCAAACTCTTAAAGGAAACAATAGTAAATGGGATAAAGGAAACCAGTAGAAAGGTTGACCTTGGGAGGGAGATGGTTACCTTTTATTCAGAGACTGGAGTGAAGAAGGTTGAAAGGGTTATGTTAATGGCATTTAAAGTATAAAACTGGAAACTGGGGAGAAACAGAGTTAATTATGGATGGACTCAATTTTCTCCCTAAATTAAGAGGCAAAGTCGTCTGATGGAAGGGACATGGAAGGAATAGTTCAGATGTCTTTAGAAGCGGCTGTAAAAATGATAAATGGTGCATGAAGAACCCCAATGAAATTAAGTAGTATTATTTTGTGGGCACAGAGGGGTGACCTACTTCAGTGGCATTCAGCAGAGAAGGACAGCTGAGGACCAAAAAAACCAGAAAGATGGTGTTTGGAAATCCAGGGCTGATGTTTGGAAAGTGGTGAGTTGCAACAGGACAAGAGGTTGAATGATTCCAACATAGAGAACAGAGTAAAATTTAAACGAGTTAACAATAATGTCAGGACTGCAAATGGAGGAAAGAAAGTGATGCCAGAGTAGAAGTGATAGACTAGGAAACCAGAGATGGGTTCTGGCATATGGTCATTGACCTCCAGTATAAGCTACTAGGTGATTCTCCAGGGGCCACATAATTGTTAGTCTGCCATCTATATCAGCTTGAAAATATTAAAAAGCAGCAGGCCTCCTGCCTTAGTCTGCAGCCTTCAACCTTTAATGCTGTTGTGACAGATTATTAACAAAGAAGTGCTTTGGGAATTCATAGTGCTACTAATTATGCATTCCGTGAAACCATATCAAATTAAAAATCTGTCAGCAAATAAGCCACAACCACCACAGTTCTGCCTGCTATTTTATCTATATGTTTTTCTTTGTGATAAAGTAAAAGGATACATGGTAAACTATGTAGGCATGACACTTTGCCTTCTGTGAAGTTTTGCATAATCAGTTTAGGGATTGTCGTTTTCAAAATCTATAATCTAGGAGAGGCTAGATGAATTTTTAATGTCCTACTTCATAATGCACACATTCACTACCCGGCTTGACTGCTACCAAAACATACTAAAATAAAGGGCAAATCCATAAGAAGACCATGGGCAGGGAAACCGACCCTCAAACTCAAATGGATTTGGTCAAAATAATAAAATGAACCAAACACTCTGCATCATAATCACAATGCCATAAAAGGGGGGAGAGGAAAGACTTGAAATCAAAGGATTCCAGATAGAATGGTCATACAGAGAAAATAACCTTTTTACCCTTGGAGATATCCAGTCAAATCCATTAATTAGCAGATTACTAAGTTCAACTGTCTAATCAATATTCCAGCACTGTAGCAAGTGTTTAATGGTCCTAGCATTTACAGAGACAAATAATATTTCTTTCTCCCTGAAAGGAATGCTCAAATATTAAGCAACTAGGAATTTTTCCCCCACTTTTGGCAGCAATTTCTTTTGCTGTTGTTTTTTTTTTTTTGAGCATTTCCTTCTTGGCTTTAAGGTTCTATTCACTGATCATTTTCTTGAAAGATATGCATTTGAGATGAATGCTACACAGGTGTGCCTGGTAGTTGGCTTCTAAAATGCAATGAGCTATGTTGGCATCTTACCATATCAACTGCACAGGATTGGCACACCATTATAGCATACCTTGAAAACAGCATATTGCTATGTTTAAAGGCAATGCTCTCTAGAAAGGGTTTCTTAGGGATTTAGAAAATGGATGAAAAAGGCACTCTATTAGTAATGCTCATGACTAAAGAATGCACATGATCACTGTAAGAGAGAAGCAATCCAAGAGGCATTTAGCAAGCCCAGATATTCTAAGAAAGGTTTAAGTAGAAGAAATGCACAGGTTAAATAACAAAAAATAAGAAAAACTGAAAAGACAGGAAGATCTTGAAAAACTTGACCTTTACTTGACTCAAATTTACCCACCTCTGACCTTAGTCTTATATCAATAATCAGGAGCTCAATATGCCTACCTCTTGTGTAAAAGAGTAGGGGAATTGGGTCCCTGGCTGTTTTATAAACTGCCAAAGGCTTAGAGCACCAAAATGACTATTGATCTTGACCTTCTGAATGTCCTAGACTTAGATATCTTTTATTAAAAAATCTATCCTTTTTTTAGAGCAGGATCTCCTTAAAAAATAATAATAACTCCTCTACCCTGAGGGCCCACAACAAACATTTGGTAGCCTTTACTACATTTCTATAATGGATGTAATAAATATAGATACATAAATATATAGATAGATATAGATACAAAAATAGACATAAGTACATAAATACAATACCAAAAAATTTTAAAATACAATAAAAATGCAAAATTCATGGCAGACATTGTTGCTGCTCCATCATCCTAATTCAAACTCCTTACCTCTCTAACTTTTGTTTTCTCAGAGAAGAAGAAATCTAGTGGGAAGATGAACAAAAAAGAAATGTGAAACTGGACAGATCGTTGGAGAAATTATATTTGAAAGACATAGCAACTTCATCTTATTTCTCAACAAGTATGCAATTTCTGTTTAACATAGCATTTAGCATTTTCCTTTAAATATACTGAGCACCTCTCAGATTTCTTATAGACATCTGCTGCCATATTGACCCAGTTAACAACTCAAGTGTTTCCTCTTGACCCAAGTGCTCAGTCGTCATGTTGTACTTTCATGGTGATACAATGAAATGTCTTGAATAGCACAGGCCGCTTCTTGGCATAATGGGCACAATCAGGAAGTTTGTAGCACAGCAGTCTTTTGTATAGCTACAACTTCTGCCATTCTCTTAACAGTAGGTTACCTCTTGAGGAATGATCTTGAGCCTCTGAACATCCTGCTCTTAGTTCCTAGTACATGTCATTTCTTGTAGTCCTTCAAAACATGGTTATTCCTACTGCCAGTTATATAACAACTGAGGCAAGAAGCAATAGTTTGGCAGAGTGTTTTATTTCTCAATTTCCAACTCAGAAAAAAAGTTTAAGTTTGGTTTTTGGTGCTCTATTGATATGGATATTTCCTATTTTTTGCTGATAATCCTTTTTTGGTATACATACATATGTATGTATATATATATATAAAATGTAAATTTCCTCTGATAACTATGTTAGCTGAATTACAGACATTTGGATATAATGTATCACAATTATTATTGTTTTTACGTATTGGAAAGACTTTTCAGAGTTGTTAATTATTTTATGATTTTTTTCTTTGACTCCTTGTTTAGGATGCCATGAAGTTTCCATTTAAATTTGTGTCTTTTGTTTGTGTTCCACTCATCAGCTACTACTTTTATTGGGTCATGGTCTATATTGATGATAATGATATTTTTTCATAATCTTTCTGTAACTTATAAGGTATATGGTTGACTTTTGTAAAGGCACCATATGATACTGAGATACATGTATATTCTTTGACATCCCTCTGCAGTAAATGACATATGTCTTTCTGCTCTAAATTTTCCCATACTTGTTCAGTTTTGTTTTCCTTTTTGTTATTTTTTCTGTTAAATTTGTATAGTTCCAAGAAAGGCACATTAATATCTCCTATTGCTATTGTGTTACTAACTGTATCTTTCTCCAATTAATTTACTTTTTCCTTTATGAATTCAGTTGTTATACATTTGGTGCATGTATTATTTGTATTGATATTGGGTCATTGTCAATAGTTCCTTTAAGAATAATATAACTTCCTTGTTCATCTCTATTGATATTATGCATTTTTATCTTTGTCCTTGTTTTTAGTTTTACTTAAATTTCTTCAATGTAACTCTACTCCCACAGGCTCTCTGCACCACCCTCCCCCATTTTGCCTAAACTTTCCCTATTCTTTTGCCTATGGTTTCCCTTATTTTAATGTTTTACTAAAATTGTTGATTTCACTTTTTTGTTTGTTTAGTTGTTTATTTCTCTTGACCTTTCTCCTTCCTGTCATTTAAGTGTATCATTCAAAATCATCTCCTTATCTTTATTAGTTTTATTTTTATTGAGAATTTTTCTAATGTTTTCTGCATTTTATCTTCATTAATTCTTTTCTTTACCAGTCTACTCTGAAATCATATTCTCTGATTTGTTGATTATATCCTTATTTATTTTATCTTTAATCCCTGTGCTCTTAGTGGGGTGAAAGGTTCTGAAGTACTGCATTTGAGCTCCCTCTTCTAAACAATTTCTATGTTCTTACCTTTATAAGTCTTCTACACAATTCTTTTCTTCTACTTATGCTTTATTCTAAAAAAATTCAATTTGTGAGGGTAGCAGTATTGGTCAGAAGCAGGGATGTGTGGTAGAAATTATCCTGTCTCCCAAACCATTTAGAGATTTTTGAAAGAATGCCTCATATGTCACCTTTTCATTGAATATTCACATTTTTTATTGATGATTAGGCTTATGTTTGCAGGGTATGGTATTTCGGGTTGTAGCTTGAGCTCCTTAGCTTTTAAATTATACTAATCCATTTCATTCTGCATTTTTTTGGTAAACTGTGGTAAAATATTATATAATAAAATACTGTGAGAATGATAAATAAGAGAAAAATATAAATCAACATCATTGATGACTATTGATTTAAAAATTATAAAAAAAAATCCTGGCCAAATAAAGACTTAAAACAACTTAACAAAATATAAATTCACTCTCATGAAGTTGAATTTATACAAGTGATGCAAAGGTGCTTCAATATTAAGGAAATTTATTAATGTATTTAATCATTAATGACAAAAACATCCACAATTACCTGAAATATCAATAATCTCAGAAAAAAAAACCTTTGGCAAAGTACAATACTCATTTATGCTAAAAAATACAACCTTAAAATCTAGACACAGACATTTTTTTAATATGATAATATAATATGATTTTTAAAATGATTAAAAAAACTTTTGGTTTTATACATAAAACCAAAATTTAGCATCATGTACAGTGATGGAACATTAGAAACAAAGGTAAGAGTAAATCGAGGATTTTCTCTTTCCATATTCTTATTTGACATCATTCTAGAAATGCTATCAACAACACTATGAAAAGAGAAAGAAGTTAAAGACCTAAAGAGAAGCAGAGACAAAGCTATCCTTTTATGCTAATGACAAGATGGTGTATTTACAAAAATCCTAGAGAATCAGCAAAGAAACCATTTGCGACGAGTTTCAGGAAATTTGAAAATTATCGAAAACAACAACAAAATGACATTTCCACATAGCAATAACAAAATCTGATGTATTTGTACCAAGTTTGGCATCAAAGAGTAAATATAAAATTCATATGTCTCCAAACTTTGAAAAGTTGGAAGATTGAGGGTATAGGACACTATAGATAACACACAACTTTTTCAGTGTTCAGGCCAGTTTTCTTCAACTATGTTTTATCCCTCTTTGTTCTAAGGGAACAAAGAGAGGGAGAGGGAATAGGATTCATTGGGAAATGTAGGTGATGTAAAAAGAAAAGACATCAATAAATTTACTTTAAAATTTTATGAGAACTAGATCAATGCAACAAAGTTTACATCCACCAATTGGGTTGTTTCTGGTAGAAATCTTTGACTCGTGTGATCAATCACCTTCACAGACCATCTTCAGCCCTTCTGTAGTTATAATGGCTTTCAGTTCACCTTTTGTATCATCTAGTAGAAAGCAAGCTGCTTGATGCCAGGATCTGTATCATTTTTGTAGTTGTGTCTCCAGGCCCCAGCAGAAGAGACTATGTTTACTAATGCTTGTTGACCAATTGAAATCTGGATCTGTGATTTTATTAGTGTAGAATCTTATTCCTGATGTGGAAACTCCTTTAAGTGATGCAGATCAGAAGCTGCTCAGTCACTTAAAGTCTGGGTGATTATGTGACTGGTCCATGGGTACAAAATTTAATACATATCATAGGTACAGCTTGAACCTAAGTCTCCTTGATTCCAAAGCCAGTCTTTTATCTAATAGACTGCCTGAATGATTTATACAAGTCACAAGAGAACTACGTTAAAATGTAATCTCTTCCAATTTATGTACTCTTCAAAAGATCCATGAATTCCCTGTTGTGTAACTGCGACACCTTGGTACTCAGCCTTCATGACTCCCTATAGACAAAAAGAAAACTCCTTGAGATAAGCCTCTCTAAAACTAGCTAGACTAGTTCTCAGACACATAAGCATAAGGTTTATTGTTTGACCTAAACTCATATTTTCATAGGAACATACATTTAGAGCTCAAAGGGACCTCCAATATCATAGAATCTAGCCCACTCATTTTGCAGGTGAGGAAATTGAGGCCCTGAGTCTCATACATTCTAAGTACCAGAATCTGGATGTTAACCCAGTTCCTCTGACTCAAAAATAAGTGGTAAGATATGTCAGAGCTTATAATCCACTGGTATGGCCTTTATGAACCCAGGGTCATATCCATAATGACACAAGAGTGGGAATTTCCTAGAAAAAGTTGTCCTAGTTAACTTAAAAAAAATTAACTTGATGAAAGATTTTTGTCATTGAAATTTTAAAGACACACATCCATCACAAAGCAAGGTGGGCCACAGTTTCCTTTCTGCCCCTTTACTGCTTCTGGAAGAACCAATACACAAAACTTTTCATTTACTCCTGAGAATATTTTGTCTCCTGCAGGGTAGCAGGCAGATGGCAAGACTGTGGAGGTGGACAGTATGGTCTGGCCTAAGGCAGGCTATGTAAAGTGGAATAAGAGAGTCTGCAGTCACTTTCTCACTGTTTTAAACAAAACAAACTCAGGGTGGGAGTTGCAAAAAAAAATGAGTGGATTAACTGCCTGAGGGACTATGGAATGATCTTTGAAGGTCCATAACAGAGGGTGCAGTCATAGCTAGAGAAAAGTAGGCCAACAGGAGGGCAGATGGCTGCAGTGGCTGGCTGCTTGGAATATATGAGAGAATAAATAATAAATATTTTTTATTAAAACTTTAGGGGAGGTAGTCCCAGGTTGAATAGTCTATATTGGACATTTTTCATAAATGCTTCATTCTTTCAGGTCATATAGCCCCATTGGGTAAATTGCAAATTTGGGAGATTATCCATGGGGAGCATCTGGCTTCAAATTATGATTGTTGTACCATATGAAGTAATATGAGACATGGTAAGTATTTTCTTATGATGCTTATGGAAGCATATCTTTTATATATACAAAACATAAATATATATATATATAACTATATCTTTTTATTTATTATCTTCAGAGATGTTAAAATTGAACCTTTGTAACAAAATCACCTAAGGTAGAAGTAGAGAGGATAATTAACTTAAAAGCATAAACCAGATTAACAAAGGTCTAGCAGATTAAAATGACTAAAACATTAACTTGAAGATTTTGGTTGTTCTTTTGCTGGGTTCAAAAAAATGGAAGGGGCTGAATTCAACAGGTTCCTTCCATCTGGTCCCTATAAAAGTCTTACTTCTATCCCTGATCCTACTCTTCCCTTCCTCCTGCATATCAACTTTTGTCCCTTATGCACAGAAGACAGAAAAGGTCATAGTAACATGGCAAACAAGGGTGGCAAAAATTAGGCACTGAGGCTGGGCTACAAAAACATAATGGAAACTTCAGTCAAAATGCCTAATAATCCAAGTTTAAAACATACAAATCATTTTTGACCTATCCTCCCCCCATATGACATCTAAAGGGCTGTCATTTTTTTCTATTTATCATTTACAATGCCTTTTATATCTATCCTTCTTTTTTCCTTCCCACTCTACCTGGACTATTGGAATTGTTATAATTTTTTAACAAAAAATCTTTATTTCTATATTTTTTAATTAATTTCATGTCTTAGGATCATGGATTTTAAGCTGAATGAAACCTAAGAGGTCATGGATCCTATCTTCTTTATTTTTACCATTTCGCCAAAAGAGATGAAGTAATTTTCCCAAGACCACAGTAGTCGTAAATGGCAGCGCCATATCAATCTTACAAAAACAACATTTTGTTGATGCTAGTAAATTTTAATTACTCAATGAAGAAGCAGGGAAAGAGTTGGTTAACAAGCATCTACTGAATGACTGCTAGGTTTCAGGCACCATGCTAAATGCTGGGGGTATAAAGAAAGGATTAAAAAAGTCCCCTATATTTGGAATCAGAGGACCAGAGTTTGAATCCTACCTTTGTCACTCACTCCCTGTGTGACCGTGACTTTTGGCAAGTCATTTCAGCTGTTTGCCTCAGTTCCCTCATCTGTAAAATTAAAAAAAAGGTGGGATCAGATGACCTCTTAGATCTCTTCCATTTTCAAATCTATGAGCTGGTGGACACTGTTTACTGGGGAAAATCTGAACACCTTAACCTAACATTGAAGACACCACAGTGTGGGCATGACCTGCCTTTCTAGCTTAATCTCCCAAGATGCCATACCATTTTAGGCTTCATTTACATATAACCTAAACTTCACTAAGTCCCAAGGTTCCTTTTTTTTGTACTCAATCTGCTGTACCTTGCCTCCCTAATTGCATGACAAACTCATATACAGCAGAAAATATGACTTCTTTCATCTATCCAATAATTTCTTGAAAAAATGCCATTTATAAGAAGTTCCTAAATAAATGCACATCCAGTATTATTGAATGAATCATAAGGCTATTTATAGTACTAAGTTCCAGCCCTTCACTAGCACACAGCCAAAATACTGTCAATTGGAAACAATGAGCATTTCTTTCTAAATGGTAGTACAAAGGCTCTTCACTAAGAATAAAGAAGGGTTGAATTTTCATTACAAATGATATATGTGGAAGGGAATCAATGAAAAAGAAATGTGAAGGAAGGCAGCCTAGCAGTACCAGATATCAAACTGTATTAGAAAGTGGTAATCATCACAACAATCTGGTACTGGCTGAGAAACAGAGTGGTGATCAGTGGAATAGACTAGATACATAACATGCAGCAGTAAATGACCACAGCAATCTAGTGTTTGATAAACCCAAAGATCCAAATTTTGGGAGCAAGAACTCACCATCTGACAAAAATTGCTTGGAAAACTGGAAAGCACTTTGGCAGAAACTAGGCATAGAGCAATATTTTATACTTGTATACCAAGATATGGTCAAAATGGGTCCATAATTTAGACACAAAGGGTGATACCACAAGTAAATTAGGGGAACCTGGAAAATTTTACTTCTTACATCTATGCATAAGGGAAGAATTTTGTGACCAAACAAGAGATAGATAGGATCATAACAGGCAAAATGTATAATTTTGATTATATAAAATTTAAAAGGATTTGCACTTACAAAACCAATGCAGCCAAAATAAGATGGAAAGCAGGAATCTGGGGACACAATTTTACAGCAAGTTTCTCTGAGAAAGGCCTCAGTTCTCAAATATATAAGGAAACCATATTTATAAAAATAGGAACCATTCATCAAATTGATAAATGATCAAAGGATATGAAGAGGCAGTTTTCAGAAGAAAAAATCAAGGCTATCTACAGTCACATGGAAGAATGCTCTAAATCACCATTGATTAGAGAAAAGCAAAATAAAACAACTGTAGGGTACTACCTCATACCTATCGGATTAACATTAAAAAAAAAGGAAAAGGAGAAATGTTAGAGGAAATGTGGAAAAATAGGGACCCTAATGGATTGTACTCTTGGTGGAGTTGTGAACTGGTTCAACAATCATTCTGGAGGGAACCGTTTTGAACCATGTCTAAAGGGCTAAAAAATTGTGCATACCCTTTGACCCAGCAATACAGCCAATAGGTTTACATCCCAATGTTACCTTAAAAAGGGTGGGGGGAGGACCTGTTTGTACAAAAATATATATAGCAGCTCTTTTAGTGGTGAGAAAGAATTGGAAATTGAGGGGATGCCCATCAATTAGGGAATGACTGAAGGAATTGTGGTGTATGATTGTGATGGAATACTATTGCACTATAAGAAATGATAAGCTGGTTGACTTTAGAAAGATATGGGAAGACTTACATGAAATAATGAAAAGTAAAGTGAGGAGAACCAAGAGAACTCTCTATATAGTAAGAGTAATATTGTTCGAAGAATAATTGTGTACAACCAAGTTATTTACTCAAATCAACTATGAAGGAAGATGGTATACACCTCTAAAGAAATACACGATAAATAGAAGTCCCTATAGTACAGTTTTACATAGATTTACAAATCTACATCAAATCTACATCTACATCTACACCTTCTCTAGTGAGGGGTGGGAAAAGAGGTTTGTATTTGGGTCATAAACATTTTGTAAAACAAAGTTTAAAGACAGCATATGACTACTACTACAATGCACATATGAATTAAATTTTCTATTAGACCCTAAATTAACATGAGCTTATTTTTGCAGTCAACAAAATAGTGGCCTGGTGCTAACTTTATTAGATAAGTTGGTTACAGCATTTGCATTATCATTTTGAATCTATCTAGTTGTAGCTGAAATTCAAAATGCACATTAAAGTAAAATAGAATCACAACTCAATGCCATTAAATTTTCTTGGTGTCTGCAGTGGAATTCTAGTGGGTCTTCATTTTGGACTTCTTCCTTCTTACGGCGTCAGTCTGGCTTAATCCTTTATTTTAGAATATTGGACATAAAGCTGACTGTAACACAGAATACCATATGCTAAACCCTAATACAATTTAAAGGGAAAAATAGTGGCATTAGCCCTTTGGAACAGAACGCTGATTATCCAATAACACTGGCCCAATATCTGTCCAGCAGAACCTTCATGAAATAGTCTAAGGTGCACAGCCCTCCACTGATTATAGGCAAGTGTTACAGCAGCCTAGCCATAAGGGGAAAGAATCACATCATAGTACAAAATACAGTATAAAAGTGTTATTTAACATTCCACACTTAGGATTACTGATGCCTCCAAACAAGTCAAACAATTAAATACATCACTAAGTTAAACAATGTAAACATACCAAAACCCTGTTTGGTTAAATACAATTTTCATAGTACAAAACCAAAGCTTGGAGATGTTTGTACAGATTACTTTTCACACAATGTCTAAGTTGCCAAATTATTTACAACATTAAAGAAGAACTTAAAGCGGAACTTAAAATGTAACAAAAATAAAGGGGAAAAAATAAATTATGAGAGGGATAGGTTCAGAAAAACCTGAGAAGACTTATGGGAGCTGTTGCAAAGTGAAGTAAGCAAAACCAGGAGAACATTGTATGCAGCAACAGCAATAGTGTAATGATGATCAACTGTGAAAGACTTGACCACTTTGATTAATAGGATAAAGGACTCACAATGAAAAATGCTCTTATACTTCCAGACAGGTAACTCATAAACTCTGAATGCAGACCGAAACATTTTAATTCACTTTATTTTTTTATTTGTTTGTTTGTTTATTTAGCAATGGGGTTGATATGGACATCTGTTTCACATGACTTCGTAGGCATAATGGGTATCATATTACTTGCCTTCTCAATTGTTGAGGGAGATCCTGGAGGGAGGGGGAGAATTCAGATTTTGAAATATATATAAAAAAAGAATGTCCAAAGAAATAGAAATGTGCATCTATACAATTAATTATCCAGAGTGGCATTAGCTCATTTAAACAGGTTGTTATTCAGTTTCCTAAATTGTGAGCCACATATAACATCAAAATTAAGTGCATTATAGTGTTGCAACTCTAATTACATAAATAAATATAGTCTCTTTGTCTATGATTGCTGAATCTTATTATTTTATAACCCTGATGAAGAAAACATGTAATGAGTAATGTAATCTATATATAGAAAGGTAAATAGATAATCTCAATTGGAATCAGAATTGTTACTTGTCTCTTTCCTGTATGCCTGTCTACCTTATCCCAAGAGAGCTGTGGGAAAGACGTGCTACATTTCACATATTGCCCAATGATCAGTCATAACAGCTGGTGATACAGATATATAAAATGGGGTACATTCTTCTGCTGGGAGTTTCTTCATGCAAATAGAATTAACATATGGTGATAACAATTTTTCTGTGTCAAAAATAGAATAACACAACATGCCCAATCTTAAAATGTTTGGAATATGACAAGAATTATTTCAAGCACATATTTACCTCAGAAAGAAGGCTCTGAAATAGGAGATTTTTGATTTGGAGACTAAAATCAAAGTCACTATGAGGCCAAGCTAGTGTGAATGTTTAGATCAACCAGGACACATAACTCTCCCAGATAATAGAGCTTCCTTCATTTCCTTTGGCTATTTACTCTGACATTGAAATAGAGTATTTTATGATTATCTATTTATTATATTTTATGGTATTATAGTCTACATGGTGTTTCAATAAAATGTTTTTGTAATGAAATTTATATTGTGTCCTTGGAAATGTGTGACTTTGTTTTATCTGGGCTCCTATTTTTCTTCATCAATAAAAGGAAAAAGATGTATTTAATGACCTCTATGATCCAACTTCTGTTCCGTTCCCTTTCAATTCAATCTGCTGCACAGCTGCTAAAGTAATATCGGCAAAATATGCCTGATCACATATTGCCTTGATCAAGGACCTTTGGTAACTCCCTACTTGCTTAAAGGACAAACTACCAAGTTCCCAGTTTGGCATTTAAAACCATTCAGAGTTTGATTCCAGAAACCTTCTCTACTCTAGGGTTGCCAATGTGAATTACTGCTTGGGACAGCCATTCTAGGAAGTGACTGAACTGTCCATTACTTGTCTCTCAGCTCTATCCCTGACTCTCCCTGATTTTCTGCTTCCCTTCCCCTCCCCATACCCTTCTTTCCAACTTCCTTTTCTATGTCATCTTCCCCCAATAGACGGTCAGCTCATTGAAGGTAGCGGCAGATTTTTTTTTTTTGCTTGTAGTTGTATTTACAGCAATTAGTATGCAGTTTCTGGCACTCAATAAACTCTTAATAAATGTCCCACCTCTCTTATCTTTTGAGGTTAATATTATCCTTATAAACCCATCATTGTAGCCAGACCATCCACTTTTCTACTCCAAGCTGGGTGCTCCATCTTTAGCCTTCATGTCTTTGCTCAGGCTATATGCCTTACAACTGGCCTTACATGACACCGGAAAAGAAAGTGAGGCTGATGACTTTGTGCAACTCTGCCTCACTTCAATCCAATTCACAGGCAAGTCAAGAAATCACCCTGTGATGTCATTGGTCCTCTTCAAAAAGGAAGGACAAATAACACCTAGTGGCTGGAATGTACTCCAACTCCTGGGAGTACCTCTGCCTTTTTTGAGGGCTTAGGCAGGAAGTTCCTGGTTGCTTTGGTTTTTAGTGGACTCTCTTTTCCCCTGAAATTATCATATAGTTGCTTATCAGGCCACATGCTAAGTCCTACCCTCCCCTCCCCACCTATTGCCAACAGTAAATTGCAAACTCCTTGAGGACAGGGATTGTTTACTATTTTATCTTTCTATCTTGTTGCCTAGGGCACAGTGCATTACAGAACAGAAGGTACTTAATAATAAATGCTTGTTATATTGGATTGAATTGGTTCCCAGATATGACATTTTGTGATTCCAAAGGAAATTATGGTACATTAGAGATCGCCACTCAGCTACAGACTCATAGGAGAATAGACCTAGACAGGACATTGACATTTCTACTGTTCTATTTTTCTTCCAAGTAAATGAATATACAGATAACTTCTGCTCAGATTTTCCATATGGTTTTGAAATTTTCACTTTGAAATCCACTTTCATTGTTCACATAACAAATACATTGCTACTATTTTTGTATTTTTATTTTTACCTCATTGTAATTATTGAATTATATGATATGGCACCAATAGCAACTAATGGTCTTATCATACAACTCTGAGTTACTGAATTTCTACAGTTTTTAATGGCTTAACTAAACAACACAGATGTTTAATTGAAAAATACCTATTTTAGAGAGAAGGAAAATAAGGAGCAGCCTTGGTGCCTAAAATGGCATGTACATAGTCACAATGCAGTTTATTCTTCCAGGAAAATAACTGTCTAGTCATAAGTTTGGATCATTAAAAAATGTGTTTACTCTTTTAATCTTCCAGTTGGATTGGTTGTTACCCTAATGGATTTTGGGGCAGTTAGGTGGCGTATTGGATCTAGAATCAAAAAGACTGGAGTTCAAATATGACCTCAGATATCTACTAGTTGTGTGAGCTGAGCAAGTCATTTAACCTCAGCTTCCTCATCTGTAAAATGGGGACAATAATAGCACCTATCAGGATTGTTGTGAAGATAAAATGAAATATTTGGAAAGTGCTTTGCAAATCTTAAAGTGTTATGTTATGCATGCTAGCTATTATTACTTCTATAGTTTGATTTTTTTTGGACCATAAGAGAAGCACGCTGTGTACCCTCAAATTATGCTCTCTCTCTTTATGCAGAGAGAGTATATATATATATATATATATATATATATATATATATATATATATATATGCATATATATAGCATAGACATTTATAATGTACACCGTATATTATATATAACATACTTATGTAGCCCAATTTATGATATATAGATATATCTCTAGCATATAGAGATATATCTCCATCATATATAGATATATATCATATTTATTTCTATATATAATATTATATATGAGATATATGTCTATATATCTATATTTCATAGTTTGGGGGGTTTATATAAATTTATGTATGTATAGGTGTGGATGTATATAAATATGTGTGTGTGTGTATATATATGTGTGTGTGTGTGTATATATATATATACACACATATATACATACATATATATATACTCCTAGACAGGGTGGAGAGTTAGACTAGATAATCATTAAGGTCTCTTTCAATTCTAGGAGCCTGGAATTCTATAAATATTCTCCAGTTGGTTAGCAAGAGGAAAATGATCGTTCAAAAAATTCAATTGAATAATTGTTCTCTCTAAGCAATAGGAAGCAACCAGTTTGAGAAAATTATTATAATCATTGTTATATTATATATTATATTAATGTATTACTATAATAATGATTACTAAAGGAAAGGATAATTTTTGCATTGTATAGAAAAAATACATAACTAAAACCTGGCACAGATATTTTGACCATTAAAATAGTCATTACACATACCCCGCCCCCCCCGCCCCCCCCGCATATACACACACAGTTGACATTGGTTTTCTGGCTTGATCCATTCTGGAGCAATCAGTAAATAATAATGGCAAATAAATAAATAATGGAAAGATAACTGGTCTTGGAGTCAGGAAGGTCCTGGGTTCAAAACCTACTTCTGACAATTTAGTCAAGTGACAGTGGGCAAGTCAATTTACCTACATCTGCTTCAGTTTTCTCAACAGTAAAATAGGGATAATAACACTTATTTCGAAGGGCTGTTAAGAGGATCAAATGAGATGATATTTATAGAGCATTTAGCATAGTAGCTTGCACGTAATAAGCAGCTAATAAATATATATTCCCTTCCTATTCCCTATTCCCACTTAAGGTCTTTGAACCTCAACTTTCTCCTCTAAAAAGGTGACAACAATATCTGTAAAACATGCTACTCAAAGTGAGAACATGTATGCAAATTCCTTTATAAACCTTCAAGTGTTATACAGATGCCCATTGTTAGTATGGTCTTAAAAATAAACTGATTGTTAAAATAGTTAGACTATTGTGTGTAGAGAAAGAATTACTAAACGTCCAAAGCCATATGCCCCTCAAAAAGAAATAGATACTGTGGATCACCTGGTTTTTCCCTAGTGCCTACTATTCCGGTACTAATTTGGAATCCCTGGATGGGAACATATGTGAGTGGGAGAAAAAAGGAGATTTTTGATGGGAAGGTAAAGCAGTTTTATTATCAGCTTAAAGATAATTTTAATTATAACTTTTTTAGCTTGAATAGTCTACTAGATTAATGTAATGTAGACCTGATACATAGCAAACATGATCATTCTTCTTTATTTGCTTAGTTGTGGATCCTCCCCCCTTTTTTTGTAAAACCAAAAATAAAAAAGAGGACAAAATTGAAGAATAATTTTTTGATAAAGTAAACTTCCAACTTCTAAGTTTCGTAGAAGCTGAGATTGCTATACTTTATCGTTATACCGAACAGTTGCAAATCTTAAATGAACACATCAATTAATCATGATGCTGGGGTCATGAATGCCAGCTATAAAATATTGATCAGATGATGTAAATATTTAAAAGCCCTGGTGAGAAACACATTCTCTAAAAGCATTTCTGCAGCAGAGTGAATAAACACCAATTTGACAGAAATGGCTGACAATCAAATAACAAGGGGAATTATTCAAAGGCATGTACAATAAGGTTAAACATATGGCCTCAGCGATAACTTCCTTATGTTCGTATCCTATACAAAGCTGTACTTTAAATTCAAAAACCGTTGAATCCAATGTACCCAAGTCATGATGGACCCAGATCTGTATTTGGTCATTCTAGTCCCTCCATTTTTTCTTTGTTTTTAAGGTGAATTTCATAGAATGCATACACATGTGTCTATACATGCACATACACGTATATATGTGCATATTATATGTACATATATATGTGTGTGTGTATAGACACAAATATAAATATAGATGCATTCATGAGTAAATTTCGCAAGAGAGGATTTTAAGCAGGATTACAGGAAGTTATAGTCACAGGAACTCAAATGCTTATTGACAGCATTTAAAATATCTTCACCTGAACTATAACCACATGTTGACTGTTAGAAAGCATGTGAATCACGTCCTTTGAAAGGTTGAATGAGGAGTGTGTGCCCACTATCTCCCAAACATAAGTGAGTGCTGAACAAGTAATAAGCATTTCTTCCTTTATAAAGTCAAACACATCTGGATTCCTGGACAGCTCTCAGCTACAGTGTTGGCCATGTTTGGAATTTCAGTGGTTTCACATACTATCACTGTCATAACGCTGAAAGTGCTTTCAGATTCTAAGCAGCCTTGGACCTCACACCACAGACATTTTCTTTTTCTAGCAATTCAATAATACCCAATCTTATATTTCTAGATTATGAAGAGAGATTCATATTTGGAGTATTTTATTTTTTTGTTTTGGTCAGTATTCCAGAAAACTAAGTAGTTGGGGAAAAGAAAGGGATAGGACAGTGAAGGAAATTCTAACCTAAGGATTATCAAGTAAGTCAGCTCTCTTTTTAAATGGTTAGGAGCTGCTTCTACCTGACAGTCCCAAATAGTTTAGAAAGGAAAACATGCTAGGTACATGGGTGATGAAAACTGTAAGTGCAAGTTTACCGTCTTGACAACTTGAAATGCACTGTTTTTGATAATGAAAAAAAAAGAATCTTGACAGTTTTCTAATTCATCAAGAGAGAACTTGGTGCCACATCACAATGTTGCAAGGGATCCCAGAGGTCATCTGAGCAGGAATCTCTCTATGACATTCCTGGCAAGAATTCATCTGGCTTCTGCTTGAAGACCTTCAGTGGTGGTTCACCCATCCCATCCTGAGGCAGCCTATTCAGCTTCTGCTGAACATTGATAAGTGTTTTTGCTTATAGCGATCTGGAATATTGCTCTTAGCTACTTATGTCCATTTTGCCTAACTCTGTACTTTGGAGCCAAGCAGAGCATTTTAAATGCATGTGGCCTTTATTTTCAAGTGTTCATTATCAGAACCCTAGTAATTATGACATTGGGGGAAGGAGAGGGAAATGTTCTGGACCTACTATCATTTTCTTTCTCTGTGGGTGGAAAACCCCTCAAGTTATATATGTAGGTTGGCAGCAGTTCCATCATGTATAGTCTGAAAAGTCATCATCACCCAGCCCTGCAGCATTCTCTGTACTCAAGACCCTGGGCAGCTTGCACTAAAGCCTGGCATGAAACTTCCACAGAAGATACACATGGAGCACAAAACACAGGCTGCAAGTCCTCCAGGAAGACCCACGTTCCTGAAATAGAAATGTTCTCCCGTGAAGATGTCATACTTGGCTCTCTGGATCTATCCTAAAATATACAATTCAGCTACAGGACTATTATAAGCAATGCTAAACAACAGCCCAGAATGTCTGATTCGTTCCACTTTTAGAGAGAAAGTGAGATGGAAAGAATAGCTACTGCCCTCTTCATCAGGGTAGCAGCTAGCTACCTTCTGGTCTTTGTAGATTAATTTCCTCTCCTATCTGATTGTGCTAATAAAAATATGGTTAAGTCATATTTGTTCTCACCTATCAGCAGTGTGGCTCTGAACACTCCATCTGCCTCAGTTTCCTCTGCTATAAAATGGGGATAATATTAGCACCTACCTCCCAGGGTTATTGTAAGCATTAAATGAGTTAATATTTGTAATTTACTAAGCACAGTGCCTGACGCATAACAGGCACTATGCAAATACTTATACCCTTCCCCTCTTCTATTAAGAACAGAACAAATATGACTAACCATAAATGTGTCAGGCACTGTGCTTAGTAAATTGTAAATATTAACTCATTTAATAATTACAATAACCCTGGGAGGTAGGTGCTAATATTTTCCCCATTTTATAGCAGAGGAAACTGAGGCAGATGGAGTATTCAGAGCCACACTGCTGATAGGTGACTGAGGCTAGATTTGAGCCCAGGTAAGACTCTCAAACCAGGACTCTATCTACTTTGCCACTGTAACAAACACTGAACTTGAAGTCATGAGACCTATGTTTGAATACTGCTTCTGATACTCACCAGCTATGTGCCCCTGGAAAAATCACTTAATTATTCTATGCCTCAGTTTCCTTATTCAGAAGTAACCATAGGGTAAATCCACTACCACAAATGTAGCTATCACTTTTTTTTTTCTTGTGGGGCAAAAACATTGGAGTAGGAGGCAGGGGGTGGGAGCAGTGGTACATAAGACAGTCAAATCATGGTTACAGGTGAAAAGGTGACCAAGCCCCCAGACTTGGTCCCCATGGTGGCACTAAAAGCAGAGTGCCATGATCATCATGTGATTGTATCATCTTAGACTTAGATCCAGAAGGGTCCTCAGAGGCCGTCTAGTCACATCTCCCCATTTTGCGAAGAAGAAAATTGTGAGTCAGAGAAGTTAAAGGATTTCACCAAGATCACACAGTAGAAAGAGATAGAGGCTGAATCTGAACCCAGTTCCTCTGATGCCTACATCCAGTTTTCTCTGTACTGTATTGTTGAGAGAGAAGACTGGAGTTGGTAACTTACAAGCCGCTATATCATAGAGAAGGGATTGGTGGAGGGCTGCAAGGCAAGGCCCGGGGATGACGGTCAGCAGAACATGCACCAGAGGGGGAAGCGCCACCCACACAGAAGCTGGCATCCTGGGTTAAAGCACCCTTAGTCAGATATTAGGTGCAGCTCTGTTTGCTCCCTAGCTCACAGTGGGATTGGGATGAAAGTGCTTTGTAAAGGTTAAGGTTAAACAGTTGAAAATTGTCTTTGTTGTTGTCGTTTGTTATTGTTGTAACTGTGGGATCAAGTTAAGTCAGGAAGCATTTATTAAGCACTTACTAAGGGTGAGATACTGTACTAAACCCTGGGAATACAAACACAAATAAAAATCAAGACAGTCTTGGCCCTCAAGGAACTTAATTCTAATGGGTTAGAACTACACATGAAAGGGAAGGGGTGGAGGAGGTAGGAGATAAAGATACCTGGCGGAAGAGCATTGTAGAGAAAGTCCCAGGGAGTCAAGAGAACCATCTGATCTGAAGTGGATTGAAGTCATGACTGTCCTGGGCCTGCTCCTTAAAATGGAGGTTCTGGGAGAAACCAGACAGTCAGAAGGAGGAGACACAGGACAAGAGAGTTCTTCTGATCTATGAAGACCAGAAAATCAGTGAGATTCCAGGGTGAAGAGGTTTCTGGAGCAGAGTAGAGAAAGACTAAAAGAATCAGGTGTGTGGTCTGGAGGGAATGAAGAGCCCTTGAGGGCCTTGAACTCCATTTTTTTTCCATGCACTGTATGAAATACTGTGTGAAACAAACATATGCCCTACTTTAATGCAAAGATGTCCATTGATATCACATGGGGAGTTTATCTAAAATATTTCCTTTTATACATGAATGTTTATGTTGTGTGACCATGTGACCCGATGTGAAGAATGTGACAGAGGTTGGTGACAATCACTAGAGTATTGTTAACCACTATTACTTAACTTTCATTCCTGAAAAGTCCTCTTTCATTCACGTATATCCAGAAAGAAATGAGGTTTGGTGGCTAGAAACCACACTGCTTTGATAGCGTGCTGAAATATTGAATCATCACTGATGCTTTCAAGAATCAGACGTGATAAACAGTTGAAATTCAATTCCAAGTGTAGAGGTTAGTAGAAAACAGTTAACAAGGGTAGTAACACTTTTTGTCCTCCTTTGCAGATTTTCCTTAGGGTCACAGGATCGTAGATATAGGGCTAGAAATTCAGTGGTCATGTAGCTCAACCCCCTCATTTATTAGACAACAGCAACTTAAGGTCTTTGTTGTTCAGTCATTTTTCAGTTGTGTCTGACTCTTCATGACCCCATTTGAAATTTTCTTGGCAAAGATACTGGAATAATTTGCCATTTACTTCACCAACTCATTTTACAGATCAGGAAAGTGAGACAAAGAGGGTTAAATGACTTGCTCAGGGTCACACAGTTAGTAAGTGTTTGAGTCCAGACTTGAATTAAAGAAGATGAGTCTTCCTAACTCTAGGTCTAGTGATTTATCCACTGTGCTACCTACCTGCTCTAGCTTAAGGTTTAGAGAAATTAAATGACTTACCCAAGATCACATAGGTAATAACTGGCAGAAACAGTATACAAAACCATTGCAAAGCTTGTATGCTTTCCATCATACTATGCTTTGGGATAAATACTTTTTATGATGTAGCTAACTATTATCTATTTGATTACCTGAGTCTAGATTCAGAAATCTTTAGGGTTTTTTCCCCTTACTGTTAATTCTCAACAAATCAAAGTCTTCAAAAGTGATCACTACAAGGTGATCCTGGTATAGTGATTCATGGTGGGGTGGGGGTGGGGGGGAGGCAAGTAGCTGAGCAAGACATAATAAACGCAATTCATGAACACAAAATTGGAAACTGTGTTCCCTAGTCCACTCTTTTACGCTAACAATGGAAATGAACAGGAACTATAATAAATGGCCTGTCTCCTTCTCATTATAGAGAGGGTAGATTCAGAGATATCGATTCCATACTGCCACTTGAGATTAAACAGCAAGTAATGTCTAATACATTAAAGTCATGCTTCTTGATGCAGTTAAGTTGCAGGTGGCAGCCTCAGATCAATAGGCTGCACTTGCCTTTGAAACTTCCATAATGGAACTAGATAGGCTATCTGATATAAAAACACAAAGTGCTATAGTATAGTCAGATATCCCTTTTTCCTACCCACCACCGCCAATCATTGGCGTCTTCTGGATCCCAGGAATCTGCAATACTTCACATAAAAATTCATTAATAAAATGTCTGTTCTAAAACTAAAGCTACTCTTTGCTTGAAGGGAAAAATAAAAATTTCATTGGGTCCCAAAAGTTTTTCCTGCCCCTATGGAGATAAATGGTATTATGTATGACCCGTCAGATCACATATCACAAAATTTTGTCCAACCTTTGATTCAAAATACTGAAAGCAAATGCAAACTTCATCAAATCTAAAACTGATTAGAAAGTAATTCAAATATGTGAATGATATAAAAACATCTAGCATTGATATAGCACTTTCAGGCTTACAAAACACTTTACATATGCTATCTCACTGATCTTCATAAAACAATTCTATGAGTCTATTATTGGCTCTACTTTACAGGTGAGGAAATTGAGGCTGAGAGAGGTTAAGTGACTTGCCTTAGGGTCACAAAGAAAGTATCTGAGGCAAGACTAGATCTAGGACTTTCTGGCTCCAAATCAAGTACTTTATATACTACACCTCGTACATAGTGTATACACTATCTAGCAAGTGGTGAGAAGAAGGGTGTCTCTGCTCAGGAGTCTTAATTAGATTAGTACCTCTGAATACATTTTGGAGTAGAAATACAGACTGACTACTGAAAATGAAAAGAAAAGCAACTCTGCTAAACTCAGAAGAAGTCCTAATCCAAAGCTCTAGGGGGAAAATTAGTATTTTAAGAGACTATACTTTTCTCTCATTCATTCAGTCAATCAATGCTTGCTGAGTGCCTTCAATGTCCTAGGCAGGGTGCTGGGTGGTCAGTGCTTTCAGAGACATCAAGAATCATAAACTCATGATCCCTTCTGGAGCTGACATTCTATCCAGAGAGATGACATGGCCCCAAATCACCACCCAACAAGGGAGATTAAGGTCGGTGGCACATAGGTGGTACAATGGCTTTCAGTGGAGGGACCCCTGCCAATTATCTCACCACTGGAGTAGAAGAACACAGAAAGGGGAGTGCCCAGCAAGACACCTCAGATGAATTATTACCCTCATCCTTTGCAAAGACTATTCCTTTGCCAACATCCCTTCCCATATCCCTTCCAAGAAAGACTAAAAGCCACATTAATATCCTTTCCTGGCACTTTAGGTGACAGGGACTGTGCTTTTATTCCTAAGCAGTCCGTGTGCCCTTAAAAGGCTGTTTGAAAAAAAAAATCCCTTCAGTACAGTCTAAGATAGTGTGACAATACAATGGGCTCTCCTTCCAGCAATAAACCATATGATGTTCTCATTAGTGAGTCCCTGAAAAGTCTCATTATGTTACAATTTCACTCTTCCACTTGAAAGTGTATATGATAGAAAAACTCCACAGACACTTTAAAGGGTCAAAATGTATTTATTCTAAAAGGAGGAAAAGTCATTTCAAAAATCTGATCAAATTTTATTCATCTGCGTCTTTGGATTCTATCATTACCCCTGTGTGGATGTCATGCAGGCTCATTTGTCAGCCTCAGGCACTCCTCTACCTAAACACATGCAGTGCTTTATTAGACATTTTGAACTGGTGAATTCAGGCAGTGGAAGCAGAGCTTCCCATCATCCTCTGTGACACAAGATGACTAACTTCTTTATAGGAGGTAACATCATTGTCCCTCTGATGTCCAGTGCAAGGAACTCTGGTGTAGGCTTTATCTAAACTCTTTCTGCGCCTCTCTGTCTCCTTTGTTTCTCTGTCTCTTTCTCTCTCTGTCTCTGTCTTTCTGTCTTTCTGTCTCTCGCTGTCTCACTCTCTCTCTGTCTCTGTCTCACTCTCTAGCTCTCTCTGTTTCTCTCTGTCTCTCTCTGTCTGTGTGTGTGTATGTCTCTCACTGTCTCTCTGTCTCTGTTTCTCTCTCTGTCTCTTTCTGTCCCTGTGTTTTTGTTTCTGTCTCTCTGTCTTTCTCTTTGTCCCCGTCTCTGTCTATCTCTGTGTGTGTGTGTGTGTGTGTTTCTGTCTCTGTCTCTCTCAGCCCCACTCTGGTACTGACATCAAATTGGATGTCATATCAGCCATCTTCAGGTTACCTTTCTAGGCTAATTTTACATTGTACCCATGCGCACACACTATGTTCCTAGCCTACTTGTTATTTATCAAACTCAACATGCCATCTCCTCTCTCTGCACCTTTTCTTAGTCTGTCTCTCATGCCTGGAATACTCTTGTTCAATCCTATGTCCGAGAATCTTAGCTTTCCCAAAGGTGCAACTATGTTGTTATTTTTATTTATATGCTTACATGCTGTATCCAAAAAAGAATGTAAATTCCTTGAGGGCAGGATCTGTTTCTCATTTTATCTTTGTATACCCACCTACATAGTAATCACTTAAATGTTTACTGAGCTTAATAAAATTGAACATCTCAACTCATCATCTCTTCCAGACTTTCTCAATCTAAGGCCCCTGAATATTTTATAAAATATATACTGATAACTATTTCAATATAATTAGTTTTCTTTGTAATGCCATGAATTTTATCTCATACATTTAAAAAAAAAACATTATTCTGACAAGGATCCTTAGACTACCAGATTGCCAAAGGGGTCCATTACTCACAGAAAAAATGTTAAAAAACCCCTGTTTTATTTCTATCACCACAGCCCTAGTCCAGGCCCTCATCATTTCTTATTTTGAGTATACCAACCTCCTCCTCAGCAAACCTCCAGTCTCGCTCATCCTTTCTTTACCTCCAACTAATACTGTTACATCATCTTTCCAATCTGTTGCATTTGACCACTCCAGCTCTGCCTTACATGATAGTTTGATAACATGTGTGGTACCACTACCTCTGTGCTTCAGAAGCATAAACCGGGATTTCCTGGTGCATTTCACTTCCTTCAGAACCCAATGTGACCTATAGTATGACTTTCTCTACTCATTCCAGGCAAAGAGCTATCTGTAGCATGTGACAAATAGTCACAATTTTCCAAACCAGATGCATTAGAAATCTTTAGCAGTTGGGCAGTGATTCAAGGAGGCAGCTGGAAAGGTAGAGGAGGAAGGAAAGTAGTTCTCATCAGCTGAGAATTTTAAAAAAAGGATTAATGAAGCTTCCTAATTAACAGTCAACTATGAGCTAATAAATCTTTTATAATTGAAATTCTCTCACCATCACTTTATTCTAAATAGCTCCCTCCTCTGGTCTTGTGTATTTAGCAGTATTGCAGATTTATTGCCACCGTTTGAAAGAACTCTTAAAATCCTTCTAACCTTTTGGAACCTAAAGTACCAAGAGAAGGGATGATTTCCCCAAACTCAGTCTGAATATATAAACCATACAGCTAGTCTTTCCCAATTCCTTTTTTAACCTTTTGCCTCAGTTCCTAAAAGGTCTCTGCTTTGTGAATTTGTTTGTATCTTTAGTTGACATTTTTATTTTATCTTGTCTATTTTTCACATGTATTTTGTATATTAAAAGTCTGTCATAGATTTTAAAGTCTTCGATATAGAGACTGTCTTTGAGGGGGTCAAATTTGGTTAACTCTCACTGTAATTATATTCTTGATGATTATTTTTTAAAAAGTTTCTTTTAAAAAATTTTATATACAATTGTGTATAGTCGTGATACTTTTTATGCTTTAATTAATAGAAATCTATTCATTCTCTTTCCCTCCCCACCTCTTTTTTGGGGGTGGGGCAAAGAAAAACAATTTTTTTTGCAATAAATATGAATAGTAAAGGAAAATAAATACTCTCATTGGCCATGTTAAAAAAACTCATTCTCCACCCTGAATCCATCACCCAAGACAATATGCTTCATCATTGTTACTCGAGAATCATAGTTGGTTATTGTATTTATCATAATTCTTAAACCTTTTAAAATTATTTTTAGGGTGTTTGTTGTTGTATACATTGTTCTCCTGGTTATGCTCATTTTATTTTTCACTAATTTATAAAATTCTTCAAAATCATTTATTTTAATAATATTGAAATTATAAAGTGACCTTGTGGTTCAGCTTCCTTCCTTCTGCATCAGTTCTTATGTGGCTTTCCTCTGAAATCAACTATTTCCTCACTTCTTACAACACAATAGTATGTGATGGTTTCTTTAGAAATAGAACTGTTGTTTCCGTAAGCAAATGGTTAACTTTTTTAACTATAATTATTTGTGGCCCATCTGCTTAACTGGTTTTGGATGCAATAAAAATGAGACAAGGACGTTGGTCATTACATTATAAGTGTGCACAGAAGTTGTTTTGATTATTACCCCTCTCCATTACCATCCCAGAATTCTGCTTGTTTTTACTCAATGAGAAAAGGCAGACTGACTGAACTCTAAAGCCTCTGGCTTCCCTCTAAATAGCAGACTTCCACTTTTGCTCACATTTTCTGGAAATTTGCCTGAAGCCCTCAGGAGGGTGATTTGAATTGGGATCTCCATCAGACTTCTTGCCTAAACAAGATGTGGTTTCTATAGGTACTTGAAAAAAACAATTAAACAGCTTCTAGCTGAGGAGCTTTTGTAGGAATCACTAGCACAGGACAGTTTACTAAAATTCTATATTCAAGAATGAAAGCTGAATAGGCCATGAGACCTGATTTCTCTGCAGTCATAAAACAGTTGGTGGTCAGATTTCTCACAGAGCCTATGCTTATGTCTAATTTCACTCTGTTTCCACGTGATAGACTCAACTCACTTGGGTGAATTACTTTGACTACATTCTCCTTACTCTTTTTAATCTAAAATAATAAAATGTTGCCAATTAGAATTAAGGTCCATCCTAGGAATAATATTTGGTCATCCTCAATCTTTTGAGATCCCTTTAAATGGGTGGTAAGAATAATTTTTAATTAGCATATCAGTTGCATGTATGTCATATTCCAACATTCTTGAAAGTAGTTTGAAATTAAGTATATTAAACATATCTTCTTGCAATCCTATGTGATTAATGTACCTAATAAACTCTTTGGTGCAAAGATAGTGTAAAGATAAAACTTTCTCCTAGTTCAATGATTGACTAAAATCCAGAATTGGTGGGATTTTCATTTAATCAATTAAATAACCATCAATTAAATATATAGTCTTCATTAAATCTTCCTCCAATACTTCATCATCATAGCATGGAAGTGATCTTGGCTTCTTAAAAGTTATGCCAACATAGTGCAAGTTCTGGCAGGTTCTGCCATGGTGAAAAAATATCAAATAGAATCATTACAGCAATCTGTCTGCTTTCTAAACACCAGCCTAATTATACTCAGAGAGGTTTATCACCAGTAGGCTAATATAACAAGTAGCCTGGCTACTTGGCGATGAATTCTTTGGCCATAGCAATCTACCAAATAAATAAAAATGGATAACGATTCTCAGTACTGTGCTCTGCCCTTCCATTTCTGAAGTGATGGTGTCAGAGAGGACACTAAGAATAAAAAATTTAATACTGTATGCAAATATTAGCTTAAAGGTAGCTACTCTATGTATGAGATCTTTACCTAATTATGAATTCATTGATATGCTACTGGAAGCTCTGAAAAAGATCTATATCAAAATTCTAACAATAAATGAAATGACGACACAAAAAGAAGCCAGAGCCACAAGACAAGGTGCCTCTCATGGCCTCTTAGATAACCAAAAGTGCTGGTAGAATTGATTTTATCATATACCAAAGGTAAAAAGAAGTATCATTTCATGGGACATTTGGTCATCTCATCTTGTAGTGTTTATAATGAACAGAAAGAATACTATGTGAGCAAGAACATCATAAAGATAGTTGAAGGTTATGTGCCAACAGCTGTTGCTGAAGAAAGTAGAAAAAAAATTAGATTGAAATTGACAAATTCCTCCAGAAGACAGGCAACAAGAATTTATTAAGCCCTTACTATCCTCCAGGCACTATGCTAAGCAACAGGACTACAGATACAAAGATAGTCCCTGCCTTTAAGGAGCTTACATTCTAAAATGGGAAGGCAGCACTTAAAAAAGGAGGCCAAAAAGTAGGAAGGGGAAAAAATGCCTAAGTAAGAACATGGTAGCAAAGTCCAAAGAGTCAGAAACAGAGTCATGAAGAAATGAAACATGACTGGCCTGGTATTATCCACAAAAAAGGAGGCCCCAGAAAGAAGCTGCCATAGAAGAAGTAGGCAAGCATGGACAGACATCTTCAAAATGTGAAATCTATAGGCCCTCCTAACCAAAACAACACATACTTTGGCTTTGGTGGACTCGTAAAGGAGGAAAAAAATGGAAAATATGATCAAAGTTTGAGAAATAAAATTTGCCAAACCTCTTATTCAGAAACTTCATATCTGTTATACATCATAAATATTTTCTTTGAAAGAGAGAAGGCACTAGACATGGCATTAACCAAACTACAGAAGTAAAATGCAATTGACTAAATCATAGTGAGTAATTGTGGGTTACTGGTGTGGGTATCATGACAAAACCAGCTGCTTATCTGCATTCAGACAGTTAGCTAGTTAGAATGTCAAAATTCACATCACATTTGAAGAAAGGATAAAGATGCAAGAAAGATTTTGAACAATTACAAGTCTTTAAAATTGATATCAAAAACTGAGAAATGAAAGAAGGGTCAGTGTGTTATCATTTTATTTTTTTTAAAAAAGTTAACTAACATAAAAGTCACTAACAGCGAAAAGGGCAATAGAATTGTAAATCTCCAGAACCAGTAAACATTTGATCTTCTTGTCACATAATGAGGGATAGTTGCCTAGAGCAGCACTTCTGAAGAACAGAAATTCATTTGCAAAACACTAATCAAGAGAGTGACAGAAAATTTTGAGCAGCATTGCCTTTTAACACAATGAAAACCCCCTAAAATATGCTAGGAAATACCATTCGTAGCTATGCCTAGGGTGGGCAAAACCAGTCAACACATTAGTCAAGTTCCACAATATATGCAGAGTCTCACATTCATAGGTCCCTCATCAAAGAAAAGAAAGGAGGGAGGTATATTATCATCTCTGTTTTTCAGGGAGATGCTTTTTTCATTATAATTACACAGAATTCTGCTTTGACTTTCCTTTGTTCTTCTTTCCATTTATATCATTGTACTAGTGTACATTATTTTTGATTCCATCGCTTTGCATCAGTTCACCTAAATCTTCCCATGTCTACCTGTACGTTATGGCACAGTAATTTTCTATTATATTCAAGAACTGCAATTTACTTAACTATTCCTAGTCAATAGTCAGCTACTTTTGTTTCTAGTTTGTTACCACCATAAACAACAACAATAATACTGCTATAAACACTTTTTCTTAAAAGTGTTTATATATTTCTTAACTCTTACAGTATGCATATCTCTGCAACAAAGACTATGAATATTTTAGTCACCTTAACAAAATTGCAAATGTCTTTACAGAATGGTGGGACAAATTCAAATAGTGCATTAGTTTATCCCCCAACCCCATCACTAACTATTTCAATTATGTGTCATATTTGCCCATTTTGTTGGGTCTGAGGTAAAATGCCAGAATTAGTTTGGTTTTCATTATTCCTTTTTTGTGATTGGAAACAATCTTTTGGATAATTTTTAATAGACTGTAATTCTCTTAAGAACTCTTTATCTCCTTTGACTGCTTATCTGTTGTTGAATGTCTTTTTGTCTTATATATTGGTGTTAGCTCCTGATACATTTTAGATAATAGATTGTAATCAGAGATGTTTGATACAAATATTTTTTCCCAATGACAATTTCCCTTCTTTTCTTAGCTGTACTACTTTGTTCATGTAAAAGCTTTACATTTTGGTATGATCAAAATATCTATTTCATTATTTGTGATCATTAATATCCTTGGTTAATTAAGAATTCTGTAGTATTTTCTAGAATCTTAACTACACAAGGTATAGAGGTAAATATAGAGATGAATTAATTTTAATTGTCTAAGATTTTAAATTTTTTTGCATGAACAAAATTTAAGTAGAAAAAATAAGATTAACATAAAAATAGTAGAAAAACCTTTATCAAATATTATTGATAAAAATTTCATTTATAAGATAGGTTGATAATTGACACAAACGTATAAGAATAAGAACCATTCCTCAATAGATAAGTGGACAAAAATATGAACAATTTTTGAAGAGAAAACTTTCAACAACCATAAAAAATGACCTAAATCAATAATAATATGAGAGATGCAGATTTAAACATGTGTGATTTTTTACTTCATATCCAATAAATTAACAAAGATGCCCCTTCCTCAAGTGAAATGATCAATGGTGGAAGGTCTATACAAAAACATGCATATCAATACATTGTTGGTAGAGTTACGAATTAGTCCAACTATTCTGGAAAATAATTTTGAATTATGTGACAAAATCAATCAACCAGACACCATGCCCTAAACTGTTCATATCCTTTGACCCAATGATTCAATTCCTGAGCATATATCCATCCAAAGGAAGTTAAAGGCAAAAAGAAAAATTTTGTTTACTTGTGTACATATACACACACACACACACACATATACTCATATTGTGGTTCTGTAGCATTAAAAAAAACTGTAAACAAAATAAGTATCCCACTGATTGTGGAATGGCTGAAATAAGTGTTATCTGAAGTAACGGAATATTACTGTTGACCAAGAAATTATGAACGTGAGCATGATATTTGTATTAATTGAAAAATGACATAAACGGAATCAAAAGAAAGTATATTCAATGCTACATTCATGTAAGTTCAAAGAGCATTAAAAGGAAGCCAAATTCTTAAAAATTGTAAGAAACAATCTTGGTCCCAGAGAACTGCCAACAAAACATACCTCCTTCATATCTGTAGAGAAATGAAGGACCAAAGAGATATAAATGTTATATGCATTGCAACCATATATTTTTGCTAAACTTTTTCTTAGATACACAGGAGGGTTCAAATCTCATATAGAGAGTAAATATATATGTGTTTATATACATATATACATACTCATATGTATATATACACATAATATGCACATATATAGAAAAATTAGTGATTGATTTTTTAAAGCACAAATGAAATTTGCTTTTTTTTTAAAGACAAAAAATAATAAAGGATGCATTTTCATCCTGAGGGAGATACAGGGAGAGAAAGGGGGAGGGAGGGAAGGAGGGAAAGAGAGACAGAGACAGAAAGAGATGGAGACAGAGAAATAAAAAAAATTAAATGTATGAACAATGCCTGTGACATGAACTTGGATGACTACTCCACTGAGTTAATACATTTGGAATACACACTGTAAATAGTCAAGAGAAAAAGATTAGGGGAGGGGAGGGATTGCCTTGGGGAAGTTTTGTACTGCAAAGACTTATCTTTTTAGACATGTCCTCCCAGTGTTTCTGTGTGATTGTGAATATTGGAACATCACAATTTCTGAGGAGTCAAAGCGGTGGGTGAATCAAAAATAAATGGAGATGCACAATGGGAAAGTTGAATAGAATATAGCCTATTTTAACTAAGATGTGTTCATAAGAAGCAGCATAAACGACATTAGAAAGATATTGAATGGGAAGTATAATTGTGAAGACTTCACAGGGTAAAAATACAGGGGTTACACTCTTCTCAGATTTCTGAAATAAGGAATGTCTGAGGGAGTAGGGGAGACTTGGAATTTAACCTTGTAGTGACTCTGGAAAGTCAGGACCTGAAGCTGTAGGCATGCCTTTCCCCCCTCTCTCAGATGCTAGCACCAAATAGGGAGATAATGGACTACCTGTGAGCTGTTTGTTCTCTGCTCCAGGAAGGCATCCCCTCCCCTCTCCTCATTTCTTCTCCTAGACTTTTGGTAGCCACCCTGGCAGTTGAGTTCTAGTTTTTCCCTCCTAGATTGTAAGCCCGCCTCCCAGCCAATGATGAGAAAGGATAGAGGTGGGCGGGAATCTTTTCATTAAGAGTATAAATCAGAGCAGCATTCCATTTTACCCTGCCTCCCCCACTGGGTTTCCCTAGTGGAGGCGATGCCCAAATCTTGCAAGGTTTGTAAAATAAATTCACTATGTTTCTCATTACTTGAAAATTCTGTTGCATACAATATGATTGGAAAATATAGCAGAGCAGTCCTGTAGAGAGACTAAATGATAACAAATAGGAAGTGACTATGTTCCTCTGGTATCCAAGAAATGTAAAAAGTCAATCAACAAGCATTTATTCAGCACTTACTATTTTCCAAGCTTTGTGATAAACACTGGGAATATAAATACAAATAGAAAGACTGTCCCTGCTTTCAACAAGGAGTTTTCATGCTAATGGAGGAAGACAAGGTGTAAAAGGAAGCTGAAAAGGAGGAGGGGAAGGGTGGTAAGGCACCTGGGGCAGGGGCATAATAGAGGAAGTCCTGACTTCAGCCTGTAGACAGTGAGATACATCCCTCCTTAAGTGAAAGTTCTGGGGGAGGAGCTGTCCCATCAGAGGAAGAGACCAAAGGGATGGAGGCACCTTCCAAGTGTTAAATGAGGACTGGAGTGAAACTTTAGAATGAAGGGTTGGGGTCTGTTAGAAGAAGGGCTTCCATGAACTTGAGTAAATCTCCTTGAGTAAATCTACATATGAACATGAACAATAGTTACTCAGGATCAAAAGGCATGAAGAGGTCACTCTCTGCAGCCCTCAAGAAGAGTGATACCATGGGTGTGTTGAAGTATCGAAGCCCTAGGTTTAGTTCATTATGCTGGATGCTGAAGACACAGACAGAAATTCCAATCCCTCATTCTAAGGCAATACAATCGAATTAATTTGTTATGTGGTGTCTGAAGAAGTTATAGTTTGAATTTGGATGCTTATATGACACATTCAGATTTCAAACACTTTGCCAAAGAGATGACCATGGGTTCTGAGTCAAGTAGGTCAACAGCAGATGTGAGTACTGTGTCTTTTTCCCCACCTCTAAGGTAAAGTTTTCTCTTACTATCTATTAAAAAAAAAAAAACAAGATTGCAAGACTTCAAGCATCAGGTACATTAGGGTACACAGCTGTGGGAGGACAAGGAAGCTAACATCTATGTGCATATAATCAAAGTGTTCTTTACAACATATGTGAATTAAAACAATTTCATAGGATATCTACTTGGAATGATAGTTACTGTATATATTTAAAAGCACCAAAAGGATATTTCTTTTAAAATAATATAATTCAGACAATTTTCTAATTCAAATTAATTCAAAAAACATTTAAGTTCCTATTATGTGTAGGACATTGTGTTAGTTGTTGGAGAGATGGGGAAAGGTATTGCTTAAGTTACAACACTTGAGTCATGTTCTAAAGGATGCCAGATATGCTTTGAGTCAGAGATGAAGAGGGAGTACATTCCAGATATAGAGGACCACTTGTACAAAGGCACAAAAGAGGGATGGAATGCTACACAGGCTAGTTTGACTGTAGTGAAGAGTGTCTGAAGGAAGGTAACATAAAATAAAGGTGCAAAGCTAGATGGGAGGACTTTAAATTCTAGGCCTTGTTTGTTGTTCAGTCATGTCTGACTCTTTGTGACCCCAGTTTTGTTTGTTTGTTTGTTTGGCAAAGATATGGGTGTGGTTTGCTATTTCCTTCTCTAACTCATTTTATTGGTGAGGAAACTGAGGCAAACAGGGTTAAATTACTTGCCCAGGGTCACACAGATAGTAAGCATCTGAAGCCAGATTTGAACTTAGGAAGAGAAGTCTTCCTGATTCTAGGCCTGCACTCTATCCACTGCATCACCTAACAGCCAAAATTCCAGGCCTAGAATTTGTATTATATCCCAGAGGCAATTGGGAGCCACTGACTTCTTTTCCCTCATTTAGACAAAGCATAATACCATAGAGGGCAGTTGGTTTAAGCAGAGGTTTCCAAACTTATTTGCCCTACTGCCCCCTTTTCAAAAAAAAAATTACTCAGTGCCCCATCTTTGTAGGCAAGTGGATGCTACCCATACCCTGGAAATCTACTTTCTGTAACCCTTTAACTTTTCTTTTTTGAAATTTGCATCATTTCAAAAAATAAAATATATTTCTTAAAATGATGAATCTTAAATTTAATAAATTTTTGTAAATTTGGGAGGTTTTTTTTCTGCATTGAAGTTTTGATGATGCAATATTGCATCATGTGAACCGTATAGTATCATATGGTAAACAAGTCATTATGCACACATATTCCCGCTGAAGCATGCTGGATTTCCCTAAAGTGTGGGACATGCTTGTCTGCCAATACTTGCTTGTTAAGACCTGTTGATGGACTTGACCACTGATTGGTTATAACTTGTATTTTGTGTATTCATTCAGAAAAAAAATAATCACTATGACTTTAACTCTGTTACACAACAGATGAAAATATATGAATAGTTTTTCACAATTTTCTTCTCTTCTTTCCTCATGTTTCCACTGCCCCCCCTCTTTTTATTCAATGTCCCCCGGTTGTACTGAGGCTACTACTGCCCCTCCCCATCTTTCCAAATCTCCCCAGGAGGCAGTATCACCCATTTGGGAACCTCTGGAAGGCCTATTTCCTTCCAGGACTCCTCATGACCATTTCACAAATGTTTCCCTTTCCTACCTCCCTCCACTTGTTTTCCCTGTGTATCTCTTCCTTCTTAATTTGAAGCTACTCACTCAAAGGCATTTCATAAAGTCTACAGAGGTACCAAGGGAATAAAGAATTAGTGTGATGGGGGCAGAGTAGGGGTGGTGGGTGGAATATTGAACAGTAGGTTTGCCTATTTGGCTTTGTCTCAGATTCCTTGCCACTTTATCTGACATAACTTATTGACCAGTGGTAGTATGTGGTATCTGTCTACCTCCTTCTACAAACAAGGAGATCTATTTATCTTTGCAATTCAGATGTCTTAGAAATAATGGATTTCCTATTTAGGTACACTAGTTGGAGGAGAGCAATCAAATTAAAAAACAAAAAACTTTTTGTAGGGGTGATTAGATGGAGGAGCCTAATATGACTTCCTCGTGTGTAAACCCCTAATCTGCAATACTCTCTAGCATTCTAGGCCCTTCCCTCTACTACATATATTTTCTCTTGATGTATTCCCTCTTGCACAGAGGGATTTTTCTTTTTTTTTTTTTAATTACAAAGCACTGGGGAAATGTTCATTCTGCTCTGTACATATTTAAGCCTAAACTGATGTAAACATTGGGAATTGTACCAGACAATGGTATGTAAAGCACCTGGATGAATTTATTAAAATTCAATAAGTGTTTAAAAAATTGGAAATTTCTGCAACTTTTACAATAGTTTTAAAGCAGTTTTAATTGTGCGTATTTTTAATAGCCCTTTGGTTCCCTGTGCTCTATAAAACTCGTTATCTCTGAAATGATTTAGATTCCCTGACATATTTATGGACCAAAAAGGGATTATCCAGGTCAAGCTATGTTTGATGATGCCAAATACTTGTTCTATAATCGTGTATGTGCATATATATGGCTCATAGATTAGAAAAGCATTCTGCTGTCTGCCTCTGCAGTTATGTAAAATGATCCGTAGTTTAGGGTATATGGGGGATTATTTTTCTTTTAAATGGGGACTATTCCTTCTGCACCCCATATTCATTACTGAAATGTATATCTGTTGTGTACACAGCTGGAAAGTGGCCCAAAAGCTCCTCTCGCTGGGGTAGGATGTGTGTTTATGTTACCACTGCTAGAACTGAGCCAGTAGCTCAAAGAAACTGATGGGACGCCATCTGTTTCCTAGCCCATAAATGCTTTACAGAGAGAAGGATAGAGAGAGAGAGTTGTTAAATGTTCTCTTCTTATCATCCACAATTGAAGTGATAGGAAAAGTTTGCTGGAAAGCTGTCACGGATATTGGAACTTTAATTTATTTATCACTTATGAGGTTTTTTCCATTCACTGCATCATTTACATACCCCTGAAGGTAAGAAACCATAATATAGTTGTCAAAGTGCCTTAGTTAGACAATAAAACCTCATTAATTTGGACACCTCTAGTTCGGAATCTGTGATAACTCCAGCACAGCTAAGCAGAAACTTACTTTATTTCTGTTTGAATAAAGTGTATTGAAATAGTGTTTGAAGAATCACAAGTCCAAGTATTTTATGGGAGAAGCATCCATTTGCCTACAAACAATGTGTTATTTACAAATGAGTCTTACCTATTTATAAAAACAGACTTGACAGGATAGATACTTGGAAAATATACATACCAACTGTATTTACAAGTCACAAAAGGATATTTGTTTAAAGATATTTGTACAATTCAGACATTTTATTAACTCAACATACTTTCCTCACCGCTATTCAAGATTACTGATATATGACTTTAAATGGACAGTAGGCTTTAGGTATTTTGGATTGGACCTTTCTTTTTCCAATGAAGAAAGGAGGCCAGGGAACACCAAAAAATGTCCAAGAACTTCCTGGGACTCTGTAGAATCAAAAAAGAAAATACGTGGACTCAGGAAAATCACAGGGCACTGTTAACATGGTATAGGAAAAAGACAAGTGGGCTTGGATTCAGGGTCACATGATCATAGATGAAGAAATATGAGGGATCTGAGAAGCCATCTCATCCAACCCCTTCATTTTACAGATAACACAGTAAAGTTAAGTGATTTTTTCCAAGCTCACACAGGGATACCTGGGTTCAAGTCTCACCACCAACACTGACTGTGTATCCAAGGAAGTCACTTATCTTTTTTAACCTCAGTTTCCTCACCTGTAAAATTTGGAAACCTTTGTACATTGTACATACATAGCTCATATGGAGTGAGTGATGTGATGAAAGTGCTTTGTAAAGTTGTAAGGGCTAAGTAAATATGAGCTGTTATTCTAACTGCTTCATGATGCTCCTCAATATGACCACAGATTCTCTAGGGCTCCTTCCCGGGCCTTTCAGATAGTGTGATGTATCTTTAGTACTGAATGTTTATCTAATCCGGGCTGGGCAAACCACTGCCAGAGGACCAAATCCTGCCCAATAAATAGCTTGCCTATTTTCGTAAAGACAGGAGTTAAGGATGGTTTTTACATTTTTAAATATAAGGGTTTGCTTAGCCCAATCTAATCTAATACAGGCATACCTTGGAGATATTGCAGGTTCAGTTCCTGACCACCTCAACAAAACCAATACCACGATAAGGCAAGTCACACAAATTGTTTGGTTTCCCAGTGCTTATGAAAGTTATGTCTACATTATACTGTAGTCTATTAAGTTTGCAATTGTACTATGTCTAAAAATGTACATACTTTAATTTGAAAAAGTATTTTGTTGCTAAAAAATAATTCCAAGCCTTCAGCAAGTGGTAATTTTTTTTTTTTGCTGGTGAACAGTTTTATCTGGATGTTGATGGTTGCTGACTGAGCAGTGTGGGGGTTGCTGAAGATAGGGGTGGCTATGGCAGTTTCTTAATAAGACAACAATGGAGTTTGCCCCATCAATCAACTCTTTCTTTCACTTGAATACTTACAGGCCAATATAGGGTTATTACTTAGCCTAATTTCAATATTGCCGTATCTCAGGGGATAGGGAGGCCCAAGCACATAGAGAGACAGAGAGAGAGAGAGAGAGAGAGAGAGAGAGAGAGGGAGAGGAACCATAGGTGGAGCAGAACACATATAGAATCTATCTTTTAATATTTCACCCTCCTTTAAGATAGGCTTAGTTCATGGCACCCCCAAATAATTACAAAATAACATCAAGGATCACTGATCACAAATCACCATAACAGATATAATAACAATAATGAAAGTGTTTGAAATATTATGAGAATTACCAAAATGTGATGCAGAGACAATGACATGAGCACATGCTGTTGGAAAAATGGCACCGACAGACTTGCTTGGGGGGGGGAGGGTCATCACAAACCTTCAATTCGGAAAAAGACATCAACAACAACAACTTAATATCTGCCAAGTGCAATATGGTGAAGCCCAATAAAGTGAAGTATGCCTGCATATAAACAGCCTTCTTTCTCACTTCCTTAGCTTCCTTAGATACTCTCAGGTGGCTGTGCAATGTCAGTAATACAAAGTTATGATGAGTTGAATGAAAGCAAGATAAAATTCCCACTATAGTTGCTGTAAATGGTTCTGCAGTTGTCTGAAAGAGTTAACACACTCTCTGAAGGATATGACTGGCCACTGATAGCAACAGAGTCCAATTTTTCTTTTTATTTATTCCAGGAATGTGGTCAAAAAGGATTTTCTTTTATTGGTTCTCAAAAAGATAAGAAAGGGAAGGTGGCAGTAGAATATGAAACATTACATAGTGTAATTGTATAGTCTTTCACTATATTTTTTTAAAAAATTACATTCCTTCCTCTATCAGTCAACATTTATTAAATTCACATTTGGCAAAAAATTCTGCTCCAAGACCTCAGCTTGGAACATGGTTCTTTCCAAGAAAACTCAGGGTGTTAGTGGTCACAAGGGGAGCTAGACTAGAGAATGTCCTGGTATGGACTCAGTTGATCTCTGACAGAAAAATCATGGCCTGCTATATTATTAGGCCCAGCATGGGGTATGAGAGAAAGAGAAGATAGCATAGTCCCCTAAAAGGAATCCACAATGTAATGGGGGATAGAACACAAACACAAAAAAATTCCCAGAATTTAAAGAGGCACAAAATAAAACCACATGAATTGTGTGATCATAGAATGACTAAATATTAGAACTAAGAGCAGCTTAGATCACCTGATATAGTCTAATCATTTTACAGAGAGCAGAGATAACATAATAATAATAAAAAATATTTTAATATATAAGTATAAAATAATAATAATAATAACAAAAATATTGACCCCTGCTCAAAATATCTTAAAGTGAAAAATAATTGGAGAAATGGGGAAACTAAGGATAGAAAAGAGCTTGGGAATTGACTATGACTGGCAAGACTTCTTAGAAAACAGACTTGAACAGAATTGTAAGAGCAGAAGGCTATCATTTGTCAAATGCAGAGCTGGACCTTAGCAAACATACCAAACTCACCTCATCTTCTTTTTTGACAGGAATACTAAATTAGTAGATCAGGTAAATACTGCAGACATTTTTTGGACTGAGTCTATGATTTCATTGGTGTTGCCAGATAGAGATATGCATCATACATGGATGGACAGATAGATAGATAGTTACATAGATAGGGAGAGAGAGACAGAGAGAGAGAGAGAGACAGAGAGACAGAGAGGCAGAGACAGAGGGACAGAGAAAGACAGAGACAGAGAGATAGAGAAACTCTGTATGTGTGTGTATGTGTGTGTGTGTGTGTGTGTGTGTATTGTTATAGATCCATGGACCCATTAGATGGATGGATGGATGGATGGATGGATGGTTGGATTTTTTGATGACCTCCCTCTCAACACTAAGATTTTATGATAATATTCTTCAAAGAATTCTTTGTATTCATGATCTGAAATCATAGCTGGTTAGAGTTCCTAAGTCATTCAAAGTCATTCATTTTTACAATATTGTAGTTACTAAATGAATTATTCTCTTGGCTCTGCCTACTTCTCACTTCAATAGTTCATGTCTTCCTGGAGTTCTCTGAAACCACCTTTTTTGTCTTAAGGAACAATAGTATTCCATCATATTCATACACCATAATTTTTTAGGCATTTCCCATTTGATGACCAACCCCTTAGTTTCCTGAAGGGGGGGTAATGTTCTCAATATGTAAAAAATTATTTGTATATACATATGTGTATATATGATATAGATAGAGATTTAGATATATACACAATGCAATGTGGAGATATTTTATGCTTAATTATGAATATTTTATAAGGATTTTATTTTTCTTTTTTTAGTGGAGTGGTGGAAAAGGAAGGTAAGGGAGAAATAAAATGAATGCTTAGCAAATTGAAAATTTAATTTAAAAAAAGATTCTATTATAACATGCTAATTCAAAACCTAAATTCTTCGGGTTTCCATCAATATCCATGACATCTGAATATTGACAGCTGTTATTCATTTCTCTAAGGCTACCTTGAAATGATAAATACATATATTTCATTTATTTTCAAACAGAAGATAACACTGCATACAGATTTGAGTAGCAGTATATAAAAACTGGGGGAAAGTTTTCCTTTCGACTCTGTCTTTAAACATTTCATTGAGTAGATCTTAGTACACAAAATCCTTTTTTTTTTCCTACTCAGAGAACAAACATTTATTAAACATCCATTATGTCCAGGTACTATGCCAAATGTTTTACAAATATTATCTCATTTTATCCTTACAACAACCCTACGAGGTAGTTCTATCATTATTATCATTTTACTTTGGAAGAAATTGAAGTAGACAGAGGTTAATTGACTTGCCCAGAGCCACATAGACAAAGAGTATCTGAGGCTGAATTTAAACACAGGTCTGCCTGACTCCAGGCTCAGTGCTCTATTCACTGCACCACCTAGCTTTAAACATGCCTCACTTTGCCTCTTTTTCAGATGCAGAAAATCTACAAGTCTTGTACATTGTGCATATTTTCAGATTTTCTCATTATGATGATTATTTTTTGTGATATTTTTTCTTTTTTGTTTTTAAAAATACTCTTACTTTAGATGACTTTCTAAAAGGGGAGGCGACGGGATACTGAGGGAAATTATGGTGAATAAAAAATATATCAATAAAACTTATAAAGTTAACCTTTAGCAAAACAAAGTGAAGGAAAATATTGTATTCGCTCTCTTACAAAAACAACTTTTGTTGGATGTAAACGTAGATTTACTATCTATTCAATTCAGTTCATCAGGGAGACAGCATGGTGTAATGGAAAAAACCCAGGCTTTGGGAATCAAAGGACCTACATGCAAATCCTGCTTCAGAAATAAACCAATTAGGTGCCTGTAGGCAAGTCATATCACCTTGGTTTCTTTGTTTGCAAAATCAGATTGTACTAGATGGTTTTCTAGCTCTGAATCTATGATTGATCCTATAAAGACATATGTATTAAACATCAGGTATGTGCCAGGCATCATACTGCTCCTACCAGGCAACAATCAGTTACACAGCTCATAACTCTCTCTACGATGGATCTAACTCATGACTCATGAAAAACAAATAAGTCACTTCTTTTGTAATAATGCCTGATTTTTTGCAAGGGCACAAGAGTGTCATTTACTGAATTATTATCTAAATAGTAACCCCAAAGCATCAAATAAAATTTTCATAAATAAGACATTCTATTCCTCTGAAGAATGAAATAATATTCTCTCTTTTAAAAAACATGAAAATCTTAACAGCTGGTGGTCAGTTAACTTGGAGTTAAGTGTGAAATTAACCCATACTTTCCACATTGTTCCAATGGGATATATATGGCACTTGTAACCGAGGATAGAGCCTAGACACAAGCATGCTTGTAGGTTATCCACCATATCTAACATATGTCCCCCTCACCCCAAGTGACCATTTATAGCAATTCATTAACCAGACTATGTAATCTAATTGGATCCTTTCTATGACCACTGGCCACATCTGTTCAGTCATTTACCCTTGTCTTTTAGTTTAAACAAACAAAAAAACAAAGAACCTGCCAATTCGCATGATCATCGACCTGCACTTGTCCTGGGATAGGATATATCCACATGAAGATTTCAGATTTCAAGGTGTATAACTTAAAATGTCATTTATTAGTTTAAAACATTCAGAGATACAAACACATTGCTCTAATCATCCTTTTGTTGCCATAAAATCAGAAGGACGTGTTTCGGATGGTCAATAACGATTTCAATCTGTTTCCTCATGTTGACAGAAGCTTTGGAAAGTTCACTCTTTGAGGATGCAAAGGTAAAGGAGCAGAACAGAGATTCCAAGTCTTCACCAGTGATTTATTCGGCAGAGGCAGAAAAAGCAGAAAGGATATTTGGCTCTGATTATATTTAAGTACAGTGATGTATGTGCATGCCTGACTCTGGTTGGTTGGTAAGGAATCACTTAGGAAACCTGTGATGAGTCAGCAACCAAGCCACCACTTTCCCTCTTCGCATTTTCCCCCCTAAAATTGCTTCTATACAAATTGGTAATGAGTTCTTGGAGGCTGGCCTTTGGAAAATATAAAGCAATCTGCATCTCTGCAGGAAGAGTTATGGCCTGCATTTAGTCTTCTATGGTCTTGAAGCTCTGAGGTTATTTTTAAGTCCTAGTGGAGATCCCAAGAGAGCTTTGCAGATGCTTAACTTGCAGGTATGAAAATGCCTGGTAAAAAAGGGATCTGTATAAGGAAAAAAAAAAGAAAGGAGGAAACACTTGGATACCAAAGGTGGTCATAACCCTTCCAAAAGGTTCATTGCAGAACCCACTTTAGGAGACCTGGATGGTCCCTTTCCATACTAATTTCTTTTTTGAATGACAGAAATCTGTAGTTCTCACTGCAGATGTAAGGATGGCTGATAAGCACTCAGTAGCTTGGTCCTGAGATCTTATTTGGTTGTTTATACTTGTCCAGGGAATTTCTACTATTTTTAAATGTAAAGCTAGGGTGAGATTTATTGTCCTATTATCCAAATCACTCTTCCTCACAAACCAGCCATATTAGTGGCCAATGAAAAACCTTGTCTATTTGAGATTGAAAAGCAGCCCAGAGCCTGAAGTGTCAGTAGTAAGATTTTATCAAAAGGCTCATAGAGGGATGTAACCTATTAGTAATCAGCAATGAAAGTCATGAAGCTCCTACTGGTTCATTTGAAAGCAGGACTCCCAGGAGTGGTAAACTTCTCCTGGAATGCTTTGGAGCAGGAGTAAACTCAGGTCTCACTAAAAATCCTTATCGGGGGCCTTTACATAATGCTATGAATAAGGAGCGATTAGGAGACTGAGAAAAAGTAAATGGAGGATGAGAATAATGGGAAATTAAATCCTTGTAGCCTCTGAGATTCCCTTTTTCACTTGGTTAGTTTGGGCTTTGCCTATTTATTAAAAGTAAAGATGTGCATAAATAATACTTAGTTATCTTTGGATGCTACAAGCTGTTTGTGAAAAAGAAGTTAGATTGTGTACTTGCTTATTTTTGTTTTTACAAGTCCTGCTGAGATTTTTTTTCTTTAACGCCACCTTCCGGCTCCCTTCACAATTCTAAGAAATACTGTTGCCTACAGCTCAAAAGAAAAAAAAATCTTATCAACATTTCCTAAACAAAGCCAGTCTCATAATCTCCATATTGGAGAGGGACCTCCAAGGCCTGCTGTTGAATAGAACCAGCAGCATTTCTTCAGAGAGCATGCAGGGACAATCTCCACGTTTAGGCCTTTGGGTAAGAAGTTTTCTCTAAACGTGTTGTGTTTTATTTAACCAAATAAAATTTCATTCCATTCCTCTCAGCAAGCATCGATGAAGTAACTACTGTGTGATGTTCTAGTTCATAGAGAAACAAAGACAAAAAGAAATGTAATTCTTGCCCTCAAGATGCTCATATTCTGGCACAGATTCCTTAAGAGTCTAGCGAATGCTGAGATTCCTTAAGAGTCTGGCCAATATGGAGGATTTTTAATAAACTTTGCTTTTCTTTGACTGAAAAAAAGATGACTATATTCTACTCTAGTCCCTTAAAGACATTTCCTATACTTTTGAATACCCAGTGGTGGAAAATATTCAACTTTTGAAGGTGTAAAGAAGTTTTTGGAAATAGAATGTCATTTGGAGTCAAGTTCAATGGATAAAAGTGACATCATGGTTATGGTCTTTGGTCAAAAACGACTTGTGACTATAAAGCTGTAATGAGCCTGATTTCCTCCTGTGTTTTATTAATGTTCCACAATTCCAAAAGAAAAATCATAAAATATTTTGAGCATTGGCAATGTTTTGAGTACTGGCGACACAAAGACCAAAACAAATGAGTCCTGACCTTAAAGAAATTGTGTGTGTGTGTGTGTGTGTGTGTGTGTGTGTGTACAGAAAGAGAAACAGAGAGACGGGGGGAGAGAGAGAGAGAGAAAGAGAGAGAGAGAGAGAGAGAGAGAGAGAGAGAGAGAGAGAGAAAGAGATGTATAAAATAAGTTGTAAGGAGGATTTTGTTATCCTTTTTAGAGGTCAGTTCTCAGAATCCATGGACATGGTAGTGTCTAGTTTCCAGTTCTTAGATAATAAACTTCCAGAGTAGTCCCAAGGATCCTAGAGAGTAATTCCCAGAATCACAATGATAGGCAGTCCTACTGAGGCTGCGCTGTGAGATATGGGGTGATATAATGTGATATTTACTATGCTTGTGCAGAATGATGATATTGCTAAAGTAAACCTGTGAGGCTACTGTTGGCAAGATGCCTTCTTTGTCTATTGCCCTATAAAGCAAGTAGGCACTGGTCAGTGAGTGGGGAATCCATAGGGAACCCATAGTGGAATCTGTGTGTGCCTTAACTGGCCCCCATCAAAGCTTGAGGGGATTTAAGACAATCTATGCCTGTCTCAATTAACCCCATTGAGATGTAGGGATAGTTGTCTCTGTTCTCATCAACTCCTGCAAGAAGGGTGATTAGGGAATGTTGTAGGAGCTGATTTTCCCATTATCAGCATCAACCCTCTGAGAAGACTAGACTAGAATAAAACTGATTATTAACTCCTCCAAAGGTGTCTGCCTGTCTGACCAGATCAAGGATGAACCTATTAGAGGCTGGAGTCCAGAAACTCCAGTGCTTCCTATGTGTTATCTGTGAAACGTAAGTGTTCAGTCATTTCAGACTCTTTGACCCCATTTGGGGTTTTCTTGTCAGTTCTCCAGCTCATATTTACAGATGAAGATACTGAGGCAAAGAGGCTTAAGTGACTTTCCCAAGGTCACACAGCTGGTAAGTGTCTGAGGCCAGACCTAAACTCAAATCTTCTTAACTCCAGACTCAGCACTCCATCCACTGTACCACCTAGCTGCCCCAACGGAGATGTTAGTGGCTGGGGGGCAAGGGGGGAGGGCAGGAAAGGCAGCACTTGAACTGAATTTTGAATGAAGTTCAACATTTAAGTCACTTGTGCAACATATGCTGTGAGAAATGTATTATCCACATGTGTCCTGAATACCACAGATCTGTCCTCAAGGTGGAATGGAGAAGGGTTGACATTTTTCCTGATTGCCATCTCATCCTCTTGATATCTCAGCACTCTCCACATAGTAAAGTTCACCTTGGCTACTTTCTAGTCATTCTCTCCATTACAAAACTTGATCAGAGCCCATTTGGCGAATAGCTGAGTGCCATGATACTGGCAAGTAATAGATCCCATTGGACACAACAAGCTGATACATTTACTACAATGATGAGCATATTTGAATTTTATCAATGGATATAGAAATTCAAATATACCTGTCATCATAGAAACCTCAAAATGCTATGCATATGCTAGCTAATATTATCATTACTGTATCATACATGTGAAAATGTAGCCTAGTTTTTAAAACAGCAAGGTTTTAGAAAAAGGTACTTGAAAGGTCTGACCATCAGTGGTAAGTGCCATGAAGAACAGACAGACAGACAGACAGACAGACAGACAGACACACACACACACACACACACACACACACATGCACACACCCTGTAAGGAGAAAAAGCACTTGAAGGCTGGCAACTTATAAGACAAGGCCTACCAGTTAATGGAAGCAAATAGGAGCTTATGCCATTTCTAAATTTGCCTTCTTGGAAGGGAAACAAAGGCATCAGAAGCACTTAATTAACAACCCACTTGCATCTGCTAGTTATAACAAATCAATGCAAAACAAAAACAAAAAAAGGCCACAACGTCTGCTTCTCATTGGCTACAACAAGGGATATGGATACACCAGGGTCTTGCATGACTTATTGTGCATCTTTAAATAATGCCAGATTAGGCATCAAAATGGCAAAACACTCTAAAAGCAACCCACCAATAGATGAATTTAATCTTAATGGAAAGGCATTCAAAATAACCACCATCCAGTTTTTCTTCTAGGTAATCAGGTCTAACCAGCACGGGTATCTTGCCATATCTCTTGCTCTCTGCTTCTCACCACTAGGAGAACTAATCTACAGGCCTATTAGAAACCCTGCATCCCTAGACAGTGAGTTAATCCACACAGAACTGGGTCCTGCTTTAGGGGAGACCTTCTCTGGCTGTTAACAGGATGAGTAAGTCAAAAGATATCTTCTCCAGACAAGTTCAAGGATTCCAAGTCTCAGTTAGCATAGGCATCTTGGCATCTGCCCAGCAACCATCCAAATACCAAGCATTCTTCCTTCTCTCTCACCCCACCCTTTTCACTTCTTGCTCAGTGAATAATAAACTAACTTTACCATTGTTACTGGAAAACGGAGTGACAATCTATTGCCCTATGTCTCTACTCTGAATCCCCTCGATTCTGAGTCATACACTGCCACCACTACCACTCAAATCAAGCCTATCCCTCCTGGGTTCCTATCCAATTTCTACCACTCATTTTTATTGTGCCCTATGGAGCTATCATTTCTATTTTTAGCAACCAGTGTTTGTATTAGACTTCTTCATGCTCTTTCAATTTCCTTGCAATGGAAGAAACCTGACTCATTCCTGAAGACAGTGCTTCTCTGCTCACCCTCTTCAGTACTGGATGAATCTTCTCTCATACCCCTTATCCCCAACACACTGGGCCAGGAGACTAGCTTCTTCATTGTCCCTTCCAAAGCCTTCCCCTGCTGCCTTTATTCAGCAGTATCTCTTCCTTTGTGTTCCAGATTTTTATCACCCTGTTTAGATCCCACATCATTCCCCCTTGTTTCTCAAGGAGATCAGGACCTGGTTCACATCCTTCTTCTCTACCTAATTCCATGCCATTATATTTTGGGACTTCACTCGGCATATTGATGTCCAATTAAATAATCCTTAGCTTCCTGGTTCATCAATCTCCTAAACACCTAAGATCTACACCTTCACTCCACCTCAGCCGTAAGCAAAGATGATCATAAGTTTGATTTAATTATCACTCAAAAGTGTTACACCTCCATATTCCATAATTCTAATAAAAGTTGCTGCTTCTCCATTTCTCACTGGGACTCATCCCTCCTAAACTGACAGTTTGTCTTCACTGCAGGTTCTAGTTCCTCCAATACTCCTGCCACCAAGCCTGATCAATCCTCACTTTCATACCTTCAAAATTTCAACCCGTTAGTCAACAACTTCAATCTCACACTGCCCTAAAGCCTCTAATTCCCTACTAAATTGTGCTATCACTACTATTCCTTTCTTAATCCTAACCCTGAATGATGACAATGATGATGATGATGACTACTACTACTACGACGACGATGACGACTAGTATCTAGCCTTCTCTCCTTTTTACTGGCTGCTGAATGCAAATGGATAAAATCACACAACAGTGCTAGATCCACTACTGCTTTATGTTATTCAATTTACTGACTGCATGCATCATTCCCCAGAATTCTCAACACCCTCCCTAGTGTGGAAGGAAAGCAAGCTATATGCAGGTATGGAGGGAATTCTGATTTTTATATTAATCAATATGATATGTTTAATGAATATACTAATAGATTGGATTTTACAGAATTGTTTTTTCCAGCTTTCGAGTCAGACTCACAATGCATCATGAACTGTTCAATCAAACCTTGGCAAAGCTCACAATCACTGGCATCCTTCTGCCTGCATACCTGAAGTGAAGCGAATCAAAGACTGTAGAACCTGTTGCCATCACAGAACTCTGGTCCCGTGACCCACTAAGTAAGGACCCCCAAGAACTTGAGCAGTGTTGTTCCCGCAGGACTCCAGAATTGTTGTATTGTCTTCATCGGTGGGTTTGTCCTGGGAAACCACTCTGGCCCTGGAAACGATTGTTTGTAATCCACCTTCCCCCCTCATTTCCCACTGGTGATTTATATATATAATCTCTGTCTTCACTTCAATCATGGCAGAATTCTGGTCAGGAGAATTCCAGATTTGCAAATCTGTTCCTCCTAATGAAACTAATTAATTAAATGGCTACCTGATTACTGGCTCTTTGTCTCTGGCCTGCTGTTTCATCATTCTCAGGTTAGAGACTGGCTCAGTAAAATCCTATTAACACCAGCAGCCCTCTCACCACTTACCCTGGGTATGCTTCTGCCCTGATGAATGAGTCTTAGGCCCCCAGCCATGGTTTCACGAGGCTCCTAGGCCATGCTCACTTCACTTCTCACTTTCCTCTCCATTCTTCAGACTTCACCTCCTCAACAGTAGCTTTCTCCTCTTCCCCTACTTTCTAGCTCCCTTTATATTTTGTCTTTCTCTATTAAAATGTAAATGCCTTAAGGGTAGAAATTGTCTTTTTTCCCTTTTGTATTCGTATCCCCATCACTGAGCAAGGTGTCTGGCACATAGTAAGCATTTAATAAATCCTTTCTCTATCTATCTATCTAAATAGGCCATCACTGCTCCATGCCAAATGCCAATTTTCTTACTTTCCCCCAAAACAATTCTTTATCTTAATTCCCACAGTAGAACATTTTAAACCTCTTCTTTTCTTGAGGAAGCTATATCACCATTTTCCTCCTCTTTTAAGCAAGGCTCTTATCTCACATTTCACTCTTCCACAATTCCAATTTGAATCACCTCAGCATCATCTCCAATCCTTTCTTTCTTTGCTCCAGTTTTCAAGGATGAGATGGTCCTTCCGTTTGCCTATACCAACCCCTCTATCTATACTCTTGATCCTGAAAAAGCTTACCTCTTTTACAATTTCCCCTCATTCCCTCGTTTTTAATCATCCTTACCCACTGGCTTCTCCCCTGCTGCCTTCAAACATGCCTACATTTCCACCATAATTTTGAAAACACCTTCAGCTGACCCTACACTCCTCTCAAGCTATCGCCCTAGATCTCTCTTCCTTTTCACAGCTAAACCTCCCCAAAAGTTTTCTGTACTCATAGCCTTCACTTTATTAACTTTTGCTCACTTTTCAGTCTCTTGCAATTTGTTTTCTGTCCCCATCACTTCGGCTAAACTAGTTTTTAGGGTCACCAATGCCAACGATCTCCTTACTGAGGAATACTTGGGTTTTCATGTTTGCTCTATACTGTTTCTCTTCTTAACTCTATGACTGATCTTTTTCAGACCCATTTTCACAGGATCTTTATTCTCGTCCTATTTTCTATTTATGCTTATACCGCATGATTCCATCCTGAACTTTCTTATCTCCATTCTCTTTCCTGGTTGTCTCATCACCTCCTATGGTTTAACTATCATCTCTATGTAACTGACTGCACGATGTTTGTATCTAGTCTTAATTCCTTTCCTGTGCTTCAATTCTACATTTCCAATAGTCAGCCAGAAATCTCTGCCCAGGGACCCTTAAATGTCATTTTAAATACAAAGTGGCCAATGTAGAACTCACTATCTTTCCCCAAACCTACTTTCTACACTGGACTTCCCGGCTTCTGCCAAGCAAAACATCAGTCTTCTAGGCAACTAGGTTTGCCACCTGAGAGACATTCTTTGCTCTTTATTCTCAATTGCTAAGTCTTGCTGGTTATACTCTTTTGGCAATATTCTTTCATTTCTCCTCTTCTCTATACTGATACAACAACTGCCCGAGTTCAGGCCCTCATTACATTTCACTTGTACTATTAAATAGCTTTTTAATTGGTCTCTTGAATCTAGACTCTTCCCTGATTATCCTGGGACATACCTAGCTTACACAACTTCAGGCATACAGACCCAGTACTGCAATGTAATAAAACATTCATAAACTATAAAATTCAATAAGATAATTTTAAAATAAAAAGAATACATGTTACTAAAAACAGATTGCTCCCATCTGCTTCTGCAGTTACCTGGACAGTAAAATTGGGTTAGAAAGATATAATGCAGGGCAGTAGGAACCATGCCAGTCTTCTATATCCCATAGACTGAGTTTTTAATATCCCTAATCCTCTAGATCAACAATGCCCTGAGGATAGCCTCTTTAACTGTTATGTAAAATAAATAGCTCATTTATGTAAAATAAATACAGTTGCTGCCATATACTACCCCTTGGTGGCAAGTTCCCCCGAATCTTTGAAAGGATCTTCTACTACTTAAATGACCTTAAAATAATTATTCTGTAAAGAATTCTGTACCTCAATAAAAAAGGTTAGCATAAGCAATAATAAAAATGGAGCTTGATTCAGATAATAGAAAGAAAAAAATCAAACAAAATTATTTTAAAAGATTAAATTCATGCAGATGGAGTAATATCATGGCAGTTCAAAAGAATATTTTCCCATATAAGATAACAAACAGGAGTAGCACTAGAACATAAGAGCCAACTGATCACATCTGACAGTCACTAACCCTCATTACAGAGCAGTCATCTATATCAAGGATGGCTAAGGTGTTATAAGTCTCATACATACATCTGTACCAGAGTCTAAGATTTTGCCAAGATTTGTTCTCTACTTATACCTACTCAGTGTTCCGTGCCACACACAAGACAAAACCTCCCCTTCCCTAGATGCCCCTTCAAGAGGATGATACCAAATTTTAGAAGCTTTAGCATCTTCTGTTCCTGCTACCTTAATAATCAGAATCACGACAATGGAGCTGCCATGCCAGAATTCTGCAATACTAGCTGCCTGAACCTGATACAGTAGAGAGAAAAACCAGTGAGCATTGGTTGTGACAGACTAACCCTCAGATTTGTTTCATAGTAAAATGGGTGTCCTGATCAGAAAATATGGTCTTGGGGGCTGGGGAAGGGGAAACGGTGTAAAAGAGGGGGAAATATATATTCTTTAAGAGCTTTGATGGTGGCTGCTATGGTGATGGACTTAATTAATACTACAGTGCCATATCCTAAATAAATATCAACTGCAGTGATGGCAAAACTCTTTCACCAAGTTGAAAGAAAAGGGTGAATAAAATTAATTTTCCAGTCAGAAGTTGGTCAAAAAGTATACAGTCTCATACTATGTTATTCTTTCAAAGGTGGACATTCAGAGTGAAGACAAGATAATGGAGTGTGAGCTTAGCAACTTTGCTGTAGCTTCCCACAAACCTCTTCCATAACCACGTAAAAATCTCTCCAAACCAAATGTTGAAAGCCAAGAAAAAGTCAGAGGGAATCATTTTTCCCAGTCTAGAGCAGCTTAGGAAAGTAGACAGAGATCTGTAGACCTTGGGGTGGAGACTGACCAAAAGCACAGTACAACAGAAGCAACGGGGATAAGGAGCAGGACAGTGTCCAGGGAAGTAAGGGGACTAACACCTGGACAGAAAGAGATTCCAGAAGACCCCTCACCTAGTATGGGGAGAAGGATCAGGTGCCATCTGGCAGTTCTGTTACCTATTGCCTAGTTCCAGGTCACAGTTTCAGGGGGAAAGACTAATCATAGTCATGACAGAGCAGTGGCCCTTGCTACATAAGGAACAAAGCACAAACTAGGAGGACAGTAAACAGAATTCTCTACTGATCACATCATTTTGGAAGCAATAAAACCTTAAAGGCCCCCAGCCTAAGATGTGAAAGAAGCTGAAAGATATAAAAGACAGAAGCTCAGGCCAATCATACCCTCCATGCCGCACTCCCCATCCCACTGAGGTCGGCAGAACTCAACTGTAATATAAAGCTCAGATTCAAGAAGTAGGTTGGGAAAATCTGCAAACAAATTTTTTTTAAAAAAGACCTGACAATAAAGAGCTACCATTGCTAACAGGGAAGTTCAAGCTGCAAAGTCAGAAGATAATACCTTGAAAATATAAGTGAAACCTCAAAGGAAAAATGCAGTTTGGACACAAGCCCAACAGAAATTTCCAGAAGAGTTAAAAAATTTTTAAAAAGAGCAAAAAAAGATTTTAAAAATCAAATAAGAGTAGAAGAGGAAAAAACTGGGGAGACCTATGCAAGAAAATTATTTTTTTTAAAAGAATTAACAGCTTGGTTAAAGAGGCACAAAAATATTAAAAAAAAATAACTCCTTGAAAATCAGAATTGGCCAAAAATTAAGAGAGGTACAAATTTTCATTGAGGAAAATAACTTCTTAAAAATTAAAACTGGTCAAGGCAAAGTGGAAGCTAATGATACTGTGAGACCTCAAGAAATGATAAAACAAAGTAAAAAGACTAAAAAAAATAGGAACAAAAAAGATGTGAACTATCTTAAAGGAAAAACAAGTGACCTGGAAAATAGGTGGAGAAGAGATAGTTACACAGAATCTTCGGGACGACCTAAAAGCCATCAACAACAGCAACAATAACAATAACCACCACCACCACAAAAAGCCTAGACATCATAATTTCAAGAAATTATTTTTAAAAACTGCCCAGAAATCATAAAGCCAGAGGGCAAACAAGAAATTGAAAGAATCTACACATCATACCCTGGAAAAAAAATCCTCTGAAAGAAATCCTCAAGTGAAAACTCACAGGAACATTATAGCCAAAATCCAGAGGTCCCAGGTAAAAGAAAATATTGCAGGCAGCCAGGAAGAAATAATTTAAATACTGTGGAGCCGCAGTAAGGATCACATAAAAGTTACTGGCTACTATTATAAAGGTGTGAAGGGCTTAGAATATGATATTCTGGGAAGTAAAGGAACTAGGATTACAACCAAGAATGACCTACCCAGCAAAAATGAAAAAAACTGAGGAAAAAATGGATATTTAATGAAATGGAGGACCTTCAAACTTTCCTGATGATGAGACCAGGGCATAAAAGAAAATTTGACATTCAAACATAAGACACAAGAGAAGCATAAAAAGGTAAACATGAGTGAGAAATCAAGGTTAAACTGTTTGCATTCCTATGTAAGAAGAAGATACATGTAACCTCTAAGAACTTTATCATCACTAGGGCAATCAAAGGGAGTTCACTTAGAGGGCATAGGTGTAAGTCTACTACATTGGGATGATCTCAAAAGAAAAACAGAGAGGAGAGAAAAAGGGATGCACTGGGAGAAAGGGGAAGAGAAAAGAAGAATGGGAAAATTATCTCACATGAATGGGGTATAGAGTTTACACAGTGGAAGGAAAAAATGGTAGAGTGGAGAATGCTTGAATCTCACTTATGTGAATCGGTTCAGGGAGGGTAATATGCACACAGTTATATATGGACATTCACCATACCCAAAAGGGAACTTGGAGGGGAAAGGGCTAAGAGAAGGAGTGGAGTGGGGTGAGAGGGAGGTTATATGAAGGAAGGCAATGCTCAGAAATAAAATAGACTCTTGAGGGAGGAAAGGGTGAAAAAGAGAAGGATAAATAGAAAAGAACGGGATGTAGAGAAATATGCAGCTAATGATCACAACAGTAAATTGAAATAGGGTAAACTCACCCATAATATGGAAGAGAATATCAGAATGGATTAGAAACCAGAATTGAGCATATGCTGTACACAAGAAACACCTCTGAAACAGAAAGATAAAATCAGCATTAAAAAAGGTGCTAGAGAAGATTTTATGATGTTTCATTAGAAGTAAAAAAAGAAAGCAGGGGTAGCTAACATGATTTCAGACAAAGCAGAAGCAAAAATAGACAAAATTAAAACAGAGAATCAAGAAAACTACATTTTGCTAAAAGACATCATAGACAATAAAGTAATATCAAATGGAATGGCATCCAGATTCTTGAAGTTAAAATTAAATGAATTATAGGAGAAATAATGAACATGAAATAAAAGCAATTATTAAAAGCTATTTTGCCCAATTATATGCCAATAAACTGACAATCTTAATAGAATTTATGAATGTTTACAAAAATAGAAATTATCTATAACAAAAGACAAAAAAGAATACTTCCCTTAAGAAGAAGAAATTGAAAAAAAAGACATACATAATCCACCTGATTTAGAGAAAAAAAAAGAACCCATTGGATTTGCAAGATAATTCTACCAACTATTTAAAAAACTTCTAATTCTAATACTATATACTATACAAACTAATATTATGTAATCTAACACTGTAAAACTATTTTAAAAATGAAGAATTCCCACCAAATTCCCTCAATTACACAAATATGGTTTTAATTCCTCAACAAGGCAGAGTGAAAATTTTTTTGTCTTATTGTTATATGCATTTTAGTTCAATATTGAATAATGATGATAATGGACATCCTTGCTTCACACATGATCTTTTAGTAATGTCTTCTAGTTTATCCCCATTACAGGTAATGTTTGCTCTTGGTTTTAGATATATACTACTTATTATTTTAAGAAAAGTTACATTTAAACACCTCCAAATACCTGTTAAAAATGACTCTAAGCAAATTTTAGAGCTATAGAACTGACAAAATGACAGAGTGAAGCAAATCTCCAACCCAAGACAACCTGGAAGACTGACAAGAAAGGTCTATCTCACAAGACTAGGAATGGAGCACATTCCAGAGTGGGCGCTGTTGGCACAGCCTGGCCAGAGCAGGCCTCAGGGCATTGAATCACTGGCAGCTGTGGTAGTTTTCAGACTTCTCAACCCACAAATGCCAAAGACAAAGTAGAAGTTCAGTGGGGAAACTCTGTTGGACCTGGGTGAAAGAAAAGCATGTCTGGCCTCAGCCCCAGAGTGGCAAAGGTGGTGATGGTGGTGGCAGCAGCAGCAGCTGCTTTCTGAGCTCCAGACACACAGAAAGTGGGGTGATCAAGTTGCTGATCAGAGGGGGAATGCAGGGATCTCTTTGCTGGTGCTGAGACAGGATCCTCTTGCTTTGACCTGCTTGGATGTGGGTTGCAGTCCTGGGTGGTGGTCCTGGGGTGAGGAAGAACATTGACATGGCAGGGCTTGTGGTGGCAGTTCCACAGTTCCAAGGCAGAAAAGAGTGCTTGTTGTCACTCACAGAACAGAGCACAGGCCAGGAGAGGAGTAAACATCTCTCCTTTGATCACACTACCTTAGAAGAACTGAAAATTTACAGATGCCTAGAAGTATCTCTGCCAAGAGCTGTGCAAAACTCCTAAAGCTTGGGACAGAGCACTCTCCACTCTGCAAACAGAGTCCTAACTTGACAAAGAATTCAAAAGTCAAGTAATTGGCTGGGAAAATGAGCAAACAGTGTAAAAAATCAGACTATAGAATATTACTTTGGTGACACAGAAGATCAAAACATACCACCAGAGCAGAGTTTTCATCAAGTCTCCCAAAAACCTTTGCTAATGGTGTAGTTGGCAGGTATGTCCAGGCTAAGCAATGGGGTTGGACACATGGTTGTTGGCCCAAAAAAAGTGCTGAATTCTTGTTGCATATGCTTTAAAATACAGAGAGTAATGCAGAACTGAAGGTTTTGGGTGTGGATTCTCTTCTCATTGAGCATATCCCCGTTAACAAGGCTCCTAAAATGTGCGGACGTACTTATGGGGCTTGTGGTCAAATCAACCCATACATGAGTTCTCCTTGCCATATTGAGATGAGACTTGCTGAAAAGGAACAAAATGTTCTTAAAGCAGAAGAAGAGGTTGCTCAAAAGAAAATGATATCCCAGAAGAAAAGGAAGAAAGAAAAGCTTGTGGCACAGAAGCAAATATGACATTAGAGTGCAAATAAAAGTCAAATGAAACAAAACATAGAACCAGAAGAAGACAACAAAGTCAAAGCTCCTACATCCAAAACCTCCAAGAAAAATATGAATTGGTCTCAGACCACGGAAGAAGTCAAAAAGAATTTTGAAAATCAAGTAAGAGAAGTAAAGGAAAAAATTGGGAAGTGAAATGAGAGTGATGCAAGAAAATCATGAAAAATGAGTCAATGACTGGCTAAAGGAGACCCAAAAAAGTACTGAAGAAAATAACACCTTAAAATAGACTAACCCAAATGGCAAAAGAGCTCCAAAAAGCCAATGAGGAGAAGAATGCCTTAAAAAAACAGAATTGGCTAAATGGAAAAGGAAGTGCAAAAGATCACTGAAGAAAATAATTCTTTAAAAATTGGAATGGAGCAAATGGAAGCTAATGACTGTAACAACAATGTTGCTAGCAGCTGCTACAGAGGTGAAAGACCAAAAACAAGAGCACACAGGAAGGCTGCTGGCACAAATTATTTGATCTGCTTGTCTAAGGAAAGCAACTTTAAGGGGTTAACAATCTTACTTTAGTTAAACCTACATATACAATTCACTTAGTTCAGGGAGAAAAGCCAGCACCCTGAACTTCAGAGCAAATACAGACAGAAATTACAAACAGAGAAAATATAAACAGATAAACATTTCTGTCTAACCAAATCACAGTACTTAGTTACCAGAGAAGAATCAAAATCTGTTTCTTTCAAAGCTAGTGGGGGGCCTGCTTCAATGGCTTACCCAGAGTCTCATCACCAACACTCTTTCAATGAGTGTGCCCTCAAAGGCAAAATGCCAACCTCAGACCTTATATACATGTCTCAGGGTCAAGGGCCATCACAAACATGCAATTCAAGCCAACATGACCTAAATGCTTCTTCAGGGTCAGAGGGTGTCACAGCCATGTGACTCAAATTCATGTGAACTAGGCCTTCCCTTGAGGTAAGCAGGTCATCAAAAATTCCAGATTCAATCAAAGATTCCTTAGTGCTGAGAAGCACTTCTGAAACAAAGACAACAAAAAGTTCACTTTGCTTACCATTACATCTGAAAGGCAAGACTCATGAAAGGTACTTGATTACCTCAGCATTCCAAAAGAGAAAAGAGTAAAAGAGTCCCACCTTAATTACCAAAACAATGACTTTATAAGAAATCAAGAAATTATAAAATAGAACCAAAAGAATGAAAAAAAGAGAAGACAATGTGAAATATCTCATTGGAAAAACCACTGACCAGGAAAATAGATCCAGGAAAGATAATTTAAAAATTATTGGACTACCTGAAAGCCATGATCTAAAAAAAAAAAGAGCCTAGATATCATCTCTCAAGAAATTATCAAGGAAAACTGCCCTGATATTCTAGAACCAGAGGGGAAAATGGAAATTTAAAGAATCCACCAATCACCTCTTGAAAAAGAACTCTAAAGGAAAACTCCTAGGAATATTGTAGCCAAACTCCAGAGTTCCCAGGTCAAGGAAAAATGTTGCAAGCAGCTAGAAGCCAACAATTCGAGTATTGTGGAAGCACAATCAAGATAACACAAGATCTAGCAGCTTCTGCATTAAGAGATTGAAGGGCTTGGAATATGATATTCTAAAGTTCAAGGAGCTAGGATTAAAACCAAGGATCATCTACTCAGCAAAACTCAGTATAATACTTCAGGAGGAAAAATGGCTATTCAAAGAAATAGAGGACTTTCAAAAATTCTTGAAGAAAAGACCAGAGCTGAACAGAAAATTTGACTTTCAAATATAAAAATCAAGAGAAGCATAAAAAGGTAAAATGTAAAGAGAAATCATAAGGGACTTATTAAAGTTGAACTTTTTACATTCCTACATGAAAAGATGATATTTGTAATTCATGAGACCTTTCTCAGTATTAGGTATTTGAAGGGAATACATATGTATATGTGTGTATATATATATATATGTGTGTGTGTGTATATATATACATATATGTACGTATATATGTATATGTGTGTATATATATAACATGTGTGTACATATGTGTGCATGTATGTAGGTATGTATGTGTGTATTATGTGTATATCTGTATGTATATATAGACAAAGGGCACAGAGTGAGTTAAATATGAAGGGATGATATCTAAAAAGTAAAATTAAGTGGTGAGAGAGGAATATATTGGAAGAAGGAGAAAGAGAGAGATTGAATATGGTAGATTATCTCACATAAAAGAGGCAAGAAGAAACTGTTACAATGGAGCGGAAGAGGGGGGAGATGAAAGGGAATGAGTCAACCTTGCCCTCACTAGATTTGGCTTAAAAAGGGAATAACATACACACTCAATAGGGTATCTGACAGTACAGGAAAGTAGTGGGGGAAAGGGATAAGGGGAAGATGATAGAAAGGAGGGGGTAGTCAGAAGCAAACACTTTTGAAAAGGGAAAGGATCAAAGGAGAAAATAGAATAAATGGGGGGGCAGGATAGGATATAGGGAAATATAGTTAGTAATATGACTATTACGGAATGTTTTCAATAACTACATATGCATAATCGATGTTGAATTGCTTGCCTTCTCAATGAGGGTGGGTGGGGAAGGAAGAAGGGAAAGAATCTGGAACTCAAAGTTTTAAAAACAAATGTTAAAGATTGTTTTTACATGCGACTGGGAAATAATGGCAAGGGGGTATAGAAATCTATCTTGCTGTACAAGAAAGTAAAGGGGAAGGGCATAAGCGGGGGGGGGTGATAGAAGGGAAGGCAGATTTGGGAAAGCAGTAATCAGAATATATGCAATCTTGGGGTGGGGGTAAGGGAGAGATGGGGAGAAAATTTGGAACTCAAAATCTTGTGAAAATGAATGTTGGAAACTAAAACCCGATCTGTATTTCAATGAGAAAAGGGGAAAAACCAGTATGTACAATTATTTTCTGGTTGCAAAGAACTGGAAATTGAGATGTCCATCAGTAGGAAAATGGCTGAATATATTGCGCTATATGAGTGTGATAGAATACTATTGTTCTGTAAGAAATGATAAAGAAGATGGTTTAAGAAAAAAACCTATGTGAACTGATGCAAAGAGAAGTGAGCTGCACCAGGAGAAGAAGTTATATGGTAACAGTGTCAAACCTAGAAAAAAAATGACCAAAGAGCCACAGAGGTTATACAACCATTGCTAACTCTGAAAGAAAAAGCAAACAAACAGCTCACAGAGGTTATCACAACCACTGTTAACTCTGAACAATTAAAAAACAAAACCAAAGAGCTAATAGTAGTCATAAGCAAAAAAATTCTTTATTCCATTGGAGCAGGGAAACTAGACACGTGTGCCAGGGTCTCCTCCAAGATCCACTGCAGTGAGTCTAAACCTTAATACATATAGTAGCAGCTAGACAAAGAAATGTGCAATGGGCACATGTGGCAATGAGGGGGTAACAGCAACAATGAGGCAAGTTTAATTCATAGCAGGGCTTCATGACTGCAACATGGTTTCTGCAGGTGCTTGTCTGAGCTGGTTTGAGTAAATTCTCTGATTCAGCTACAGTAGAGTTCATCTAGAAGGTGAGCACAAAGGTTGGTTGTTGCTTGTTTGCTGGGCCTTAGCTCTGGAAAACAGGGTACCTCCTAATGGTAAAAAGAGAGAAGTGAAAAAAACATTCTTGATATGGGGATCCTGACAGCAGCAATATTATAAGGTTAATCAACTGTGAAAGACTAACTCTGATTAATATCATGATCCTCTACAATTCCAAAGGACTCATGATGATAGTTTCCATCCATCTCCAGAGAGAGAACTATTAGGCTCAGAGTGCAGCTCGAAGCATTTATTTTTTTCTCTTTCTTCTTCTTTTCTTCCTTTTTGGAACATGGCTAATGCAGAAATGTTTACATAACTTCATATGTGTAATGATTATTATGTTTCTTGCCTTCTCAGTGGGTGGGCTAGGGGGTAAAGGGAAGATGAGAAGTTGTAACTCAAAATAAATTAATATTTTTAAAAAGAAACAGAAGATAGACACATCTCTCCCCATCTAAAACTAAAAAAAAATGAAAACAATTGTGGATGTTCCTGACAAGGAGCATCACTGAATAGAAAGAAGTTAATTCATTCTTTGTTAAAGAGGTCGTATAAAGTTCTGCATCCATCATAAGGATCAATCATGGCTTTCATGTCCAGACTGATGGTGGACCAATTTCTAAACTCTGCTATTCTTATAAAAGCATCAACTTTATTATTCAGCTTAGCAGAGGGTATCAAATGTCTCTAATGAGCATTACTATGCTCCAGAAACAACTGAAGAGCCTTATATGGCAGAAGGCATTGGTAACATCCTCCATTTGTCCTGACACAAAATAGGAGAACCTCTGATGGAGATCTATTCAAATTCTCTCCAAACCTCTGAGAGCTCAGGGAAACTCATGGCCACTATTGAGGAATCAGTATAAGTGAAGATTCTACCTACCTTACTTTTCAAGCCTCTCTCAAATGCAAACCAAATGAGTCAGAGATAGGCTTACTGGGAGGACTTGCCTTATCCCTCTAGGTTTTCTCAATTAATGGTTCAATAACCACTAAACCCCAGCTACACACTTGCTAAAATACCCTCTGGAATGAAAGCAACTTGGCTACCAGTGTCAAACCATCCCTTATATATTTGGAAGGTTTCCAACCATCTTTGCAAGCCACCATGACTTGAGACATTTGGCCCCCACTCTCATTACACATCGCAGTTAAATCAGCCTAAGCCTTAGGGTATCCTTATCCTTTGGCCTAAAGTGACTACTCTTAGAGTGTATTAAATCTAGTTAAAAAGACTTGAGGAACTTGAAATGACAGACTGTGGTGGTGGCTTTTAGGATTATCCTGTGTTTAGGTGGGACAATTAACATCATTTCCTTGATTCCAAATATATCAATATAATTGTACTAATTCCCTCATAGTTTTATGATCAATGGCTTTCTTCGCAACTTGATTCAAGGGCCATACCCAAAGTTTCTTAGAGGAGAATATATCATCATCCTCTGGCCACCTAACACAGAAGGTACCAGACTTCCTCCTATTATTCTCAGAATGCTGATTTTTTGAGTAGCCACATTTGTCTGGCCAGCCACTAGAGCTGTCCAGATATTCTGATCCAAGTTCACAAGTTGGTACGCCTAGGAATGTTTGGTGGTATGACAGGGGAGGTCCATAGCTAAAGCCTGACATGATTTTGGTGGTACTCTGCCTAAAAGGTGGGATCTAATTGTCCCTGACACTGTCTGGTCATAGGCAGATAGGGTGAGAGGAAGGGTAAATTCAGTTTAACAAATGTATCTCTTTTCAAACTTTTACATCTTCTCTTGCTAATGCCCATTAGGTAACCTGTTACAAAAGTAATTAATTTTTATAGAGGTAAGTATGTAGAACTCCCCATCTTAGCAACCTAAATAAGAACAAAAGAAAGTTTCTGAGATCTCTGATTTATTTGTTCATTTGTTTGTTCATTCATTTATTCCTTTAGAGATTGGGTCTCCCTCTCTCATAGAGGCTGGATGTGCATCTGCCACTCATGGATCAGACACAGTGTTGAATGGCACAAAAGCTTTGAGCTGCTCTGTTTCTGGTCTGGGGTAGTTCCCTCTTTATTAGGCACCTGGTTGTCCCAGCTCTCATGGGCTCATTAATATGATGCCAGATGTGGTGAACTCACCAAACTGACTTCAGCTCTACTGTAGCTCAGAACTCCTAAACTCAAGTGATACACCAGCCTCAGCCTCCCCACTAGTGCGAACTAGAGAGGTATGTCAATATTCTGCCCCCCCCCCAACTGATTTAATTAGCTTCAAAAAAAACCCAAAATCTTCTGTGAGCTTGCCAAGCCATTAGAAAATGTAGCTGGGAGAATTTTTAAAAGATTCATTAGGTTGCTGATTAAAGTTCTCCTCTAACTTACTGTGCTCTTTGGTAATGAAAGCCTACATACCTTCTAGCTTCCCTGTGTAGGAACAGCATAAGTCCAAGGCTTTCTTACCACTGGTGATGGTTCCCTATTCTTATCCTTATTCTCCCTTTCTCTTCTTTTATAGTCCTAATCTCAGAGGGATTTAATACGTTCTTCAGCAGGATCTCCAGGTCAGAGGCTATGTTTCATAACAGTAGCCTATCAATACCAGCACACATTGTGAATTAGAAATCCATAAACATGCATTAAACCCCTCCTATGTTCCAGGAACAATACTAAGTTGTGGAATTTCCTTTTTCATTTTAATCATTACTAAGTCCATTAACTGTTCCTCTATCTTCAAGGCACAATCCTTAAAAATGAAAATTGCATCCATATCTATCAATAATTTCTGAATACAAAAAAGGCTATTTCAATATTCTATTTGATATTGGACATCTAAAACTGGATACCTGCAAACACCTCAAACTCAACATGTCCAAAATTTAACTCATTGTCTTTCTCCAAAACTTCTCCCCTCTTCCTAACTTTCTCATTAAAGTCTAGTACAACGCTATTTCCCCAGTCACCCAAGCTTGCTACTATGATGCTTTCCTTGACTTCTAACTCTCTCACCTAAATCCATTTGCAAATTCAGTTGATTCTACTGTAATAATATTTTTGGTATATATCCATTTATCTCCTCTGGCACTGATACCAACATGGTATAGATTCTCACTATTTCACATCAAGCCTTTGGCAATAATCTTCTGGTTGGTTCCCATGCCTTACAAGTCCACTTTTCACTTAGCAATCAATTTCCTAAAGCACAGGTCTGACCATGTCACCTTCTACTCAATAAACTCCAATTGTTCCCTATTACCTCCAAAATGAAATATAAAATCTTCTGTTTCACTTCTAGAGCCCTTTATAACCTGTTTACTTCCTATGTTTCCAGTTTTCATACACCTTGTCCACTCCACCTACTCTGGGAAGCAATGACGCTGGCCTCCTTGATGTTCCTCACATATCCAACTTCCATGCATTTTCTCCGATATGCCTGGAGTGGTTCTTCCTTCTCACCTCTGTCTTCTGCTTTTCATGATTTTCTTTAAGTCTTAGCTAAGTCCTACCTTCTACAGGAAGTCTTCTTAATTCTGGAGCCTCCTCTGGTGATTGTTTCCTATTTATCCTGTATATGTCTTGTTTGTACATAGGTGTTTTCATGTTGCCTCTCTCATTAGACTGTGAGCTCTTTGAAGACAAAGATTGCTCTTACCTTTCTTTATAGCCATTGCACTTAGCATAGGGGCTGGCACATGGTAGGTATTTAAATATTTATTGACTAACTTGACTTGATTATATAGTTTTTTCCAAAATGTTAATAAAAACCAAGAGATAATAGATTTCAGAGTATTTTAATTTTCTGTGTCGAGATTCCTAAATATTCATTGTGTTAATCATATATGAGTGGGGGGGGAGCTCATTATGACAATTAGAGGACTCCCATATTCACCTAGAAAAGTAACAATCACATGGTACCAGAGTTCCATCTCTGTCCACCCAATTATCCCAAGTTCCCTTCTTTCTGTCACCCTTCCCTTACATCAGCCACAAACACTATGAAATCAAAGTGATCCAAACCTGCCAACTACTATTAACTGTTTAGGGTGAGGTCAAACTCATACCTGTCTAATTAATGATTTAGGCTTTTTACTAGAGCACAACTTGTGGATCACAAAATATAATAAAACTAACTTTACATACAAAAAAGTAAGCATTTACTTAGCTTACTGACAGACACCTTTTCTGCCTTCACATTCACCAAGACAGCAAAGCTAGGTCACAAAAATGTCACGAAGCCCAGGAAGAATTCTGTCAAACCACCCTTACACCTACAGATGAATCGAATCTTGAGACTGCCTTCCTTGCCTCCTTAAAGGAAGCTACCCCAGCCTATCCAAAAATAAATACTATTTGTACAGTTCTCCAATGCATGTTACATGTAACTGCCAAAGAGTATTCCTAAAGTATAGTTCTGATCACATCACACTCCTTCTTGATAAAATCAATGGTTCCCTACTACCTTTTGAATAAAATACTAACTTCCCTGTCTGGCATTTAAAGTGTTTCACAGACTGGCACTAGCTCATATTTCCAGGCTGATTACATATGACTCTTCCTTACACACTCTGTGTTCCCCACACACTGTTCTACTTGCTACTCTCTGTTCATAATATCCCATTTCCAACCTCTTCAACTTTGTACTGGATGTTCCCCCTGCCAGAGATGCTGTCCCTCCTCAACTCCACCTACTGGAACCTTTCTAAATTGTGCTCCAATGACACCTTTCAAGAAACCTTTCTTGATTCTTCAAGTTGGCCTTCCTCTACCTCCTCACCCCCAATCACTATTTATAAGCTTTCAAAGAGCTTTTACCAGATTCATAATTAAGTAAATATGTATACGTATGTATGTACATATATATCCTATATTTGCACACATATATGTATATTACATATATATGCACACATAATATTTTCCTATGTTTACTTACCTATAAACATGGGAAATACTCATTGAATGCAAATTACTTGAAAGCTGGGGTTCTTTCATGTTTGTAACTGTATATATTTAGTGCCTAGAACAGTACCAGATAAATAGTAGATGCCTAAACACTTACTGATTTATTGATTGAGATTAATATCCACTGATTTCAGGTGTTTGAGAAAATGTAAGTGTGTCAGTATAAAATGTTTGCAACTAAAAAGAATTAATATTGATGATCTGATTGGAGAAAGTGCTCATATTTTATATAATACATAAGGATAATCCCCATATTGGAAACGTGGCCCAGTTTTGCTGTTACGGTAAATTTATTGGGCATGTGACCCCTGGACATTTCCCCATAATACTATAGATACAGTTTTATGGTTACATTGTATGTTCATCCATGTCTTCTTGTTCAGTAAAATTCACTTGAGCTTGGCTGATTTAAAAGCTGAAAATAATGAGGATAACTTCACTCTTCCTAGAAGTGAGACATGATAAATGTTGATTGTTCCATGCACCATATAATAACCATTTGAACATGGTCCAAACCATAAAAACAGCACTTGAATAACTATTAAAAGGCTGCTTTCCTATTTTAATTAGAATATTCTCTTCTTTATAAAGGAATTTTTTAACATCTAGAAATGATTAGCAGAAAGAGCAAGTTAATAACAAATTTCCGTGAATAATGTTGACCTGAATGTAATTGCTACTGAAAGAAATGGTAATAAGATGCAATTATCTAGGTTCTTTTAGAGCAAGGCAATGTACATACAGAAAAGGCAGAAAATGCCTCATGACCCCCAAGCATTATCAGAGTGACACTACATAGACCATTGTAATAGTTTGGAAATCCAGACTGCAATCCCTGGGGAAGCCCAGGGAATTGGTACTACAGTGAGGAAGTCAGGACTATTGATCTATATGGTAGGAAGGTAGCAGATATTATCAATAGACCTAGAGAGTTAGTCAGACTCTAACCACTGCATGCTTGCCTATAAACAGTATATCAAATATAGAGAGCCTGACCCTTGGGTCCGGTATCTTTTTTGGCCCATTAAAATGTAGTGGTTAAGTTGCATGGTTTGGGAGGAGGGAAAAGAAATGAGTCAAATGAGAGTACTGTGGCCAAATAATATAGAACTGCAGAATATACTTCCAAGGGTGCATTTCCCTATATGTCTGTTCTCTTGGGAAAGTTCTGTGTGCTCCACTGTGCTTTAATCAGTATGATGTCCTAGAAACAGAATGCACGGAAGGGATGGGAAGTATTGATTCAATGCCATAGGGTAAATAATAGTTGTATCCTTGATAGCCTTTCTCTCTGCTTTCAGAAATTTCTATGTTAGAGTTCAATGTTTTCTATGAGACCATGAGAGAAAAAGTCAACGAAGAGCCAATCAGAGCATCCCTCAGCAGTTTTAAAGTGACCTCATTTCCACTTGACTACATACTAGTATAGGTCCTATCAGGGGTGGGGAACCTGCAGCCTTGAGGCCACATGTGGCCTTCTAGGTCCTCAGCTGTGGCTGTTTGGCTGAATAGAAACTTCACGGAACAAACCCCCTTAATAAAAGGATTTTTTCTGCAAAAACTTGGACTCAGTCAAAAGGGTGCACCCAAGCACCTAGAAGGCCACATGTGGCCTCAAGGCCACAGGTTCCCTACCCCTGTACCTAACTATTTTAAATTAGTGCAGCCAGGCTGTTGCCTTAGCCTCTGTGTAGGTGGTACCTTCAACTGGAAATTGTGGGAGCGTTATTCGATAGGTATAACTCAGAGCCTTGTAGAATCAGTCACTCAGCCAATAGTTATTTATTTTACATTTGCTATATAGGTCTTGCGGTTCCTAAAGGGACTCTACTTTCTGCAGAACCATGGAGCACATCAGGTCTTCTTACATTCAAAGAAGATGAATCAGAATGGCAACTATCCATCACTGACACCTTGGAGAGCTTCTGAACCAATTTATTATGGTATCCAGAACTTAGTATAACAGGTTTTTTTGGCATTATTTTTAATGTCCACACCTAGACTCTTTCTTTCCATGGAATCCTATAGGTAAAGGAAATGCTATTATCAAGGTCATCAGGGGAAGTCACTGTCACTGCTTGGCTTTGTAATTTTGGTCAGGTCACTTAATCTCTCTAAAACCTCTCATTTTCCTGCTTTTCATAGTGCTCTATCTACTGTGTTGTGAATTTCAAATGAAATAATATATGCAAAGATACTTTGAAAAATTCAGAGTATTTTATAAATGTGAGATGATATTATTAATCTTTATCTTCCTTTCAACTCTAATGCTGAATGCCTTGACAGAACCCATGAAAGGGATGGGCAGTGATAATTCTTTGTCATGAGAACAGAGGCAGCTGGCTTACACTTTCTAAGGCCTTCCCATTTTCTCTTGAATTTGTCTGCACCAGGGGTCCAAAATAAAAGTTCCCATTTTGATAGTGGTGCATTGAGTGCACTGGGTCAGGTTCTAGGGTAAAAACAGTCTCTTACAGATCCTATGGTTATAGGAAAAGACCTCCTAATATGTTCAGTGCATTCTTTCTGTCTCTATGATTGGTTATACTAGAACTATCCAAAAGAGAATCATTGTTTTCATAAATGAAAACAAATAGTTTAAAAAGTATAGGCTATCATGTGGAGGGGGAAAAACATTTTTTTTCACCAAATAATACTGTGTTGTGCTGCGGGACTACTCAAAGACAGTCTTCATCTGCAAGCATTCCCTCTTTGACCTGTTTATGATAAACTTTGAGAAAGGATAATAATGTCTGTAGTGGAGGTGAGAAGCAAAACCTTTTTAGTTAATATTACAAAGTGGCCAAGCCTGACAATGCATGTGCATGGGAAATGTGTGTCTCATACTACTGTGATCCATCCCTGTGGCCTTCTCCCCATAGAAGATCTCTCCACCTCTGTGGTCTATTTCTCTGATTGCTCACTTCCTCCCACAACCTCTTTCTTAAGGAAGTGCCCAGGCCAGCCCTTTTCACTCCTTTACTTCTTCCCGGGTTCCACTCCAACTCTCCAGACTTCTCCAACATGCCCTCTGGTGGACACTTTATCTCCCCACCTTTCCAATCTCCCCCAACCCTTCCAGCATTTCAGCTTCATTTCGGGTGTTCTCTTTCCTTATTAGTATGTGAGTTCCTTAAAGACAGAGAATGCTTTTTTTTTTCTCTTTTTGATTTATATTTGCATTCTCAGAGCTTAGCATAGTACCTATCACATGGTAAGTGTTTAATAAATGCTTGTTGACTAGATTAGCCTTTAAAAAAATGTCAACTTTTTAAAAAGGTTAATTAATTGTTTTAGTTAAGCTTTCTCCTTTACCTGAAAATTCAGAACAACCTTTTCAGTCTTACCTTTCCGGGTAAAAAAAAAGGATCTTTCTAACAGACCCTGCCATCCTTGGTTAATTAAGTGTAGAAATTATGAGCTGGTACATCTTTTAACAATGTGAAATGTTAACTATTTTTCGCCTTTATTGCCCATGCCAACTAGAGTCTCAGGGCCACATACTATGGACTGGACTGTGGAAAACAATGTGACCAGGGGAGACAAAAGGGAACATGGGAAGCTGCAGCTAGCTAGAGTCCCCAGAAAGGGTCAAGGTGCATGTGGCATAGTATGGGGGAAGCTTCTAGCAAAAGGGAAGACAGCCTATCTGACCCCAACAAGAACTGAGCTCCACCAAACACAAGTGCCACCAGAGTCAGCAAGGTCAAATCAAAAGAAAAAGAAAAATAAGAGGAGGCACAGAGAGGGCAGTTGTAGCCACCAAATATCCCTAGAGACTACTCTGGGGTGGTGAGAAAAGGGGGGTGCAGTGGGCTACAATTGGCCAGTGTGAGGGCAGTCCTTTTGAGCCTACAATCTGTGATCAGCTGACGAAATCTCTGCTTGGACTTCAGAACAGGTATTTTTACCCTCCCAGGAACTCTATGATACAGTGACACTGGTTTCCTTGCTGTTCCTTGATAAGACATACCTCCCACCTCCTGGCATTTTCACTGTCTGTGCCCCAAGCCAAAATGTTCTTCCTCCGGGATTCCCTGGCTTCCTTTAAATCTCAACTGACATCCAACCTTCTTTAGGAAGCCTTTCCTCATCCCCTTAATTCTAGTGCCTTCTCTCTTGATTATTTTCAATTTATCCTCTACACAGCTTGTTTGAACATAATTGTTTGCATGTTGTCTTTGTGAGCTCCTTGAGAACATGGATTGTGTTTTGCCTTTCTCTCTATTCTCATCACTTAGCACAGTGCCTGGCACATAGCAGACTCTGAGTAAATGTTTATTGACTGATTTATTTGCTTACCCTTTGAGGAAGAGGAGCCTTTTCATTAGGGATGCTTACAAAAAAAATGCTAATTGGATGATTTGTACCTCTTTCCTGACTGGTTACATTTGAGTAGAGTGTTTAAAGCTAGGAAAGGATGTAGGCCTTTACCTGCTCACCTGGGCTGATGCCAAGTGGCCTGTGAATGCACAGTCCTGCTCTTGTTTCTGTTTCTCGTGTCTCTTCCTCTTTGCTCTTATGTGAAGCTGTATCTAATGAGGCTGTGATCTTGTACTATTCAAAAGGGGAGAGAGAGCTGTCAGAAATTCAGGAGCTAGAGTCCATGCCAGATTTTGGAGACACCTGAGCCCAGCAAGGATTAAAATCCCAATCATCCAAGAGAAAGCAATAGGAGCTCATCTCCTGTTCACATTTGGAAGTGAACTTGGTAGGGGCAAATGCTTTGGAGAAATTGCTTTAAGGTTTAGTTTACTTTCCCCAGGAACTAAGGTGTGGAGAGTGTGCCCTGGGTGTTTGGGGGGAAATGTTTCTAATTTTGTTCATGTCTTCTCAGTAAATATTACTTTGAAAAAGCTACTTGGTGATATTGGGTTAAATGAAATGAGTGCTTATCACTAGTAACTGATATTAGGGAGATCACCCCAGAATAAGGACTTGAGCTATGATTAGGGAGACACCCTCCTATGCCCAGAAGGATAAATGCAGAAAGCCTTGCTTGTGGACACCTGACTCAACAGTGCAAATAGGAGTTGGGATAAGGACTCTTAGAGTCTAAATTTAAAAGTACTACATATAAAAGCCTCTCTCAACTGGGAAGGGAATTGTGTGGATCCTACGTATCACCACCTCAGGCAGAGAGAACTGCAGGAACATAAGACTGCTTATGGGCAACCTTGACACATACTTTACACAGTATCTGGCATATTGTTGTTGAGTCATTCAGTCATGCCTGACTGTTCATGACCCTGTATGGGATTTTCTTGGCAAAGGTACTGGATTTGCCCTTTTCCTCTTCAGTGGATTAAGGCAAACAGAGGTTAAGTGACTTGCCCGGGGTCACTCAGCTAGTGAGTGTCTCAGGCCCAATTTGAACTCAGATCTTCCTAACTGTAGGCCCAGTATTCTATCAAGAGATACCTAGCTGCCTCCAACCAGGCACATAGTAATCACTTAATTAATACATATTGACCATTCACAAGTTTAAGCATAGGAAGCTCTTGTCCTTATGGTCCAGGGAAAATATGCTGTACAGAGCTACTATTCATTAACTTCTTAACTATATTGCTTCTCTAGTATAGGGATTGTATTTGAATCCCCATGACTCATTCTAGATTTGGGATCTGGATACTCTTGACCTTCAAGTAGAAGAGGCTGAGCATTGATTGGTCAGACAATCGCAGTCTAGCCTGGTGTAACTGAATGAGCAATTGCACTAGAGTCAAAGAACCTATCTTCAAATCCCACCTTTTACACTTATTACCTGTGTTGTGTGTTCTTGAGCAAATCACTTAACTTCCCTGGTCCTCAGTTTCATCATCTATAAAATGTGAGGATTGGACTAGATGACCTTCAAGATTCCTTCCCACTCTAATTCTATGATCATCTAATCTTCCAGAGTCACTCTGCTGTTCTTGTTTCTTACCTACTTTTCTTGGAGAAAACATATTGTGGCCAGTACTGGTTATATATGTGATTTTTATGGAAAGGCATCAAAGAGCTTTACAAATTTACTGCAGGGATAAGTGTTCTTCTCTTGCTTTAATCTACTGATGGAGAAACTAAAGGACAGACGTTATATAAGCAACTTATACCATAACTTAAGCCAGCACTCCAGCAGATGTGTTCTCATTTTAACTAAAGAGTTCCATTCACTGTGTGGGACATGGCAAAAAAGCTCTCCAAGGATCTCAGGAAGAGTATTTTAATTTTTTTTTAAAGTGAAAATGGAAAGAGAAGAGCAGACACAATGAATTTGACTCAGGAGCCAAGAAGTTGCCCTGGAAACCAAAGAAAAGAATTCCACACTTCTAATCTCATTTCCTTTTTATGTGCTGTTCAGAATTTGCTCCTGTCGCTGGGAAGTCAGAAAGAAAACTTAATATCTTATTCCCTTAACATTCAAATCCTAATGACAAATTGCAGCAAGTTGAGTACTTGGCCATGTCCTGGTGTTCCATCACTGTCAGGGTTCAAACTTTGCTTTTCCCTCATCCAATAAAGTAGATTCATTAAGTTTCCATTTAATTGTGTTAGCGGGTAGACATGTTTATGCACAAAATTTGGTGATTTGTGATGGGCCTTGGAGTCATCAGCTCTAATTAGCAATGTTCTACTGTGTAGATTATGTTGATTTTCATCACTGCATATTACAAGATCCAGCTCTACCATGAGGTCAGAGAAGGAGACTCCAAAACATCTAAGTTAAAGCTTGACACTGACTAATTGAAGAATTTGAACGAACTCACTCTCCTCCTTGTCTTGCTCATTTCATATATAAATTTCCAATATGAGAGAATGCTGATGCAGAAGACAGGAAAAACAGCTGTATGCTCTGGGACTTTTAAATATGTGAATTCTCTCCAGGGACTTCAAGGGAAACAGCAGATACACTTATGATAAGACCTCCACCATAAACATATCCCCTGGTACTGATTTTGTTGATGATAATGCATTTATTTGACAGAAACAGATGTTGCAGATGGACAGGCAGCTGAAAATGTACTAGAAAACAAAGTCATGCATCTGTATTTAGTGAAGTGCTTTTTAATTTTTGGGGGGGGAGGGGAGGAGAGGTTAGGGATAAGAAAGTAATTACTTTAACAAGGTAAAATAGGAGGATGTTGCATTTGGAGTCAGGGCAAGACCTATGTTTAAAACCTGCCTCCTGGCTGGGTAATCTTGGGCAAGTTGCATAACCTCTCTAAGCCTCAATATCCTCATCTGTAAAATGGGGATAAACAAAAGAAACATGAACTCCACTTGGTTTCGAGGAGCAATTGAGATAATATACATAAAATACTTTAAAAACTGTTATATATAAATATCATTATTATTAGCTATATAGCTATGTGCAAGTCATTTAAAATCTCAGAACCTTGGTTTTCTCCAGTTTCTTCCATCAGAGTCTGGCACAAGTATATTTTTAATAAATTCTTATTGAATTATATCAAATGTGTAAAATGAGGATGGTGATATTTGCCCTACCTGCCTTTCATGAGTAAAGGTAAGAATCTTTTAGACTGACTGCCTTGCTTTAATTAAAGTAAGTAACAGTCAAATGATAACACCTGCATTAAATCGATCAATCAACCAAGGGCATTAAACTAAGTACAAAAAATTTTCAATCAATGGACAATCATTGGATGAAATGAAATGATGTTACATAGGAAGTGTATTGAGATTGGTTGAGGATACACATTCATGCCCGTGGGGTTTGTACTAAGTCATCTTGGAGCCTGGAAAGGAAGCAGGTCTAGCTAAGCCCCTGAGGGGGAACCACTTAGGAGGAAGAAGAGACTCTATCTCCTTCTCCCTTCTCCCTTCAACAGAGAATGATCTATGAACTTCAGAAGGTCAGATAATTCTAGACTTTCCCCGGCATCCTGGCAGTCCCCCTGGAATAGTGATGGCTGATGGCAGTGTCTGAATTGGGAGCAGAGCGCAGACTAAACACAGAAAAGAAAGAGAAAGGGCCTCTACAAGAAGCCCAATAAAAGCTATACCATACTTAAGAAGAACTGCAAAAGGGTTCCAGCAAAGACAGAAAAAGACTTCTAGCTCTGGTTTATTCTTTTTTGCCAGATCAAAGCCTAAGCCTTCACAACACTTTTCTCTGGACTCTGAACGTACTTGTGTGACACTGTGTCCCAGACATTTGGAGGGAATGTTTTATACCAACTGGTGTTACCATTCTGCCTTCATAAATGTCCCTAACAAAACGCAAATTGAATCTAGATGGCTAAATGACATCAACTAACAATCAATGGGGGAAGCAAACCCACATGGGTATGCTTTGGCTCTTATGAGCAAAGTAGAAATACCCTTAACCTTTCAGAATTATCCTTAGAACTCTGGAGAAAGTCAGCTGCTGTCTAGCAGCCCAGGCTGCCTGCCACAAGAGAGAGGTGGGAAGGGAAGGAGCCCAAGAGTACGTCCTACACAAGGCTGTTATGAGAAAACTGCTTTGGGAACCTTAAGCATTCAAAAAATGCGAATGTCGTACTGAGGTGGGGGACCTGCAGCCTCGACGCCGCATACGGCCCTCTATGTCCTCAAGTGAGGGTCCTTTGACTGAATCGAAATTTCACAGAACAAATCCCCTTAATAAAAGGATTTATTCTGTGAAGTTTGGATTCAGTCAAAAGGCTGCACTTGAGGACCTGTGAAAGTTTGTCTAAATACACTATAAGATGATGACACCACGCACAGACACGTACAGACGCCAGGCATTGATTCAGAAAGATGAAAGTCCTCAAAATGGAAAGAGTGAATATCTAATTATACTGACCAATTTTCACTAGAGTGGGAAGATTATTTACAGTGCCTTAAAATTAAGCTCCTGTTCATACTTCCTCCCAGAGAACCGTTAAGTGATTGTTTCAATGGAAAAACAGCAGGTCCTTGAGATCTGGCATTAGACCTCAAACTTTTAAACTCCCAATCTAGAATTAGTTTTCTGAACAGAAGTGGTTTACAAAAGTGGTTACAAAAATAACTAACTACCAAGAATAATGTTTTTATGTTAATAAGTTTCAGACATTCAATTTTGTTTTAATTTTCCATTTTTCATTTCAAAATGTTAAATTATTTGTCATTTTAAACCTTTTTTAAAGTACAGAATGATTTAACTTTTATGTCAAGGCTCAAGAGATGGACCCATCTTCATTAGTTTTGTTTTCCCCTTCCTTTCCATTTCCTGTGATGAGTTCTTTACTTGCCCATCTCAGAATCATACATGTATCTATCAATGAACACAAAGATCAAGTTTGTTTGATCACTTAAGCTTCCTATAAATTTTTCCCTACAGTCTTAAAAAACTACTTTTAGAAATGGTTTGTGATTTTCTCTGCAGAAGATCGTTAACATTTAGGAGGAATAAGTTGTATGGTAGTTTCCCTGAACCAAATTTTAAAAAGAAGTTTAACCCTGACTTTTTCAAATGTTCAACCCTGACTTTCATTGGAAAAATTTAAGAAATCAGTGCATGCAGTAAGGGCAGAGTAAGGTAGGCTTTAATTGCCACCATGTCCCATAGCAGATGACATTTGCTAGGCAACTGAGATAGAAGGGTGGCAATAAAGGAAAATTAAGACATTATGGACACATCTTTCTTTTCCTCCCTCCCCTCCTCATCCTGTCTCATATCATATTCCACAGGAGATTACAGTGAAACGTGAATCAGGTTTATGTAGCTGAAAAATAATTATCTAGACAGATTACATGTAAGCACACTTGACACCTTAAATCACTTCAATATTATGTGTCTCCACTGAACGTTTCGGATTACATTGTGCATAAAAAGGTACTAAATATAAAGATGGTATGACATTCTAACTTTCTGCTTTGGGAAGCTGGGAAACTTATGAGTCATAGAAAGGTACTGTGGTTTCTTTCTCCAGAACAATTGGACAATTCTTGTTTTTTTAACAATTTTTTTATTTTATTTTACCAGAACACAAATACAAAATGGAGAAAAGAAACAAAAATGTATCATAAACTTAAATATTGAAACTTAAATATAAAGAAAGAAAAAAAGCATGTCATGTGCATAGCAGAACATAGGAGAGGATTCAAAATATGTAACAATAAATTTTCACTTCAAAAAAGCCTGTATGATAAAAAATACACCTTGTATTGAGAATTGTCTACCTTTTCTTTGCTTCCTTGCGTTTTCTTTTGTTCTCTTCTGCGTATTTTTTAACTCCATTCCTTTTTCCTCTCCCCCAACCCCCCAGAGGGCTACAATATAATTTAGATATTTCTTGATATATACATACACATACAGATATATACATACACTTATACATATATACATGCATATAGAGACATATACTTTCCCAAACATAATCTACTCCTGATCTTTTTTTTATGTTTGTACATATCTTTTGTTTCTTATCCTTCCTGCCTCCTCTACTTTACTTCTACCTGCTACATCGCCTTCCTATTACTTGCCTACCCCCCTACTCCACCAACCACCCTGCCCTCCTATTACTAGCCTTCTCCCCTCTAAGGATCCCTCCCCTATCCCCTCATTCCCATTAATCTAAACTCCCTTTACCTGTTCCCTCATTCTCCCTTCTAAAAATCCCTCCCTTGTCCTAATCCCTCCGTTGTCCTCTCCCCCCTCACTATACCTCTACTATTTTATTTCTTCTAAATTTAGAAGCCTTTTATACTCTTCTAAATATATATGTATTGTTCCCTCTTAAACCCATTCCCAATGAAAGTAGGTTACCAGAACTACCAGCCCTCCTGCCCCATCTAAAACCTCTGTATCCTTTTTTCTTCTTGCACCTCTTTTGTATAAAATAGTTACTCTTTTTCAGTTGTTTCTAAATGGTTTTACTTTTTAAATTCATATCATAGCCAGGTTTATCCCCCTCTTTCTTATGAGCTCAACAATTATTAATAAGAATGTTAGACATACATTTTACATTTTATGTTATATAAAAGGTAAGCGATTTGTTCTTATGAATTCCTTATAGTCAGTCTTTGGTGTGTACCTTATGTTTCTATTCGTTCTTGTGTGTCAAATCTTCTATTAAGTTGAGGATTTTTTAACAAAGTCTTGAAAGTCTAAGGGTTTGTCAAATGTTCATTTTTTTCATCCAAGATAATACTGAAATTTGAAGGGTATGATATTTTTGGCCAGAGGCCCAAGTTACTCTTCAATATATTATGTTCCAAGACCTGTGGTTCTTTAATGTCTCTGCTGCTAGGTCTTGTGTAATTCTAATTGTGGCACCATCATATTTAAATTGTTTTAATATTGATGCTTTCAATATTTTGTCCTTGAGCTGGGGGCTCTGGAATTTGACTATGATATTCCTATGAGTTTTCCTCATAGGATCTCTTTTAAGTGATGTGCAATGGATTTTTTCTATTTCTACTTCCCTGCCTTGTTCTAAAGCTTCAGGACAATTTTATGTAATTATTTCTTGTATTATTGTATCAAGATTCTTTTTTTTTTATCATGACTTTCAGTTACTCCAATTATTTTTATATTTTCTCTTCTTGATCTGTTCTCCAAATCTGTTGTTTTTCTTGTTTCACTTTCTCTTCTATTTTTTCATTATTCATGTTTTGCTTAATTATTTCTTGATCTCTTGTAATTTCAGTGGCTTCATTTTGCCCAATTCTAATTTTCAAGGAGTCATTTTCCTCCTCAAGATTCTGGATCTCCTTTTCTAATTTGTTTATTTTCCTTTCATAACCTTCTTGTTTTTCTTGGATTGTTTTTATTTTTTATTTTTTTAGTTTTTCCTCCATCTCTGTCATTTGATTTTTAAAGTCTTATTTAAGATCTTCTATAAATTCTTTTTGGGCAAGTGACCACTTGACATTGCTCTTTAGGGGTTTCTTTACTTCAATATCCTCCTCTGAAGATGAACCCCTGTCATCTTTATTCCCATAATAGGTTTCTCTGGTTGGATTCTTTCTCCTTTGCCTGTGCATTTTTTCGTGGTAATAACTTGATTTTTATAATCACCTCTAGCCCTGGGTTATGGGAACTGGTGCCTCTTGTTCCAGTTCTTTAGTTCTCTCCTCTAGCCTAGAACCAAAGCCAAAACTCTAACCTTCTGTAAGTGCCCACAGCCAGGTACTTTCTGCCCCACTGCTTCTGCACTCACTGGGCATGTGCTGGTTCCTTCTCACCCCCACCACTCCTCTCAACACAGCTGACTGAGTCTGGCGTTCCTCATCAGCAGAGGTTTCCGCAGTCTTCCTGGGCTCAAACGCACAACTCCCCTCACTATCCTGGGGTGAAAAGTTCCAGTGGCTGGGGCCAAGGCAGCCTCTCAGACCAACTAACCCCGGGGCTTGCCGCTAGTTGTTTAAGTGGCTTCCCAGCTTGTTGTTAAAACGGAACCTAGCCTGGAGGTATTTACTCCTCTCTGGGACCAAACCTGGTCCTGGGCTTCTTCTTCAGATCTTCTCAAACTGTCTGAGTAAAACCCCGGTTGTGGCACTATTTTTCTCTGTCTTCATGCACACTTTGTTTTGCCTTAAGGTGCTATTTTAACTCTTTTGTGGGGGAAAATCCTGAGAGCTTGGAATTTTCTGACCTACTCTGCCATCTTCCCAGAATCCTCTCTCACAATTGGACAATTCTTAATCAGGGATGCTATGACTACTCATTTACTAGATGCATATCTAGGGCAAGTCACCCAACATTTCTGTGCCTCATTTTCCCTACCTGTAAAATGCACAGCAATGGACCAAATGACTCCTGAGTTCCCTTCTGGCTCTAAATCTATGATCTCATGATCTTTTGGCTAAACTTTTAGTCTTAATGATAGAAAACATGCAATCACAGAACTATAATTAGTAATAGTTAATATAGTACTTCTAAACAAGAGAAAACAAGACTACTCAAGTGACATCTAGTGAATGACAGTAAACAAATGTTTCTGAACACCTCTCTTGCTCCTTTCTCAAATTATCATTTATATGTTTAATCTGTTTATATGAACCTCCTTCTCATGATAGGAAGTGGTTCATTTTTGTCTGAAACCTGACACAAAGCCTGCAATGCAGTATTAAATAAATGAGTCTTTTATTACATTGGATAATATATATGTCATACTCCGTGTGGTATTGCAATCCACTCTTGACAAGAACTTCCAGAATAGAAGGGAGAATGGGCTGATACCATCTGTGGCATTTTCCCATGAATTTACACCCTTGGGATTGCAGAGGGACAAAGAAGTAAAAAGGAGTTCCTTCACCTGAATATTTGAGGTACCTTCAGAATAGGGATATTCTGCTCATAGAGAGCACTACCATAATCTCCCAGCTCTGAAATCTCCAAAGTGGGTATGTTTGCAGCACCTTAAGGAGCAAATCAAACAGGTGAACACAGAGTGATTCCATGATTACCTCAGTGGCCACAGATGGATCAGGAAGAGGTCAGTGTGGATGGCAGAGAGAACTAAAGCAACTCCATTTTGTAAGTAGTTCCTCCATCTTGGCCCCACCCCCGTTTGTATTCCAACCTCTGCCCTGCTTGCAACCTCTCTCTCTGCTGACAAAAGAGGTATCTAGAACCCACCTATTAGGGTTGCGTATGAGAAATAGCTAACCCAAAGAGAAGCCTTTCCTGTTATACATCCCCAATCCTAGCCTCCAAGCCCCCACAAACAAGCCCAGCCCAATCAAGAGGTGCCCCATCCCCAATCTACCTCCTGCCTAATTGAAACCTATATCATCCTCATCCTTTTGTTCCTTCAAGGAGTCTCTCTGGGTAGGACTCTCTTGCTGGTGAGCTCAATAAACCCCTTGTTGGTTCTAAAACTTTCTGGTTCTGGGATCAGTTTGGGTGCCAACACCTTTATGTACATCAACTTATTTCTGCAGTCTCTGAAGGGGTGCCACAGAGTTCCTTTATTTCCTGCAGCTGAAGGTATAGCTATTTTCTTCTTTAGTAAAAGGTACATTTGGTCAAAGGAGAGGACTATAGAAAAGCAGCACCTAGTTTCTTTTTTTCATCTTCCTAATTCACACCATCCTGGAAGTGAATTGACTTATGCCAGTACCAAATGCTCTATGAAAGATAATTTGGTGAAAAGTAAAAATTCAATATTTCATCAGAAATTATTAGAGCATTTTAGCTTGATATTCAGAATACTTAGAAACAAAATACCATCATGAAATGTTATTTTTTAAATAAAATTTCAGCAATTTTGAACATATGTAATCTAAGGCTACAGTTATATGTCCACACAAATCTCTTTGAAACTCTTCACTATTAAGCACTATTCTATGGGAAAAAGGAAATAGACAGTACAAATTGTGCCTTAAGAGGACAGAATTACAACCAATGAGTAAACGTTACAGAGCGGGGAGCAATTTCTGGAATAATTAGTGCTGCCTAAAAACAGAATGGCCTGCCTTGTGAAGGAGTAAAATATCTCTTAGTGAACATTTTTAAGTAGATTTGGGATGGCTTTGTGTCAGAGATTATTTTTATAATTTATTTGTTTTTAGTTTTAGTCTATAACATTCAGTTCCTCAAGTTTTTAAGTTTAAAATTTTCTTCCCCTCCCTCTCCACCCCTCCCCACCCAAGATAGCATGCAATTTGATATAGGTTCTACATATACCTTCACACTAAACATATTTTCACAACAGTCAAGTTGTAAAGAAGAACTATAACCAATGGAATGAACCAGGAGAAAGAAGAAACAAAACAGAAACAAAAACAAACTAAACAACAAAAGAGAGAGAAAATAGTTTGCTTCAATATGCATTCAGGCTCTATAATTCTTTCTATGGATGTGAATCGCTTTTTCCATCATGAGTCTTTTGGAGCTGTTTTAGAACCTTGCATTGCTGAGAAGAGCCAAGTCTATTAAAGTTAGTCATCAGAGATACCGTTTGTCTGTCATCATGTATAATGTTCTCCTGGTTCTGCTCCCCTCACTCAGCGTCAAACCATGTAAGTCTTTCCAGGTTGTTATGAAGTCCATCTGCTCCTCATTTCTTATAGCACAATAGTATTCCATTACATTCACATACCACAACTTGTTTAGCCATTCCCCAATTGACGGTCATCTCCTTGATTTCCAATTCTTTGCCACCACAAAAAGAGCTGCTATAAATATTTTTGAACATACAGGTCCTTTTCCCACTTATATGATTTCTTTGGGATACAGCCCTAGAAGTGGTATTGCTGCATCAAAGAGTATGCACATTTTTATAACCCTTTGGGCAAAGTTCCAAATTGCTCTCCAGAATGGCTGGATCAGTTCACAACTCCACCAACAATGTAACAATGCTCCAATTTTCCCACATCCTCTTCAGCATTTATGATTTTCCTGTTTTGTCATGTTAGCCAATCTGACAGGTGATGTGTAGTACCTAAGAGTTGTTTGATTTGCATTTTTCTAATCAATAGTGATTTAGAGCATTTTTCTATATGACTAGATAGCTTTAATTTGTTCCTCTGAAAACTGCCTGTTCATATCCTTTGTGTCAGGGATGTTGTAGGGAGATTTCTTGCATAGAACAGGAGATCCAACTATGGAGGTATCTATGATGTAGCAGAAACAGCACTGGATTTTGGTCAGAAGACTTGGAATCAAATTCTAGCTCTATTTCTTCAATCCTGTGTGACCTTTAGGAAATCAATGTATGGGTTGGATTAGATGATCTCCAAGATTCCTTCTTTCTGTCAGTCCCGTGATCTTTTCCAATTTAAGGTCATGTTGTTGCGTTCTGTGGCAGCCTGGGAATTTACTTGTGTTTACTTGGTATGGACTGAGAAGAAGATGTTGTGGCAGCTGGGGCCCAGGCAAAAAAAGCAGAGAAGAGTCTGTAGAAGTCTTCTGTGATGGCTCAAATTTACACAGTGGCCAGTCTTGGAGGAGAGGAAACCTAGTACCATACACAAGCAGACCTGGCTTATTTTGTGAGTTGAAGACATTCTTAGGAACTTGGTAGGTAAACCATGATGAAAATGGAGAAATAGATTATGTCACTCAAGTTAGAAGTTCATAAATTTGGATCAGCAGTTCAGAGACAGCATAGACTAGATTGGAACATGTGTCTGAGATATAGGAGCAGGGATTTTGGTGTTTCCAGAGGCAACTGACACTGACAATATCTCTTACCATCAGCCACAGTCTGTGAGCCCTGCACAGCTCTTTCCTTCAGATCCTTAAAGAGATTCAATTAAGCAGAGCTCTGACCCTTACCTTTGTTAAATTTGGTCAAGTAACTATAGCTGGTGAACCAGCCAGCTCTGGACTTTCTTAGGCCTCGGCGCAACTCGTAGAGATTTAAAAATTGTAATAACTCTATGGTTTATCCATTTAGAAAACTGAGAATTTCTAAAGTTAATTAAGTTTAATTCTAAATTCTAAAGTTAGTTAAGTTTGGAGTTCTGTTGTTCAATATATTGACAGGTACAGGAAAGGAATAACACTGAAACAGTAAACATTTAATTGGATTAGAAATGAAGAAACATTAAAAGTCAACCATCAACCCCATACCTGAGGACCACAGTCTCATTTCCCTTTCTACTCTCCAACCCTTCATGGTAGTTAGAAACACTTCTGAACTCATTATTCCAAGAGGGCAAATATGGAATTGACACCTCAAAAGTTGGATTATTCTACATGCTGCTCCCAGTTTAGCTCAATTCAGTCACTACTCGTGATTCACTAGACCACCTGTTCCTCGTTCAGCTCCCAGCTTGGCACTCTATTATGTCGTAGTCACAACCCTTCATTAATCCTAAATTTTGCTACTGTCTTTCCTCAACACTTGAATAAAATCAACTTGTACTAAGGACACATATATAACCTTCTGGAAATTAGAGTGTTTGTTCTCCCTATAAATTGTTCATTCTCTGGAGCTAAGCCTCCTGGGAAATGTAATTTCCTCGGATCTGCCTTGACCATGTCACCCTGGCTAAGACATCTTGGAAAATGCAGTCTCTTTCCTTCACACACTAGTGATTTATAACCAACTAGGTAAAGGTTACTCACTAATTGTTTGCAAAATAACTAGCTGTTAGGACAAAGTTAGTCATGCACTTTTTTCCTAAACTATTTTTTTCCTTAGATAAAGTTTGTATCTACATAATTCAAATTCAAGTAGGGATTTCTATAAGCCAACCAGCTACAATGATTGAATTAAATTATTTATTAATTTAATTAAATCAAATTAAAAAATCAATCCCCACCAATTTTTGCTTTATTGGTTTAACTGTCTACATTGATAAAATATTTCAAATTAATGAATAAATCCCATTTGACTTTGTACTTTGCAGATATAATCTTATTTTTGGTATAAGTTTGCATTATGTAGTGAAAATAGCATTGCACCAGAAGTCAGAAGGACAAAGTTCTGATCCTGGTTCTGCCTCAAACTCACCGCATGACCTTGGGTTACTGAGTTGACTTCATTTAGACCTCATTTATAAAATGATAGCATTTGGCCAGATAATTTCTAAAGTTCTTTTCATCTCTAATTTCTATACAGTAAGCAAAATGGAGTCAGAGAGAAGATGGGTGATGGTACTTATGGATTAATTCATTTCTTAGTTCCATCAATGTTGCCATAGCCCAATGAGAACAATTAATTGTTTCAAGTCAGACTTCCATAAACCTGATTTATGGTGATGTTTTTAACAATCAGAAGATAAGGAATTCAGAATATTGGGTATGGTAATATTCATAACAACATAAGTAATTGTTGTATACTGTGTGAGCTATCCAGGGAAATCTTAAGACTAAGTTGCCATGCTTTTTTATGAAATGGCTAACATTAATGTTTGTTTTTTTAAAAAAGGAAAATAGTTTGGTGAATACAAGGCAGACAGATTACTACAATGATTATTTCAATTTTCAAATGTTTAGTGTCGTTTTCGAGTCCCAAGAGATGTTTTCCTATTCCCTTAGCTCCCATGGTAATATTGTCACTTAAAACTTCAAAGCAAAATAGTAACATACAAGGTGTTCTTGGACATAAACTACCCATAATCTCTGAATATTATATTACTTCCAAGAACTACCGAGACCTCTGAGGGAAACCAAATAATATTTTATTTATGAGTCTGTCACTTTCGACAAAAAAATGGCTAATGGAATGGATCCCTTTAGATGTCCATTCTCTTTGGGGATTAGACGAACTTGGGCATTCACATGAGCCATTCTCCATGCGAACTTGGTGATGAAATCTATTTTCTAGTCAGGAAAGTGAATGCTGTATCTGGAACAACATATATGTAAGTTTTACAGTTTTCTCTTGTGGTAGCATTGAGTAGATATTGGGAATTATTGTATGCTTATCCTTATATATGAGGCTGAAACTATGCTTGTATCCAGCATATGGAGTTTTGTTAACATAAAAGACAAAATATCAGCTAACTCAGTCATTCAATCCATAAACATTTATTAAACACCTACTATGTTCCAGGTGTTGTGCTAAGTGTTTACCCACAATACATTCCTTATGAGTTTAAGAAATTGCTTTTCTTCATAATTGAAAAAAGTTCATAGTACATCAAACTGTCATAGTATCTTTAGTATCTTTTGGTTACTGAAATAAATCTCAGGGGAGTTTCTAGAGCCCCTATTTCCTTAGTATCAATAATTAGAATGCTAAAGGAAAGTAAAATATTTTCAAGCATTATTGGCCAAAGTAGACACTTATCCTGGGGAGGGAAGTGATCAGTTTTAAGGACATTCTCACAATCTGGCTTCTTTAGCCAGAATGACAAACCTGCGGGCAAAAAGAATATCAGTCTAATCATGAGGGGAATTATTTAGTCACTCCCTGTTTTCATAAATACATGGACTATTTTCTGTGTTCTCCTTCTTGCCATACGCTAGTTCTCCTCTTTATCACATCTTCTACTTATTTAATTATATTCTCTTCCACCCCCAAATTAAAACCAAAAACAGAATATCAAGACAAGTAGCCCACCACTTACACATGTATTAGTGTAGCTTTTTCATACCCAATTCTTCCAAGCTATAGAGAATCATTTTGATAGTATTCCAGTTTGAAAGTCATATAAATTCAGAGCGAAATAGATTACCATATTGTCTTTAATACTCCTTTTCATGATGACCAATGAACAAGTGAAAAATCCAGTCTAATTATTTTGTTGCATGATTCTTTTTTGGATGTCTCTTCTCAGTAGAACAGTAACAATGTATATTCAGCTTGCATTAGGTTAATCCAAAAGCACATCTGATCTATTAGCCAGATTTGTTGATCTGTTCTCCTAGCTTCGTCCTTAGACATCTTAGAGGAGGCATTTCCACAAATACAGAATGCATAAAGGACACAAACTGTCACTAATTCCTATAGAAGCTTAATTGATTTCAAGTAAGCACCAAAAGAATGAGGTGACAGCCTCACTCTTGAGGTCATGCTTTTAACAGAATGTTCAGCACTATAATTCAAAGCAACCTGGTCAACACACCCTCCATTTCTGAGTTCTGGCACATATTGATTCATGATTAATTCCTTAATATGAAATTATTAATAACAAATACATGGAATAAAAAATTTAGAGTTGGAGGTGACATCAGTGACCTAGTCTAAGCCATATTTGAAAGGAGTACCCACAATAACATACCTTAAAATAGACTTACCTTAAATAGCTATGATATATATATATATATATATATATATACATACAGACATATACTTCATATATGTATGCACATATTTGCAGCTCTAACTGGTTCAGCAGAGATGATTGTTAAATTCTCAGTATGAATATTTACACCTTGGAAACATGCCAGTACTACAAATTCAAGCTGGATTTGGTGATCTCTAGACAAAAGAAAGTAATAGATAAAATGTTAATAATGGAGACTAAACTTAAATGTGTGTTGTGGGTATATTGGTACTCTAAGAGAGCCAGCTGATAATAATTTACCAACACACGCTGCAAGTATGTGTGTATGTATACATGCACACACATATGTATGTATGTATGTATGTATGTATGTATGTATATGTGTGTATGCATATATACATATATATCTATATTTTATTTTTCTCTTTCTTGAAAATCCAAGTGTGTTTCGGTTACTTTCAGGCCTGTGAATACACAAACAACATAAACAACATTTAGCGACTCCTGCCCCATATTCTGTTTGTGAGGTAAATTTATCGACCATATATACGACTTTACATCTATTCATATAAAATGCCAATGATTCTCTAAAGATCCACAAAGCAGAAAACTGTAAAGAATTCATATTTCTCTTGGCTCCATATTTTTCTTCAGTCTAATATTACTTTGTATCACTTATACGATGGTGATTTTCTTGTTACAATTATCTATACATGTATATGTCTTGTGGGCTCTACTAGATTATAATCTCCTTAAAGATGGGAACCATATATCTTACATCCTTGCATTTTCCCTAGCTTTCAATATAGTCCACACACACACACACACACACACACACACACAGTATGCCTAATATTTTTTAAAAGATGGATAAATTATCAAGGTATTAAAAAAATCTTCATCAAAATGTTATGTAAATATTGACAAGAGATCCTGGTGGGTTCCTACTGTGTATGTCTTACACACATTGCTGGCAAACCAGAAGGCTCCAGAAACATCAGTTATGGATAGAAACTTTCAGTACATAATGAAAAGGAGGCCAAATAAAAAGTGCAGCAGAAGACGAAGCTTCCAGACCTGCTCTATTTCTCATTAGGGCCATTGATCATTTAATTAATTAATAGTCCACAGAATATTGCAATTATTTTACTTGTGTTGTAGGATGGATGTTAACACTCTCTCCCTCTCTCTCTCTCTCTCTCTCTCTCTCTCTCTCTCTCTCTCTCCATATATCTATATACACACGCATACATAAATATATAAACAAACATAAACATATATAACCATATCTCTCCATATAAACACACACATATAAATATAAATATATGTAAACATTTAGAGAGCATTAACATCCATCCACATATATACGTATATGTTTATAAAATCAATATATATCCTATTCATGTGTATATATAAATACATATATGTATGTGCGTGATCATACTAACTCAAAATAATACTATGAATTCAACCCAGCACAGTAATGAATGCTATGTAATTGAGAAGTCTGTTTTCCTAGAAAACATGTTTGATAAAGTAAATTCCACAACAAATAGAATATCCCATAAGGTACTCTAGTTGCACCCTAGAAATATCATTATTATACACAATTTCTGTTTATAGTATCTAGAAAACTCTATGAAGGAAAGAGAAGTCAAAGAGATGAAAAGGGAGAAGATAAGGATATGTCATTCAATAAGTATTTATGAAGCATTTACTCTGGCAAATTTAGATAAAGGCAAAACCAAAACACAACAAGACAAAACACCTCTGCCATCAAAGATGTCACAATCTAATGGAAGAGACAACATGGATATAACTAGGTACATACAAGATATAAACAAAGTAGATTCCAGTATGACTTACTCGAAAATGCTATTAGCACTGGAAAACGGGAACTCTATAAAATCAAAAGCATCTATGCTCTGTGCCAAGCACTGAGGATATAAAGAAAAGCAAGAGTAGTCTTTGCTCATAAAGGAGTCACAATCTTATAGAGGAAGCTGTCTCTTTATACACATCTGTTTCTATCTTGGGGCAGTTTTAAGCAATTAAACTTAGTCTTGCAGTTTTAAGACATTAAAGCTTAGTAAAGCATTAGACTTTTGAAATTGTGTGTGTGTGTGTGGGGGTGTGTGTGTGTGTGTGTGTGTATGTGATTGGAGATAATTTCAGAGAGATGGCACTAACATTAAGAGGACCTGAGACAGGCTTCTTGCAGAATGCAGGCTTTTCTCTAAGACCTGAAAGAAGCCAAGAAAGCTAGGATTCAGAAACCAGGAAGGAGAGTATTTCAGGAATGGAAGGCAGCCAGTGAAAGTTCCATGTCAGGAGATGGAATATCTTGTACAAGAAACAGCAGGGAGGTCAGTATCACTAGATAAGACAATACGTGGGAGAAAAGTGTAAAAGAATTTAAAAGCTAGGAAGGGGTCAGGTTATGAAGGGCTTCCATATCTATGGAAGGTCAATTGATTTAAAGTAATTGTCAAAATAGGGAGGTCAAAAGTGCCTAAAAACCACCTTAGCCAGAAAATACTTGCCTTGTCAAGTAGAAAGACATGGTGGCTGATAGTAACAACAATTTTTAAAGTATTTTGTAAATTTGGAGGAAAGAATAGTGAAGAAAGATTGTGATCAACATTGCCTTGTTAAACTGTGGTGAACAGTAGAGGAAAAACAGAAAGCTTGCTATGATACCTAATGAAAACAGGTCATGCAGAAAACATTTAAGGATAAACCTCAAAGGAGGGGAAAAATGGACAAGAAACTGAAAAAATGGTCTGTCAATAACAAACTCTTCTACAACAAACTCTTCTCTGTATCAACTGCAATGGAGCCATCTCACCTGGATTCTAGGGTCACAGAACTTGATATGATACAGTGCACGAAGAGGCAGAGATGGTCGCATGGAGAATAAAGATGAGAACAGCAGCTGTACCTTATCAAGAGGACACCATAGGTGTCTGTGCTAAAGGGGATACAATTTTTTTAAGTGTTGAAGGATTGATTATCACAGTATCTCTAATAGGAGAAAATATTTAAAAAATTTGAAAAAAAATGCATACACCTGTATTATTGTTACCAGGAAAAATTCAATCCAGGAGACAGCAATAACTCTAAAGTGTTGGCCTACTTTCTAATCCCCCAAAATCTTGATAAAGGAGAATCAGAGAATATCAGGATTGGGGGCAGGGGCTTCAGTGGTCCCCTAGTCCAAACTATACAAAGAAGAGAATCACCACTACGACATATTGGGGATGTGACTATTTGCCACCCAATCAAACTTAAATTTGCTTCATTGCAGCTTCTACTTGCTACTCTTAGTTTTACTCTCTGAAGACAAAGAAAACATCTAATTTCTCTTCCACATGAGAGCCCTTTGAATACTTGAATTAAGCTATCTGGTATTTGCTGTCTTTTCTCTTCAGGATTGCTGTTGTTCAGTTGTTTCAGGCATATCTAGACCTTCACAATACTATCTGGGGTTTTCTTGGCAAAGATACTGGAGTGGTTTGCCATTTCCTCCTCCAGCTCATTTTACAGATGAGGAAACTGAGGCAAACAAGGTTAAGTGACTTGCCCAGGGTCACGCAGCTCACAAGTATCCAAGGCCAAATTTGAGCTCATAAAGATGACACTTATTTACTCTAGGCCTGACAGTTTATCTACCTAGCTGTAACAACAATGTTACTAGCAGCTGCTGTGTAGGTGTTAAGCCAATAACACCAGCACACATGGGGGCTGCTAGCACAAGTTCGTTGATCTGCTTTTCTAAGTAAAGCAACTTTAAGGGGTTTACGATCTCACTTTAATTAAACATACATATATTGTTCACTTAGTTCAGGGGGAAAAGTCAGCACCCTGAACTTCAGAGAAAACAGAAACAGAAATTACAAGCAGAAGTTATATAAACAGAGCAAATAACACAAATCGGCAGACAGGACTTCTAATTGTCTGTCTGTAGTAATACATACATAATTAAAAGAGAGAAAAGCACCAACAACTGGGTTTTCAAAGCGGGGGTGCTCCTTAACAGCTACCCAGAGTCTCATCAGGCCAAATCACAGGAACATTCTTCCAATACACTTCTTCAGGGTCAGCCCACAGGGGGCATCACAACCATGTGACTCAACCTTATGTGGCTTAGGCTTTCTTGTGACATAAGCAGGTCACTAAAGACTCTTGATTCAATCAAAGACTCTTGATTGAAACAAAGGCAAGGCTCAAAAGCACTTGTTTGCCTTAGTGCTGAGAAGCACTCCAAAACAAAAGACAACAGAAAGTCCCACTTTGCTTGCCATTACACTAGCTGTCCTTCTCTTCAGGAAAAAATTCCATAATTCCCTCCATCATTATTCATAAGGTACGCATTTAAGGCCTTTCAGCATTAAGTCTGAACTCCTTTTCAAACTCCCTCTGTCATCAATATTCTTTCTAAAATATGGTTCCTAGAACTGATTGTAATACTCCAGATGTTGCTTATACAGGGCACAGAACAGCAGGACTCTTACCTTCCTGTTCATGGAAGTTATATCTCTCTTAATGTGACACTCTTGAAGAGTAGGATAAGCATCTACTATGTGCCAGGTACTGTGCTAAGCCCTGGGAATACAAATACAAGTTTAAAAAAGGCAGTTCCTGCCCTTGAGGAACTTACAATTGCCACCCCTCACAAGATGACTGGTAAATTGAAACCCTCTTTACTATTATCCCATTATGCCTCCATTTCAAGACTGTAATAGTTTTGTTTTGCTTTTCCCCAATGCCTCATCTATTTTCTCTCTATGTCTAGGTAATCTGGATAGATTCTGATGAGAAAATTAACTAATGTATCATCCCCCATTGAGCTTTAGTGAAACGTTCTCCACCATGTTTCACCCCTCTGTTCTTAGATCTCCTCACATAAGTATTTCTTCTTAATATAAAGTGAGTGCTATCTGTTCCCCACTCCTCCATTATTGTATCTATTTCTTTCGAGTAAGTTGTACTCATCTAGTCCTGTTATAGTCATGGGTCTCATCCCACCAAATCTCAGTAATACCTGAGATCTAAGTTGTCTACTTTCATTAGGACCTCTAGCTCAACTTGTTTGTTGCCTAAACTCTGTCCATTCGTGTACAGATACCTGAGGGCATAGATTTTACTACTATCTCCTTTCTTATACTATACTTTTCCTTCAAAACTTTGGGTATTTTGACTACTCTTCTTCTCTCATGGTAGCTTCTCTTCATGATATTCATCATAGTGAATCCTTATATCTATCTATTGGTCTATCTATGCAGATTTCTCCTCCCTTCTTAATAGCATATAGTTTAAAACTCTTTTGACTAGACTTACATCAAGCAAATAGAATCATACCAAGCCTTATTAGGTACATTTCATCCCTGGTCAGGAGCTTATCAGTCCAGACTGGCTTGAGAAGTGACTTAAGTTTACTTGATTTCCAGTGATAGTATAGTGGGAGAGAAAAATGAGAGTCATTATGGTTTCAGGGAAGCTGTGAAGATTTGAGATGATAAGGAAAGATCTATATCCTCTATAGAAGCTCTTCAGTTTTATCAGAATGACTGTCTAAACCAGGGGTGGGGAATCTGTGGCTTCGAGGCCATACATGGCCCTCTAGGTCCTCAAGTGCAGCCCTTTGACGGAATCCAAATTTCACAGAGAGAGCAGGTTCCCTACCCCAGGGCCCTAAATCCTCCACAGGGGCCCTCCAACACACATACACACACACACACGCAGACCCCTGCAGGCAGATGGATGCTTTAGCCTAATACAGGCATACTCTTTAATTATTTTTATTTTTAGCCTCTGCAATTAGGGCTCAAGGACCCTTTTTTCTGTCTCCCATGTTTACAGACACAAAAATGTCCCATTGAGTTTAACTGCCACTCATTTCTGGCAGCTGTGGTAGCGTTTTCACTGGCTGTCCCACAGGCCTAGAATGTTCTACTCACCTGTTGGTTTTCTTCAAGTTCCACCTGAAATCCCACCTTCTTCAGGAAGCCTTTCCAGATCCCCCTTACTGCTAGTGAATTCTCTCTATTAATTACATTTTGTTTATCCTGTATATAGCTTGTTTGTGCATACTTGTCTGCATGTTGTCTCATCCATTAAATTGTTAGCTTCTTAAGATCAAGGACTACCTTTTACACTCTCCTTTTTCCAGCTCTTAGCACAGTTCCTGGTCCATAGTAAGCCCTTAAGATGTTTACTGACTGACTATATACATTACAAGAAGAAATCCTATATTGCCCTCAGTGAAGTGTTACGTTGATCCAGAATGAAATTGAACTTGGCAACAATCCTGAAGTCCTTCCTAATAATTCAGGACCGTATTGTCAAGGGAACTCTGTTCACATGGAAGAGATATCCAGCAGGGAGAATTAGGCCCATTTTAACTAGAAGCTGGGGAGGAAATCTGAGGAAACAGTATATGCAGATTACGTCCTTTTATTACTGACTAAACAAGAGCAAACTATCCCTAAAACCTTTCCTTTAAACCATTAGTCTGGATATTTAATATATTCTAGGATTAATTGCGGGAAATCAGAGTTTTAACTGATGCCTTGGGGATGGTTTACAGTACATTTCAAATGAATACCAAAGAACTTAATGTATTGGGGTTTGGTAATAAGAAACAATTGTAAGGAAACAGGCAAGTTAAATTTAGGCAATGTAATTAATATACGGTAATAAAATGAAAATAGCAAACTTGAAGGAAACAGAAAAACTTGTTTGAGTGTCTAGGGAAAAGTTAACATAGTTAAGTGTAGGGGGAAAAAAACCCTGAGTTAACACTATGTTAAAAGTAAAAATTTCAAATGAGCTAAAGGATACAAAGTTTTCTTACTTCCTAAGAAGGAACTAACATCTCTGACAAAAGGCAGGTTCATCTAGACTAGGGCTCAATTCTCAGACAGCTACTGGCCCTACCAATCAGATGAGCTCAGAAAAGTCCTGCACATCCCTCCCAGGGACATAGACTGGTGAATGGGGCCCCTTGCCAGCGATCGCTGCACTCCTGGCAATATAAAAAAAAATCCACACCTCTCTTGTGCTCACCCTTAATATGTTGCCAATCAGGGCAGCCCATCCCAGAAATCCATCCTTACAATTTACTAGGTTAAAGTGCTTTGAGTAAGGTCAGGAGCTGCTGGCACCCACCCAATCAGCTGTGCAGTTTCTCTCCTCACTATGTATCATCATCCTTTCTCGGTCTTTTCTTGGAATAGCTCCATTTCTTGTGGTCCTATGGTTGGGGAGGACTTAAGCAAGAAAGAGCATAGATTGAAAGCTGGAAGAGACCCAAAAGGTCATCTGGTCCAATTCCCTCATTTCATAGATGAGAAAACTGAGTCTCAGAGAGAGGAAGTGATTTATCCAAATCTCCACAGATGTTCAGTGTCAGACTGAGAATTCACATGGCATTCTGACTTTCTGACTCTGAAGTCCATGATTCTTTGCACTATATATATATAATGTGTGTATATGTATATGTATATATATATATATATAAATGTGTGTATATGTATATATATATATGTGTGTGTGTGTGTGTGTGTTAGTGTGTGTGTGTTAGTGTGTGTGTGTGTGTGTGTGTGTGTGTATTTTACTATAGGTGACCTTCAGTTGATTTCTGTCTTTCAGTTTAATTCATTCAATTAGGAAAACACCCTGGACCTGGAGTCAGAAGACCTGGTTTTAAATTCTGGCTATAATATTTGCTATGGGTCTAGCCTCACACAATTCACTTTACTTCAGAAGAGACTGTTGTTGTGAAGACAATGTTTTCTAAACCTTAAAGCGCCAAATTAATGTGATCTGTTGTTAGAAATAAAAGAGATTAAAATATTTCAACTACCTGCCTAGCAGGCAGTTGAGAAGGATGTGCTTTGTAAAGGGCCTTATAGATTATTGGTCATGTGATCTTCAATCTGGCAGCAGAATCTCTTTCCACATTACTTTCTCACTGGATAATCTATGACAACTAAATCTATAATAATTAAACCTGATTAAGATAAGAAGGCTGAAATACTCCATAACATAAAAGCCTCATGGATAAAATTAGAGAACCAAACTCTCTCACTCTCTTTCTCCAAGCAGAGTACCATTCAATCTTTCCATGGCTGGAACCCTCACAGCAATGACCTAGTCTGAATCTGTATGACCAACAAGCATTGGGAAATATTTCTTGTGATGAACCACATGAAATAATACTCATGAGAACATGTGTAAGATATAGAAGACCATAGAGATTTAGATAGAAAGAGTCTATGCATAGGAAAAAATTAATTAAAAACCTAACTAGAGTTAGTTCTCTTTCTGCCAAGTTTATTCTGAACAGAGATTCGGCTAAGCCTTCACACTCCCCAAGTTAGGAAGGATGACGATATCTAGTTTGGAGATCTAAGAAGAAGAAAAGGTCCTACTGTGATGACAGAAGGAGCTAAAGAATGAGGAAGTCCAGAGACAAGCTACCAGGTCTAAAAGAAAAGGGTTAAAATATATATTTTTAAAAAAAGTCTAGAGGGATGCTGGGTTATAACCTAAAGTCCACCCAGATAAACAACAGAGAGAACCATAAAATCACAAAATTTATTTAAAAAAAAAGTTTTATTTGTTTGACAAGTTACAATACATTTAACAGAAAGGCAGTATTTCATAGGACAGAGAATTTGGAAGAGATGGGTAAAAGTATTGCCTTTGACAGATACTAGTTGTGTGATGTCAATCCAGTCATTTGACCATTCAGTGCCCCAGGCAACTAAGACAAAGCAGGTGGCCTTATGCATTAGTAGAGTGGATTTACTTATCCCCATGCTAATGATACAACAGTAAATACACACACAGATGTGTATACATGTATGTATGTATATATAATATACATAGAAATCTGTGTTCATGTATGTATATATGTACATATACACATATGTACATATCTACATCTATCTATAACCATACAGGAAAATTAATTAAAATACTCCAAATGTAAAAGGACTCTCCAGATAGCATGGAAAACAATAAACTCTTGAATAGTTCAAGAGAAATAAAACTTATAGAAGGAGATATTCAGAATGAAATCAGAGCTCTCAAAGAAGAAATAAGACTAAAAAGGATACCCAAATCTCTGAATATGGACTCTGAAAAAGAGAAAAATTTATAATTAAAAATACTGAAATAGAAGATTTGAATAGAAGAGAAACAGAATATGAGCTTTAGAAGAACATATAATTAATATGCAAGTTAATGCTACTGACTTTCAAGAAAGTATGCCTAGATATAGCATTAAAATTTCTTTGCTTCTTAAATTAATGCTATGTTCTAGGAAATGGTAAAATAAAACTTTCTATTACTTTGTAATACAGACAAGGAAATAACAATGATTTAACAAATCTATAGCTCACCACTAGAGGAAGAAGTCCATACTCTGAAGCACTCAAAAGAGAGGCCTTTAATTACAATAGAACATCAGTTTGAATAATACGGACACCATTATTTCAGCCACCAAACAAAACCCAAACAAAACAAAAAACAAACAGAAAATGATGGAATAAGATATTCCAAAAATCAAAGGAGCACACTGTATAATGAAAAAATAATAAATAACCTACAGAGCTGAGCCCAGTCATCAGTGAAAAAAAATGGACTTTCAACATAAGAGAGGCATCTGACCCATTCTTGTAAAACAAAACATAGGTGAGAAGAGCCTACAATATGGAAACACTGCAAATAAGGAAGATATGAGAAAAATTTAAAAAGTATAAATGTCAAGATTAGGCAATGGAATCTATTCTGTTTCAAAGATGTTCTGTAAGGTAAAAAAAATTGGATTGGTTAAAAAAAAAAGGAAGGATCATCAGTGGAGTTAGGAAGGTCATTGATTTAGAAATAGGATATAATGACCTGAGGAGCAGTAAGTTCCTCTTTGTCACATGCCATTCTGGCTCTGGAAACACAAAGACTAAAATGAATTTTTCCCTGCCCTCAAGGAACTTACATACTACTAGGAGAATATCAATGTAATACAGATAAGTAAATTCAAAGTAATTTCAAGGCAGGAAATCAGTAACATCTGGGAGAGGGGGTTAGCCAAGGAGACTAGGTGGAAGAGAATATTGTTTTTCATGTAGTTAAGAAGTTATAAAACAGGGGTTCTTAACCTACAATCCATGAGCTTATTTTTTAGAAAAATATTTTCATAACTGCATTTTAACATAACTGCTTTCCTTTGTAATCCCATGTCTTTTGTTTTATGCATTAAAAAACAACACTCTGAAAAGATGGCCAAAAGAGCCCACAACACAAGAAAGATTAAGAACTCCAGCTATGAAAGTGACCAAAAATACTAGAGATCTCACAAAGGAAGGATATAAGAAGGTCAGGATCACATCAAAGAGGATACAGGCAGGAAGCCAGAAACACACACATATCTATTCGCAAACATGTACATACTCACAAACATACATTCATACATACTTTAAAGCAGCTGGGGTGGCTCACTCTCTCCATACAAATTCAACTAGGATGTCAGCTGGTTTTCATGGTTTTCTTCATTCCATGGGAAATATTAACTGAGTCTCTTGTGACTAGAGCACAGGTTGAACGAATTCATTATGTTCTTCCTTCCTCCTCAAATGAATTGCACAGCATTAATGCCTTTTACACTCTTAACCCACTTTTGTAGCTGAAAAGAATTGAGCTCCTAATATTCACATGACTGAGAACTGGAAGGAAGGTAAGGATCATCTACTATCCACTTTGTTTTACAAATAAGGAAACCTAAGTCCAACAAGTTTAAGTGACCCAAGTTACCCCACAGAGTAAATAGCTGAGCTGGGATTTGAACCTGGAACTTCTGATTCAAATTCTAGTGTTCTTTTTACTGCATTGTACTGCTTTTTGCCTGATTGATGGGTGGAAAAATAGATCTTTAAAACTGGAATTTGCATTGGTAACTTTGAACATTGTGCTCTCTTTAGTTTGGTAAGAACATACTTTAAAACAAGAGTAAGATTACCAATGAGAAAAGGAATTTAGTCAGGATTTCTAAAAAAAAACACATAAAACTATTTCCTATACTGTATGTCACAAAGTGGACAGTCAATGAGGTATATGATGATTCGCAATAAACCAAACATTTTTCTCATGTCCTATATTTTTGCTGTGTTTTTTTTGTATTCTTTAACATTACGATGATTTAAATTTCATTCTTAAAATTGAGCAGTTTATTTATAAAAGCCTAGTCTCCTGATAAAATTCTATGAGTCAATCATTAAATCTGAACAGAAAATTGGTAAGTTACATCTTCAATATGAGGGAAAGGGAAGCATTTATATAGCATCTACTATCTGCCCATCCCTATCCTCACAACAACTCTGCAAGGTAGGTGCTCTGCATTTTACAGTTAAGAAAATTGAGGCAAATAGAGTTGAAGTGACTTACTAGTAAGTGTCTGAGACTGGATTTTAACTAAGGTATTTCTGACTCCAGTCCCAGCACTCTTATTTACTGTGCCACCAGCTTCCCAATGGTTTCCCTTAATATAAGGTCAAAACTCTTTTAGGTTTATTTAGCATATAAACATTTTAGCACACAAAGTTCTCTCCCATAATAACACTATTTATGAGAAAGATACATTATTTTGCAGGAATAAGGAAACCAGAGGAAGAAACATTGTGGAGACAATTTGCATGAAGACACACAGGGACACAAATTGAAGCAATATCTACATGGGCACATACTACAGGCCACTTACACAGAAAGATGAAATAGAGGATGAGCTCTGGAAACAGATGGCAGAGTTGGTAAGGTGGTAAGATATATATAGAGAGACTTTTCAATTGTATAGATGTTTACTGGAGTGTACTCTCTGTCCAGATGAGGAAAAAAACAAAAACATGATTTCTTGTCTTTCTTTAATGATAATTTTTTTTCCTTCTAAAATTAGAGTAATACAGGGAACTTCTATTCCAGGTCTTATACTCAACCAGCCAAAAATTGGTTTTGGGGGCAGAAAGTAACAAAATATTATGGGGAAATCACTGCCCTCATCTTGGAATTAGTAAGATGGAAAGAAAAGGAAATGGGAACACAATTCTGCACTCTAGATTCTTAGGGCACAAATTAAAAGGATAATAATGTAAAGAACTGGCAAAATTTAATCAATTAAATGTCTACAGGGACATTTTTTAAAATGTCTACAGCCCAAGAGGAATGGGAAGACATAACAAATGAAATTCTGAAGAAGCAAAGAAAAAAACAGTTCCAATGAGAAAGGAAATTTGTCCAAGAGACTAATGTGGTTCAGCAGGAAACTCAGGAAACCAGTTTTCTAGGTCTAGATCTCACTAAGTGTAGGTAGGAGCCTAATTCTCTCTTGACTCTGAAGAACTATGAACAATAAAAGAGACCCTTTGCTATCAGGGGAAGGTGGAAATAAGGATGTTTAATTTTAACCTCCTTGAGGGCAGGGCCAATGCATTACTTTTTCTTTGTATTTCTGTTATATACTACTAAATATCCTCTACATATGTTCCAAATTAGGGGAATCTTTTTGGGCCATTCAAACCCCAATCAAATGTTAACCCACCTGGAAAGAATCCACTAGCAAAGCAAACAAATAATGCACATATTATAAGGTTTGAGAGTTGATAGTAAGACTTTGGGAACCTTCCTTGGAAGAATCAAAAAGGAACCAGAGTAATGTTATAGACCGAACCATATTCCTCATGGCTTTCAATAGTTCTCCATATTTTTTCTTTTCTGTAGATAAAATCTAATTATTTGCCAATTAATGGGTTTGCCTACAAATAAGTAGATCCCAGCGTTACCTCTGAAAAAATTCGATCTTCTTTTGTCTCTTTTCATTCAAAATTTATGCTTTCAATAGTGTAATTGACCATCATGTCACAGGTACTGTGCTAGATACTGAGGTTATAAAAACAAAAATGAAGCCATCTACAAGTTTATGTTCTATTTGAGGGAAACAACATGTACATAGATAACTAAATATAAAATATGGATAAAGTAAATACAGAATCAATTTACCTAGGAGGGTATAACTGCTGGGAGGCTAATGATAGGCCTTCAAATTTTTTGATGGAAGTTTGGGATTCCAAAGAGGTGAAGACCAGGAGAAAGTCCATTTCACTTTCTAAAAACGCCTTAGACACTCAGTACTTTCCATATCCCTATATGACCCACTTCAGGCTGTAGTCATTGCAGGATTCTTAACTGTTCTTTAAAACCCATCTCAAATGTCACTCCCTTTAGGGAATCTTGCCTGCTCTCTTGGGTCGATACTGTTCTTCCTTGTGTGGGAACTTACATTGTTTACTTTACTTTAGTTACTTGAGTGTACCTGAGCTTAGCCTTATGCTACAGCTATTTTTGTAAACATCATATGCTCCTACTAGATTAAAATCTCCAGGAGGGTGGGACTATATATTTAGCTGATATTTATATAATATTTTGAGGCTTATAAAACACTTTAAATATACTATCTCAATTGATCCTTACAACAGGTCTATGAGGTTGGCAGTGCTAGTTAGTTATAGATGGAAAAATTGAGGCATACAGGGGTCAGGTGACTTGCCTCATAGCAGATCACTAATAAATCTCAGACTCATCATACTTTTTGACTCTTAGGTCCAATAGCCTCCTACTCTTCTACAATAGCCTCCCTGATATTTGTCTCCTCCAGAGCTTTGCACATGTGGGCTCTGCACACACCAGTCTTTTAATAAATGTAGCCTGGAGAGAGGGAAGATGGAAGATGGGAAGGGATTCATAACTTAACGAGTTATAGGATACTCAACCTTTGCTTGAGACTTTTGAGAGTATCTGCCTTTGGAGGTATTTGGACTCAAATTCCTGGGAAGAAAAGAAGGAACTTCCTAGGTAGCACAATCCAGGAATTCAGTCTTCAAGCCCAAGAAGGAGATTTCCTGTTTAACAAGCACTATAGAGGCAAATGATTGTGTTGGATGGGTCATGTAAAATAGTATAAGCCCTTAGGTTATGGCCTGAAATAAGTCAATTTTAGACAAATATGAATTTTGATGGAAGCTGATTATATAATCTATGTCACTAGTATTGAGAAGCAACCTTTTTAAAGTCAGGAAGACTTGAGTTTGAATCATTGAATTAGGCACTCACTAGCTCCACAACCATGGACTTTGGGGACCTCAGTTTTCTCATGGGTAAAATGAAAGTGATGCCAATGCTTTGTAGTATCTCCTTCATAGCACTGTCGCAAAGCTCAAATGAGATTTTGTATATTTATATGTGTATATATGTGTGCATGTATATGAGTATACGTATAACTCTTAAAAACTTTATTATGCTTTATAAATGTCACTGTTATTTGTTTTCAGGCTGTTGATGCTTACTCCCTTCCAATATGATTCACATGACTATTGCAACAATTATTACTATTTTATTGACTGATTAGCCAGTTTATTGCTTGACTGATTTTTTAGAATTTGCGTTCAAGGGTAGCCTCATCTATGGAGTTTGATCTTTCCCTCTTCCTGTCACATCATGTCTAATTATAGGGAAGCAATGAAATTTAAAGAGAAGGGAATAACTATACTTGCAATTGTTATGCTTAATCAGATATGTATTTAAAGATTACATATATATTTATTTTATTTCCTATTACCTTAGGAGGAAAGGCTAAAGAAATAATATACTAAATCTTTAATTCATAAAAATAGAAATGACTTTTACCTAATGGAGGCAATGAAAACATTCTAAGTCTGTGTCACAGTCTTTATATCTTTAGAAATCTTGTACATCTTAAAAAAAAGATCACCCAGCAATTTAAAAATGAAAAACCTTATCTACCTCTCAATAATCAGTTATCTGGGGCAACTAAGATATTTTCTTCTTGGAATATTGGGACTGCAGTCATTTTAGAAATGAATGTTCTGTTCAAAAGAGAAAGCTGAATATGTACTGCTTTGATGGGAACCAGAAGTGAAGTGGATACTGTGAGTTTAATTAGGGAAACAACTAACATTACACATTCAGCATTGGGAAAGTTATGATATATAGATAGATAGATAGATAGATAGATAGATAGATAGATAGATAGATAGATGGATGGATATGTTTACTCCCTCTCCCCTCCTCCAACCCAGTATGGTGTTATGGAAGCAGAGTAGATAGCTGTCCAATAACTATTTGTTGACTGAACAGCAAAGACATTAAGCACCTGCTGACATTTTGGTCCTACCAAAAAAAGTAGACAGAAAAAGTCTAATCTATCCCTTATTATGAATGCTATCACCAAAGGGAAATAGTAGGTGAATGCCCTTCATAATGCTTTTGCTTACTCTAAAGATCAAGGCACTCAAAATATCACATACTTTTATTACATTTGGTGATTTTTTTTTCATAGTACCTACAGGCTGCTGCTCTCTGCTCATTGTCAGGCAATGCCTTCTGGCTCCAAGCCCCATCCCAACCAGGTACTTCACCTCCTGGAAAAATGAATTCCTGCTTTGTGAGAGCTCTCTATGTCTTCCAGAATGCTGCTCTCCAGGCATCTTCATGCCATACTGTAGAATGTGTCCCACCCCTACCCCTTCCGCTTCTAGCTCTGGAAACAGTAATCAAATGAACACTATCATTCCTGGTTGTTCTTTGCTCATTTTCAGTCATGTCTGACTCTTTGTGACCCTACTTTGAGTTTTCTTGGCAAAGATACTGGAGTAGGATGGCGGCTGGAAAGCAGGGACTTGTGTGAGCTCCCACCCAGGTCCCTCCAAACACCTATAAAAATGGCTCTGAACAAATTCTAGAACTGCAGAATCTACGACATAGCAGAGGGAAGCAGGGCTCCAGCCCAGGACAGTCTGAATGGTTGCAGGGTAAGGTCTAACACAATCAGGATAATACAAGATCTAGCAGCTTCTACGTTAAAGGATCGAAGGGCTTGGAATATGATATTCTGGAGGTCAATGGAGCTAGGATTAAAATCAAGAATCACCTACCTAGCACAACTGAGGCAAAATATGGATTTTCAATAAAATAGAGGACTTTCAAGCTTTCTCAGTAAAAAGACCAGAGCTGAATAGAAAATTTGACTTTCAAACACAACAATCAAGAGAAGCATGAAAAGGTAAACAAGAAAGAGAAATCACAAGGGACTTAGTAAAGTTGAACTGTTTTGTTTTACATTCCTACATGGAAAGATGATGTGTATAATTCATGAGACCTCAGTATTAGGGTAGCTGAAGGGAATATATATATATAGACATTTATATATATAGACATTTATATATATAGACATAGGGCACAGGGTGAATTGAATATGAAGGGATGATACCTAAAAAAAATAAAATCAAATGAAGGGATGAGAGAGGAATATATTGAGAGAGGGAGAAAGGGAGAGATAGAATGGGGTAAATTATCTCACATAAAAGTGGCAAGAAAAAGCAATTCTGTAGGAAGGGAAGAGGGGGCAGGTGAGGGGGAATGAGTGAATCTGGCTCTCATCGGAATTGATCTGAGGAGGGAATAACATCCACACTCAATTGGGTATCTTACCCCACAGGAAAGGAGGAAGGAGATATAAAAAGGGGGACGATGGAAGGGAGGGCAGATAGTGGGAAGAGGTAATCAAAACAAACACTTCTGAAAAGGGACAGGGTCAAGGGAGAAAATTGAATAAAGGGGGATATGATAGGAAGGAGCAAAATATAGTCTTTCACAACATGAGTATTGTGGAAGGGTTTTACATAATGATACGCATGTGGCCTACATGGAATTGTTTGCCTTCTGAGGGAGGGTGGGTGGGGAGGGAAGAGGGGAGAGAATTTGGTACTCAAAGTTTTAAAAACAGATGTTCAAAAAAAAGTTTTTGCATGCAACTGGGAAATAAGATACACAGGCAATGGGGCATAGAAATCTATCTTGCCCTAATAGAAAGTAAGGGAAAAGGGGATGGGGGGGAGTGAGGTGACAGAATGGAGGGCTGACTAGGGAATGGGGCAACAAGAATATATGCCATCTTGGGGTGGGGAGGAGGGTAGAAATGGGTAGGAAATTTGTAATTTAAACTCTTGTGAAAATCAATGCCGAAAACTAAAAATATTAAATAAATAAATTATTAATTTATATAATATAATAAATAAATAATTATTAATTATTAAAACTAAAAATAATAAATAAATTATTAATTTATATGATATAATAAATAAATAAATAATTGGAAAAAATTGAAGATACTGGAGTCATTTGCCATTTCCTTCTCCAGCTCGTTTGACAGATGAGGAACTGAGGCAAAAAGGGTTAAGTGACTTGCCCAGGGTCACACAGCTATTAAGTGTCTGAGGCCATATTGGGACTCAGGAAGATGAGTCTTCCTTACTCCAGGCCCTGTATTCTATGCACTATGGTGCAATCTAGCTGACTACCATTCCTGGTAATAACAAAGAAATCAATTGCCTATGGCTTTCTTCACCATCCCTATGACTTCCCAGACTAAATCCTCTCTGCCAGGCTACATGTTGCTTTCTCCTATTATCATGTAAATTCCTTAAATGTAAAGGCTAGGTTTTTTTTAATCTCTAGTACTTAGCACAGTGCTTGGTACACTGTAATCACTTAATAAATTTTTTTTTCATTAATTCAATTTTTCATTGGGATACCAACAAACAATAGATGTAAAAGTCACACACAGGTCAACATATATAGTTTGACTATTGGGCCCCAAGTAACCTTGAAGGTAAGAGAAATGTGAATAAGATCAGACATGCAATCTCTTTTCCTTGAATTTGTTGCAAAATGTCTTCCTCACACTCTCTGCCACAATGATTTTATTTGTTGCAAAGTGTCTGCCTCCCATTCTCCTCCACTACAATTTTTTTTTCAGCAGTGAGAAGGTAAAAGTTAGCAGCCAGTTTGAGTTCAGTGATTCAGTGTTTCATACTGTAAATTTGATTTTTATTAGTTTTGTGTTTTGCCCACTGTTTGCACAGTTTTCCATTAGTAGCTTTAAACACAGCAACGGCATACTTTTCACCTCCTAAAAGGTAATTTAAAACAATTATTTCAGAATTTCCAAAACATTCTTTTTTTCCTAGAAAAAATTATTCTCTTTATTTTTGCATGCAAAACATTTTTGAGAAGAAAAAATATTTGATTATAGTTTTTTGAAAGTCTCATTGCTCACACAGTTTTGGTTTTATTTTAGGGCTTCTTTTTCTGCTAATTCATATTTTTATCACTAATTTTCTCCTGGTATAAACATTGAATTCTATAGTAACCCTATATTTTCATCACTCATCAAGCCAATGGTATTCTCAAATGTAATAACAGTGTAATACAATTTGCCACTGGTGGTCTATTTTATAGATTCTAGTAAAGGAACAACATGAGATTCTGTAAAGTTTCCCTGTTCTCTCTCTTGGCATTAAATCTTAAATGACTCTGTTGCTATCATAAGATACATTGCTCCAGGGCCGTAAAACTGGTCATAAACCTTTGTTGTCTCTGGGGCATATTAGATCTAACATCCTGAATTCCTATCATCTCATTGATTTGCTGCCCGTCATTACAACCTGACAAATTGTTGTAACCAGAATAATAGGCCAAAATGATGTGCTATACAATTTATACTTCAAGGTTCCCTGATTTCATCTCTGTGAGTTCTCCTCTTAGCCTCAGTCTTCACGAGTTCTGTTAACCAGAAAAAGTCATCATTTGGTGGCCATTCTTATAGTGATGAATCTCTACAAACTTAGCCAACTTGATCTGGATATAACATTCTTCCCAACACCTGTACTCGAAATGTTTGAACTTGGGGTAACCTGGCAAAGTTTGTGTTCCTCTTGCATAGCCTTTGTGAATGAATCATGGACAGCTTTCATGGCATGATAAAGCACCAGGGTAGGAATTTAATGGCCAACATAACATAAAAAGTAGGGTCAAAGGTCACCTAATACAACCTTTTCACTTTATAGTTAAAAAATATAGGAGAAAGGTCTTTCTGAATTTATGAAATGGCAGAATAATCAGAGTTTTTCAAAGTTAAAAGGGACCTCAAAGGCCATATAGCACATCCAACTTATGTTGCCTCCTCCATTACATTTGTGAGCTTCTCAAAAGCAGGACTCTCTTTTGCCCCCCTTTTTTGGTATCCCCAGAGCTTAGCACAGTGTTTGGCACATTATAGTCACTTAATAAATATTTATTGACTGATTATAACATCCTCAATAAGTATTTATATAGCTTCTTCTTGAAAAAATTCTGACAAGAAGGAATCTACTGTTCCAAGGAAGCTGATTTCTCTTAAGGATGGCTCTAATTGTCAGGGAACTTTTTTTTATTAAACTGAGACAGAATCTTCTCAGGAACTTTTACCCATGGTTCTTCCTTCAGCTCTCTGGGGCCAATGGGAAAAAAATCCTTTTTTTTCCATATAAAGGCCCTTCAAATGTTTTGAACAACAAACTCAAAAAGACTGTCTACTAAGATACACAGGGATTGTGATGTATAGATCTTCTATAAAATGAAGCAAGGTTGGACTAGTAAATCTTTACAACCCTTTTCTGCTCTAAGTCCATTAATCTCACATTTAATTATAAGTTATTATTATTTTTATCATTACTGCTATCCTGGTCCCAAAGCAAAAATTTGTTTCATTTCCAAGGTCAAGATGAAGAACTGCTGCCACTTAGAGAGCCATCCAACAGAATAAAGAAAACATCAATATTCAGGTTAAGATTAGGATTGAATTTTGATGCAAAGAATTGTAAATGTATTAATTTGTAAATTATAAATCTAAATGAATTGTTGCTATATTGCAGTATTTCTGAGGTTTTGAGAGTTTAATATATATTGAAATATATTGAAAATAATTTACTGGTTTATATGTAATGATAAATATAAGTTTACATATATATATATATATATATATATATATATTACATACAGAGACCATCTCTGAATACCGGCAACACCCTGAAAATGAATTCTTGAAAGACTATGACTATATGTATGCTCATATATAAGATACATATATATACACACACATACATATTGATAAATGTACATGTTTGTGGGTGAGAGATGGAGAAAGAAAAAGAGAGACAGACAGAAAACAGACAGAGAGAGAGACAGAGAGAGAGACAGAGACAGAGACAGACAGAGAGACAGAGACAGAGAGGGAGAGAGAGAGACAGAGACAGAGACAGAGAGGAAAATAGTAATGATTACTACAGTAATCAAGTTTTATAAAAGAGTAATCAAGTTTTATAAAAGCCAGACATGGGGCAGAGGGGATGGGGTCTATATTTATGTTAACACAATTAATCAGTTAACTCATTTATCCATTCATTAAGAACCTCCCCTGTGCCAGGCACTGTGTGAGGAACAGAGGATACTGAGAAAATAATAAAACAATCACTGGCCACAAAGGGCTTACATGCTATCCATACAGTGTGTTACAAAAGTCTCAGTGCTCTTTACAATAGCTTTAAATTCAGAAAGACTTTGGGGGCACCCAGTATAGTAATTTGTATTTCATAGGAAAATGATTTCTATAGATCAGCATTACCTTATATATAAAATCTAGTGCAAATGCTTAGGTTGTATAATTTCTTCCTTAATATAAAATTCACTTGCGTTACTAGGGATTTTGATGTAGGCTTATAACATATAAGGCTATATGATATAGATACTGTAGTCTAATAGGAAGAACCCTGGACTTTGGGTCAAAAGAGTAGAGTTTGCATGCAGGTTTTGCCATTCACTATCTGCATGACCTTTGGCAAGTCACCTAAACTCTTTAAAACTCAGCCCCCTTATCTGTACAGTGAGCATAATTGTACATCCCTGGGGTATTACGAAGAATGTCATTTATAAACAGCACAATGCTACCTACCTGGGACTAGTTTTGATACATCAAGCATGCTCAACTTACTCTATGGATATTTTTCCACCAATTCATTTAGCCATACCACTAATGTGGTGGACAGACTTGAAGCATTTGTTGCCTTATCACTGACATCCAGAATTCATTGTGTACCAGTCTTTTCTTTCCTTCTTGACACTTATCATGCTGATGATGGACTTGATTTGGGTACTTAATCAAACTAGAACAATGCATCTGAGAACCCTTGAGCTCAATAGTTACACTAGCCACAGCCTCTCTAATAATAGAGATTACAAGTGTACACCAACACACTTGGCTTGACACTTAATCTCTTTAAGCTTCAGTTTCTTCACCTGTAAAATATGAAAATAATATTTGTAGTACCTATTTCCCTTGAAATGTTGAGGCAGAATGCTAATGGAAGTGACCAGAGCCATATTTAGCTATAACTGAACATGGAGAAAGTTCATTTGGTGGGATGGTAGTGGTATGGTGAAGGTTTATGGATTGGTATAGTTACCCAGAAAGTCCTGCCTCTGGTCCCATGCAGACATGGAAGAAGTGGGACCTAGGACAAGGGCATCACGGTAACTAGATCCTGGTGATGGATCAGAGATGGGGAGGTAGAGATTGCAGTTGACACAATGGAAAAGCATGTTACCTGTATATGCTGACACCCTGGTGCAAAGCCATATTTGCCTTGTACTAGTTACATCTCTGGATGTAACTATTGTTATATGAAAATGGAATAGGAAAAGCTTGTGATGAGCTCAGGGATGCATCTTAAATGAAGGAGGTATTATTGTCAAAAATGGTGGAAAACATGACATAAATATAAAATTTGGAAGATATTTCTCACTTTTTACTTAAATGTTCTGTTTAAGATTTTCTATTTAAAGCTAGTTGAGTTGGGTTTCTATGTATGTATATATGCAGAGAGATTTTTTTAATGGGCATGCTACAAATCACAGATTTCCATTTGCCTATTCAGGCACACTATGTTTTTATGTAAGGCTTTGTAGATGAGGCTAGAGCTCTTGCCATATTTGCAGACACACTGCAGTGGGTAAATCTGATCTCTGACAGGATCTCTCTAGAGACTTCAAGACATTTTAATATGAAATGAAGAGTGAGATAATTTCCATGGTGAACCCAATTTGCCTTTGTGTCCCTACCAAAGCGTGTAAAAATATTCATTCATGGTAGATTAATGGTCTTATTTGTTTTATTGTGCAGGAAAAATGAGATAAATAATAGGCAATATCTCAGGCAGCTGATACACAATTCAATTAGTTCCAGCATGAATGTTTCCGTGATCTCTTAGTGAATTCAGCATGTGGACCCAAGCTATCTACTGCCCAACAAAAGAATGGATTTCTTTTTTAGTTTTAATTTGAGGACTCAAAATGTCATAGCATTATTCCTATTCCTTTTTTTAAGAGAGAGAGAATTTGATGTAATAACAAGTTCTTCTGCCAACTGCAATGCACATTAGCATCACTGCTGCTGGTGTGAGGTATGGCTCAAGTGACAGAAATTCATGTTCCTGAGCTTGCCAGTCTCTGACATGGATAAGATTCTCATAATGATTGTCAGATTTTCCCTGTAGGCTAAGACTTATGCAGTGCCACCAAGCTGCCATGGCATTGGCTTTCCTCATGTTCCAAGTGGCAAAAACATCAGTGGTAAGATACAGGTGGTTGGGGCGAGGGGGGAGGGATGAGAAGCAGAAATATTTCAATGGAGATGTCTATCAGCTATGACTTCCTTTTCTTAGAAGGCCAAGTGGTTTTAAGGCTTAAAATAGCAACTTCTTGGAACTGAATTCAGAACGCATATGACTAGAGAATCCAGAGGTTGGAAGATACTTTGGAGATTACCTAATTTCATCCCCTACCTTCACCCCTCAGCTTTCATTTGTACAGATTAAGAAACAATCCTACATAGGTAAAGTGACTGTCTCAGGTCATACACAGAGTAATTTACTGAGTCAAGTTTTGAACCAAGACTTTCTAACTCCAAAAATTCTCCCTTAAAAAAGTATTCCTTTTCTTACATCATATATTCTATTCTATTTAGTTGCCAAGGTCTGTCAAATCTACTCTCCCAAACGCATCTCATATACCTCCCTTTCTTTGTACTCATGTTGCCCCTACCCTAGTTCAGGCTTTTATTACCTCTTGATTAGATGATTTCAATAGCTTCCCAATGGGTGTCTTAGCCTCAAGGCTCCCCTTTCTCCAATCCATCCTACTGACATCTGCAAAAGTGATATTCCTAAAGTACAGGTCTGATGATGTCACTCACCTTCAGTGAGGTACTATTGCCTTTCAGATAAAACGTAAATTCTGTTGGCATTTAGGGTACTTCGTAACCTGGCTCCAATCTAGCTTTCCAGGCTTGTGGGATATTTCATATACTCTACAATCTGGCCAAATATCATATAACATGCAATCTTCTATCGGTTGTCTTTTGAGTAGACTCTCTCCAGGGCTCAAATTAATTTTCTCCTCACCACTGCCTCTTAGAATTCCCAGTTTCCTTCAAAGTTCAATTCAAATGTCACTTTTTCCTTGAGGCCTTTCCTGACTAAACCCTTCTCCACCTTCCCACTCCTCCCACGATTTGCTACTACTTCCTTCTGGAACTAAGCTTCTGTTTCATATATACAACTAGATATATACATATATATATATATATATGTATGTATATATGTAAAATGTGCGTATGTATATGTGTGCATTATGTATATATTTATATACATATGTGTGTGTTTATGTATATGTGCATATATATATGTATATTTTATATATATATATATATTCATATGCGAACATTTTTTCCATCACTGGGGAGGGCTGGTGTGTGTGGGGGTGGAGGCGAGGGAGGAATACCCAATGAATTAGTTTCTCGCTTGTGTTCAGAACACTATATCTCAGCTGCTTGGTTGATCCACTGCTAGGTTGAGTCAAACAACTCATTCCTAGGAGTTGATACTTTCCCAGGTAGCTCTTCTTCAAAAACCTTTCCGAGTCTCCCTAAATCTTAGTGCCTCCTTTTGAGATTACCTCCAATTCATCTCATATAGGTGTCTGTGTGTATGTAAGTATGTATATATATATATATATGTGTATGTATATATACACATTCATATGTATACATATGTGTGTGTTTATGTGGAGAGAGAGAGGGAGAAGGAGAGAGAGAGGAGAGAGAGAAAGAGAGTGAGAGAGAGAGGAGGGATAGAAAGAGAGAGAGTGAGAGAGAGAGAGAGGGAGAAGGAGAGAGAGGAAAGAGAGAGAGGGGGTGGAGATAGAGGGGGGAGAGAGAAAGAGAGGGTGCGGGAGATGGGGGGGGAGAGAGAAAGAGAGGGTGGGGAAGATAGAGGAGAGAGAGAGAGAGAGAGAGAGAGAGAGAGAGATATCATTAGTACACAGTTGACATGTTGTCTCCTCCATTAGATTGTAAGCTCCTTGAGAACAGGGATTTGTTTAACTTCCTTTTTATTTTCAAAGCTCAGCGTGGTATACCTGACAAACAGCAAAAGCTTAAAAATGTTAGCTGATTTATCACAAAGTCCTACATCAAATAAAAGAAGACGCAAACAGGAAATATCGTCATCTAAGACACAGGTCTGTCTAGAAGTCCAAGCAGCTCACAACGTCAAGAGGAGATTGAGTATGGAGAAGTCACTTTTCTCCCCCTTCTCCCCTAGTCTGCCAGACCTATAATAGTTGTCATTACATCTGGGGCCCAGCAAGGAGAGATTTCTTTTTTTTAATGGATACTTAGTTTCATTTCAACAGCCTATTGCAAGGCCTACCACCTTCATGCCTAAACTGATAGGAAATAGTCACAGAACACCTCTGAAGTGACAGACAGAGCTCTCTCTTCCTTGCACGCCAGGCATCCATGTGAGCTGCCAGGCAGAGGAAAATGTGCATACTTGAGGGACTGGGCCCCTATTGGCCAGTGGCCCATTACACTTACATGTTGTTTTCCTCAATAGAATGGAAGTTCCTTGACGGCAGGGATTACTTCATTTTTGCACTTCTATACCTATACTATCACATAGTAAGCACTTCATAAATGCCTGTTGTTTGATGGATAGGTAGTTCACTAGATATGTCTTTGAATATATCCAAATAGTAATTTTAACTTTTTAAAAACCCTTTCACATCTATTATCTCTTATACTTCATAAGGTATACAGCTTAAAATTTATTATCTGTATGAAAACTAAAATAGAGAAATTAAGTGATTTCCACAAATTCATATTGTAAGTCAGTAACAGAGTCTAAATTTTGGCTCCTACTCCCCTGGTGCTTAAGTAGAAAGACCTGTAGTTTGAAATCACTATTTTAACTTCTTAAAGGCAACATATTCTGAACAACAGTTCCCCAGCATTGTTCAATGACAGACCAGCTCTCCAGCTATCTTAAAGGGTTGTCATTAAATCCTCTTCTCTAAGGATCAAAACAAAATTGATCTTCATTCTTTTTGATTTAAAAAAATGCAGCTCTTTTAGGTTACACATGGAGGGATTACTTTGAAATAAAATATTATTAAAATATCACAACCCCAAAGAGATTGTGAGATCTCTTTGGAAGTAACAATATCTAAGACTCATACTAAACTGAAGCCCTTTCTAAAGATACACAGGATAGTTTCCAGAAATTGTCTCACTACTTCAAAGAACAAAAACAAAATGAAACAAAAAACACACAAATAAAATCACATGCATGAAAAACCCTAGAGGAGGAAGGAGGTGACTAGAATCAGTCTATATTTTCCATTTTACAGACAAGAAAATGGAGACATAGGGCAGCTAACCTTCACATTCACAGGCAATTACCAGCAGCATCAGGAACTGGGAAAGTGCCCAGATTTTCCAACTTCTGGATCAGGGCTTCATGGATTAAACAGACCCCACTGTCCTTCTGTTATGAGTTGTCTGTGAACTATAAATATTCATGAGATGGCATTTTCTATCCAAGTTGAAACTCAATATATTCCCAGCAAAATTTCTCCCTTTGATTCGGCTGAACCCCAAGAAAAGCTATACATGTTTTAAGGGTTTCTGAGTTTAAATAACTTTTGAAATGATGGAGACAAATGTGGGAGGGGCAGCTTTGAATTCCTGTTTACATAACTTAAGGCACCTGTCATGGTGAAGGCATAAATATTATTAACGCTAGACAAGGATTCAACCTTGTACACCCCTGCTAAGCCATTTAATACGTAGGGATTTAATGATCAACAAGACCAAGTTCTGCTAATTAGTCCTGTGCCCACTGAATATGGCTGCTTTATTATCTCCAAGCCTTTAACTTCCAATTATTTACAGAACATTTAGTCTAGGGCAGAAAGACCATTAAGAAGACTCATGACCTTCAAGCCCCCTGACAAGGAGTCTTCCCAGCAGGGGGAGCCTGAAACAGGCCTTCACAAAGTAAATTGCCCTGTTATTTCTTCCAATATCACTGTATAACATAGAACTTAATTATTTCCCAGCAATATGACCAGGGAAATAGCGGTCATGAATTGCTGGTTCCCTATTTTTGTTTCTCATAATGACAAAGTTCCTCATTATTATCTTTTTTCCCCATTTGCTGACTGGTGCTTTTTTTTAATGCTATAACAAAAAAGTAGTAATCAAAGATATAAGAGCTGATGTTTAACAAGAAAATTGTGGCTAGGTGGATAGAAAGCTGACTTTGGAGTCAGGAAGATCTGAGTTCAAAGTGCCGCCTCTGACACATTCTAGCTGTATGACCATCCCTGAAGCAGGCCAGCCAATCTCTCAGTGCCCCTAATCTCTCTGAGACCTTAAATGCCAAAGGAGCTGCTGATCTGCATGAGTGGTAGGAGTTTCTGCATTTGGGAATTAGCCACACTAACGAAATGATAAGTTTGCACCAAAACAAACACACAAACAAAGAAACAAAATTGTTATGCAGCCATTTTTCTGCAACAATTTGGGAAGTTTCGGCAAGGTTTTATATGTGTGTGCCTGTGTATGCCCAGCAGTTAATTCTAGGGTAAAATCCTGTGTGTGTGTGTGTGTATGTGTGTGTGTGACAGGTTATATCTTTAAAGGCTAACCATCAGGTATCATGAAGACCTTTAACATGTTTATGTTCTCTCATCCTAAATTCTCCTTCATCCTTATTAACTACCCTTCTAATCAAAATCCTGTACTAGGAAAAAAAAATCCAGATCAAGGTGCTGTAGGATACAGCTTCACTTCATAGTAGGTTACAGGGACTTGGGGGCATTGAACATAGTAGTGTTTTGGCAACCACAAGTTCTACAGCAGCAAAATAGGCAGCCAGACATCTTTGGGTTAGGGGAAGGGGGAAAGGCATTTGCTTCATCACACCACCCACCACCAATACACTAGCAGAAATCTCCTTGAAAATACATGCACACACACACACACACACACACACACACACACACACACACGCTCGTACACGCTTGTGTGTTTACATTAGAGTGCCAAGGGGGGCGGGAAGAAACAGGAATTGAAATGTTTCTTTTTAGAGCTAGGAAATTAATGTTATTATTTTTTTAATCAACAACAATATAGTGCACTCGTAACATAAAAAGAAAAAAAAATACAATCTTCTCCTAAAAAAGTTCAGCCGAGTCACTAAAAGCTCACATCTGTCTGTGCCAGAGAAACCCACTGGCTTTTTGATGATGAATAGCTGAACAATCATGCTCCTTAAAACACATTGATGGTTCCTGGGGTTTAGATCAGAAGAAGGCCTTTAAAAAACTAGGATGAACTGACTATACAAGCCATTTATTAGTTATCTCCTGCTGAACAAAGTAGTCCCTCTCCTCAGCTTGGTGCTTTCATTTCCTTCTGTACTTTCTATAGGGAGATAAAATGGACAGATGTACACTTTATCAGGGGAAAGAGAATTGGTTCTATTGAGGTCTACATAGCTCCCTTCTGCCTGCTTAGTGTAAAGAAAAAAAATCCTTGAAGAGGTAGCCTTAGCCCTAAGTGTGTGTGTGCGGTTGTGTATGTATGTATGTTTGTGCTTAACAGGTACGTGTGTGTGTGTTTGTGTGTGTGCATGTATATACTATGCCTAACGTTCAACAGTAAGTCCATATAGAACAATTATATCTAATGTTTAAGGAAGAAGTAAATACCAGAAACATCTATTTAAGGTATTGAATAACTACAAATCCAAAACTAAACATGTGATGGAATAATTCATTCATTCATTAATTCAGAAAATATATAATGAACACTATGCTAACAGCAAGGAACTATAAGGTACTATAAGGAACACAAGGATAAATTAGACATGCTCACTAACCTCAGAAGTTTACAACTTTAAACAGAGCTTGGTATAAGAGAAAAATGCTACCCTTGGGACTGAGGAATTTGCTTTGTTTGAATTGTGCCTCTAACATTTACTAGCCTTGAGATTATAGATAATCTCTTTAACTCTGAAGTATCTCACTTTCAGCATCTGTAAAATGGGGATAATGATACCTTCACTACCTTTCACACAAGGTTGTTCGAAGGATAGCAATTTTTGAACTTTTAATGCAAAGTTTTAGGCACCCAGGAGGGTCATCACTCACCAATCTGCACTCCTGAGGTCAAGATTGCAGTAATCAGTCAAAAATATGAATGAAATAGTTTGGCCTGCCAGAGCAGATTGCAAGATGGATGACAAGCTACCCCAGCCATAACATAAGAGTCTCCTCATCGGCTCATTTTCAGGGCAGCATTCATTAGATAAATAATATCCCAAGTAACATGGAATGGAACAAAAGACAAGCAAGATGGATTTTCGTAAAACACAGGTGGTTATGTAAAAAGAATAGTACACTTTTTGGAATACACACACACACACACACTTACCTATAGGAATGAGATAAGAGATTTATTGTCTACATAGAGCTAGTCTCACTTATATAACTCTGCTTGATGGACCAGACAGGGAAGAGAACTTTCCCAGCAATCTGGAATTCTCTACCTTCAGTAGCTAAGTTTTTCTAGTTCCCATTAGAGGAGATTGCTGCAGCAGCTGTGTCCTTCAACTCACTTACAACAAAATAATTGAAGACAGTGGCACCTCGGGTTCATCGGGGGGTGGGGTGAGCAGACAGGGAGAACAGTTCCCTGCCTGTTTTTCCCATATGTTATTATTATCAGCCGTGACTAGAAAGATGGTAATTATGGTCAGCAAAGAGGGGAAATCCTGTACGGCTCTACAGGTAGATAGAATAGGCAGTTCCTTATGCAATATGATTGAAGAGACTTCAAAAGATTTGCATATTCAAAAACTCCCCCTGCACCTGACCGGCTATGGGATTTGAAATTTCACCATTAGAAATTCATTCTTTTGGGTTGAAACTTTGCCTTCCTCCTTTGAATCACATATAAGCCCAAAGAGCAATAAATAACAAACTAAATGTTATTAGTCATTAACAATTTTAAACACTTAGTTGAAATGTTGAGTGACTGGGACTAGAATACTGAAATAATATGAGGGGAAATTGCTTGTGGTTTTGATTTCAGAGAAAGCTTAAAGAGCAGTGTTTAGAGGCAGCTAGGTGGTACAGAGGATAGAGCACCAGACCAGGTCAGAAAGAGCTGAGTTCAAAGCCTTTCTCAAACACGACCTGTGTGACCCTGGGCAAGTCACTTAACCTCTATCTGCCTATTTTATTATTTCTAAAAAGGAAGAAAATAATAACACCTACCTCATAAGGTTTTCCTGATATCAAATATGATATTTGTAAAATGCTTTGTAAATCTTAAAGTGTTGAATAAATGCTAACTATTATTTGGGACTCTGGCAAGCCAAGCACTAAGAACTGGACATGAGGGCAATGATTCCTTTAAACCTTTGAGGGATTATGGAAGGTATCACCAGGAGACAGCGAGATACTAAAAGAAAAGCTAAGAACTCATATTTCTATAGAACTTCAAAGTTTACAAAAGACTTTCCCCCCAATAACCCTATGAAGTAGTAAGCATTGAAAATATTATTATCCCCACTCTACAGGTAAAGAAATTGAAACTCAGAGATAGGAGGTAGGATCTCACTGCTAGTAATCATCAGGAAAAAAGATTTAAACCCGACTAATCCCTAAAGCTAAAGCCAGTGCCCTTTGGGTGCTTCCTCAAAGCTTTGGCCTAGAAATATTGACTGTTCCAATCACAACACAGGGAAGGAAGGGTGAGATGATTTGTTTGCCTGGGAGCTCTGATCTGATTCAGAGAGGACTGTTGCTCTCAAAACATAATCCTGAGTCTATGGAGGTAAAAAAAAGAGCTGTGTGAAATTTGAAAAATTCAACTAATTGTCATTTAGATACTGCTATGGATTGTCTATCTCCTAGGCCAGGGGTGGCCTTGAGGCCACATTTGGCCCTCTAGGTCCTCAAGTGTGGCCCTTTTACAGAATCTAAACTTCACAGAAAAAAACCCCCTTAATAAAAAGGATGTGTCCTTGAGGCTGTGGGTTCCCCACCCCTGTCCCTAAGCTTTAGTACTTTTTCCACTGGTTCAGATTACTGCCTTGTGAAGTCATCATGCTCACCCAAAACATCTCCAGAAGGGCTCCACCCGGGACCCTGGAGGATTTCTGGTTTCCAAGTTTGGGGTATTCTACAGCTATCTTTGGAGTACCGCCAGATGATTGATCCACTTCATTTCTCAGATATTTAGAGACATGTGACCCTAGAAAAGTCGCTTAGTTCTTGGTGCCTCAGATTCCTCAGATATAAATAATGGAGCTGGATTCAATAGCCTCTTAGACTCCTTCCATTTCTAAATCCATTTTCTTGAAAATCAAGGTGCAATAAGCAAAGTAGCATTGTTATGTGGAGACTATTTCTTAATGGACTGGTGATGTCCAAGCCTCAAGTCCAGAGTTATGAATTACCCTATGCAAATGGCTTTTTCTCCCCCTAGTGTTTTTTTTATCACGTCCCTGTAAATGTGTGCACCCACTCTTCACCATAACTACTAAGTGCCTTGGTGGGAGAGCTTGATCCAGGTTTACACGTGGGTTGTGATATGTTTTATTATTTATGTGTGTTTTACTATATAATTTTATGTCATTATCTATTCTTTTTATTATTAAGTAAATGGTTATATTTAAGATTTAAAAGGGTCAGAATTGTGAGTAGCTGGTCATAACACATAAGGGTGTGTTACATTGTGGGGGGCTGGTTGTGTGAACGAGAAACACATAGGAGAGAGCCCAAAGGGCTAGAGGGTAGAGGGAGAGTGTATTTCTTCTTGATTGCATCACCTAACAGTGCCTTGGACGCTGTTAACATCCAGTTAATACTTACTGAAATAAAGGATGAATATCCAACACCTTCAAACATAGATTTTGTAACAATTCCAAATCTCTCTCATTAGTGTTTTTCCCACTTTTCATCATCCTTTTTGCTATAAAATTATCTATAGATAGTCATTATCTTAATAATTTCAGATGTTGGCATAAGGTGTTGGAAGTGAAACACATAATAAAATCCTTGAAAGTTATATTAGAAAGTACTTTTGGTAAAAATGACTTGGGGAAACAGCATGGTAGAGGAGCAATGGACTTGTGACCAATGGATTTACTTTAGTATTTACTAGTTGTGTGTTACCAGGGGAAGTCATTTTACTTCTCTGAGCTTACCAGCTGTAAAATGGAGATGGTAAAAATAATCCTCACATGCCTTTGATCACAGGTTTGTTCCCCAAGATATTAGTTCTGGGGTGTATGGGGTATTCAGGGAGGACTCAAAGTGACTGAAGCAGGTGCTGTGAAATGCTTAGAGTTTGGTCATATATCAGAGATACCAAGGTCATCCACTGCATCCTGGGCCATTGCAAGATGTCTTGACTTTTGTCTCCCTACTGGACTTCAATGACCCTGAGAGAGAGAGAGCGAGGCTGAAGACTTTGTGCTACTCTGCCTCACTTAAATCCAATTCTTGAGCAAATCAAGACATTACCTGTGATGTCATTAGTCCTCTTCAAAAACACAGGACGAATAATAAATTCTTCTTGTAGCATTGACCTTCAACCTTGATGTATATAAGTGTTGGAGATCCATTCATGATATCTATTACATCATATGGGAAATTTAGACCTTAGAGAAAAGCTACTAGTGATGGCTCACATCTATAAAGTACATTATGGTTAACGAAATGTTTTATTTATGATGGCATTGTTATTACCTTTTTATAGCTTAAAAAAACAGTCTCAGAGAGATTAAATGTCTAAAATCATCAGCCGACTAAGTTTTAGAACTGGTATGCAAGCAAATGTGTTCCGGCTCTAAGATTCAGGTCTTTCTATTACAGTACTCACTTACCTCTCCATATCCATTTGTGAATATTTCATCACAATGATAAACTCCTCAACCAATATAGCTTCCTACATTGAATTGAGGTGCTATATACATATTCTAGGTGATTCGTTCTTCTTTATAACCATTTGACCTCACTTTACCTGTATATAAATGAATCATAAAAATCTTACGCACCCACCCATATTTAATGTTTAATGTTGACTGACCTCTAGGTGACTTTCTGGTAACATTCTTACAGCAATTTTTTAAAGATATAAAAGCATTTTCCCCATAATGGTTTAATATGGGGAAACACATATGAGATATCTATATATCCATATCTATCTATCTATTCTCAGAACAAACATATATGTACACACACAAATTTCAATGTCTGTATATTCAGAATACTACACAAATAATTAAGAACACCCATTGCCATACAAATTATATATCCTCCCAGTTCTGACATTTGAATCTCTAAAGATAAAATGTAGATATCTAGCAGAGCTACATCCCACCCAGACTAGCTCTGAGGAAGAGCAAACATGTTTTTATATGATTCCTGTAAACGTTGTTTTGGGGTTTCAGTGTGTTAGGAAAAATGTTACATAACTCATGCCACCCCACAACATTGTCAACACGTATAAAACATTGTTGTTCAGTCATTTCAGATTATTCATGACCCCAGTGGGGGTTTTCTTGGCAAAGATACTGGAGTGGCTTGCCAATTCATTTTCCAGCTCATTTGATAGATGAGGAAACTGAGGCCAACAGGGTTAAGTGACTTGCCCAGGGTCACACAGCTAATAAATGTCTAAGGCCAGATTTGAACTCAAGAAGATGAGTCTTCCTGACTCCAGGCCTGGATCTTTATCCACTTCATCACCTAGCTGCCCCATATAATACCATTGTGATAATAATTGTTAAACCAAATATTATATATATATATATATGTGTGTGTGTGTGTGTGTGTGTGTGTGTGTGTGTGTGTGTGTTTGAAAATGACTATAACTTTCTTTGCTCAATCTCACACAAATGAAAAATTGTATATTATTCAATCCATACCTCTACATTGATGGATCTGTGATCTCATTTCTTCTACTGGATGTGCCCTTCACACTTTCCTTTTCTCTAGGATGCGTCTATATCTTTCCATAACTCCTCCATAGAGGACCTACATAACTGCTGGAGGCCTTCTTCTGATTCTTTTAATATTTAAGTACCAGCATTCAAGCTATCCGTCTGATCAAAAGATTGTAAGATCATGAAGTTAGAGCTGGAAGGGAATTTAGAGGTTGTCTCTTCCAGTGCCTCTCATTTTACAGATGAGAAAACTGAGTCACTTGATCAACATTCCCCCGTGTAGTTAAGTGGCAGAGCCAGGATTTGAAGCTGATTCCCTTGACTGCATATCCAGTATTCTTTCTGTTATACCAAGGCCTCCCTTATCTGATGTCTCTCTTTAATCTGTGGGTCCAGGCCTCTTGCATTCCTTTATGGTGTCACTTAAGGACCTCAGGTTTTGTCAAGGCTACGTCTATGTGGATAAAAGGAAAGGAAGGGGCAGAGGAAACTGTCATGTACAGGTTATGCTGGCTGACTTCTGAGTTCTCTTTCCAATACCGGAATTCCATGATTTGGAGTTGTGTCCTTATTCAAGGTTTTTGCTAAGGCTAGATTTAGGCAGAGATATGCTTACGATTGTTTAACAACTAGCTCTCAGGGGGGAAAATGTGCCCACAACAAACATTTAAATTTAATCTGGATTATTAAAATTTTATCCATCACTTTCTTAAATGTGGGCAATAAATCAAACCTTTATTTATAGCTTTGCTAATTTCTGAAGTGTAAATGCTAATAATGAAAATTTAACAATGGGCACTTGCTAGGTTCAAGCTGGCTCCAGTACACCCCTGCATAAAGCCAATATTTATGTAGGAATTTAAAATTGACAAAGCATTGTAAATTAATTACCTAATTTGATCAACAGCCCTGTGAAGTTAGAGGTAGCTAGGTAGGGCAGTGGATAGAACAGTGGAGTCAGGAAGACCTAAGTTCAAATCTGACCTCAGACACTTACTGGATCCAGTGTGACCCTGCACAAGTTACTTAACCCTGTTTGCCTCAATTCCTCATCTGTAAAATGAGTTGGAGAAGGAAATGGCAAACCACTCAAGCATCTTTGCCAAGTAAACCCTAAATGGAGTCACGGAGTCAGACATAATTGAAATGACTGAACAAATATCTGTGAAGTCGTTATTGTAATCCCTTTGTTATAGAGGAAGAAATGGAGGATTAGAGAAGATAAACAACTTTTCCTTATTTGTCTCCCATGATAGGTTATACACCTAAGAAGTATTAGAGGCCAAATTAAAACCTGGGGCTCGCTTTAAAGTCTCCCTGGTTCCATTGTCACATATTACCCTCCTGGAACTTAGCTCATTCAGGGGAGGTAGAGCTAGATCCTGAGATGCTCACTACCCAAATGGCCACTCATGTAGATCAGCTAAAAGACAAATGAAAGTGGGATCTGAGTGGGAAGAATAACCTACGCTGATTTTTAAATTGTTGAAATGTGGTAGGCAGAAGAGGGGTTCTGCTTTGAGAAAAATAGATGAGTTTCAGTGCTTAAACTTTGTGGTTTCTGCTTCAGCAGTTCAGGTTTTTTTTTAACTCATATCATGGTCTCCTGATTCATAGCTGTCTTCCAGATGGTTGAAATAGTTGAATTAAGTGATTTGCAGGTGAATATTGCCCTTCCTTGAGTGGGGTGAGGCCCCTCTATTAAAACAATGCAAATGTGAATCCCAAAGTTTGGCAAAGCTCTTTTCCATCTATCCTCCTGAGCTAGGCCTTTAGCTAAACTTGCAATGTGGAGGAGGGGAAACCAGCCCAAGGATTTGCTTTTATTAATTGTTAACTAAAGGGTTGATGTTTTTTCAAGTTGGTAAATATGAACTCTTTTTAAAAGGAGTGTCTTTATTATTAAACACTATGACTCTTACAATTTTGTACACTCTGACTTTAAAGACAGTTAAGAAAGAGGAATGAAAATACAAAGGAGGTATTAATAGTTTTTAGTAATAGTGCAGTATGGTGGATAGAGAGTGTGGGGAAGTACATGAAAATGAGTATTGTGAGATTTGGGCAAACACCTTCTCAGATAAAGTAACCTTAGTCCAAGGAAATAGAATGATTGGGTTGTGTAAATAGAAACCCTGGAGCTGACTTTTTTTCATATTTTATTATTTAATATTTTTACTTTTCAACATTGATTTCCACAAGATTTTGAGTTCCAAATTTTGTCCCCATTTCTACCCTCCCCCCTACTCCAAGATGGCATATATTCTGATTGTCCCATTCCCCAGTTAGCCCTCCCTTCTGTTACCCCACTCCCCCCCATCCCCTTGCCCCTTACTTTCTTGTAGGGCAAGATAGATTTCTATGTCCCATTGCCTGTATATCTTATTTTCCTGTTGCATGCAAAAACAACTTTTTTTGAGCATCTGCTTTTAAAACTTTGAGTTCCAAAATCTCTCTCCTCTTGCCTTCCCACCCACCCTCCCTAAGAAGGCAAGCAATTCAACATAGGCCACACATGTATCATTATGCAACACACTTCCACAATAATCATCTTGTGAAAGACTAATCATATTTCCCTCCATCCAATCTTGTCCCCTTTTATTCAATTTTCTCCTTTGACCTTGTCCCTTTTCAAAAGTGTTTGCTTTTGATTACCTCCTCCCCTGATCTGCCCTGCCTTCTGTCATCCCACTTTTTTGGCCCTGTCCCCCTGCTTTCCTGTGGGGTAAGACATCCAATTGAGTGTGTAAGTTATGCCTTCCTCAAGCCAAATTCAATACGAGCAAGATTCACTTATTCCCCCTCACCTGCCCCCTCTTCCCTTCCAACGGAACTGCGTTTTCTTGCCAAATGAGAAAGGTCTCAGGAATTACACACATCATCTTTCCATTTAGGAATGTAAACAAAACAGTTCAGCTTTAGCAAGTCACTTATGATTTCTCTTTCTTGTTTACCTTTTCATGCTTCTCTTGATTCTTCTGTTTGAAAGTCAAATTTTCTATTCAGCTCTGGTCTTTTCACTGAGAAAGCTTGAAAGTCCTCTATCTTATTGAAATTCCATATTTTGCCTTGGAGCATGATACTCAGTTTTGCTGGGTAGGTGATTCTAGGTTTTAATCCTAGTTCCTTTGACCTCCAGAATATCATATTCCAAGTCCTTTGATCCCTTCATGTAGAAGCTGCTAGATCTTGTATTATCCTGATTGTGTTTCCACAATACTCCAATTGTTTCTTTCTGCCTGCTTGCGGTATTTTCTCCTTGACCTGGGAACTCTAGAATTTGGCAACAATATTCCTAGGAGTTTTCTTTTGGGGATCTTTTTCAAGAGGCAATCGGTAGATTCTTTCAAATTCTATTTTACCCTCTGGTTCTAGAGTATTAGGGCATTTTTCCTTGATAATTTCTTGAAAGATGATATCTAGGCTCTTTTTTTTGATCATGGCTTTCAGGTAGTCCAATAATTTTTAAATGATCTTTCCTGGATCTATTCTTCAGGTCAGTGGTTTTTCCAATGAGATATTTCACAATGTCTTCCATTTTTTCATTCCTTTGGTTCTGTTTTATAATATCTTGATTTCTCATAAAGTCACTAGCTTCCACTTGCTCCAATCTAATTTTTAAGGTGGCATTTTCTTCAGTGGTCTTTTGGACTTCCTTTTCCATTTGGCTAATTCTGCCTTTCAAGGCATTCTTCTTCTCATTGGCTTTTTGGAGCTCTTTTGCCATTTGAGTTAGTCTATTTTTTAAGTTGCTATTTTCTTCAGTATTTTTCTGGGTCTCCTTTAGCAAGTCATTGACTTGTTTTTCATGATTTTCTTGCATCACTCTCATATCTCTTCCCAATTTTTTCTCTACTTCTCTAACTTGCTTTTCCAAATCCTTATTGAGCTCTTCCATGGCCTGAAACCAATTCTTATTTTTCTTGGAGGCTTTTGATGTAGGCTCTTTGACTTTGTTGACTTCTTCTGGCTGCATGTTTTGATCTTCTTTGTCACCAAAAAAAGATTCTAGAGTCTGAGTCTGCGTTCTTTTTCACTGCCTGGCCATGTTCCCAGCCAACTGCTTGAACTTTGAGCTTTTTGTCAGGGTATGACTGCTTGTAGAGCAGAGAGTGCTTTGTCCCAAGCTTTAGAGGCTGCGCTGCTGTTTTCAGAGCTACTTCTACTCCACTGTCACTGCAAGTTCTGCCACAGCAGTGATCCTCCTCCCCCAGGAACCACCAACCAGGATTGTGATCCAGATCCAAGCAGGGCAAAGCAAGCCCTGCACTCCTGCTCTGCTCTGCAGCTTGATTCCTCCCACAGTGTGAGCTAGGGACTCTGAAAGTAGCTGATGCTGGAGCTCTGGAAGCAGCCACAGGAGTTTCCTGCTGCTGTTTTCTCCACTGCCACACCACCTCCACCAACCCCAAGGCTGAGGCTGGACCACTTTCTAACCTGATCTAGCAGTTTTCCCACTAAGCTCCTCGGTGGTCTTTGGCATTTGTGGGTTGAGAAGTCTCGTGACTACCACAGCACAATGATTCATGGTCCTAAGTCCTGCTCTGCTCTACTCCCAGTCTGTTCTGTCTTAGTGCGGTCCATGCTGGGCTGCGCTCTGCTTCCAGCACCATGCAATAGACCCTTCTCAGCAATCATCCAGCCTTTCCTGGGCTGGAGACCTGCTTCCCTCTGCTATTTAATGGGTTCTGCAGCTCTAGAATTTGTTCAGAGCCATTTTTACAGGTATTTGGAGGGATTTGGGGGAAAGCTTAAGCAAGTCCCTGCTTTCCAGCCACCATCTTGGCTCTGTCCCACCAATTCATATTTTTCTTGAAGGCTTTTCATGTAGCCTCTTTGATTTTGTTGACTTCTTCTGGCTGTGTGTTTTGATCTTCTTTGTCACCAATAAAAGATTCAATAGTCTGTGTCCTTTTTCACTGCTTGTTCATGTTCCTTCCCAATTACTTAACCCTTGAGCTTTTTGTCAGGGTATGACTGCTTGTAGAGTAGAAAGTACTTTGTCTCAAGCTTTAGGGGCTGCACTGCTGTTTTCAGAGCTTTTTCTACTCCACTGTCACCAGAACCTCTGCCACACTAGGGCTTCTCCTCCCCCCAGAGCTGACTTTTATCCCCTCCAAAAAGTCTAGAAATCAGGAGAACCTTGATTTAAATCCCACTTCTGAAGTCTGCTGATTGTGTGAACCTAGGCAAATCACTGTGTCTCTCAGTGATTGAGACAATTATAAACTAAGAAGTCTTAAAGACTTTGAGGCAGCCAGGTTGCATAGTGGATAGAGCATCTGGAAGTATGGTGTTTAAATCTTGACTCAGACACTGACTAGCTGTGTGAAGTGGGAAAGTCACTTAGCTTTCTCTCCTTCCTTATTTCTGCTCCTGGCTTCTTCCTACAGGTCTCAGCTAAAATTCTACTTTCTATGAGAAGTCTTTCTACATCCCCCTTAATCCTAGTGCCTTCCTTTCCACTGTTGATTAATTCCAATTTATGCTGTTTAGATCTTTACTGTAACATAGCTGTTTTGCATATTATCTCCCTCATTAAACTGTGAACTCCTTCAGAGCAAAGATAAAACTCTCCTTCTTCCAAATGTCACTATCTGCCAAAGCCACCTCATCATTCTACTTATCACATACTCTTTCCCCTCACAGATTCAATCATTTGCCATATCTTGCCATTTCTAACTTAATGTATCTCACATCCAACCCTTTGTCTCTACTCACACAACTGCAATTTTAGTTCAAATCTCATCCCAACCTGCCTAGATTATTGTGAATATCTCCTAATTGGACCTCTTTCTCTAAGTCTCTCACCACTCCAATCCTTTATACATTATTTATATACTTGCTTCCAAAATAATTTTATTATGGGTCTTATCTACTAAAACTACTCTAGAATAATCTCTAAAATAAAATATAAACCTCTTTGTTTAGTTTTTTAAATCCCTACACAACCTAGTTCCAGAAAGATAACCATAGTTCTAGCCTCACTGGACATTTCTTACTCCTGAATTCTGAGAACCAGCGAAACTGGTCTTCCCTCTGACTCTCACTCATGAAGCTCCATAGTCCTCTGGGCTTTATACTAGCTGTCTTCCATGCCTGGAATGTATTCCCTTCTTCCCTCCAACTCATAATATCTCTTTTCTCTTCTAAGATACAACTCAGATAGCATTGGCTGGGTGCAAGCCCAAGCCGAGACCTTTGCCCCTTACCCCAAAAGAATTTGGGTCCCATTTGTCTATGGGCCCTGGAAAACTCCGCCTTGAATCTTCCCACTTGATCTGGCATTTGCCTGAGGCTGCAATCCCCTCAACTGGTTTTTCATTATGGCTAAACCCAATTCTCTGTTACCCTTAACTTAGTCTAGCCCTCCATTGTCTGTTGTCTCCGAATTGCCTTCTGCTACTTCCTACCTTTGATCCTATCAAAACCCCATTCTCTTATTTCTGGGCCTCCTCTAGTCACCCCAGCCTATTGGCCACTCCTATCAAGATCCTCCCTAGACCACTCTTCCAATCACCCCTGACTACCTGGCCAACCCTAGATCCCTCCCACAGTCTTTCTATATATAAGATCCATCTTCTTTCCATGAAAGTGCTGAGATTCAATCTGGCCCCCTTGCACTAGTGATACAAATGCTCAGATTCCTTAAGAGTCTGGCCAATCCTGACATTCCTTAAGAGTCTAGCCAATCCTGACATTCCTTAAGAGTCTGGCCAATACGGCAGATTTTTAATAAACTTTGTTTTTCTTTGGCTAAAAGAAGGCTTGGGTCAAATTCATTTGGGCAGAATCTGCGTATCATTATTTTGGGGTCCCAATGATGGGGTTTAAACTGTGGGATCCCCTTTGAATATTCCCACTAGATGAGACATTTGCCTGAGGCCATAAGCCTTTCATTATTGCTAGGCCCAAATCTCTAGGCCATGTTACTCTTAACCTAGCCTAGCCCTCCATTGTGGCTAGCTTCCACTCTTGGTCCTGTCAAAGTGTCTATGCCCAAATCTGTTATACTTAAACTAGCCTAGCCCTACACTGTCTGTTATCTCTAGGTAGCCTTCAGGTACTTCCCACCCTTAATCCCATTCCTGGAGCCTGACCTCTAGTTACCCCAGTCCCATCAAGCTCTTCCCTAGACTTCTCCTCAAGACGCTCCCTAAACCCCTCCTCCAATCACCCCAGCAACAACCTAGATCTCTCCCACAATCTTTGTGTATCTAAGTTTCATCTTGCCTCCGTGAAGGTGCTCAGATTCCGTCTACCTCCGACGGAATTTGGCCCACTTGTGAAAATGAGAGTCACAAATGGTGAGATTTCTTAATACAATGCAATATAATGAGTCTGTAATAAACTTTGTCTTTCTTCAGCTGTGAGAAGACTTGAGTTGAATTCATTCGAGCAGGACCTGGCATGTTGGTATTTTGGTGTCTTGAGCACCCCTAAAACCATATAGTTCTTTAACCTCATCACCAGCACCCCTAAACCTCAACAGCATCTTCTGTTTTTCTTGATAACTAACAGCTAATGCCCTCCATTCTACAAATAGTACTTTATTTTTAACTATTGTGTACATAAATATATGTGTTAATTATATATAATATATGTATTAGCTTTGTGTTAATAGTATGGATTTTTATATATACTTGTTTTCTCTCCTATTAGAATGAGAAGTTCTTTCAAGTAGGCATATTTCCTTCATTGTATTTGTATCCCCAGCAATCTGGCACAGTACCTGGAACATAGTAGATGCTCAATAAATGTTTCTTGATGGATTATTTATTGATTCAGAGTTGCTGCTTACCCAACTTTTGGAAGAGACCTTATGGGTCCTCTTGGCCAACTTCTTTATTTTACAGAAAGGGGAACTGAGAAGCAAAAATTTATGCACCTTTCCTGATGATGGGTACAGGCCCTGGGAAACCCCCTCCACTCCCAACTTTCCTTGAGCTTTCCCAAGGAGCCAAGTCTCTGGTTTTCCCCTGAAGCATCCACCTATCCCAGTAATCCTTTGAATTGGCCTTCCTTTGTGGCCTATTCCCAAACCTCTAATTCTCTCTTACCTCTAACCTAGACTAGCCCTTCATTGTCTTGATGGCCCCAGGCCACTTCCCACCCTTATTTCCACCTATGCTCCTTCCAGGCCCAGGTCTCTGGTGTTTGCCTGGGGCACCCTGCCCTTCCTAGTCCTCCTTTGTTACCTCCCAGTCACCCCAGACTATTTGGCCACTCCTAGATCCTTCCCAAAGTCTTCCTGTGTATAAGGTCCATTTTGGCCCCCATTAAAATTCTCAGATTCCTTAAGAGTCTGGCCAATAGTGCTGATTCTTGAAATCTTGCCCACCCAGACCAGTATTCTAATAGACCTTATCTCTGACTGAAAGAAGGCTTGAGTTAAATTCATTCAAGCCAAGACCCAGGCATCTTTTGTGGCACAGTCAAGTATCAGATTCAGGTCCCAGCTCCCATATCATTGTGAGAAATGGTGGAAGCAGTTTTGTTTCCACAAGGTTGAAAGTATCCTCCTCCTACCCCCCCCAGCTTTAGTAGAATGTAAGTCAGGTGACTGATTAGAACCAGTTCTAATCACAGCTGTGATCTAGCAGAGACCAGGCTTCTGGTCCAGTGAAAGGTTAGAGCTTTCTACACATGCTTTAATGAGCCATTTGAGGAGGGCATGACATAGGCAGTCAGGAGGTTGCGTCTGGACAATGAAGAGCCTGGCAGGAGATTGAATTGGGAATCAATAAAAGGACTGGCATCTGTCTGAGTCCTTGTGATGGGGTTTAGGTTGTGGGAATCCCCTTGGACCCCAAAAGAATTTGGGTCCTATTTGTTTGAGGGGGGAATACTTGTATGGTACCTGGTACACTGTTCAGGGGATGTATCCATTTATTCAGAATGAATGAATGTAAAATATAATTAAAACATTCCTGGCTTCCCAACAAGTATTGTTTATTCCTAGACCATGTGAGTATATTTATAACACCATCCTGTCTGTTGTTTCTGTTGACTAAAAGGACAGCAAATGTTTTAAGTGTCTTTATTTTTTTTATTCTGTTTTATTTTCCACTCCCAAAGCTCTCCCTCTCACCTCCCCATTTTGTCTCCATTGAGAAAGCATGAAAAACAAAACATATTACAGGCATGTATAGTCAAGCAAAACAATTTCCTGTATTGGAAAGAAAGAGGGAGGGAGGGAGGGAGGAAGGAAGGAAGGAAGGAAGGAAGGAAGGAAGGTAGGAAGGAAGGAAGGATGGAAAGAAGGGAGAAAGGGAGAGAGGAAGGAAAGAAGAAAAGAAGGAAAGAAGGAAGGAAGGAAAGAAGGGGCTTAACCTACACTTTGAATCTATCACTTCTCTTTCTGGAGTTTGGTAGCATGTTTCAATTTTAGTCCTCTGGAATTTGAACATTGTATTCATCAGAATTCTTAAGTCTTTCAAAGTTGGCTGTCTTTATAATATTGTTGTTTCACAAAGTGTTTTCCTGGTTCTACTCACATCATATTACTTAATTCATAAATATCTTCTCAGGTTTTTCTGAAACCATCACCTTCATCATTTCTTATAACACAATAGTATTCTATTACATTCATATAACATAACTTGGTCAGCCACTCCCCAACCGATGGGTACCCCATTGGTTACTAATGCTTTGCCACCACAAAAGGCTGCTTAAATATTTTTATACATGTAGGTCATCATATATATATATATATATATATATATATATATATATATATATATATATATATATATATATGCGTGTGTGTGTGTGTGTATACATATGTATACACACACACACACATAAATATATATATGTGTATGGATCTTTCTTAGAACTAGTAGTGATATTTTGGGGTTAAGGTTTAATCACTTTGGGGGCATAGTTCTAAACTGCTTTCTAGAATGGCTGAATTAGTCCACAGTTCTACCAACATACGTTTTTCTCACAACCACTCTAGCATTTGTCATCTTCCTTTTTTGTTATCTGTCAATCTAATGGATGTGAAGTATCTCAGAGTTATTTTAATTTGTATTTATCTAATTACTAGTGATGTAGAACATTTTAAAAATATGGCTATGGATTTTTTTCTCTGAAAACTGTCAATTCTAACCCATGATCGTTTATCACTTGGGGAATGCCTCTTATAAATTTGAATCAGTTCCTTAACTATCTTAGAAATGAGGTGCTTGTCAAACAAATATGCAAAGATCCCTCCCCCCAATTTCCTCGTTCTCTTCTATTTTTAGCTACATTTGTTTTACTTTTGTATTTTAAAAAATATGTAATTAAAATTATACATTTTACTTCCTACAATCTTCTCTATTTCTCATTTGATCATAAACTCTTCACACATCTATAGATCTATCAGGTAATTTCTTCCATGCTCCACTAATTTGTTTATAATGTCATCCTTTATATTTAAGCCATACATGTGGATCTTATCTTGCTATATAATGTGAGATATTGGCCTATTTCTAGTTTCTGCTAAACTGTTTTCCAGTTTTCCTAATAGTTTTTGTTCAATAGTCAGTTCTTGCCAAAATAGCTAGGAATTTGGGGTTCATCACACACTAGGCTACTGTGTTCATTTGCTTCAGTATATTTTGCACCTAATCTATTCCACTGGTCAGCCTCTCTATTTCTACCCCATCACCAAATTGTTTTGCTCATTATTGCCTTCTGATATAGTTTAAGATCTGGTACTGCTAGGCCCCATTCCTTCTCACTTTTCTTTTCTTCATTAATTTCCTTGATATTCTTGGCATTTTGTTATTTTTCTAGTTCTGTAAAGTAATCTCTGAATAAGTCAATCAATTTAGGTAGCATTATCATTTTTATTATATTAGATTAGCCTATCAATAAACAATCAATATTTCTCCAGCTACTTAGATCTGTCCACACAAAAAGCATCTGTAATTTTGTTCATATAGTTATTGTGGTTCTTGACAGGTAGACTCCCAAATATTTTGTACTGTCTAAAGTTATTTTAAATTAAATTTCTGTCTCTTCTTACTTGATTTTTTGGGGCAACATACAAAATGCTGATCTATTTTGTGGTTTTACATGGATTTATTTTATACACTACAACTTTTATAAAGTTGTTAACTGTTTAAATTAGCTTTAGTTTACTCTCTAGGGTTGTCTGAGTAAACTATCATATAATCTGCAAAAATGTTTTCTGGATAGAGCATAAGACTTGGAGTCAGAAAGGTCTGATTTTAATCCTATCTCATAACTAGATGTGTGATCCTGGACAAGTCACTTAAACTCTCTCAGTCTTAGTTTCTTCCCCATACAAAACAAAGTTAACAATAGCACCTACATAGCAGGGTTATTGTGAGGATCAAATGAATTAATATCTATAAATCATTTAGTTTCCTCTTCATCTATGCTAAGTTCTTCACTTTTCTTATCTTACTGCCATCACTACCATATATATATATATATATATGTGTGTGTGTGTGTGTGTGTGTGTATGTATGTACATATATATATACATATATATATACACACACACATATATATATACACACACACACACATACACACATATATAGACAAGCCAAAAGATAGATATAGATGGATCAATAGATATATATATGTCTATATGCACCTATATCTATATATCTATTTATCTGTATACACTTATGTATATATCGAATGGAGTTAACAAATATCCTTACTTTACCCCTGACCTTAGCAAAAAGGTCTCTAGTTTATTTCTATTATAGATAAAGCTGGGTCTTGGTTTTAGTTAGGTACTACTTTTATTAAGGAAAGCTCCATTAATTCCTCTGTGTTCTAGTGTTTTTAATAGGAATGAGTGTTCTTTCTTGTCAAAAACTTTTTTCTGAATCTATTGATATAATCATGCGATATTTGTTTGGTTTTTGTTGTTGTTGTTTTCTTTCCAATATTAATGATCCAAATCCTCAACTTTGTTTCCCCATTGCCAATGTCACATATTTAAAATGTAACTGATCAAGGTTATTATCTATGGACTGAAAATTCAATGTAGTGAAATGATCCAGATGCAGTGTGAAAAGTGAATGAACTTAATGAAAAAAGTGGTGAACTTAAGACTCATTGAAACTGAATTAGAATTCCAGATCTCCCATTTACTACGTGGGTAAGCACAGGCAAGTCACTTGTTCTCAATGAGCCTCAATTACTTCACTTATACAATATATGGGTTGTATTAGATAACTTATAAGTTACTTTCCAGCTCTAGATTCATTATTTTGTGATTCTATAGATAAACAGGGAGTGAACCATGGAATTTTTCCTTGTAAAATAATTGGGCTTATGAGCCATACCTCCAAGTGTACAAGTGCTACTCAGTAGCAAAGCATCTTATGATTGTTTATCTTATGTACCACATAAGAGATGAAATCAGGCAATACTTAGCTACATGAGTTATATTTCTTTGGGAAACAATTTTATATACATTGCTAGAGGTCTTTCAAAAACTGAATTCTTCTCAGTCAGCACTGAGTGGTTCTTTAATAGGTAGTAAGGATGGTATAGGTACATTCAAAATCTCTCCTACTTCTAAAACAAAAAAGCTTTTACTTTGAAATCAAATTTATTTAAATGGAAGAAAAGGTCCAATCCAAACTCCTCCTCACTGTAATTTCCATACATTTAGATTCATGTTTTTTTCCTCTTTCACCATTTAATCATTTTCTAAGGCAAACTCATTTAGACACTAATGACCTTGGATTAGACTTATTAAATTTGATCTTTCTAAGCTTTTAAAGAAGGTTTTTGTTGAGAGTTACCCTGGCAAAAAGGGAAATGAGGGGAATTTTTTTTTCATATCTCTTTATGGGAACACATAACACTAATGATCATTTGCTATTTTAACATAACTTAGAATACTTTAATAAATTCCTCATAATTTCATTTTCACTATTGGCATAAAACTTCACAAGTGTTCATTTTTCATGTTAAGAAATCAACTTTATATTCTTATTCACATTGAAAATAGGAATCCTAGTTGTTTAAACTCTGAAAATGAAAAATCTCTCCTGAGTATTCTCCTGCTAAATCTTACTAGAAGCATTTAGTATCTTTAAATATTTATATTTTTATTTCTAAAAGTTTTCCTTTTCTATCACTACCATTGAATTTGAACATTTGTTTTCTAGCTACTATCTCACCTCAATATAACCAGTATAATAAATATAGCATCTCTGTCTTTGAGCCTCAGGATGGAAGAAAAATGCCTCTAAAATCATTCATGGCCTTTGATAAAAAGTCCCATATGGATTTGTACATGCTCTTAAAAGATCTGTATGATTTTTCTTTGAATTTCTCATTTCTAAAAGGATGAAATATAAAATGTGTTATAGAAAAATAAAACAATCAAAACTGGTAGTATAAAATTTAGGATCATGGAGGGAAAAGCCATTCGCCTGAACATTTGCTTTAAATATTTCTTTTTCTCTTTAAGAAGCAATTATTGATCATAACAGTTTCTCCTTCAAACTCCCATAAACTCACCTTTACTAAAGCAAGAGGATCATTCTCCTGTATCCACAAGCATTTTCATGTCAATCAAAGTGTTATTCTGGTTGTCAGTCACTGTGTGGTAAGTGTTTTCTCATAAGGAAAACACTGGAACTACTACTTAGCCCCAAAATTTGCCAGATTTTAACCAGCATAGTTTGGTAGAGAAATTGAAAACAAGTAGATGAGTGTGGAGCCAGAGATAATGTCTGTCAAGATGTGCAGGTTTCTAAAGAAATGGCTCTCATGCGAAATTGAAATTTATCCAGAAAATAACAAAACAACGACAAAAAACAACAGGTTTCAGAGCTGAATAATCACAAACTGAATGATTGTAGGTTACAACTTTGACAGTAACATCACAGAATCAGTAGCCTGAAGAGGAGTCACAATCAAGGGAAAAGCACAGGTGAATGGGGCAGATTGGTATTAAATCAACAAGTCAAGGTTAGGACCAGAAAGACAGATGACATAGAAACTGAGGTCAAAGTCTGGAATAACATTTGGGATTGTTTCCAGTAGGTTTTGTACCAAAAGGAGTTCCCTTCACAAATGTATATCAGATCTTTCCTTGGCAGCCTAGGACTGTGGGCTGGCACATCTCCATCTTTGGAGGCCAGCCTCATAAATTTAAAGGATCCAACAATTAGGTGTTGTTCTTCCTCAGCTTGGTTCTTTTTCCATTCCTAGTCCATTTGTGTCTCTGATGGCAATGATCATAATCTAGATGAATTTTGGACCTAATAACTGAAGGCTAATCTAAACTGAAAATGCCACTACCTAAGTCATAGCATAGGCTTGAAAATCAGTAAGCAAAATAGGCAATGAAGAGATGATTACCCTCTGGTAGCCAGCAAAGATAATGAAGCCTTTCAAGGAAACTACCTTCTACATATGTCTGAGAGAAAAAATCAGGCTTTTACTCAAGTAGACTATCACCTAATAATCATTTCGGTTTTTGCACCCAGCTAACTAAATGCTCTCCCTCAATAATTAATGTAGTGATAGAATGTTTTTATGTAGGCTTAAGGAAGAGAGCAATTAAGACATACAATCTGAGGGTTCTATGTGGAGGGCTAGAGTCCCTAGTGACATATCTTTTAAAGAAAACTTCAGTTTGGTAATTTTCTGTTCTAGGCTATAACAGCTGTTTGGGAACAATAGTGTTTCTCAAAAGAATCAGGTGAATAAATGATGAATAAAACAATAGGTCTTTTATTATGGTATGTTTTAAGACTCACCCAATGGAAGATATAGGACTCAAAAATCAGCAAGATTTCACCAAGTGTTCAGTATTTGTCAAGCTCCGGGCTAGGTAACTAGGGATATATAGTCAAAAGATACGAAACAAGAAACAATCCCCTTTTTGGAGCAGAAGTATGGCAGGCAAATGGGACAATGAGAGATGGCTTTATGGGGAAAGATAACATCAGGTCTCTGCTAAAAGAAGGGTTAGATACAACTAGATTTCAATCACTAGTGGTCTGGGATCTGAGCCACAGCAGCAAAAGGGATGGGAATCACTGAGGGTCCATGGAGAGGCTGAGTTTTGGTTTGATATACACAATTTCCACTGAACTCTCTGCCAATCTCCCCCACTGTGATGTGGGACCCCCAAGGTTCTTCATATCCTCCACATCAAGCATTCAGTGTACACAGAAGTTTGCAAAAAATGATCAGGATGAAGGGACATGTCTACAGCAGTTATATTTTAATGAGGCACAGAGAGGTCAATATGTGCTAGGTTTTTTGGACTACCACAGTTTCCCATTAACTGTAATCAACTCATTGCAACGTATATTACAACATATTACAACATACAACATAATACAACAACATATTGCAAACTACCTTATTCACCAACCATGTTTAGAATGCTCCTCTGCTTGTAGCAACAATCTTGCTAGCAGCTACTCTAACTGTGTAAAACCAACAACAACCAGCCCACAGAAGGCTACTAACACAGGTTCTTTGATCTGCTTTACTAAGGAAAGCAATGTTAAGGGGTTAACAATCTCAGTTTAATCACACATACAAATATCTTTCATTTAGTTCAGGAGGAAAAGCCAGCAAACTGAACTTCAGAGCAAATACAAATAAATTAGAAATTACAAACATCAACAGGTAAACCTTGTCTGATCAAATCACAATACATAGGTACCAGAGAAGAATCAATGGGTCTGGGTTACAAAGCCAGGGGGCAATTATGGCTTGCCCAGAGTCTCAACACTCCTTCCATGAGTATGCCCCAAAAGTTAAACACCAAGCTCCCTTCAATTATATCCTGTTTGGAGCCCTGAGGGCTCTGACCTCACCCAGCCTGGGTGTATGAAAGTTCCCTATCCCCAGTATTATATCATATACAAGTCAATGACTGCTGATTGTCTTAATGCTGAGAAATGGCTGAGAAATATTCCAAGACAAAGACAGCAAAAGGTTTCTCACCAATTCAAACAAAGGGAAGACTTGATACTCTTAGCATCCCAAAGGGGAAGAACTGGGAAAAGTCTGATTGCCATAGCATTGCTTCATTCTGCTCTCTTAAATTAGCCTCTAATGGCTTTCTTTTTACATATGATTCTGTTCTCCACAGGCTAAATAGGAGTCAAAAGTCTTTGCAAATGACTTTCCCTATATATTACTACCTTCCCTTCTCTACTAAAACTATCTGCTGTTGAAACTATGAAACCTGTAATTATTTTCCCCCAATCTGTTGTTTGTCCTTAGTTTTGAAAAGGTACAATGCCATCATGAATGATGTCTTGACTTGCACCTGAATCAGATTTAAGTGAGGCAGAATTGCATAATCATCTGCCTCATTCCCTCTTCTGGACTCATCAAAGTCAAGTGACAGGACAAAAGTCAAGATGATTGGTGATGACTTGGGATGCAGTGGATGACCTTGGTGTCTTCAATGTCTGACCAAGCTCTAAACACCCCAAAGCACCTACTTCCATCTTCATGGCCATTGGAACAATTTTTTTTTCATTCACCCAATCCACTGGCGGGGTGGAATCTTCACATCTTGGGGTGGACATCTCCCTAACTCATCAACTAGTTTGAGGTCTATCAGTTACCCTCAACCTTACGTAGTTTGTCTGGTGAGAAGGTTTTACCCAGGTATGACCACTGCTTCTTAGAACCATAGAGAGTTGGGTGAAAGGGAGGACGTTAAAGGTGGATAAGCAGCCCATAAGCAGCCCTAAGATAGGTCCTAGTCCTCCCTGAACATCCTATATATCTCTTTCCCAATCACTGAGCTCGCTATCAGTTTACCTTTCCAGAAGAGGAAAGAAAATCAGTTGATCAGTCAATAACCATTTATTAAGCACTTATTCTATGTCAGTCATATAGTGTGCTAAATGCTAAGGAGGCAGAGAAAGGCAAAAACCTGCCTCATCCTCAAGGAGCTCACATTCTAATGGGCTTGCAGGGTGGCCCATCTGAATTAATGAAAAATCTGAGTTGTAGTTGTTTCTGAGTCTGAAATACTCAGTACTGATGGGCAAGACCTGTCAGTTTATTTCTAAGCCACTCAAGATGCTTTGTTTGCAAGGCCTCCTATACTCTTCAATATGCCTATGACAATAAACCCTATGCTCTTGATCTATTCTCTCTCTTCTCTAACTGTATTCAGTTTCCTCCCAACCTACTGTCACTTTAGAAAATGACACTTAAGTGAATACCTTAGAACTTAACACTTAATTGTTCTTTAATTAATCTGTTTTAGTGTTCCCTCTCCCAAAGTGAACTGTAAGCTCTTTGAGAGCCAAGACCATTTATTTATTCAATAAATATTTAATTACCTTCTTTGTACATGGTAATGGATTAGACTATGTCCTACAACTTGCATTCCCCACAATTTTCATAGTGCTCAGCATTCATGCAATACGGACTCAGTACATTTTGTTTTGAGTGGTTGAGTGAAAGAACGGAGCCACTATAATACCTTTATTTGTATAACTGACCTTTAAAACAGACTTTTAAAAGATTTTTATTAATATTTTTATAAATTAGCCATTTTTACACACTCCTAGATTTCCCCCCATATTATCAAGTAAATGCTAGAGCCAACAATAGAGCCAGTTTGAATGGCTCTGCAAAGTCAGTTCAATTTTCAGCATGAGCATTTACATTTCAGAAATCAGCAAAAGCTACAAATTAGGGCTTGTTTAGTTGTTCTATTGATTGTCTAGACCTAAGAAACTGATGAAGAAAATGTTAATGCAGATTAAACTTAAAAGTATGTCTTACTTTTCAGAGAGTCAGCTATTGAACATTTATCAGCACACCCTGGCCTTTAACCTACACAGAGAGCTAAACTTTATAGCAAAGTTGCTTTTTTTTCTTAATAAAAGATAAAGAAAAGAAATAAAGTTTAGCAAATCTTGTTATCACATGAAAAAAAAATATGATACTATACAGTTCCATAACTGCAGGCTTTTCATCTCTGCAAAGAAGTAGGGAATTGTATCTTCTTGTATCTTTTCTTTGGGGCCAACTTTTTTTTATTAATTTATAACATTTGGTTTTGATTGTTTTGTAGAAATGTTCTTCCCATTGACATAGTTATAGTCGTTATGTATTTTGTTTTCCTGACTGTTTACTTCACTGTGTACCAGGTCCTGTGAGTCTCTCCATGCTTCTTGAGTTTGCCATTTCTTAACATAATTGTCCACTACATTCCTGTAACACAACGTATTTAGCCATTGCCCAGTAGATGACCATCTATTTCGCGTCTAATTCTTCACTATCAGAGAAAGCCCTGCTAAAAGTATTTTGATGTATATGGAGTCTTTATATGTCTAGCACCCCTATATGCTGTTAATGATTACTGAAAACTTCATGTGTTAACCTGCCATGTGTTTGTACTTTAAGAGCAGTTTTCTAAAGATGCAATGGTTTAAATCATTTCAGTTCAAGTTGTTGTGAAAGATGCAAAAGAATGGCATTAATCTATTGATCTCTAGTGGCAGGGTAATTGTAGACACTGAGGAAAATCATTTGAGAATATATTTGGGGGAAAAGGACCTATGAATTTTAAAAGTCATAAAAACAATGCAGGTATAGAAATGACCATGGTGAGTAGAGTTTGCAGATTAATACATGCAGGTATACACACATGCATACATATACACATATACATGAATTCATACGTATATATGTATATATAAGTACATTATCTATCTATATCAGAAAACAATAAAATTATAGCAATAGAGTTGGAAGGAACGCCTCCCACTCCCACAACCCCACCCCTCTTGTTTGGAGATATAAAATGTGTTTTACTCACCTACGAAACCCCAGAAAGAGGCTTAGGTCAGATCTTTCCCTTCAGAAGCTTTGCAATTCAATCTGTACTGAATAGGAATTTTCTCTACAATGTGTTTTTCAGTCTTATCCTACTCTTCATGACACCATTTGGCATTTTCTTGGCAAAGATACTATAGTGATTTGCCATTTCCTTCTCCAGTTCCTTTTACAGATATGGAACTGAAGCAGACAGGGTTAGGTGACTTGCCCAGGGTCACCTAGCTAGTAAGTGTCTGAAGCCAGATTTGAATTCATGAAGATGAGACTTCCTGATTCCAAGCCTAGTGCTCCATCCACTGTGCCACCTAGCTGCCTATATGTATGTTACAACAGTTAGCAGCCCAAGGAGGACATCCTTCAACTTCTCAATAAAGATCAGCAACGACAAAGAACTGACTCATCCCCTAGGTAAACTATCTCACTTAAAACAAATAAACAATGATGACAACAAAGGCTAACCACATTGTTCGGGGAATAAATCATGTGTTAGTTTCAGGAAATCTAATCTGTCCAGCACTATGGACTAAATTAGAATGGTGATGGCAGATAAAAGGAGGGCTATTTTACCCAAAAGGAACTGTGCACTATTTTTCAAATGCACCACTGTATGGTAATCAGACCACAGGGTCTTTGGGCCCAGTGAGTAAGCAGGACAAGAATATGCATAAGAGATGGTAGAATTCCTTTCATGTCAGGCACTGCAGTCAAGGATTCATTAGTCATTCTGTTTCTGTTTACCAGGCCCTCATCCCCTCTCTGGGGGATGGGACTTGTTCAGCCAGAAAACACACACACATACATACATATATATAGACACACACACATAGACATATTATATATATACACATACATGCATACATATACAGACACACACATAGACATGCTGTATATATGTACACACACAGACATACTATTAGATAGATAGATGGATAGTATATGTCACAGGATGCTAGAGCTAAGCTGGAAAGAACCTCACAGGTCAATCAGTTGAACCCCTCATAGAAAATATAGATATAGATGTATATATATACATACATATACATATATACATGCACACACATCTATATCTATATATATCTCACAGGATTATAGAGCTAACCTGGAAAGAACCTCAGAGATCAGTTAGTTGCACCCCTCATTTAACAAATAAGAGCACTGAGGTCTAATGAGGTTAAATGAATCACCCAAGTCCACATAACTAGAAAATATCAGAGGCACCATTTAAACCCAGGTCCTTTGACTCCAGGGTTAGCACTCTGTGGTACCTTTCAAGCGCATCGATTTGGTTTTTCTGTAATAGGAGGACTGGGCCCTCAATGGCCAGTCTCACTTTTACACTCACCAAAGCTACATGTCCCTACAAATAAACATTAAACCATACTAACACAAGAGTTTTAACAAACTCCCAAACCACAAAAATAGTACTGGGTAATGAGCAGAATCACATGTTTGGCACATAACTGGAAGTATTCCTAGCAGAAGCAAGAATTCAAAGCTATTGTCCAGACTGAAATCACTGTCCAGTTTCCTTGACTTATGCCATGGCTTGAGCAAATGTCCCACACTGTAAGCTGGTGGTGATTTGAGTAGTTTTATTAGTCATTCAACAAGCACTTATTCAGCACTTACACATGCCAGTACTATGCTAAGTGCTGAGAATACAGAGAAAGGCAAAAAACATATTTCCTGTCCTCAAGGAACTCATATTCTAGCGAGGGGACCGTGTAAGACATATATAGAGTAGATAAAAGATAACTCAGAGTGGGAATCACCTGGGGAGCAAGGAAAAGGCTTCCTGCAAAACCTGGAATTTGAAGCAGGATTTGAAGGAAACTAAGCAAGTGGGAAGAAGAGTATTCCAGGCAGGGGAACAAGCTGGATAAAGGTACAAAGATGAGGTGTAACATGGGAAGAAAGAGCAAATAGGCTACAGTAGCAATATCTGAGAGTGCCTGGAGGGGAGCAAAATGTCACACTGGAAAGAAGGGAACAGCCCAAGTTATGAAGGGCGTTAAGTGACCTGGGGTGTAAACATGCAGCACTAAGACCTACTGATTAAGGTAATACGGGCTAAATTAAACTTAAGAACAGGCATTCTTAGCCAGAGGTCCACTGATGCCCAAGAAATACATGGATAGATTTCAAGAAGTTAATGAACGTGGATGAAGAAAAAAAAAATGCATCTCTATTTTCACTAGCCTCTAATTGAAATTTAACATTTCCTTCAATTATGATTTTTAAAAAAAAATCTGAGAAGGGTTTAGAGGCTTCACCAGACTGCCAAAGGAGTCTGTGATACAAGAAAGGGTTAAGAACCCCTGCTTTGAGTTCGGGGGCGGAGCCAAGCTGGCAGCTGGAAAGCAGGGACTTGCGTGATTTCCCTGCCAGGTCCCTCCAAAAACCCATAAAAAATGGTTCTGAACAAGTTCTAGAACTGCAGAACCCACAAAATAGCAGAGGGAAGCAGGGCTCCAGCCCAGGACAGCCTGGATGGTCTCTGGGTAAGGTCTACCATGCACGGAGCTGGAAGCAGAGTGGAGTGGAGCAGAACCCAGTGTGGGCAGCAGCAGGACCAACCAGACCAGGAGCTGGGTGGAGCGCGCCCTAGTGCCCTGAATCATTGAGCTGTGGCAGTTACCAGACTTCTCAACCCACAAAACCAAAGACAAAAGAGAAGAGCTGCAGAACCCACGAAATAGTGGAGGGAAGCAGGGCTCCAGCCCAGGACAGCCTGGATGGTCTCTGGGTAAGGTCTACCATGCACGGAGCTGGGAGCGGAGTGGAGTGGAGCAGAACCCAGAGTGGGCGGCTGCAGGACCAATCAGACCAGGAGCCGGGTGGAGCGGGCCCTAAAGCCCTGAATCAGTGAGCTGTGGCAGTTACCAGACTTCTCAACCCACAAACACCCAAGACAACGGAGAAGGTTAGTGGGAAAAACTGTGGGGGACAGAGTGAAAGAAGGAGTTCCCAGTTCGGCCACCGTCCCGAGGCAGCGGAGGCGGGGCAGCTACAGAACTACAGCTGCAGTTGCTTTTGACCCCAGGCCCACCTGGTGGGAGGAATTAAGTGGCTGATCAGAGCAGGAGTGCAGAGCCTGCTGAAGATCTGAGTTCAATCTGGGTTGGCAGTTCTTGAGGAAGAAGGAATGCTGGTGTGGCAGAGCTGGATGTATACAAATAGCTCTGAAAATGACAGTGCATCCCCTCAAGCTTGGAACAAAGTACTCTTTACTCCACAAGGAGTCATACCCCCCAAAAAAACTCAAGTAAGTTGGCTGGGAACATGGCCAGGCAGCAAAAATGCACCCAGATTCAGTCTCAGACTTTGGAATCTTTCTTTGGTGACAAAGAAGACCAAAACATACAGCCAGAAGAAGTCAACAAAGTCAAAGAGCCTACATCAAAAGACTCCAAGAAAAACATGAACTGGTCTCAGGCCATGGAAGAGCTCAAAAAGGATTTGGAAAAGCAAGTTAGAGAAGTAGAGGAAAAATTGGGAAGAGAAATGAGAATGATGCGAGAAAATCATGAAAAACAAATCAATGACTTGCTAAAGGAGACCCAAAAAAATACGGAAAAAAATACCGAAGAAAACAACACCTTAAAAAATAGACTAACTCAATGGCAAAAGAACTCCAAAAAGCCAATGAGGAGAAGAATGCCTTGAAAGGCAGAATTAGCCAAATGGAAAAGAAGGTCCAAAAGACCACTGAAGAAAATACCACCTTAAAAATTAGATTGGAGCAAGTGGAAGCTAATGACTTTATGAGAAATCAAGATATTATAAAACAAAACCAAAGGAATGAAAAAGTGGAAGACAATTTGAAATATCTCATTGGAAAAACCACTGACCTGGAAAATAGATCCAGGAGAGACAATTTAAAAATTATTGTACTACCTGAAAGCCATGATCAAAAAAGAGCCTAGATATTATCTTTCAAGAAATTATCAAGGAGAACTGCCCTGATATTCTAGAACCAGAGGGTAAAATAGAAATTGAAAGGATCCACCGATCGCCTCCTCAAATAGATCCCAAAAAGAAATCTCCTAGGAATATTGTTGCCAAATTCCAGAGCTCCCAGATCAAAGAGAAAATACTGCAAGCAGCCAGAAAGAAACAATTTAAGTATTGTAGAAACACAATCAGGTTAACCCAAGATCTAGCAGCTTCTACATTAAGGGATCGAAGGGCTTGGAATACGATATTCCAGAGGTTAATGGAGCCAGGATTAAAACTGAGAATCACCTACCCATCAAAACTGAGTATCATGGTCCAAGGCAAAATATGGATTATCAATAAAATAGAGGACTTTCAAGTTTTCTCAGTGAAAAGACCAGAGCTGAATAGAAAATTTGACTTTCAAACACAAGAATCAAGAGAAGCATGAAAAGGTAAACAAGAAAGAGAAATGATAAGGGACTTACTAAATTTGAACTTTTTTTTCACATTTCTACATGGAAAGATGATGTGTATATTTTATGAGACTTCCATATTAGGATAGCTAAAGGGAATATGCATATATATGTGTGTGTGTGTGTGTGTGTATTCATATGTATATGTGTTTGTATGTATATATGTATGTGTGTATGTGTATATATATATATGTGTGTGTGTATATATATATGTGTGTGTGTGTATATATATGTATATAGACAGAGGGTACAGGGTGAGTTGAATATGAAGGGATTATACCTAAAAAAAAATCAAATTAAGAGAGGAGAGAGGAATATATTGAGAGAGGGAGAAAGGGAGAGATAGAATGGGGTAAATTATCTCACATAAAAGTGACAAGAAAAAGTGGTTCTATAGGAAGGGAAGAGGGGGCAGGTGAGGGGGAATGAGTGAATCTTGCTCTCATCAGATTTGACCTGAGGAGGGAATACCATACACACTCAACTGAGTACTTTACCCCACAGGAAAGAAGGAGGAAGAAGATAAAAAAGGGGGGATGATAGAAGGGAGGACAGATAGGGGGAGGAGGTAATCAAAAACAAACACTTCCAAAAAGGGATAGGGTCAAGGGAGAAAATTCAATAAAGGGGGATAGGTTTGGAAGGAGCAAAATATAGTTAGTCTTTCACAACATGAGTATTGTGGAAGGGTTTTACATAATGATAAGCATGTGGCCTATGTTGAATTGCTTGCCTTCTTAGGGAGGTTGGGTGGGGAGGAAAGAGGGAACTCAAAGTTTATAAAAATGGACATTCAAAAACAAAAAAGAAAAGTTTTTGTATGCAACTAGGAAATAAGATACACATTCAATGGGGTGTAGAAAATTATCTTGCCCAACAAGAAAGTAAGGGAAAAGGGGATGGGAGGGGAGTGGGGTGACAGAAGGGAGGGCTGACTGGGGAATGGGGCAACCAGAATATATGCCATCTTGAAGTGGGCAGGAGGGTAGAAATGGGGAGAAAATTTGTAATTCAAACTCTTGTGAAAATCAATGCTGAAAACTAAATATATTAAATAAATTAATAAATATTTTTTTAAAAAAAGAACCCCTGCTTCATAGGATTTTGTAAAATATGGTTTAACTTGAAGGGAATGTGCATGTAATTTTCCTTACTCAAATTTCCTTTCTATTTGGTTATTTAGTTTTAATGGAACACAACCTCGATTTTTGTTTATTTTCTTCTCTTTCCATTTCTCCTCTTCCTGCTCCTTCTCCCTTCCATCTTTGGGTCTTCCTCCTCTTCCTTCCACCTTTCTTCCTCCTTAACTTCTTCTCTCTCATCCTTTCCCACCCCTCCCCTGCTTTTCTTCTTCCTCTATCTCCTCTCACAAAGTAGAGCCTGCATGACTACTTGTCAAGGATGTTCTAGGATGGATTAATTTTTAGGTATGGGGGAAACTAGATCTGGCTGTTAAAATCCCTTGATTTCAGATGCTACTTTTCTTGACAAGAAATTAAATTTATTTTTCTTTAAGGAAAGATATTCTTAACATAAATCTGAGTCTCAGGTCATAGGTATTAGATGACTGGTTTGAATTTGAAGTGATTACTGAATTTTGCAGTTTAGGATTAATTTGAATTTTATAGCCTTAATTTTATAGAAATATGATTAACCATAAATTGGATTTTATATCCCTCATCAGAAATACTCCATTACCTGAGAATTAACTTGTTGGGATATAACTTTGGGGGAAATTAAGTGATCAATGGTAACATCCATCATAATCGCATTTCTATGAGAACTTGAAGGATAATGTAGTCAGTCGCAATTTTTATATGGAGTTGATAGCGCTTAAACCCATTTCCATGGTGGCTCAGAAAGCCTTAAGGCAGAAATGAAGCCTCTAATCCTTTGTTTTTGATTTGAGCACTTCCACACCTAAATGCCTCATAATTTACAAGCATGGGGAAAAACAAAACAAAACAATTTAATTTATAGGGTCTTTAGTATTTGAAACATGTAGTCATTACCATCATCCTTAACAATTATAGGTGCATGTTGGTGTTCAATAGGTCATACTTGGATAATGAGCAGAAGACCAAGGTAAAATTTATCTTTTTTTGTCTCTCCAAAGATCCAGATAAACTGATAGATTTTGCATATCTTGTGAGGGAATGAGTAACTTGATTTGCACATACTGGATTACTTGTGCCTACATAAGCAAAGTTAGTCAGGGAGTTATCTGGCATGCAGTGGGGTTGTTTGCAATGCCAAGAATCTTCCTCCTCATGAAAGCAACCCCATGCAACTCAGACAAATGACCTATGTTTTCCTGAGGAAGCTGAAGGAGAACTCAAACAGGATTCCTCTTCTCTGCAGCAAACCAGATCTAAAATGGACCTTGCCATCTGGTCCACATCCTTGCCGAAAAAGGAATGTAGGATGTAGGTGAAACAAAGGCCAATTTGTACCAGCATTAACAATAGCTCTGTGGGGTGGTGCCCTACTTGTTCCACATTTAGGAGCCACTGCACACATTAACTGAAACGAAAACCAAACCAAACCAAAACAAAAAAAAAACCCACAGCTATTGTCCAGAAAAGCCTCTGTCCAGAAACAGAGCATCCAATGGAAGGGTGGCAAAGGTGTTTCTTGATGGAATACAAGAAGTATATCACCATTAAGATATGGAAGGAAGGGAATAGAAGGAGGCTTCTAAGGGTAAATTAAGATGGCACTATAATCCAAATGTTGTCCAGTTATGTTGACTTACCAGTCTGTGATTCCTTTAAGCCAAGAGGGACATGGCTAACAGCATTAACGTGGTGTGCTTAACAGGGAGTAGAGAAGTGTACAAAGTTAGGTATCAACTATTTAGGTTTTACTTTCTTTTAACTTCCTTTCCAATCTTCTTGTTTTGGAAAATGAAGCCTTATTACTCCAATAACCTAGGTTTCAAGCCTGGACTATTTTGTATAAAATACTCCCAATTGGTGGAGAGAATGATGACTCAATGCTTCATCGCTGCATGAGAGAGTTGAACCTGAGCTTTGGAAAGGCAAATCTTATCTCCTCATTGATGGAATTTTCCTTCATTTCTTCCAAGTTCCTTTCAGTAATATCTGCCAATGAAATATTTTGGATAACAAATACAGCAGAATAATTATTAATTTGATATTCCCAGTTAGTCTTTTTCCCCCTCTCTCATAATATTCTACTGTACTCCAAAAGTTTGTTTGACAGGGTTTGGGGCATCTGGATGGTACAATGGATAGAGTGCCAGGCCTAAAGTCAGGAAGACTCATCTCTGTGAGTTCACATACAGCCTCAGCTACTTACTAGTTATGTGACCCTGGGCAAGTCACTAACTTTGATTGCCTCTGTTCTTCATCTGTGCAATGACTTGGAGAAGGAAATAACAAACCACTCCAGCATTTTTACCAAGAAAACCCCAAATGGGGTCACAAAGGATCAGACATGAATGAAACAAAATGACTGAACAACAACTACCTGGGTTATCTACTCCATTACATAGTCTCCCCATCTTTTCTAATACAGACCTGCATCTTCTATTCTATTTGCTATATCTTTGAAATGGTAAGAGGCCGGATTGTGAATTCCTAGAGAAATTTGTGATTAGTTCTTATCAGAAGAAGGACCAGGCCTAGCTGGATCAAGTGAACAGGCAAAGAAAACATTTTATGATGAAGAAATACGCGGATTTAAATTGTAATACCCTTTCCCAGAGAATCTAAATAATCTTCTTGTGTGAGGAAAAACTAAAAAGTGAAGCAGCACAAAAATAATTTGGCTAGCCACTCAAAATGAACCTGTAGACCTGTTCAGGGATGGTTTCCCATTTCCATTCCCATTTCCAGGGATGAGCTGTTCCCAGCAGTCAAGACAACTGAGAAACTGGGTGGTTGGCAAAGATGATTAGATGAATTGACAACTCAGGACAAAAACTTCATCAAGGAACAAAAGAGAATTAAAGGAAACGAGGCTCTACAAAATAAAGTCTAACAAGGCACTTAACTTTCCCTTCAGATGAGAATGAAGTTCGATGACCTCCTACAGAAAATATTTTACTAAGAACCTTAGGGCTTGTAGTCTTTTTTCATCCTGCTAGTTCAGGAAGAGATGGAACATCTCTCAGCTTTGGTAGGGTTATGCCATCCCGAAGGACGCTTTTAAACTGGACCATGAGAGAGGGAGAGACCAGGTTGGAAGATGAGCAGTGGTGGCACTGACATCTTCCTTCTCCTCCTCTTCCTCCTTTTAGATGAAGGCAGAGAAGGAAGGTAATTACAGTGATTGGAAAAGTAGAAACTACACCCAGATCAGAGAAGTTCAACCCTGTATCTAAGCCGTCTAATATGAAGAAATAACTCTCTGAGAAAAGTTGTTGAATTGTCCTCTCTGAGAGACTAAGAAAGCATTAAAGATTTTTTTAAAAAAATATTTCTCGCAAATTCTTTTCTCTCTGTGATTGGTCACTACCCAGTATCTACTTCTTTTTTTTTAGTTTCAGTAATTTAATTGGAGTGATCACTGATCATACAATATTTTGGCAGCAAAATTCACTTCTGATAATAAGGACATTACAAACACATACTACTTAAAAACACAAACACTTGATTTATTCATTTGGTTTTTCTATTTCTTTTGGTAGTTTCTCAAGAACCCAAGATTTTAATTTCTCTAGCTCCCTTCTGCTTAGCCCATGATAAAGATTTGGAAAGCTATGAAATGTAATGTTTACTCTCAAAGACTTCAAAATTGAATTTGTCTCTTCTCCTCATGAATGAAAAACTAACTCATCAGTAGTGCCATGACACTGCAATAATTCAGGAAGAGTTCCTTCATTCTTCTGAAGAGCCTGATAAACAGCAGATGTTTTATTGAGAAAACTAGAGAGTACAAATACTCCAGCCAGATCACGATGCTTCCTAAATGCTAAATGTAGTGCCATGCATCCACCCGTTGAAAATCCTCCCACTAGTATCCTATTCTTCTTTATGCCACTTTTTACTTCTTCATCAATTAAATTTTCAAGTACTTGGCACATTGAGTCAATAGATTCAAGGTGTTCTGGGCAATCATTTGATACTTTATATCTGTCAAACCACACATTGGAGAGTCCTCCTTTCATTGGTGTATATGGCCTGGAAGGAGCTGTTGGATAAATAATTTTTATGTGCTGAAAAACTAAATCATGATTTAAAACTTGATTGATCCATCCTCTAAATCTTCTGCCAGAATCACCTGAACCATGCAGCATGACCAGGGAGGCGCTGTGTTGCCCCACTGGGGCCACCACGTATGGCTTCAGCCACTCGGAAGTCGCTGCTGCTGCTGCTGCCGCCATCATCCCACTTCCTCTCCCCCAGTATCTACTTCTAATTCATTTCCTTGATGTGCTTTAAGTTGTTATTTTAATTCTGATTTTGTTTTCTCATTGCATAAAATCTAGGGTCAACTATGGAAGCTGTGTGTTTTATAACCATACATTTGCAGAGTACAGAGGAAGGGGGTGTTTAATGAGAGGTCACCAATGGCTGGCTGAAATTTAACCAGGAAATCTAAAAACTAGATAAAGAGAATAACCATTTCTAGTGACCAGGTCTTAGGGGCTGATCAAGAGGTTCAGAGCTTTTCTTTTATTATTAATGATTCTTTGAAGTTCTCAAGGGACAGAACTGAAAGGTGGACCTCATGCTTTTCTAGTTGAGTTTATTATTGAAAGTAGGTGTAGCTGGCTAAATCACCTTCTCCTAGAAGGAGGGGAAGAAGTGAGTTTAGGCAAGTATTCTGCCTTCTCGGATATGGAGAAGTAAGGGAATGCTTGGAAGAGAGGCAATGCTCAAAGCCAAGCCCTCTGTAGTGTGGTCTTATAGATTAGTGTGTCGTTGAGTTGTATCTGACTCTTTGTTACCCTGGAGTGGTTCGTTATTTCCTTCTCCAGCTCATTTTACAGATGAGGATCTGAGGGAAACAGGGTTAAATGACTTGTCCAGGCTCACACAAACTAGTAAGTGTCTAAGGCCAGATTTGAATTCACGAAGAGAAGTCTTTCTTACTCCTGGCTCATCCACTGAGCCACCTAACTGGCCTAGTAGTGTAGTGTAATCTGGGAATATTTAACTCCTCATAAGGGAGGAGGAAAAGAAAGAAGTGAGGAGAAGCCAGCCAGCTTTAGTCTCTATAGTGATTATAAATACAAGGTTAGTCTAATTCCCAGAGACGGGAATAGGTACCTGACAACCATACCTGTGTGTGTGTGTGTGTGTGTGTGTGTGTGTGTGTGAGAGAGAGAGAGCAGGTGTGATGAATAGCAACCATGTGCATGTATTAGCTAGAGTGAAATGGTGGGGACAGCCGTTTGATGGGACCATCATTTTAGTATACAAGATAAACTCCCCCCCATCACTATGAAAACCAGGGATGGTTTGGCCTCCATCCAATTCATGGACACTCTTGAAATCTATTCATTGATCCAAGGTTAAAAATTCCTGATGCAGAGAAAAATCAGGTCAAATAGTAGAGATATTGGACTGGATAAACCACAGATAGATGACCTGATTTTTAGTTAGAATTTTAGTTTCCTTGCTTATCAATTCGCATCCCATAAGTCTACCAATCAGCCCATGACACAGAGATCAAGTTCCAAAGGTTCCATCTGCAAACCCTTCCCTATTGTCCAATATTAATGCCACCCTTCTCCTGCATCACACCCCCAGCAAAAGAACGAACAGTCTGTTGGGTATCACTCACTCAATTCTTATAACCAAAAACTGTCAGAAATAAGAAATTAAGTGCTTACACTTCATATATGACAAAACTGAGAGCAATCACTTATATCCATGATGCCTTGATATCCAAGTACCTTTTTCTCCCTTTCAGTATCAGGTTCTGACACGTATGATCTCAGTTCTGAGGGCCAATAACCCATCTCATACTGATGGTCTCTCAGCAATAGAGAGGTAGAAATAGTTGAAGCAATATAAGCTTTTCTGTTTCCTAAGAGCACAGAGACTGTATGTGAAAGTGACACTTTCTATAGAATCCAAACATGGCACATTTAGTGCCCACATGGGGAAGAAATACTAACAGGTCTCTAGAAAAAGAAGACATCAGTGTTTGATAAAAGATGGATTGGGGACTCGGGACTTGGGATGCTATCCCAATGTCTGTAGAATGCAGAAGGGAAGAGTCTAGTAGCATCTCATTAATTTCTAGTTGTACTATTTTTAATGACACCGGTGATATACTTCTTTGCCTGCTTTCCTTATTCCTGGATTGTTTTTTGTTTATTGCTTTTATGCATGGTCACATTTCTTGCAGGTAGCGGTGCATTTGGGTTTAGATACATGATTATACTCATTACCTGATGGCCAGAAGCAGTGCACTCCATTGCCTTCCCCTATCCCCACTCCAGACTGGTTATGATGCCCAGGAAATGAAGACAGATCAGAGATTTATGAACATGATGTCATTTAATTATCTGCATGGCCTTTTGTGAAATGAACAGCAGGAATTTAAAGCAGCCACCTCACAGTCTTCAGAGAACATTTATAAGTCACTGTGTATCTGGTCCTAGCTTTCATCTTTTTGATGAAAGGTCTCTTGGGCTTTTTTTCCCCAGGAAAATGAAATTCCTCAAGATTACTAGCCCCGGCTGTGAACTATAGACTCCTGCTCAGCATGCAGCTGCCACTACACCTTCAAAGATACCATACCCTCCAGCGTCAGCACTCACAATAACAAAAACAAAAAGACATCACATCTTAAGGCACAAAGTAGAGATGCCAGTTTAAGCAAAGAGTAACTTGACCAGTGAAACTTTCCCTGTGCCCTTAGTTTGTAACCTAAATCCTCTAACTCACTGGGCTTACTTTATGAAAATTAGAAGAGTGATCCTAATGCACAGCATGCAGCAGTTACATCAATTCCTACTGTCTTTGCTATTATCAGTCGGGCCTCTATCTCCCTGAACTTCATCATCAGCCACTTCAACAGATACCTGACTAATTTTTGCCTTCCTTATTCCTTTGACCTTCTACCACTTCCACTATGTTAAACCTTACTGAGGAATTATCAGTGAGGTCTGATGCTCCATTTCTGCATCCAGGCTACCTTTCCACCCTACAGGCAAGATAAGTTACAGCTTCCCAGGGCTTCCATCCCACGCAGGCAATTAGAGCTTCTCTTGGGATAGTCCCTAAGTGACACAGAATGGACTGCTTCTCCCACACTTCCCTCATGGCAGCTCTAGCTGCTCAAGCTCTCACCCTCATCAGGCACTCTCCTCAAGAAACCTCCTTTGATTTGGATACTCTCCTTCTATGAATATAGCCTAAAACATCAGGACAAATAAATACAAATCGCATCTGTATTTTCACTACCTCTACCTGAAATTTAGCATTTTCTTTACTTTTTTTTAAACACTATTCTAAGAAGATTTCCTTAGATCTCACCAAACTTCCAAAAGGGTCCATGACAGACTCACAAAAAAGGTAAGAAGCTGAGATAGAAGCAGCATGAAGCAAGGGATAGAGAAAGCTCTTTGCAATCAGGAAATACTGGGTCCAAGTGCTGTCTTTGGCACATACTGGCTGGGTAATGACCTCCCAGTGCCCCAGACAAATCTCTGAGGTAAAAAAACTGCAAAAAAGGTGCCAGTTTGCCTTGGTAGAGGGAAGGTCTCAAGGGACCTCCCTATAGCAATGAGATCAAAGGCCCAGTTTAGAAGGCAGGAAGGAAGAAAATGGAAGGAAGGAAAGAAGAAAGGATTGTTTAGAGCAGGGTTGGGGAACCTGGGGCTTTGAGGCCACACATGGCCTTCTACGACCTTGAGTGCAGCCTTTTGACTGAGTCCAAGTTTTACAGAATAAATCCTTTTATTAACCCTGGTTTAGAGCAAAGGAGGCAGTGGTCACACTGTATTCTGTACTGATCAGGCCACAGATGGCACATTGTGTTCATTCTTAGTGCTATACTATAGTAAATGTATTATCAAACTGAGATATGTCCAAAATACCTCATTACTCTCTGTACCCAAGCTGACTCCTATAAAGGGAACTGTTTGTCTGTGTGTGTTTGTGCCTATATGTGTATATAAATATGAAGTTGACACGTGATATGTTATTAGCCTCTCCCCTTTTCTGAGATTCTATCGGGTCACTTTTTAAAGCTCATCTCCTGTGGATATGCCAGTTCTTATGATCCAGCCAGGTTTCCCTTCTTTTTTCAATCCCCACACCTAAACATAGTCATGACTCTAGTTTAAAATCATGGAGGCTGGTTTTCCCATTGGGCTTGAGGAAGTTGTCATTCTTAAGGGGTGGTAAAGAAGCACAGGTTTAGCATTTTATGACCTACTGCAGACCTTTGGTAGACCTGCCTTAACAATAACAATCCCTACCAACAACTACCTCCCTCCAAAAAAAACAAACAAACAAAACAATCAAACTGTTTAATAGGGCTTTTACCTCTTTTCTTCTAAACTCTTGAAAATACAGGTTAGACATACTTTTTCAAATACTCAACTGGATCTGTCATATGATTGATTTTAAAGTTCCAGTGACAGAGATTATACCTCGTCTGTCCATCCTGTGCCTTGACTCCTACCAAGTCAAGTCAATAAGCATTTATTCTTTCAACTGTATTTTTGTTTTAGACTTAAATACACAATAGAGAAAAGAAAAAGAAATATATAAATTTAAATATTGAAACAAATAAAAAATAAGAGAAAAAAGCATGTCATGTGCACAACAGAATCTATGAAAGGATTCAAAATATATAGCAATAAATTTCCATTTCAAGAAAGGCTATATAATAAAAGCTATGCTTTGTGTTGAGAGCTGTCCATCTTTGGTTCCTTGTAAGTTTTCTTTTGTTCTCTGCTGTGCATTTTTTATTTTGTTCTTTCTCCCCCTTCCTCCTCCCCTATCCTACCCCCCCAAGGCTACAATTAAGCTTCAATGTATGGGAGATGGTGCCTCTGGCCTCAGATCCTCCTTCAGGTCTCCCCTCTGTCCTGGAACCAAAACCAAGAACTCCAGCTTCCTGTAAGTGCCCACAGCCAACAGCGTCCCTGCCCCACTGCTTCTGCACCCACTGGGCATGTGCTGGCTCCTTCTTGCTCCTGACTACATCTGCATTTCACAGCTAGGTCTGGCATTCCTTGTCAGCAGAGATTCCCTCGATCTTCCCAGGCTCGGACATCCAACTCCCCTCCCTCACTGTCCCGGGGTAGAAGTTCCTGTGGCTGAGGCCAAGGGAGCCTTCCAACCCAGCTAACCCCAGGGCTTGCCCCTTGCTGTTTAAGCAGACCTGGACTGGAATTGTTTATTCTTTGCAGGGACCAAACTCTGTCCTGGGATTTTTCTTCACTTCTCTGAGCACCCCTGTTCTGCTTCCCCTCTTATTTATTTTTATTGCTCTATGTTCACCCTGAGATGCTATTTTATCTCTTTTGTGGAGGAAAATCTTGAGAGCTTAGAATTTTCTGACCTAATCTGATATCTTCCCAGAATCTTCTTTCCTCAATAAGCATTTATTAAGCAGACACTATGTGCCAGACATTGTGTCAAGTGCTAGGGATACAAAGAAAGACAAAAAATGACCCCTACTTCAAGGGGCTCAACATCTAATGGGGTCTTTTCCATTTTTTCCCATAAGTTCCCTACAGGGGATCCACCAAATGTGAAGAAGCCCATCCTTACTTTCTCTTGACATTGCAAGGGTAACAGTGCAGCCCTCTCATTAACTGTCTGTCAACCCCCAATCTTGCCATGTGATAAGCCCATCTCTTCTTATCGCAACAATTCATTGGTGACATCTACTGCTCCTATTCTTCAGAGTAACTTATAAGTTATGTGTTATAGCCTGTTTATACCTATATGTACCTCTCCAATGCTTCCTGTGTGATATTCAATTTAATTCTTCAGAGACAGTTATATTCCATGTCGCTGCCATATAACAATACTGGTAGAATGTTGGCTTTTAAAATAAATGGGGCTTTGCCATCATGGGTAGTTTTGGGGGCATTAAAGGAACTGCCAAAGGCAATCTATCTAGCCATCCTCTTTCTATCCAACTCTGGGCCTCTAGTTGATTATCTGTTATCTCTTTGTGAGGCCAATCAGTAAGTGAAATATCTTTCCTGTTCATTCAATAGGCCTCAGGTGGGGCTAACAAAGGGAGGCTTGTTTAGAGGCAGGCCCACACCTTTGTGATGCCAATCAGGGATTAAAGACCTTTCCCACTCACTCAATAGACCTCAGGTGGGGCCAATTAAGGGAAACTTAATTAGAGCTTTGTTTGTAGGCAGGCCTAATCTCTTTACTCACTAGGCGCTAAGCCTCAGGCCCATACCCTTTTGCTGATTGGGAATGAAGCCCTTGGGCCCTAAAAAGAGTATATACACCCACAAGGTAGCCATTGAGAACTGAGAATTCAGAAGGCAGAAGCAAGAATTCAGAATCCAGGCCAAAGAGGAGAAGTAAGAACTCTGAGATGACAGAATAGCAAAAAGAGTGCAGAGTGGAGATTGGAAACCAGGAAGCTGCAGAGACCAGAGAACTGAGGGGGAAGAGGACACAGGCAAGCAGACAGTTAGGATTCATGAGTGATTGTTTAAGGGAAGGCCCTAAAAGGGGGAAGGTCACAGGATGACTTGGTTCCTTGCTGTAATACTGTGTTATAATTTCCTTGTTGCTACATTGAGGTGGGCTTACTGGTTTTGGAATATAACTAGTGCTATATAGAATTGGAGTTGTAGGTCTTGGGATTTTATCTTCTGGAGTCTAAATAAATGTTATATTTCCTCTGCCTTCTACCTAGAGAGTTTTTCATTCTTTGCGATTTTGAACCATATCGGCATGTTCATGGTCATACTCGAGGTCATGAATCTTGCCTTACTGATACACTGTCCCGGATGTATATACTGATGCATAATATCCAAACATATATAGAAATCTTGGCAATAGACATCCATTTGGTTTTTCTCATCGATGGTCAGGTTAACCTTCTTTGAGTGCTTACAAATCTCTCCCAGGAGGTTCAGCAGTGCTTTGCAGTTTAATGTAATTAGTACAATGCCTTCTAGAAGATATACAGGAGTATCTGCAGGTCCTTACAATCCACAGGGAATCTCTTTGTAAACTGGTCTTTGTACAGGACATCACCCATCACAGTTTTGGTGTGATAAATACTTTTGGTGAGCGTGTATCTCTCTGTTTTGTGGATTGCCTGATGTTCATCAGTAGAGTATCATTTGAACAAGGTCATTCCTCTTGTTATGTTTCAAAGAAGTTTAAATAATTTTTGATGGATGGTTGTTGTGAAAGAGCCTATAAAGTGTTATTTCTTTCTACTGACTCTAATATATTTTTCATAATCAAGAAATAATAAGCATAAGAAGATATCTTATTCTCTATAGCTTTCAGTTAATTGTGAATTGGTGAAGATGTATACTGTAGAATATCACTTGTAAAAGCCAACTTGTCTTCCTACTAGTACCCTTATGAAGGATATCTTTCATTTGTGAATTGTCAAAACAAATTTGTATAAGTAGGAGACCGGCATATAGTTTGTTAGGTACTAATGTTCCTCTTGGTCATGTTCTTTTGAGCATTAAAAAGGTCCAAGCTTCATTTTCCCCCATGCCTTTGGCATATTTCCCCCTTTTAGATTATGTTAGTCCTTTAATGCCCTTAAAATGTGTTGCTTCTTTAGTGCCAAACTTTTCCTTCTTAATTAGCACATCCAGGACTATGACATTAGGATTGCACTGTTGTGGTTCCATTCTCCTTGTTGGATACTGAAGTTTGTTATAATAATACTGGAAGATATCTTCCAATTTTCTTCTGCTTGTAATCATCTTTTCATTTTCATTCTGAAATGCCATTGGACTGAATTTTGCTTAGTTAGAAATCTTGCTAACCTTTCTTTAAACAAACTTTTTTCTTCCACTACTTCTCTTTACCATTTGAACTGAAACTGCTCTTAATCTTCCATCAACCCTCTTTGTAAGATTTTACAAATGACCTTATGCTCCAACCTCATGTTTCCTTTCTTGCCGCTTTTCTGTCTGTTGGGAAGTCAACTGTTTCCAGACCAAAGTGCTTTCTGGGCTCTTCTGGGATCCTTGTTGTGGCAATTAATTTTCACTGGTTAAACCACTAAATAAAATTACTATAGATAGTATCATTTCTGTTGTTCATTTCTCTTTCTTGATTTTCATTTAATTGCTTATATAGTTAAGGTTTAAATTACATTAATTTTTATGCCATATATTTTTAATATTTAAAAAAAAACTAATTTTGATCTTAGCTCTGATAAGTCACTTCTATAGCTAGATACAGATGGCTGGCACAGAGTTGACTCCCACCCATATCAATAACAAATCTTTTTCTGTCTATTAAAATTTAACTTATTTTGTTCTTTAAAATGCTACTTGGTGGAAGATCAGTTCAGAGGGTGGAGCCAAGAAGACAGAGTAAAGGCAGGGACTTGCCTGATCTCTCCCCCAAACTGCTCCAAATACCTTTAAATAACAACTCTAAACAAATTCTAGAGCAGTAGAACCCACCAAAAGACAGAGTGAAACAATTTTCTAGCCCAGGACAAAGTAGAAGGCCAGCAGGAAAAGTCTGTTTTACCAGGGTGAAAGAGGAGCACAGTTTAGTCAGGTTGCACTGGAACAAGACTGGGCCAGGCCAGACCAGACCCAGCAAATCAGGAGCAGGCCTCTGCACAACTGAATCAGTGGCAGTAGTGGCAGTTTCCAAACCTCTCAGCCCACAGACTAAAAAGATTGGACAACGGATCAGAAGAAGATTTATAGGGATCTTTTTGCTGGCATCAGGGCCAGGACTCTGTTGTGTTGCCTATACTTGGATCTGAGTCACAGTCCTGGGTCTTAGCACAGCAGGGCTTGGGTCCCCAGGGGAGGAGGGACTCTAGTCACAGTTCCAGGGTTGAAAAGAGTGCTTGTGGTCACTCACAAAACAATGCATAGTACAAGAGAGGAGTAAACACACCTCTCCCTAGATCTTATCATTTGGAAGAGCCAAAAAAAACTTATGGGTCCCTAGAATCACTTCTGAAAAAAGCTGCACAAAAAACTTGAAGCTTGGGACAGTGGCCTCCACACTTGGGAAGCAGAGTCTCACTTTAGCATACAGTTAACAGTCAAGAAATAGCCTGGAAAATGAGTAAACAACAGAAAAAACATTCTGACCATAGAAAGTTATTATGATGACAGGGAAGATCAATGGAGTCAGAATTCCTGCATCCAAAGCCTAAAAGAAAAGATATGAATTGGTCTCAAGCCATAGAAGAGCTCAAAAAGGATTTTAAAAATCAAGTAAGAGAGGTAGAGGAAAATTTGGGAAGAGAAATGACAGTGATGCAAGAAAATCTTGGAAAAAGAGTCACCAGGTTGGTAAAGGAGGCACACAAAAAATATCAAAGAAAATAACACCTTAAAAACTGAATAGACTAAATGGTAAAAGAGGCACAAAAATCCAATGAAAAGAAGAATGCCTTGAAAAGTAGAACTGGCCAAATGGGGGAAAAAATACAAAAATTCATTGAAGAGATGAACTCCCTAAAAAGTAGAACTAGTCAAATGGAAAATGAGGTACAAAAGCTCAATAAAGAAAATAATTCCTTAAAAGTTAGAATAAAGCAACTGAAAGCATGAGACATCAAAAATCAAGCAAAATCAAAAGAATAAAAAGTAGAAGAAAATGTGAAATATCTCATTGGAAAAACAACTGAACTGGAAAATAGATTCAGGACAGATAATTTAAGAAATATTGGACTAACTGAAAGTCAGAGAGAGAGAGAGAGAGAGAGAGAGAGAGAGAGAGAGAGACTAGACATCATCTTTCAAAAAATTATCAAGGAAAACTGCCCTGCTATGCTAGGATCAGAGGGTAAAACAGAAATTGTAAGAATCCACCAAGCCACCAATCACCTCATAAGAAAGATTTCATGAAATATTATAGCCAAATTCCAGAGCTCCCAGATCAAGGAGAAAATACTGCAAGCAGCCAAAAAGAAACAATTCAAATATCATAGAGCCATAGTCAGGAGAACACAAGATTGAGCAGTTTCTTACATTAAAAAATCACAGGGCTTAAAATATGATATTCTGGAGGGCAAAAGAGCTAGGATGACAACTAAGCATCACCTACCCAGCAAAACTGAGTATACTCCTTTAGGCGGAAAAATGGATATTCAATGAAGCAGAGGACTTTCAAGCCTTCCTGATGAAAAGACTAGAGCTGACTAGAAAATACAAGATACAAAAAGCATAAAAAGGTAAACAGGAAAGAGAAATCATAAGGGATTTGATAAGGTTAAACTGTTTATATTCCTACATGGGAAAATGATATTTATAACTTCTAAAAACTTTCTCATTATTAGGGCAGTTAAAAGGTGTATACATAGACAGAAAGTAGAAGTGTGAGTTTTATATGATGGTATGATTATCTAAAAAATAAAATCTCATCCCTTAATGAGAAAGAAAAGTGCACTGGGAGTAGGGGAAAGAGAAAGGGAGAATGGGAGAAATTATCTGACATAAAGTGGCCTGAAAGAGATTGTACAGTGGAAAGGAAAATGGGGAAGTGAGGAGGGGAGCACATGAATCTTACACTCATTGGAACTGGCTCAAAGAGGGAATAATCTACACACTCAGCTGGGTGTAGCAATCTATTTTCCTGTACAGTAAAGTAGGAAGGGAAGGGGATAATAGAAGGATGGCTGATAGAAAGGAGATGATAGAAGAGTTTGAGGGAAGTAAAAGTCAGAAGCAAAATACTTTTGAGAATGAATAGGGCAAAAGGAGAGAGAAAGAGTAGGATAAACAGAGTAAAAATAGGATGGAGGGAAATATATAGTTGGTAATCATTATTGTGAAAAAATTCAGTGAGTTTCTCTGATAAAGGCTTCATTTCTCAAATATATGGAAAATTGAGTTAAATTTATAGCAATAAGAACCATTCCTCAATTGATAAATGGTCAAAGGATATGAACAGGCAGTTTTCAAAGTAATCAAAGCTATCTGTAATCAAATAAAAATGTTCCAAATCTCTGTTGAGAAAAATACAAATAAAAACAACTCTGAGCTACTACCTCACACCTGTCAGATTGGCTAATATGACAGAAAAGGAAATTGACAAACGTTGGAGGGGTGTGTGTGAGAAAACACTAATATACTAATTGGTAAAGTTGTATACTGATTCAACCATTCTAGAGAGCAATTTGGAACTATGCCCAAAGGGCTATAAAACCATGCATACCTTTTGATCAAGCAATACCACTACTAGTTCTGTATCCCAAAGAGATAAAAAAGGAAAAGGACCTATGTGTACAAAAATATTTATAGCAGCTCATTTATTTATCACAAAGAATTGGAAATTGAGCAGAAGTCCATCAATTGAGGAATGGCTGAACAATGGCTGTGGTATATGATTGTGATGGAATACTATTGTGTTTTAAGAAATGATAAGCAGGAAGCTCTCAGAAGAACATGGAAAGACTTACATGACCTGATGTTAACTGAAATGAGCAGAACCAGAAGAACATTGTACACAGTAACTGCAATATTGTATGATGATCTACTATGAGTAACTTAGATATTCTTAGTAATACAATGATCCAAGACAAAGATACAAGTACCAATGAAAGGTGCTGTCCATCTCCAGAGAAAGAACTGGTAGAGCCTGAATGCAGATCAAAGATACCATTTCTTTACTTTCTTTATTTTTCTGGGGGTTTTTGTCTGTGTTTTCTTTCACAGAATGACTTACATGGAAATGTATTTTGCATGACTACATTATGTATAACCTATGTCAAAGTGCTTGCCTTCTCAATGGAGGGGAAGAGGGAGAGAATTTGGAATTCAAAATTTGGAAAAATGTTAAAATTGTTTTTACATGTAATTGGGAAAATGAAATATTAAATAAGATTTTAAAAAATGTTACTTGATCCTTGTCATATCCAGAACCTCTTGATTCTTTTCTCCAGGAAAATACTCAAGATAAAGAAGTGTGGGGCAACTGTAGATGTACTGGTGCAACTTTTTAAAACAAAATTGTGTGTGCATGTGGTTGTTTTAAAAAAATGCCCACACCTGTGATTCCATAAGCATAGGTATCTCCCAGTGAATGAAATTCCCTCTTCTAATGCACACCAACAACTATTCTGCAATCTAATTTTAGAGAGCCACCTGAGTCATGGAGGGATTAAGTGAGTTTTCTATGTAGGTCACATAAGCAATATGTATCACAGCTGGGACTTGAACCGTAGTCATCCTGATACTGAGCCTAGCCCTTTACCCGCTAGCCAAAATGCCTCTCAAATGGAATTATACAGTGATTTATTCCCAATGCTACTTCCTTTACCTTCACAGTCTCTTTATGAGTGATCAACAGCCTTGATCCCATTCCAATCCCTCCTGCTATTTTCACCTCTTTCACAAAAATAATTTTCTGATAATGCATTATATTGATGTAGCCTATCTCTGTTGACAGGGAATATTACTGAACCAAACTGAATGCCGGTATAAAAGAAGAAACTATAGGCTGAAGAGATAGATCCTGTTATTGTATGATTTGATCAGCTCTAGAAAAGCCTCCAACCAAAATTCTATCACTAACCATCATAAAAAGGAGTTAGAGGCAGGGAATGGAATAAACATTTATTACATGCCACACATATGCTAAGTGCTTTACAAATGTCTCATTTGATCTTCCCGATAACTTTGGGAGGTAGGTGCTATTATAATCCCCATTTAACAGTTGAGGAAATTGAGACAAAGAGAGGTTAAGTTACTTGTACAGTTTCGTACAACTAGTAAGTGTCTGAGGTCACAGTGGAACTCAAGAAGACCTGACTTCCAAGGCTCTGGACTCTACTCACTTCACCATCCAGCTGACTGCCAGCTTTTCATCCATTTCCAAAAATCACCTTTTCACCCAGCAGAGGCAGAGATTGGGTTAGTTAATAAAGCATTTACTAAGTGCCAAGAATTGTGTTAAGTTCTGGCAAAATGAAATCAAGACCTCTTAGGAGTTTGCATTCTAATGGAGGAAGACAACATATAAAAGGGAGATGCTAGTAAGCAGGGGAAGACGGTGTGGGGGTATTTGAGGGCAGAGGGTACAAAGCAATTGGTGTAGAGTAAGAGTTTTCCAGACCAGAAAGTATGTTAAAAAGGAAGAGAGAATCATGAATGAAACTTGTGATAATATGGTGAATCTGAACAAGGACAACTAATCATCATTCTGACCTCAGGATGAAGTTATCTTCAAGGGAGGCAAGGGCAGAGCCTGCCCTTGCACTGCTCTGTTTTAGGGAAAGGTACAAAGTTATATTCAGATTGTGGTATGATTCACATTTTTTTTTCTTTTTAAATGATAGTTGTTGAACCAGCACTGGGATGGAATTTGGGAAGAAGCCATGGCAATGATCTTGTTTCAGTTGGATCTTAGCCCACAAATTTCTGTGTTGGCTAACCAAAGGACATGCAATCATCGTATAAATCTGGATTTACATGGTAGGGAAACAGCAAACAAACTGCTTCAGTAGCTCATTTTATTGTCCACCATATTTTTTTGTGAGATCATCTTAAACTGTTTCCCTTGTTTATATAGGAGGTTTGCAAAGGTAATGCCCCTAAAACAACTGTTAGGTATGATTTTTAAACTCTCTGTACATATTTAGCAGATAGCTACTAACGCATTAGTAATGAGGGTGACAGGACAAAAATTCTCTCATTGGCAAAACAATCATGACAAAATGTGTTTAGGGTGAAAAATGAACCTATTATGCTGTTTGGCTGGGTTTGGAAGTATGAAATCCCTACCTTTTATGCACCCATGCTCTGATCTCCATTGATTTTGAGAGGAAAGTTTTAATCATACTGTTTAAATAATTTCATTAATATAATCTAGCTATTAGAAAGAATAATTTCTGTGTTGGGGGGGAATCAATCATCATCTAGATAAATCAATTGTTTTTGCTTCTCACTATAAAGTCACCTTGGGAAAGAATGTAATGAATACTTGTAATTTGCAGATTAGAAATAGGGGGAATTGTTTTACTCAACAGCTCACCAGACCAGGGCTCATTAGATTTGTGTGTACTAATGAATGCTAAGCAGGAATAATAATGTTCATCGTAGCAATGACAATTTCAGAGACCTCTAAGCCTGGTGACTCACTCTTATACCTTGGTGAATTCACATATTCTCTCTGGTTTACTTGTTCATTTTCCTAAATGACAATAATACTGTTCACATTTCATATGTTGTAGCCTACGTAAGTCAAAATGCCCCTTTCTGTTGCCCTTAGGGTCACATGCATTTCCATTCTTCTGAGAGGGTGATTTTCCATGATTGCCCTTCTCCCTAGCCACTTCACACAGGTATTCTGAAGATGAAGGGTTTGACCAGATGAGTTCAAAGCCCCCTTTTACCTGCAACACTTTGAATTCTATCGGGCAAGGGAGGTAACACGGATGAGGAAATCACTGTATAACTAGCTGTTCAAAAATTCTGTTCTATTCCAATTGTTCCAAAATACTTAGAAATGAAAAGGGTGTATCAAAATTATAGACTGCTCTAGGGTGTACAGTTAGTCCAGACATCTCTTCAGTTCATTTCAGTAAACCCAATGAAAAGCACTATGCTAGGGAGTGGGAATAGTTCTAGCTCTCAAATTCTCAAAGGGTTTATGAGATTGCAGGAGGAAAGACAGAGACAGAGAGAAACAGAGACAGAAAAAGAGAGGGAGGAAAGAAAGGATCAGGCATTGGGATGAATAGTGAGCTGAGCCCAGGATTGAATTAGGAGAGGAGATTAGGCTGGGTTGAATTGGGAAAACTATGAAGGGATTATCTATTGGCTGAACTATCCCAAGCTGACACTGACTGCAAAAGCCCATCTTTTTAAATCCCATATCCTTTCTCCCAGTAGGGCTACATGCTTGTTAGCCATGGTACACGACTGTCTTAGGAAAATCAAAATAACTCAAACGTCAATAAATAGAGCTATAGTGGGTATAGCTAATAATAACAGTGATAGCTAGCAGTTACTTAGTGATCTAAGGTTTGCAAAACACTTTACATGTTTACATACCATTCTGTGGGCTATGTAGTATTATTAACCCCATTTTACAGATGGGAAAACTGAGGCTGTGGGTAGCTCAGTGACTTGTTTAGGGTCACATAGCTGGTAAGTGTTCTTCATTCCCAAGCTCAGCACTCTGCCCACTGAAGCATATTGACACTGATTTGCACATGAGAGTGGCATCAAACCTGTACACACTCATTTTACTTTGTTGTTTGCTTATTCATTCATTCGTCTATTACCACATGTGATTTCTTCATATGGGAAACTTTCAATGAGGCACTACCTCTATCAATGCAATTCACCACCTCCTCTGCAACTTAGGGTCTTAGGGGGTCTGGTGAGACACTGATAGTGATGGGTTACACTGTCAGTATATGGCAGAGGCTGGACTGGACCCCAGACCTTCCTGACTGGGACTGGATCTCTATCATCCACTATACCACCCTACCTATTGTACTTTTACATATGGCCAGAAAACACAGTGGGCTGGTTATACAGCATGTAGTAGGTATAAAAAAAAACCCAAACTATAACTGGCAGGTTAGTGTAATCCCAGATACTACACAGATAAGGTGGGAGTGGTAGAACAAATGTACAATGCAATCATCCAGAGGGTAAACTCACCTGGCTATGTGACCCTAGACAAGCCACTGACTCACCCTCAGCCTCAGTTTCCCCATCTGTAGAATGGGGTTAATAATACTACCTAGCTCACAGAATGGTATGTAAACATGTAAAGAGTTTCCTGGACCAGATTAAAAAGTAATTTGGAAACACAAAGAAAAATACAATAAAACATACATAACATTATATCTTAAAAGTAAGTCAATATGTTTGCCACAGAAATTTTTATGTATGGGTTAGTGGCCCCCATTTCTATTTGAGTTTGATACCACTGCTATGTAACAGATCACAAGGGTCAAAGGATATAACAAACTATGTCAGAACAATCAGGTAACAATGATGAGGATGGGGGCAATATAATAATATATTGCCTGTAGCCAAAGGGTGAAGGTAGATATACCATTTTTGAGAAAAACCTAGCACTAACCAAATTATCATGGCTCAATAGAGATCATTGGAGGTTCTGTGCACCAGAGAACTATCCCATTTACCAGACAGCATGGGGTCAGGTAGGTTACATGGTTGTAAAGGGTGGTCATCACAAACTTGGCAGGAGCATTGTCTGGGTTGTAATTATTCAAGTAGCATCCTCCCCCCTTAACAAGGGGCAGTTAGATAGTGCTTTGGGTAGAGTGCCAGGCCTGGAGTCAGGAAGACATCTTCCTAAGTTCAAAACTGACCTCAGACACTTACTAGCTGTATGACCCTGGGCAAGTCACTTCATCCTGTTTGCCTCAGTTTCCTAATCTGCAAAATGAGCTGGAGAAGGAATTGGCAAACCACTCCAGTATCTTTGCCAAGAAAACCCCAAATGGGGTCAGAAAGAGTCAGATATGACTGATGTGACTGAACACCACCACCACTCTAAAATGAATACGAACACAGGCTGATTTACCTTCGCTGCACCTGGCTCAGATGGATATGTCTTCAGCTTTTATCAGTCACACATTGTAACAGTTATCCCTTGAGTTAAAAGTAACATGCAAGAAAGATCTCAGCAAAGCTCTTCTTATGGGGAGGATGGCAACCTAGGAAAACTGGCTGATGAGAATGAAGAGAAATACCTACTGGAGAAGAGTTTTAAGTTTCAGCCTCAGCCTTCATTTAATAGCTTGTATGTAACCTAGGGTCCACAGAACCCTAGAAGCACATAAATAGATTTTAGGGAATCTGTGAACCTGGATGAGAAAAACATTACACGTTTTATTTCAATATAATTGGCCTTCATTGTAATCTCATTCATTTTACTTTATAAATTTAAAACTATTATTCATTTGTATTGTCAGTGAAGTTGTATTTTTAGGTATGATATTTAGTATTTTTTAAAATTTGCTTTCTATAACTACTCCATTACTTTGTAATAAACTTGCATTAAAGGCACATTTTTATCCTTTGCAATTATATTACATTACTAAACAGAAAAAAGTTATTTAAATTTTTTTGTTGTATATATTTCCACTGTCTGAAACCAACAACTATATTATACATATAATTTTCATGTTAAATAGTATGAATGCAATAATGCTACAATTACCTGAATATTCACATTATTTAGGAACCAATTGTACATGGGAACATTTGGAAGGGACTTTATGAAGATAAACATGTCTACATTATAATGGAGGACAGATGATACAAGGATCCCTTCAGAACCTTAATATTATCAAGGGTCATGTTGTGTTGTTTAGTCGTTCAGTCATGTTTGACTCTTCATGACCCCATCTGGGGTTTTCTTAACACAGATAGTGGAGTCTTTTGCCATTTCTTTCTTCATCTCATTGTACAGATGAGAAAACTGAGGCAAAGAGGGCTAAGTGACTCACCCAGGATCACACAGCTAGTAAATGTCTGAGGTCATATTTGAACTCAGGAAGATGAGTCTTTCTGACTCCAGGCCTGGCACTCTATCCATTGGGCCACCTAGCTAAGAGTCAAATAAGACAGAAGGCCTGTAAGTGTTCTCATTATATTTTAGTGATGTTCAAACAAGAAAGGAAAAGGAAGAAAAAAAATGAGGGGGAGTAAACTGGGAGAAAAGAGTGAGGAATGATGGCAGAACTTATTACCTAACATAATTGGGGTTTGTAAGCAAAAATATGTATAGCCACGGAAGAGGTGGGGGAGTGGGGGAGAAAGTATCACCTAAATCTAACTTTCATCTGAATTCATTAAAAGAGGGTAGAACATAGAAGCATACACACACACACACACACACACACACACACACACACACACACACAGATTTTGGTGTAGGAATACATTCGAATTTATGTAAAAAGAGAAAGGCAGGAATGAGATGGAGGGTAGATTGATATAGGGAAATACACAATTAATTGTCATTACTGTATATGTGAATGTGTTGAACTGCTCCATAAAATGGAAGAGGATTGTAGAATAGATTAGAAAGTAGTATCCAAAAATATGCTGTTTATGGAAAATGTTCTTGAAACATAAAGATTCATACAGAGTTCAAATAAAGGTTTAGAGCCTTAGCTAAACTTAAAAAAAAATCAGGGATGAATCATGATTAAAAAAAAGAAAAAAGACAACAGGAAAAATAGACTTAACTAAAAGAGAAAAACAGGAAAATTACATTTTGCTAAATGGTACCATAGATTATGAATTAATTTAAATAATTAACATAACTGCACTAAATGGCACAGCAGCTAAATATTTAAAGGAAAAGATAATCAAGTAGCAGCAAGAAATAGTAAAAATATAATAGTGAGAGGCCTCAATATACACAGTAGAAAAAATGCAAATTAAGGCAAATTTGAGATTCCACTTTACACTTATCAGACTATCAAAGAGGACAAAAGAGGAAAATGACAATGTTTGGAGAGGTTGTAGGAAAAGAGGCATATTAAGGAAATGTTGGTGGTTCTTGGAATTGGTCCAGCCATTCTAAAAGCAATTTGGAATTATGCCAAAAAATTATTAAACTAGGCATACCCTATGCTTCAGCAAAACCACTTCCTAGCTTATATTCCCAAAGAAATTAAAGAACCATGAAAAGGACATATATATACATACATATATATGTATTATATGTATACAAACGTAAGTGTTTATAGTAGTTCTTTTCACAATGGTCGAGAATTGGAAAAGGGTGTATACTTCTATGGAGAATGGCTAAACTAAATATAGTATGTGAAAGTAATGGAATCTTATTATGTTAGAAGAAACAATGAAATTGACAATTTCAGAAGAAATTGGGAAGACCTCTATGAGCTAATGCATGCAAAGCAGTGATGAGAATCAGAAAACTTTAACAAAAATAAGAATATTCTAGAGAAAAACAACTTTGAAAGCCTTGAGAACTCTAACCAATGCAATGATGAACCATAAGTCCAATGATAAACCCTTAGTTCAATAATAAGCCGTAAGTCCAAAAGAATGAAATGAAACATGCTACTCACCTTTTGACAAAGAGGTGATAAACTTACAATGCAGAAAAAATTTATCTTTTAGGACACGGCTAATGCAGGAATATTTTTGGCAGGACTATTTGGCTATTGTTGAGGCCTTTCTTTTTCATGGTGTTGTTTTGTTCTGATTTTTTTAATCTGCTCAATGCAGGAAAAAGAAAATAGCAAAGGATGTTAATGCTTTAATGCACCACATTTATTTCAATATAATTGATTGCTGCGCAAGTATTGCTCTGAATTAAAACTCAGGCACTAAACCACAGTGTCAAAGAGAACAGATGAAAGTACAATGCATTATCTTGCTGGCAAAAAAAAAAATTAGTGCACCGCTTTAATGAGGATAAGATTGCTATTGGTATACTAGAATGAATGGGGAATTTATTTTTCAAAATATGTTAAGTGCAAAAGACCTGAAGTAGACACCATCTGTATTTTTAAATCATAGTATTGCAAAACATATAACGCATAATATTTTTTTTTCTAAAGAGTGGTCAATCTGTAGAACAGAGTAGGCACATAATATACAGAAGAAAAAAATAGTTAGAACTCCACTGCACAATAAACCAAATGACCACAAATACTGGACTAAGGGTTCACTATTTGACAAAAAAAAACTGTTTAGACCACAGTCTGACCGAAATAAAGTTGAGACCAATATCACAAACCATACATCAAGATAAGCTCCAAATGAAGATGTGACTTTCATATAAAAGATCACAGCATAAATACATTAAAGGGGCAAGGAGGAAATTACCTTCTAGATCTATGGACAGATTTCTTGCTGGAATGGATCACCGAAGGTAAAAGAACATTTTTAATTGGATAAAATTTAAGAGGATTTTGCATACACACACACACACACAAATCAAAGATAAGAAGGGAAATAGTTTTGGGGGAAAATCTTTGTAGCAAGTTTTGCTGGAAAAAGTCTCATCTCAAAACTGATTCAAATGAATAATAGAAATGTTCCTCAATTGATGAATGGTCAAAGGAAGTCACCTAGAAGTTCTCAAGGGAAGAGGGGGAAAAAATAAACCATTCAAACCCCTCAAAACTGAAGAAATACAAATTAAAAAATTCTGAGCTTCTACTTCACACCCATAAGACCGGCAAAGTTGTGCAAAAAGGAAAGTAACAACTGTCAAAGGGCTGTAGGAAACATACACAATACACCGTTGATTAAGTTGTGAATTGAACCAACTATTCTGGAAAGCAATTTGGAACTCTCCTCCCCCAATTACTAAATTGTACATGCCTTTTGACCTAACAATATCACTTCTAGGCTACAAAATGATCAAAGAAAGTGGAAAAGGTTGTATATATAAAAATCTATTGATCTACCACCCTATCTACATATAGACAACATAGATATAAATAGTAGTTCTTTTTATGTTTTCAAGGAACTGACTAGTAAGGAAAAGTCAATCATTTGGATAATGGCTGTATAGATAGATGAATGTAATGCTGTAAGAAATAGACAGTTTCAGAGAAACAAAGGAAGACTTGTATGAATTGATGCAGTGTGAAGTGAGTAGAACCAAAACAATATCTACTATCATATAAATATTGTAAAAATAAGCAATTTTGAAAGCTATAAGTGATCAATACAATGATCAACTTTGATACCAGAGGACTTACGGTGAAGAATGCTATTCACCTCATTACAAACAAGGCATGGGTTAAAATGCATAAACACACATTTTTGGACCTAGCTAACATGGATATTTGTTTTGCTTGACTATGTTTACTTATTACAAAAGTTGTGTATTCCTTCCCCAATAATTTGGGGGAGGGGAAGTGGGAAGGTAAAAATAAAGGCTTGAAAATTGGAAAAAATAATGAAATTTTTTAAAAAGGCATAGTTCATTCAGGGAATAAATAACTAAATTGCTAAAGAAGCTTTTCCCCACCTGCTGCTCCTTCCCCCACCCAACTGAGAGGAAACTATCACAAGGTTTTAATCTGGATTAAAATCTGGAAAGGAAAAGAACTGTCTCACTTAGGGAAACAAAAGCTGCCAGTCACAGACAGCTTCTCTCTTAATAACAAGACATAAAATGGCAAGAGCTGTGTACTGCTTAGCCACAAGCTTATTTTATTAAAAGGCTCTCGGTTGATGCATGGATCAAGAGAATTTGTTGTAAGCACATTTAGAGCCCAAGCTTACTGGGAGGCCTCTGACAGGCCAAAAGCTCATTTTCCTAAGTGTAAAAAATAAAGGTAAAGAATTGAGTTTTAGTAAGAAAAGGTGCCAAGGTGTACCCAGATGTTTATATTCTCTTTCACAGAATCTAAGAATTGGAAGAAACTTCTGAGGCCACCTAATGCAAATGGTCCTAGATGAAAAAAAAAAAAAAGTCACCTCTACCACACTAATGACAAGAGAACATTCAGCCAGTACTTCATTAAGGAGGTAAACACTGGTCCCTTAAGGGAGCCCATTCCACTTTCTATATTGTTCTGTTTGTTTTTTTACTATATTATATTTAAATTTGCCACTTTTCAATTTCCAACCACTGTTTCCAGTTCTGATTGCTGGGGCCAAGCAGAACAAAGCTAATCCTTCTTCCATATGAATTTATTTTCAAATTCCAGCACAGAACTGTGATGTCTTCAAGTTAAACAGTCACAAGTTCTTTAACTGATCTTTTCACAGCATGGAATCCCATACTCTTTCAGGTCAGTTTGCCCTCTCAATGTACTTAGCTTGCCATTGTCTTTCTTAAAAAGTTGTGAGTAAAGCACAATACTCAAGATGGAATTTGGGTAGGGAAGACTACAATAAGACTGCTATTTTCCTTTTATCTAGGCACTGTGACTTACTTAATGGAGCCTAAAAAGTAAATTAACTTTTCAGATTGCCAAATCATACTGTTATCATGGTGAACTTGTTGGCCACTAAAATCCCCAGACTATTCTTATGAGAACTGTCCAGTTATGCGTCCCCATTCTACTTGGTGAAGTTCATACCCAATATACAATATGTGTATTGTCTATATACAATATGTGTATATATGTTTGCATTCATCCCTATTAGATCTCATCTGACTTGATTGGGTATAGCATTCTAAACTAGGGGTGGGGAACCTGCAGCCTCAAGGTTATATGTGGCCCTCTAGGTCCTGAAGTGCGGCCCACTGACTGAACCCAAACTTCACAGAACAAATCCCCATAATAAAAGGATTTGTTCTGCAAAACTTGGACTTAGACAAAAGGCCACACCCAAGGACCTAGAAGGCTACATGTGGCCTAGAGGCAAGTCCCCTATCCCTATACTAAACTATTGTTCCTAATTTTGTCACAAAACTTACAAATTTTCTCTCCCTATTGTGAGCTATCTGCCAATTTGACCAAAATGTCTTCTTTAACTAACTCATTAATAAAAATGTTGCACAGCAAGAGGTTAAAGTCAGGTCCATGGGCTACTTTATTAGAGAAATTTCCTCTCACCATGCATTAATGACTACTGTTTGCATCCACTTAATATACGATCTATCTAGCCCACATTTCCCCCTCTTATCCACAAAGATAGCAGAAGAGAATCTAACTGTTTACTGAAATCTAACTATAATTCTAACACTGAGTAGTTTATCCCCTCAACATCAGAAGCAGAATATTTACCATTACTTGGTCTTTATGAAGTTCTTTGGGAAAAAATAATATTAAAGCAGATGTTAAGACTTTGGTGGGATGTTCCTAAGACTTCAGGTAACATCTTTGATAATTTTTTTATCTTTTTAAACAACTTTGAAGACTGTTTCTACCAGGAATATGTTTTTAGCAAAATGACTTTATGTTTTACTGCTTGGGCTCTGAGTGATCCACTGAGCATGTGTAGAATAGCAACCTGGACAGCTGGCAATGGGCATGGACTCTCTTACTATAGTCTCATTTTGAAAGAGCCATAGAAGATGAGCAAGTAGTGGTCCCCAGCACTCAGCAGCTCAGGCTGTGATGTTTAGAAATGACTGGCAGAAAGATAGTGGCAGAACAGAATACTTGTTCTAGTTGCAGTGACAATGTTGGCAATATCAGGATGTTTGGAAAACAGTGGTTTCTTCGGAGCAGTAAGGCAGTAAAATCCTGCATGATGGCAGCTTCAATGGCACCTGTTTTGAGATAGTAGAAAAAAATAATTGCACCTTAGTTTTTGACCTTATCCTACCCAGGGACAGTAGTGCTGGCCTCTTCCATCAGCAGGCAGGCCTAGGAAGCATAATGGCCTAGCTATACCTAGTTAAAATGTCACACCACTACAATATAAGAGGCAGATCAGTGGCACAGGGGATACAATGCTGGAAATGGAGTCAGGAAGACCTACGTGCAAACCAGGCCTTAGACACCCATGAGTTGTGTGAACCTGGACTCTGTAAACTTTAAAGTAATGTATAAATGCTAGCTATTAATATATGAGGGCAGCAAGATGGCTCAGTGGATAGAATGCTGGGTCTAGAGTCAGGAAGACCTGAGTTCAACTACATCCTCAGACACTTAGCTGTGTGATCCTCAGCAAGTCACTTAACTTCTGGTCTTCATCCATTGAAGAAGAAAATGTCCAATCACTCTAGTGTCTCTGTCAAGAAAACCTCATGGATGATGTGATACATGGGATCACAAAAAGTCAGACATAACTGAACTGAGTGAAACAATAATTAGCATATGAAGCCTCAATGTTAGATTTGTTATCTTTTGCACATCTTTTCATTAAATTCTCCTCCTCTCCAGGTAGTCTGTAGTATGTCCACATTTAAAAAAAATGCATCTATTTCTCCCTCCATTGATTTTCATCCAAATGCTGTCTACCTTGTTTTATTCTTTGGATGATGGAATTTCACTAATATGACTATTTTAAAATACACAATGCACTTTGACATTCTGAGCACTGATAAGAAATAACATCGTGTTTAAATCTACCATGAGGCTTTTGTTATGCGTTGAGTGAGGCAACATGGCATCATAGAACCAGGAAGGCCTAAGTTCACACCCTGCTTCTGACACATATGGGCTGTATGACTCTGGGCAAGTAACTTAACCTCTCTGTTCTCTATGCCACTGTTGTCAAACTCAAATAGAAATGGATTCCTCATGGTTGCATATTTACTTAGAAAGCCATGAATTAATGTGTTCTGCGTTGTATTTTACTTTTATTTTGTTAAAAATTTCCCAAGTGCATTTTAATCTAGTTCTGGCCCCTCTTGGGAGTTTTGCAGGCTGTTGAGACTAGGGTGAGTTTGACCCCCTACTCTATAAAGCTGTGAGTTTCAGAAATGGTTATAACCTTTATTGGGAGAAGATGCTTCCTTCTTTGGGAATTCTTTATGCCAGTAACATCACAGATCCACTTCCTTTTTGATGTACTGCTTCTTACAAATCCTGTTCCTGATGAATAAGGTCCACCTTCTCTAATAACAGCATATAATAGCTAGCAATTGCATCTACTATGTGCCAAGGCCCTTTACAAATCTTATCTCATTTCGTCCTCACAAATATCCTGGGAGGTAAGTGTTATTATTATTCTTATTTTATATTTGAGGGCATTGAGACAGAGTGACTTTTTCATATCACATAGGTAATAAATGTCTGAGGATGGATTTGAACTCAGGTCTTTCTGACTTCAGACCCAGAGCTCTATTCACTGCACCACCAAGCTTCCCCCAGATGGCTACATTTTATTTCTGAGTCTCGTATCAGCATCATTGAATCTTAGTGTTACCTATGAGATCAAATTAAATTCCTTCTGTTAGGTATCTGCATTCCTGAGTCTTTTGTACACAGCTATCTGAAGCCATAGGCTTCTTGCTATTTGTCTTTTTGGAAATCATCTCCTATGAATTATTGGTCCTCGATTTGCTATTCTTTTTTCTTGTGTTGTACCTCTTGTCTATGTCATTATTAGAGGTCTGTATTCATTGTGATATTATAAGAAATGTGTCCTGGATCATGAAATTAGAGCAAGAAGGTACCCCAGAGACCATTTAGTCTAGAATTGTTATTTTACTGGTGAAAAGACTGAAGCCCAGGGAAGTGAAATGGTTTGCCTGAGATCACACAAGTAAAGTGTCAAAGATGGGATCTGAACCCAAATTGTGTGACTAGTGCTTGTTCTAAGGTTTAATGCTGCATCCTCAAGCAAAAGGAAAGTATTGAGCGTGTCTTTTCAATATTCACTTTTATTCTAGGCATGACAAAAATAATTAACGTAAATTTAACATAAAAGGAAATCCACAAGCTCAGTGGAGAAAATGATTCCTTAAAAATTAGAATGGAGCAAATGGAAGCTAATGACTTTAGAAGAAATCAATAAATTATTAAACAGAAACAAAAGAATGCCTTGTGTATTTTGAAGGAATATCGAAATATAGAGAAGTCTTAGATAAAGAGACAGGCTGACAGACAGAAGCTTGTTAGCTCTGTCTTAGTTTTTGAGCAAAGTTACACCTACGCCAGGTCCGAGGACAATTTGTGATGCTGCCGCTTCATGGGGAAAACTAAATTTGAATCAAGGAAATTCAACACCTTTAGGAACAAAAAATTCTACCTCCTCAATGCAGGTACGTCACTTTTCTGAGCTATATTGTCCTCGTTAGTATTTAATGGGAGATTTGAATTGGCTCCCTATCCCAAATAGCAAAAGTTGAGTAATAGTTGATAATTACAAAATTGCTAAAGGAAGTTAAGGAAACCTGTCCCTAAAATCTTGTGAGCCCTGTTGAAATAGCCTTAAATTGGCCTTTCTGCCTCTAGTCTATTCTCACTCTAATCAATCCCACGTATCACTGCCTGAATAATCTCTCAGATTATACTACTCTGATTATATTATTCAAACACCTGTAGTGGGGGCTCCCTACTGTCTGTAAGATTCAAGATGGGGCAGGATAACCCTCCCTGTAGCCACTGAGAGAATTCTTCCTGCCACCCCTTCCCTTCCTAAGTCACAGGGTACTTTCCTGAGCAGATAGCTAATCCAGGTTCAAGGCATTCCATGGGTCTTTATCCACTAAACTGAGCCTCCACTGATCCATATACTTTTAGTAGTGAGCCAGAGAACGTTATTTCAAAACAAAGTCATTTAATGAAATTGTATAGTGAGAAAGGTAGCAACAAGACATTTTTCCTATAAATTTGGAGTGTGCCCAACATCTAGGAAAAAAAGGGTACACATAAGGAACATGCATGGAGAAATACAGATGTAAGGAACATATGCAAAGGACATATATATATATATATATATATGTGTGTGTGTGTGTGTGTGTGTGTGTGTGTGTATGTATGTATGTATGTATGTATGTATATGAAGGCATGCCCACATAGGGTATATGTGTGGTCAAAGCGTACATATGGAGGCAACTCATCCCTTTATGCAAGATCCTTGATGTTTTCCTAATGATGAATCAACATGCATTTATTAAGCACTTTTTATGTCCAGATACTGTTCTAGGCATTAGGCAAAATGAAAGGGTTTTTTGTTTGTTTTGTTTTACTTTTTCCCCACTATAGTGATATTATCAAGTTGCTCCCAATGACAATGAGTTTATCATTACTGCTGGATGGACCTGCCCTCTGCTAATCTCACGGTTTCTGTTACCTAATTGATCTTTATAGGATGCTACTCTGTTGAATCACTATCAAAAGCTTCACTGAAGGCCATGGGATCTTTCTGAATGTTGTTTTTCTTTGACATAGTCTCTACTACTTCTACATTTGGGTGCTACCATGTTCTTTTAGCTTAAAACCTGTACATAGACATTTTCCCCAGGGAAAATACAGAGGAGGAAAATCCCTTGTATAAGGAGTAGCACAAAACCTCCCCTACTTGTTCCTTATAGTCTCCTGTTGCCAAGTTCTTTAGAACTGTGCTGTTTCATGTAACTAATATCCTCAGTCTTAGACATTTCTTTGGAATTTTCTTTCTAGTAAGGTGTTTGAATATTTGAATCAGGGATCTTACCCTGACTTATAGTGATTATTTCATATATTCCCAAGTGTTACATATGAAAGTTAGAATCTAAACGATGTTGTTGTCATCTTCCCAATACCTGCAAAAGAGCTCTGGTATATGGGTTTCTCTAGTTATTAAACCTTGGTTTAAAAGCTGGTTTCTTACATAGATAGAAAAAAGGTAGAGACATAAACTAAGCCCGAACAGCAAGACCATTGTCTCTGCTACCTGCTCACTCCCCTTTATGCTCAATATACAGATGTGACTGATCAATGTCTGAAAATGTAGGGTTTGCCATATGCCCTTAGAAAAAGTTGAAGATGTCACCTCCAAGAATTATGACTTGTTTTTCTTTGGAATGTTGTAGAGAAATTTCAAGTTTGTACACAGGTTGAGCTACATAGTTTCTAAAGTCTCTTCCAACTTTGAGATTCCATGATAATATAAACTCTTCTGGATCTCAAAGTCTACTGCCTTTTTTCAGATTTCTTTCTCCTTACAGTTCTATATTCCAGCCAAAACACTTTTATTTACCTCATTTTTGTCATAGGGGAGGATCATAAATAGAAAGCAGAAATGAATTTCAAAAGTAATCCAGTCCAACCTATTCATTTTTCAGATGTTTTGCCATCTTCTCCCTTTGTTTATGCTTCACCTCACATCTGGACTAGTCTCTCTCTTTTCATCTTTTCCCTTTGAAATTTCCATTTTCCTTCAAATCTCAGTTTAAGTGCTCCTACACCATGGAGCCTCTCTTGCTCATTGCTCCAGCTGGAAGTGATCTTTCTCCCACTCCAAGTTCTCTTAGTAATTTCTAGTACCTCCTTGCAATTATTCCATTTTTTCTTAAATCACAGTTATTAGCATACATGTCTCTCATCATTAGACTGTAAATTTTTTGAGACTAAGGTCTAGATTTAATCTATAATTGTTTCCTCAGTGCCTTGTATATAGTCAGAACTTGATAAATATTTGTTGAATCACATTTAATTCTACTTTGTGTGGGAATAAACAGGAATATTACTGGTTATTTTACGTAAATACCAAGGTCCAACTTATGCCTACATATGACAAGTGACTCCACCCCATTGCCTCCACCCCTAGTCCCTATGTTGCTTCTATTCCTTGGATCAAAAGACAAATTGTGTGAGACTCTCTTATCATTCTTTGATTATTCAATGCTTCACATCTGTGAGACAGTGTTTCAACAATCCGGCTAGCAGCTTCTGTGAGAGTATAAGATTCACCTACAGCCAGCACCCAGAAAGCTGCCAACAGCACAGGTTCTTCTGATCTGCTTAATTAAGGAAAGCAAGGTGAAGGGGTTGACAAGCTTACTTTTAATTCAGCATTCAAATATCATTCAGTTAGTTCAGGGGAAAAAGCCAGCACCCTTAACTTCAAAACAAAATGCAAACAAATTACAAACATCAACAGACAGACTTTGTCTGATTCAAATCCCAACACATAGTTACCAGAGTTCATCAAAGTCTCAGCATCTGGGTTTACAAGCTGGAGGGCTCCTTAGCTACAGCTGCCCGGAGTCTCCTCATCAACACCATCTCCAGAGCCCCGGACAAATGGCTCTGTCCTCCCTTCTTATAGGGCTTCAGACATCATCAAACATCATCTGAATCACCAGAGCTCAGGCTCTGGTGATTGGTTCTTGAGTTGGCCCCTCCCCTTAGGACCCTGGGAGGTTCACATCCACATGGATTATGTTAACACCTAATGGGGTTTGGGCCTGGGGCTTAGCACCTAGTAAAGCTCACTGAGATAAATTGAGTTACTCAAAGAAAACAAAGGCCATTCTGGTTACACAGAGTTGATGAGAAGGGGAGAGATTAAAGATACTGGCTCTCTTGGCTTCTAGCTTCTAGAGAGAAGATCATCATTCTACCTTCTCTTCAGGTTGGCAAAGGGAGAGAGTCTCTGGAAAGAACGACTTTGATCATGTCCCTAGTCTCAGCTTTCCACTTTAGAGACTTGGAGAATTTTCCTTTGGGTGATATCTGGGACTTTTTCTCTTATTTGAGCTATCTTGCACTCAATGAGAGACAACAGTCATTCATATTGTTTGGCACAAATTTTTCTATGTATACTTTCTATAATTTATGTTTTACTTTTAAATTAAAAAATGAATTTATCCCCGTTCTTCCTTTTTCCTCCATCTTGGAGTCTGAGAGGCTTGGTGGAAACAGGACTTCTAGAACAGCAAAATGTCTGGAAGACTGTGGTCCAAGGCCATTTTTGCCGGCTACAAACGAGGCCTACGAAACCAGAGGGAACATACAGCTCTTCTGAAAATTGAAGGAGTCTATGCTCGGGATGAAACTGAATTCTATTTGGGCAAGAGATGTGCTTATGTATACAAAGCCAAAAACAACACAGTGACTCCTGGTGGGAAACCAAACAGAACAAGAGTTATCTGGGGAAAAGTTACTCGGGCTCATGGAAATAGTGGAATGGTTCGGGCCAAATTCAGAAGCAATCTTCCTGCCAAGGCCATTGGACACAGGATCCGAGTGATGCTCTATCCCTCAAGAATCTAGAATATGAAAACTGATTAAATAAAATTACGCATTTTTTGCAAAGGTAAAAAAAAAATGAATTTATTTGCTATTTGCTACATGTGTTCATTGTGAAACTAGTATTTGTTGGGAAAGGGGTGAAGTCTTCAATATAGAGCTTGGGGTACTCCTTCCCTGTTAAGCAATCATGAGCTTAGCTTAAGCCTAATAATTACTTTTCCTAGATTAATAATATTTAAGGAAGCATATAGATACACTTCTGTCTTGGCACCCCTTCTTTCTAAGGAGAGCAGAGTGGCCAGTCTCTGGATATAATTTCTTGCTTCCCCTTCTGGTTGGAATCAAAGTCTCCCTTAGAGAAAGAGATATAGAGATATCTGTTCTTGCCTTCCTTGTAGGCCACATCTAGATAGATCCATGTGGACCTACCTAATCTAAGTAGGCAAATCAAAAATCACCTCACCCCACACTCAATACTTGTCACCAAGGAGAAAGAGGGTGGGAATTCAAATGAAGTCAGTAGTAAAAAATTTCATAAAGTATTTCCACTAATAATACACATTAAATAATCTATCCAAAGCTATACCTAAATCAAAGAGCACATAAAAGATGACTTAAGGCAAGCAAGAACTAAAAAAAAAAGCTATCTAACAAATTCCACATTAATTTGATAAATAATATTGCTACACACCATCCTAGGTGACAGCAAAAATAAGGAGAAGCCAAAGGTAACTTAGATAGTCAAGAGCATTGTGCACCCATAAAGGCAAGCAAGAATACTAGGGCACTCTTCATGTGCTTCTCAGCCATATGCCCCAGGCCTAAGAGAGAAAGAATAGGACCTACTTTTGTACAGTCACAACATTCCTTGACACATACCACAGAATTGGGAAAGGATCTGTGATTTCATCAATGTAGATATACTTTTCAAGACCATAAATCAAGACACAGCAGTGTCTTTACCTCCAATCAGATTCTGGTCCGTATCTACCCTTTGAATATTCTATAGTGGGTATTTCAAATATGTCAAACAACTTCCTCTGTGTTTTATATAATTCCATCCATACCAATGTAGCACTGAGGCTTTCAACCTCTATACTGATCATGTGGAGATATATTAAAAACTATCTTTTCAAAGGGAGCCAAGATGGTGAAATAGAGGCAACAACCCAGCTGAACTCTCCCAGTGTTTTCCTTCGAAACAACTTTAAAATAACGCATCAAATCAAATTCCAGAGCAGCATAAGCAACGAAAGGTTGGAATAAGACTTTTTTCACTCCAAAACAACTTAGGAGGTCAGCAGGAGAGATCTGTGATATTGGGGTTGGGGCTAGCCCAGAGCACATGAGGCAACAGCCTTAGTGGTGGGCCTTGGAGACCATGGCAACAACAATAGCAACAGCTTTGGGAGCTCTCAGCCAAGAGACAGCAAGTGGGTCTGACAGCTGGTCAGAAGGAGATTACAGGGGACTTTTTACTGACACTAGGTGCAAGGCCTGGCACTATTTGGCAACTTCATCGTCTATACACAATTCTGGATCACAGTTCCAAGTAGAGAGGAGTAAATATGGTCAATCACAAAAGAGCAGGAACACTATTACCAGAAATTTAGGGCTGGTTCAATATTAAGAAAACATAAGCATGATTGAGCTTATCAGTAACAAAACCACTAGAACCATATGATTATATAAATAAATGCAGAAAAACTCTTGATAAACACATATTCCTATTAAAAACACTAGAAAGCATAGAAATAAATGGAGCCTTTCTTAAAGTTATAAGTGGCATCTCTCTAAAACCAAGAGCAAGCACTATCTATAATGGAGATAAACTAGGAGCCTTATTAATAAGATCAGGGGTGAAGCAAAGATGGCCATTATCACCATGATTATTCAATACTGTGCCAGCAATGCTAGCTATAGCAATAACACAAGAAAAAAACTGAAGAAATAAGGATAGGCAATGAGGAAACAAAGCTATCACTCTTTGCAGATGATATGATGGAATTCTTACACAACCCTGGAGAATCAACTAAAAAAACTAGTTGAACAGTTAACAACTTCAGCAAAGTTGTAGGATATAAAATAAATGTAGAGAAATCATCATCATTTCTGTACATTACCAACAAAACCAAGAAGGAAGAGAAAGAATGAGAAATATCATTTACAATAACTGCAGACATCACAAAATACTTATGAATCTACCTGACAAGACAAACCCAAGAACTATATGATCACAATTACAAAATACTTTTCACACAAAAATCTAAATAAGTGGGAAGAGATTCATTGTTCATGGGGAGATTGAGCCAACATAATAAAACTGACAATTCTATCTAAATTAATTTACTTGTTCAATGCCATACCAATCAAACTGCCAAACAATTATTTTATAGATCAAGAAAAAATGGATAGGAAAATTCATCTTGAAGAAAAAAAAAGGACAAGAATATCAAGGGAGTCAATGGAAAAAAAGTACAAAGAAAGGAGACCTATCAGTACCAGATCTCAAACTATATTACAAAGTAGTAATCTTCAAAACAATTTCTGATTAGCCTCACAAATTCCAAGCAATTTAAAGAAAGGCCAAATTTGATGGACACAGTTAAGGGTTATTTGTCAGTTTCTCTGTTCATGTCTGTGTTGTAACCATCTTGTGTGCTATATATTGTAAATTTTATTCTGTACTGGTAAAAGCCCTGATTTAGTAGCTATACGCAATACTACAGGTCTGGGACTAAACTATTTTCAGGTGTACCTGACTATTGGAAATGCCTGGAAAGAAAAGGATAAGGCATCTCTGAAAACTGCAGAATTTGGCTGATTGCCCTTGAACTAGTGGCCCATTTGATAAGTAGGAGCTTAACTGCACCTAGTACCTCTTGGAATCTTAAGGACACCCTGAGTGGCTGATGTGAAGATTTGGAATGGTAAATAAGGGTAGAGACACTTCTGTCCCCAGGGGGAAAAAGGCCAGGTTTCTTTTTCAGGGATGGAACAAAAATAAGGCTCCAGAGAGTCAATGAATTTCAAGAAGAGATTTTCTTTACTATGTTGGTGAAGTCAGTCCTGAGTGTCAACTTGAGAAAAGTTGGAAGAACAGTAGAATGAGAAATAGAGGATATAAAAATCTGTTCTCCTGGAATATTAAGGAATTGTATTTCATTCACCAAAGAAATTAAACATGTAAATTATTAGATAAAATGACTTGGTTAAAGTTTTTTTTCCTAAAAGATTATTTCATCATAAATAGAAATTAAAGTACACTCACAGTTTGGGTTCTATTAATGAATGTTCTATCAACAGAAATGATTGTTTTCTGTGAGTTTATGTTGGTATTTGTTCAGCAAAAATGAAGTCAGTCCTTAATAGAAATGAAGGCAATTTAAAAGTTTCTTACCATTGATTTCTAAAGTGAAGAAAAGAGGGAGGAAAAAAACAGTGATTTTATAGTTTTTAAGTTTCCTCAGCTAAACTCTATCTCTGGTGCTTAAGATCTGCTTTGTAAGTACTAATTATGTCTTAACTTCCCTAAAAAAAGAGGCTTATTTGAATCACATTGAGCAAAGGAATTGACTCAGAAAAGGTGAGTAAAATAATTTAGAGATAAAAAAGAGCAAAATTTCATTTTAAGAATTTGGTGTACTTGGTGGCTTCTGAATGGCACGGCAAAATTTACTGCCTAAATCAGAAGGAAAGTTACCTAAAATGAATTAAAATCTATCATGCATTTGCACATTCTTAAATAATAAGCTAAATTTGAAGTATTTTACTTAGAAAATGAGAAACTTCCTGAAAACCTAAAAGTTTCAGTTCGGATTCCTAAAAAGCAAAGTTTTATAAGGAATTTGAGATACATATGAAATTCTTGCTAATCTTCAAAAGAAACTAAATGGAAAAAAAACCAAAGTAAGATCTGAAAAATATTGAAACTTGGCTTGAAAGCAAAGAAGTGTAAAATTAAGAAACAGGCAGTTTTAAAAACAAAGTGAAACACTAAACCAGTATAAACAGAAATGTGATTTTCAAGGTTCCATCTATTCAAATCAGTCAGTAAAAATATAAAAGGAAATTAGAGAAAACTTTACACTGACACTTTTGAAGATGGATTTGGGAGAAGAATATAATTGCCTCCATTTTGTTCAGTATTTGCCATTTTAAATGTATGACCCCTGAAAAAACTGCAACACCAGATGCAACAGCTGGTTTCCCTCAATGTCTGTTATTCTCTTCTAATTGGTACAAAATATTTAGTTGCTACAAAAAAAAAAAAACAACCTTCAACAGTCTCTGGAATGTCCCTTTCTTTATTTAGCCTGATAGATACTTCCCTCTGATTCAGTGAAACTAGCTATACTTACAAGCATGCATCCCTTCTCTATCTCCTACAGCATTCCTTTTCCCCCTTTGTATAATCAGCCTCACTATAATGAGTGTGTATATATAAATAATACACGCACACACACATCCATACGTATATACGTATGTGTGTATGAATGTATATGCACACATGTATGAGCAGCTATATATATGTGTGTGTGTATCTATGTATGTATACACACATATATAGATATATTTACATTTGTCTCATGTAATGTAGAAATACTACTAGCTGAATTGTGAATGACACACATTGCCATCAGTGGATGGTGGGGATGTATTACACTCCTGAGTGTAATAAAACCTGTTTCTCTGGTTCATGCTGGCTTATTGACATTAGCTAGTCAAACCAAGAAGAATACTCAGGCAACAATTTTGGTGATCCTAGGTGGGACTGGCTAGGTCAACCATCACAGATCCCCATCTCAAAGAACTATGAATACACACTGGTGAGTTCATCAATTTTGGAACTTCTCAAGAGGGAGAATTAAAAGGGGTGATAGAATTGTAGTCTAGTATTTTTGTTCTTCAAACCCAGAGATCTACAGAAATAGGTTGAGTGTTTTGTGTATTTTTGTTCTGTATTACCTCTTTGTATGTCTGTCTCTTGTCTAAATAACCTATTAGATATAAACGGTCATCTAGAAATGAGGTATAAATCTGTCAAGGAGCTGCTCCTATACCGCACGTGGTGATGATTCAAGATTTGAATTGATTGGCTTGGCTGAGAAACTTCATGTTTCAACAGGAGTCCTTCTGTCTCTGAGAGAATACCCAAGCTAGGACTAAGGATTTCTGCCAAACCATGTGACCTTTTTATCTTATTTCCACAGACAAATAAGCAAGAGACTTTCCTGTCTAATTATTTGTCCATAATTTTTGACAACTGTGTTGTCTTCACCACTCTTCCTGTCCAAATTCTTGAATTCTGTTCATTCTGATGTAAGCCTCAAGTAGTTAGTGTTATCCCTGCCAAAATAATAATATAATTCTGACATAATCATCAAACATTGTTTATGGTAGTGAATAGCTGCTATAATCCTCAGATAGTGTCAGTAGCGGTGAGTGGTCCTTATGAGATCTAATTGATCTGTTCCAGACCACAGCCCTCTTAGTGTACTTTTGGCAAAAATGGAAAAAAATCCCAGGAAGAGCTGGTCTAAGTCTGTACTTGTTGAGGTCAAACTTTATAGCCATCCTATACTTTTTTTTTTACTGAAAAGTGCTGGCCATTATTTGGTACTTTTTATTATGAAGCTTTATAAACTTTAAAGGGTAAAATAGAGGTTAAATTTCAAAAAGTGTGTTATTAGATTACTTGGGTAGATCCTGAAGTGCAAAATGTTATCAAATTGTAAAAAATTAATGAATCCTCCCAGATTAAAGAGAAAACCAACTCCTCATAAGGTTTCATCAAAGGATGAATGCTGAGATTCTGTCCCATTTTCTACCTAGTGACCTTACTACATTTCTCAGACACCCCCTCTTTGGGAATACTGGCAATACAAAGGCAGTATACTGTTTCTTTAAGGGACAATAACATTGCTCTTTACAGCTGTGCCCTTGAGTGGAAAGAAAAAAATACTCTCTGAAATCCTTTTGCTGATCACTTTTATCATCAATGAGTGGGATGATAAGAGAGAAAGAGAGAGAAAGGAATGCCACCAGGTACAACTGTTAGCTGCCTTACAGTGAAATTTTGACCAATTTAAATGACCTCTCACTGGTGTTTGTTATTACTGCCATCAACCTTGGCATGCTGGAAAAAAGAAATGCTTTTTATGCCCCAGATACTCAGACAATTCAAATGTTAAATTGTCTCATTCCTGATAAACTTTATGTAGAAAATAAGGAAAATAATGAGAACTTTTCTGCTGAAAATTCAGCTCAAAGTTTCAAAAGATATCATATCTACAATAAATATGTCATCCGTGTGTTCCTAATTCTGACCAGGTTGGCACTAAGGAGAGGGAGAGAGAGAAGAAGCAGATGAAAGGAAATCCTTTCCCCAACTGCAGAAATTTTTGGCATTGTAAACTAATTAGTTACTAAATGTGAATGAAATGTGATTTCTTTACTGTGAATGTCCAAAATGTGGTTTGAATATTTTTATAAATGCTGAAACAGCTTTGTGAATTTTGGGGGTTACAGCTCTCTAAGAATTCTTTTTTAAATAAAAACTTGGTGAAAGTTACATACAAATAGCATTTAGACCATTTATCACTATTGCCCTTTCTTGGAGAGTTACACATTTATTGTTTTAGGGTAGAAGAAGAAAGTGATTTCGCCAACCAGAGAATGCTAAAAAGGCCTTACACAGATCAGCTGAAGCCAACTGGCTTAAATCTTATCTCCAGTGATTCCAAAAATCAGAAGGAAATAAATTAAAGGAACTAACAGTTTTTCAATATACAATTTCTAAATCTGTCTGGTGCTTAAGAAACGCCTCAAGTAATTATTAACTCTACTCTCCAGTTTTGAAAGAAAGAAGCTTGTTAAACTCAGAAAATAATAATTTGGGAATTAGCAAAATTTCATTTTAAAAGAATGTTTTTATTTTACATCTGTGTTCTCCTGTGAATGACTTAATAGACTTTAACTGCCTTGGTAACAGTTGGAGGGTGGGAGAGAGAGAAATAGTGAGTAAAATGTTTTGTTGTTTAAGTTATGTGGTGGAAAAGGCAAGTTGAAAAAGATAAGAGAAGTGTCAGGTCAGAACAAGAAAGAAATAACGTATGTGCAGTTTTGAAGGGGCTTTAATCAAAGTCCACCAGAAAGGAAAGGCAAGAAAGTTTAAGCATGTAGGAAAGAGGAGGAAGTATAGAAAGTTTAAGGAAGGCATAATCTATTTTGCACAGACAATGTAAACAGAGGTTTTGAAAGTAATAAGGTTCGGAAACTTTTGCAAAGTTGTTGGAAAAAATGCTCTTTTTTTCTCCCTTCATTTCAGATCTGGCCAATTTGAAATGTGAAGAGAGATAAGGAAGGAAGCAGGAACCTTTTTCCTTAAATTTAAATGAAATGTGTTACTCCTGATTTGATGCTTAAGATAAATCAGAATTCATTATACTATTTGGCACTAAGGCAAATTCAAAAAATGCATGGATCTGAAAAAGAGACACTTTGAGTCTCCCAGTACGAGGAGAAGGGACAAGGCACCACTGGATCTATTCCAGAGTCCCACTCACCTTTGACTGGCAAATTCAAAGTTCTCACTTTCAAAAAAGTTTTTAAGGAGTGAACACAGAAGTAAAATTTACTCGAGTTAAAATTAGAACCATTAAGATCTTTTCACCTGTCTTGGACTGAGCCAGGGCTGCAATAAAATTTAGAGCAGCTAAAAATTCTTTAGCAGATTCTGTTAACCATAGATAATCTGGTGAAGCATATGAAACCTTTTTTAAAATAACAATACACTTGTGAATGTGAAGAAAAATCAGTTTAAATGACAAAAGGTGTATATTTTTTTCTATATCCCCCACCCATCTATCTGTAGACTCCTTGGGGGGTTAAGAATTCCAGCCCAATGTCAGAAATATATACAAAGATGTTTTAATTCATGTGTGGTTAATGAGAATCACCATGAGACTAGTATAAATAAAAAATTGGAAAATATTTAATAACATAAAAATATTAAACAAATCTATAGAGTTAATAAGTAGTTTTTATATACAACTACAAAGATCCTTATGTGCAATTTAGTGACCCTCATTCCCATTTGAGTTTGAAACAAGCAATTTAACGCTTCCAAAATAGAGAAATAAAAGCTGAAAATGAGAGCCAAACTGAACATATTTCACTGGAAAGACTGTTATTTACTGTATTCCTGAGAAACAAAAATACTTCTTAAAATATGAACTATCTCAATAGATATATATCACATGTTGCAACAAAGGCTCTACTCCCTGTTCTCTACTTTGTTGCTTTCTCATACCCCACTGACAACAGCCCTGGACCCCTGGGCACCCTGAAGCCCACACTTCTAGGCAAACAGAGGAACCTCTCCTCTCAAACCCCCAAGTCCTTGCTCCCACACCACCAGAACCTGGAATTTTTGCTCCTAGTCTCCCAAACCCAATAACCCCTATTAGGAAGCAAAGGTTCTTCAGGGATCCTCTTCAATGACTACTCAGACCTTTAACTCAGATGCTGGACTCTCCAGATTCCCAGCATTCCCTGGTTCTTAGTCCCCCTCCCCTTTCCCAAGTCCCTGACTCAACCACCCCCAAGCCTATACCCAGGCTCCGCAACTGTGGGGAAAGAAGGAAAGCTTCTACACTTGGTAAGCCCAATATATGTAATGATTTGGGAATGCAATTAATGTCATCTGAAATTTTTCTGTTCGTACTATTATTGTACTTCTAAATTGTAGTAAAATTCCCCTATATTGTAAAACTTAAGTGACTAGAAATAGTGTTAGACAAAGCAATCTTTAGTCTGAATCTTGTTGAAACTACAAAATGAAAACAACTGTGTAAAACTGGTTAAGTTACTTTCTCAGCCTTGCTAACCCTGTCTTGTTAAGGCCAGCACTTATGAAACTTGCAAGATTGTTAACTAGGTTACTTGGGATTACTGTTGTAATGTTAAAAACCAATAAATTTCTGGAGAGATACAAGGAATTATGTCCACCTAAAGATATCGGTTATTGTAAGATTATTACTGTTCAATTAATTATCAAACCCCTCTACCTGAAGGGAAAAAACTGACTGTGGTTAAGCCTCTGGAATGGTAATTAATTAGTTTTGGTTTTAAAGTTTAAATAGATAATAATTGTTTATGATATTGTTATATCTCTAAAATTTTCCTTATTGCATAACTTGGTAAACAACTGTATCATCTGTGTTGTCAATAATCTGAATGTTATTAGGTTAAGAATTGTACTGTAAGAAATGTTTTGTAAATTCCTTTGCATGATGTTTAGAAGGCCTACTAAATTTCTATTTGTGAGCTAATCTGTTGCAGTAATTTGATATTGCTGACAATTATGTCCAAACCTACTGTGAATTTTTAAATTTTATTTAACTTTACTTCCTAGCTTTATTGTGTGTTTGTATTAACCTTGAATAAGTGTGCCAGCAAAACAGCAAAGGATAACAAAAAGGCCCAAGGTTTTTCTATTAACCCCTTCTTGGGGACCATGTTACTTCTCAATTTGTAAAATTGCCTCAGCCCCTGGAAACTATCTGCACAGGCAAGGTCATCAGCCCCAGAAAAAGAACTTATTTGAGTCATGTAAATTCTAAACAATGAACTTGGCTTGCTGAGAAATTGCAAGTTTATGTACAATAGATAGAGAAGATTCTAAGAGTGGCTTTTAAACCAGGACAAGTTCAAATTTGAGAGGAAAAAGATATTAACTGGAATCTCATATGTATATGAATCCTGGCAAATCTTTATTGTTTATTACAACTCCATGAGTACAAAAATTACTGTATCTGGCTCTAGGCTGTGATTAGTGAGACTTGCTGTTTAGGGCAAAAGGCATTTGGGACCACAACTGATTTTGTTTTGAGTTTGAATTTGGGTATAGTTGTCTACATTAAATAAGTATCTGACAGAAATGCCACAAGCTACTCAGAAGGAATGTGATCCTGTACTGTTAACAGGTGGAGATCTGCATTTGGGAAAAGGCTGAGGGGATAACCTTAGTCTCAGTCTAGGATGGGATCCTCCTGGCCTCAGGTTCCCCCTGTGTTCCTTTGGAAAGGAAAGTTCCCACCTGATTATTTCTGAGTATAGCAATGAGGCGAAAGAGATACTGCATAACTGAAGTACTGTAACTATATCTGAATTTAAACAAAGCCAAGGATGTTTTATCCTGTCATATCTGGGTATGTCACATGTCTCTGTGCCTTTTCCTTCTATAGCAAATTTCTGTGATCAGAACAAGTAGTCATTATAAGATATGAGCTCTTTTGTGTTATCTTACTAGGCAATCTAATATTATTCTTATCTACATGTGCAGAAATTTATACAACCTGCTTAAGACTAACCTTAAGATGTTCGCTTTGTTTAAAAAATATTCTAAGAGCAGTGGTATTTTTCCTATGATCGCTCTCTTACTGCTACCAATGTGAAATTCCATTACAACACCTTTTTGACTAAGAAATTTTGTGATATCTAAGAATTCTGGAATAACTAGAAACTTTGTTACAATACTCTGAAATTAGTGTTACTTATGGACTTTTGCACCAACTTAGTAAAGCTTTATGAATAAGGGTAGAAACGCATATGAGGCACTTAGGGCTCGCTTTGTAAATGTTCCTTAAGCAATGTGAGGATGTTATTTTGTTATTTGATTAATATCATGCTTGTCTAAAGTTTTGTTACAATTAATGATGCTAAAAAGAAGAATGTTTTGTGGTTTATTTTGTAAATGCCATCAAAGAAACATGACATGACTAAAAGGTTAAGATTCTCTATAATGCATTGTGTTAAAAATTGACTATGTAATGTATTTATGCATGTACTGAAGCCTGTTATTATTTCCTTAAATAATATCTCATCCTCCTGATGAGGAAATTAATAATGGATATATGTAAAGTGTACGACAATAGTTTCTGATGTGAATTTCTTAAGTATGACAATTGGCCATGGTTCAAATTTTGAATTTGTAAAAATGATCAGGGTTATAAAGTTTGGAAATGGTAACTTAAAGTTGTGCTAAGATTACTCTTGTAGGCGAATGGACAGAAAGCTGATTCCTATAACAAGACAAGAAGAAGATGCTGTGCTGGAGATGACTGAAACAGATACCAAGAACCAGAAGATTTCATTGACAATGTCCTCTGCCAGACAGCTGCATATGAAAATACCTTTTGAATCTTAAAAAGACAATTGCATTCTTATTTCTTTTTGAGTCTATGCATCTATATTTATATAGGGGACTGCCCCCTTTGATTTGTCAATGTGTCAATCAATCCTTCCCATATTTACTTAAATGGTGATGGTTAAAGGGAAGAATCCACATGTATCTATAATGATGAGGTGTCTGCAAAAGAAAAAGGGGGAATTTCTTGGAATACTGAAGTAGCAAAAACAATTATTGATTATTGATAGTTTCAAAAAATTACTGATATTTTCAAAACATTTACCCATTTCATAATGTATTCTTGACTATTTCCCATATACTACCTTATATGATCTGTTTGGTCATAATAATTTTTGTCTACTTTATGTCCTTAGGATAATGAACAGTGTGTTTAAGCCACTTAAACTTACAAAATAAAAGAGGGGGAGATGTAGGGGGCCTAGGGACAGGGTCTGGCCTCAATGTGGCCAGTTTTCCTTTAAGCCTGTTCCAGCTACCCTTGAGAACGTGCAGAATGGCATGTGGAGATCCAGCTATATCCTGGTAAGCCTCTTAGGCCTGTGCAAGGCAAGGCCATCTGAGGCAAGGTCTTTGCAAGGCAAGACCGTACAAGGTAAGAGGTCGTGGGTCCAGAACCACCCTCGCAACTGTTATCTGCATTGGAAAGAATAGGAATGTTTCAAGTATGGGCATCTGCATGGGAATGATCAGGAATGTTGCAATATAGTGAGCATGGCGTATCTAAGCTACATGGGCTATGAGACTTGTGGCAGGATGTCCCAGTAAAGTATCAAAGCAATGCATTAGATAATGGTTCAGAAACAGTATAAAAGTCTGTTGCTTGCCTGAATAAAGTTGAGTTCTGATTTAGACTCCACCCGACTCATGTCATTGCCTTTCTCCACAGAGTGCATGAAGCTGCTGGTCGGCTTCATCTGGGGAAGGAGGAAAGGATAGAATTTGGAACTCAACGTTTTAAAAATGAATGTTAAAATTATTTTTACATGAAAATAAGGGAAATTAAATAATAAATGAAAACAAAAAATAAAATAAGATTTGGGAATCTCCATAGACTTAATTAAAAAATATATCTTGGACCATATTCAGAGAGTTATAGCTTCCAGGAATTAAGGAGGCAATAGTTAGTTTGTATTCTGCCCCAGTCAGACTATATATGGATTATTGCAATAAATTCTGGGCACCACAGTTTAAGGGTTTTGACAAGCCATGGAATATCCAAAGTGGGGTAATTAGGATGGGGAAGGGACTTGAACTTATGTTATATGAGAATAATTTAGCCTGAGGAGAAGAAGACTCACGAGAAACATAACATCTATCTTCAAATAGTTGAAGGACTCCCATATGAAATGGTGTTGATTGAGCTTTTTTCTGTTTGGTCCCAGAGAGAAGAACCAGTAGCAATAAATGGAAGATGCAAAGAAGCAAATTAAACTTCAATGTCAAGAAAAATTTGCTATTAATTAGCACTCTCCCAAGCTAGAAGAATGGGATGGGCCAAGAGGATTGGGAAGGTTCTACCTCAATGGATGTCTTCAAGCAGTGGCTATAGGAACCCGAGCCAGAGATGGGATAGTAGGTATTCCTTTGGGTGTTAAGTTAAACAGAATAGCCACTGAGGTCCCTTACAACTATGAAATTCTATGACTATTATCATTCCTGTGCTTTTGATGTTCCCCAAACTTCTTTGGATGGATGAATATCTACTGAAAACAATTACATTGACTTTGATGTGGAAAATACTATTATTCACATCCTACCTCTGTCGTATCCATATTGAAGAAGAAAAATGAGATCCCAATAAAGCCCAAAGAGAAGGAATGTGAACGTTCCATCATTAAAGAGATTAAAATAATTTCATTAAAGGGTAAAGTTCTATTCATTCTTTCAAAATTTGCTGAGCTCCTGCCTTCAACAATTATAACCAGTTTAATAAACAATAAATGCATGGCATGAGAGTAAAAAGACAGAAAACAACACAGTCTCTGACCTCAAAGAACATAACATCTAGTAAACTGTGAGTTCCTCTGACTATTTTATTCACCTAGCCCATAAAGGCAGCGGAAATGTCTATTTAATATTGGAAACCCCGCTCCTCCCCCTCTTCCATAAGTCTATTATAGAGCTCTGTACACAGTGAGTGCTAATAAACATTGTTTTAATGTTGAATCATAAATTAGGTACAAGATATACTAAGATGCAATGATATGGGCAAAGAAACAATGTGCAATGCTCTAAGGAAATTTGAGGAGCAAAAGATCACTTTCAGCTTGGGGATCAATTACTTAAAAAGGTAAAACCTGAGCTGGGCTTACAAAGGTGGAATGAATGGATAGAGATGAAGAGAGAATGCATTCTGGGGATGGAAGCTAGACTTCAGAAATGTATGGAGGCCGGGGAGTACAGAATAAGAACAAGGAAAAACTAGCAGTCCATTTTAGCTGGAATTTGGACTTTGTGAAGAAGAGAAATGGGAAATAAAATGGAATGCTTATGTTAGAAACAGATTTTGAAAGGCCTTAAATTTTAGGATAAGGATTTTTACTTTGTCTTAGAAGCAATAGGAAGCCACTAATGTTTTATTTTGTTTTGTTTTAACAGGTCAATGATGTGGCCAGAACAATTTTAAGAAGGATATTTTGGCAGCTTTAAGAAGCACGGATTGGGGAAAGGGGAGGCAGCAGGCAGTAATACCAGCCAGGAGAGGTTATTACAGCAGTTCAAGTGAGAGAGAACAAAGATCTGAACTCAACTTATAAGACATGCATGTGGAAAGGAGGGAAAAATATGGAGGATATTAGGGTGGAACAATCAAAAGGAATTGGCAACTGACACAAAGAGGAAAAAAAAAATCAAAGATTACTCCAGAAGTCCTTCTTGAACTTGATCTTGAAGGAAAAGGAAATAGATATGGATTAGCAGAGGAGAGATTTGGGGACATTCCAGTCAACCAAAAGAAAATAAATAAAAACACTGAGGTGGGACCAAATAAGACACATATGGAGGTTATTAAAGAGATCATTTTGACTGGAACAGAAGGGCCATTTCAAGAACTAATGAAAGATAAAATTAGAGAGATATTGGAAGGAAGGTGATCCAGGGCTCTGGGTCCTGGCCAGGTTTCTTCTTTAGGCAATACAGTAGTAATTAAACACTGAGGAAATGAGGCTGCCAAAGCTATCATATACAAACAAATGTCCAACACAGTCTAAGAACAAATAAAAATTTATCAGCATTCTTACAACTGAACGACTAAATTAAAAAAGTGAATTGCTAGATTTGTTTCTTAATTTTTTTCCTATAAAAATTTAATTATGTTCAATTCAACAAACATTTATTAAGCACCTACTAGGGTTGAGGCGAGCTTTAGAATGGACGAAATTCCATTCACAAGGAACTTGTCCTCTGAATTATTGCCTTTTTGTTTCTCCTTAAATATCTTACTGTTACCTCCCTCCTCATAGTCTACAAACATCTAGATCTACTATACCCTTAAAAAAATTCAGTTGTCTAAGCCCAGCCATTGATATGCTCAGGCTATCAAGCTATGTAATTTCTCCTACTTGAATAATCTGTACTTGCTGTTTTGTTTCCTCTTCCTGTCTGGCATTCATTGCCATCACTTCTTTCTTCAGGATTTCCATAAAATCTTTTAAGCACTAAATTTAATGTAGCCTTTTCTCAGTCCCCTTGACCTCTCTGTAACTTCTGACACTGTTGGCCACCTCTTTCTCCTATATAATCTCTCCTCCTTTGTCTTCTATGACAGTATTCTCTCTAGGTTCTTCTTTTGCCTGACTGATCATTATCTAGTCTCCTTCAATGGATCATCTCTCATACATTTCTCACTCCCTCAGTGTGGGTGCCCCCCAATCCCAGTCTCCCAACTTGGACTCTTTTCTCTGTATATGCTTTCTTTCTTGTTGATATAATCACTGTACATGGGCTCAAGTATAATTTATATGCAGATTATTCCTAAATCTAGACATAAAGACCTAATCTCTCTCCCAAATTCAGATTTTTCATCTTCTTCACCTGCTGTACACATCCACCTAGATCATTTGATTAGTATTTCAAACTTGACATAACCAAAACAAAACTTATTATCTTCCCTCCAAAACTTGTCCTTCTTCCAAACTTCCCTTTTTCTAGTCATTTTTCCAGTTATCCTAATTTTTTTTCCTTTCCTTTCAACTTTCATAACTAATCAGTCACTGAGCCTTGTCCATTGTTAACTCTGAAAATATCAAAGAGCTCACACAAGTTATTATGCAAAAAAGCTTTCTTTATTTCATTGGGGTAGGAAAAACTACACAGGTGTAACAGGGTCTGGTCTAGGACCAAGAAGACACAAGGCAGCAAGTCTAAGCCTTGATACACAGAGTTGTAGCAAGAGAAAGAATCAAGCAGTAAGGTGTGATGACAGCAGTGAATTGTAACAGCAGCAACATGGCAAGTTTGCATAGTGACAAAAGTCTATTCATAGCAGAGCTTCATGACTGGGATGTGGTTCCTGCAGGAGGTTCCTGGGGCTGGTTCAAGACAGTTCTGTGACTTAGCTGCAGCAGAATTTATTCAGAGGGTGAGTGCAAGGGCTGTTGTTGTGCCAAGCTCAGGGCACAGCTTGCTTGCTGGGCCTTAACCCTGGAAAACAAGGTATCTCCTAATAGTAAGAAAAGAGAGGAGTGAAAAGAGGTCTTGGGGTGGGGGTCCTAACAGCATTCTACCTCTATAACACCTCTTGCATCTGTTGCCTTTTCTTTACTCACAGAGTCATCACTCTAGATCTAACCCTCAACACCTCAATCTCAAACCACTACAGTAAACTCCATTTTGGTCTCTGTGTTTGTAGTGTCTCCTCTCTCTGATCCATCCTCCAAATAGCTGCCAAAACTATCTGCCTAAGGCACAAGTATGACCATGTCACTCCCTTGCTTGAAAATGTTATTAGCTCCCTGTCAAATTTAGGATAAACTACAGCATTTTTAGTAAGATAGTGCTGAAGTATTCCACAATCTGATTCCAATCTGTGTTTATTGTAGCATTTTATATTCCTTCACACACGACACTTAATCAAACTTGGATTACTAGCTACTCTTTCATCCACATCTATTGTCCTACCTCATGCTTTCTCTCAGTCCAATGTCTGAAAACCCTAGCGCCTAAAATTTACCCTCACACCTTCACCTTTCTGAATCTTTATCTTCATACAAGGCATAAGACTTTCTGTGATCATTTTAGCTACTGCTACTCTCAACCTTTTTCAGATTAACTCATATTTACTCAGTAATGCACTGTTACAACCCTCTCCCCCAGAAAAGTGTGTTGCTTGAGTACAACCATTGTTTTGTTTGTGTTTTTAATTCTCCTGAACGTAGTAGGTGCATGATATGTGTTGAATTGAATCTGTAATATTTTGTTATTGAGTCTTCCTTTGTATTATGTTTTAGCTCTTCTTCATTCTCAGTCAATAGTCCAAATGAGAGTTAACTGGATTATTACTTAAGTGGTATAATGATTTAGCCAGTTTCTTCCTTCTCCATCCTGTACTTTGCCACCAGATTCATGTTCCTAAAAGTTGCTTTAATCATATTGATTGAAAATTTATTGGTTTACATAGTTGAAAGGAAACTCATCATCCAAAATACAGTCATCATCCAGCCTCTGCTTGAACACTTCACTACAAGTAACCAAATGCCTCCATGGATAGGGTAGCTCACTTTACTTCTAAACAACTCTATTTTTTAGAAAATATTTACTAACATCAAACTAAAGTCTTGAGTTTCAAACTACAGCATTATTTTAGACTCCTTACTGTCTCTCCCTCCACTTGTCTACTGCCTGCCCAATCTTGCTCCTTCTACCTCCACAGTATCAGCATCTTAACCCTTCTCACCACTTAAGCAGCTACCAACTCAGTTTAAACCCTCATCATTTCTCACCTAGATTATTACAACAACCTCCTACTTTCTGGCTCAAGTCTTTCTTCATTTCATTCTGTCTTACCTATACTGCTGCCAATGTCACTTTATTGAAGCACAAATCTGACTTCCTTACTCCATGAATTCCCATGGTTTTCTATTGCCCCTGAAATAAAATATAGTCCTTAGTTTAGCTTTTAAAGCCCTTTACAACCTGTCCCAACCTATCACTCCAGCCTCACTGGCCATTACTCCTCCTCTCTTACTCTGAAATCCAGCCAATTGGGCATTCTCTCTGTTCCTTACACATACAAAACTCCATCTCCCGTCTCCATGACTTTGAATCAGCCATTCCCCATGCCTAAAATTCCCTATGCCTACCACTGTCTCATAGATTCCTCATCATCTATATGTATGAAACCTTTATTGATTCTCCCAACTGCTAGTTCCTTTCATCCCCAAACTATCAAAACAATATGATAAATATTTATTGAGTAACTACTATGTGCTAAGCACTGGGGATGCAAATAAGAAGAAAGTCTCTGTCTCCAAGAAGCTTACAATCGAATGGGCAAAGACAAAAACACAAAAGGAAGCAAGGAAAGGATGCTAAAGTACCCAGCATGTGTGCATGATGATGGTAGAGTCAAAATCAAGCAGAGCAGCTGGTAGCAAATGAAGAGATGACTGGGATGGCATGGAAAAGGGTTCTTGTCCTCCTGCCTTCCCATCAGAAGGGCAGAAGCAACTTAGGGTACTGATGAGGTGTGAGTACCAGAGGTGAAGCAATTAGCACAGTGCCCGGCACACAGTAGGCATTTATAGATGCTTATTGATTACTTTAAGAAACTGGTGTAAGGTTTATATTTATATAAATTAAATTATATAAATATTAAATTTAATCTTATTTGAATCAGCTGTGCTTTTGAACCCAAGGATCCTTTTGGGTGTTGACTTTGTCCTCCAATGTGCTAATCATAATCTTCTCACTCACAGCTCAGAAATCTGTAGTGACTTACTTACTTTTGGATCAAACCCATACTCCTTATCCTAGAATTCAACACCCTACCAAGTCTCACTTCACTTTTATCTGCCCAAATTAATCATCTACTACTCTAACACATACTTCAGTCAGCACAGTTTTCTTACTGTCTCCTGCACAAATATTCATCCTGACTTTTTCTACATAGTTCCCTTCACCTGCAGCATTGCCACCACCACTCCTTTTGCTTCAGCAAACGATGTACCTTTTTCAAAGGCCAGATCAGGTTCTACTTCCTACTACTAAACTATGCATCATCTGTGTACCATGATCAGTTCTACAGAAACAATCCCCTTAAAGGGGGATAAAGACAAACTTGAATACATACAGATACTGAAGAAAAATCTGGAAACTATGCCTCTGATCCTTGATTAAAGGAATTAGAAATGTTGGACCTGGATGAGACTATGGGAAACTTAATAGATAATGTTGAATGTTTTTAAAGATAATCTGTTCGAAAAAGGAGGAAATGCTGCTTGACAGGAAAAACTAGGCCAAGTATTTGAAGAGACAGGGCAAAAATTTTCAGCTCATTATTAAGATCTTCAAAGCAATTAGGGTACTCCAAAAGGGGTCTGCCTTCTTCTTTTTAAAATTTTCACAGGAAAGGTATAAAAATGCATACTTATCAATTCTTTTAATTTCCTTTTCAAAGCACGCATGTGATCCAATTACAATGCTACGAAGATGCAACAAAAGTTTTCAAAAGTTAATTAAACACAGGGGCTATGATTATTGTTTGTTTGGTGTTTAAAAGAGGTAAAAAAAGGTATACGATCAACTGTGTAATGCTTATGTAAGCTGTGCATTTTGTCATACATTCAAAACAATTCCAAATATAATTCATAGCTGGGGGGGCACAAAAGGAAGACGTCTAACAGGTCTAGCATGAAATCTCAGGGCTTTGGTAAAGTGCTTTATAAATGTTCTAAAGTATCCTCACACCGCAACTGGGAATTTAGGGAGGCCCAAAAAACCGTAAGAATTCCAAGGCAAGAATGAAGAGCCAGAAGCTGGTATCCAAACTAATTTATAAAAGTAGATATATCTGGCTCTGCTCTGAACATTGGACTGATAAATCTAATCTGATCACTGGATCATTGCATCTTGGGCAAGAGAAATCTTTACAGAATCTAATTTTTAAATATGTATCAATAATAAATCAACGCATTGTTTCTCATTGTTTATCTACTTTCTTGCAAGGATAGCAGAAGATTTGATTATCAACAACAGCATCATTTCCTAGAACGTATAATTTGGCTACTATATCGTTAAGGGTTTTTAAGCTGGGGTTATAGAAACAGAAATTGCTATGGCTCAGCTTTTAAGTAGGGTACTCTTTATATTCATTGGCATATCTATCTATTCATCAGTGGACCCTTTAGTTTTTTTAATAGTATTTTATTTTTTCCCCAGTTACATGCTTCAGCATACATTTTTACAAGATTTTGAGTTCTAAATTTTTCTTGCTCCCTCCCTCCACCCCCTCCCATCTTTTGAAAATGGTAGACAGTTTGATATAGTTTACACATGTGCTACTGTGTAAAAATATTTCTATATTAGTCATGGCTTTGAAAGAAGAAACAGATCAAAAGGGGAAAAAACAGAAGAAAAATAAAGTGAAAAAAAATTATGCTTCGATCTGCATTCAGGGTCCATCAGTTCTTTATCTGGATATGTATAGCACTTTCCTTTTTCAGTCTTTTGCACTTATTTCGGATCATTGTGTTGCTGAGAAAAGTGGAATCATTCACAGTTGATCATCACATACCTGGTTTGGCTCATTTCACTTTGCATCAGTTCATACAAGTCTCAGCAATTTTTTGTGAAATTTACCTGATCATCATTTCTTATTGCACAACAGTATTCCACTGCATTTATTTACAACAGATTGTTCAGCCATTCCCCAACTAATGGGCATCCCCTCAATTTCCAATATTTTGGCACCAGAAAAGGGCTGTTACAAATGTTTTTGCACATGTACTTCCTTTTTTCCTTTTCGATGATCTCTTTGGGATACAGACCTAGTAGTGATATTGCTGAATCAAGAGGTTATCCACAGTTTGCTTGCCCTTTGGACATAGTTCCAAATTGTTCTCCAGAATGGTTGGATCAGTTCACAACTCTACCAACAGTGCACTAGTATCCCAGTTTTCCCATGTCTTCTCCAACATTTATCATTTCCCTTTTTTGTCATATTAGCAATCTGACAGATGTGAGGTGGTATCTCAGAGTTGTTTTAATTTGCAATTCTCTAATGAAAAGTGATTTGAACACCTCTTCATATGTCTGTAGATGGCTTTGATTTCTTCATCTGAAAACTGCCTGTTCATATCCTTTGACCATTTATTAATTGGGGAACGGCTTGTATTCTTGTATATTTGACTCAGTTCTCTATATATTTTTAAAATGAGGGCTTTGTCAAGACACTTACTATAAAGAGTGTTTCCCACCTTTCTGCTTTCCTTCTAATCTTGGTTGCATTGGTTTTGTTTGTACAAAAAACTTTTTAATATAGTAAAAATTATTTATTTCACATTTTGTAATGCTCTCTATCTCTTGTTTGGTCATGAATTCTTCCTTTCCCCGTAGATCTAACAGATATGACTCTTGCTTGCTCTTCTAATTTGTTTATGGCATCACCCTTTATGTCTAAGTCATGCCAAAGGTCTGTCATATCTAACTTTAATATTCTATTTACCTCCTTAGATTCTTTCTTGTTTATTTTTTGGTTTGATTGATCAAGTTCTGAGAGGGGACAGTTGAGGCCTTCACCTTTACTTTCTGAAGGATAAAAGAAATTCTTATTCTGTGTGTACTTTAAATTTGCACAAAAATTAGTGACACTACAGATAAAATTATAGCAGTATGATTCCCTCCTACCTGGCATTTCCTGATTCCTAAGTCCATGGGAAACTTTTGTGTCTATAATAAAGGTCTTGCCTGAGGCAATAGACCAGGCATTATCAATTAGCTGTCTTTGATCTTAAAATTATTTTAGTGTGAATAGTGTAAAAGGGAATAAGCCACAGAAGGCTTAATTTGGGGATTTGCCAGGACAGTTGGAAAATGGAGATTGGCACAATTAGGTATCCATGTCAAGGGAATGCCATAGTGCTGGAGAGATGCCTTTGGACAAGTACATGTATGCATAGACCATGACTCAAAGTTACAAAGGGGGAAGTGGCAAATTCTTACCTGAAGCTGGAATAATAATTAGGAAATATGGGGGCAGCTTTTTGAAAGAGAAATCCTGTCACTGAAAGCATTTTAATGACCTGATGGGAGGTCATTTGTCAGAAATTCAATATAATGGATTCCCCTATTAGATGGGATATTAGACTTGTATGTCTTCTAAAGACCCTTTCTAGACTTATGAATCTGATTCTCTCTCTCATTTTTGAATTTCGTTTTTAATTTATGAAATAAAACAAGAATTTCTATAACATAGTACAATTAAAAATAGATGATTGCATAAAAAACTCAAATCCACTATGCAAAACTTACTATTCCTTTCAAATATAAAACAAAATTACTATGTAATTTTTTTTTCTTCCCTATCCCTTGCTCTGGAGATAGCTACCATTAGACACAAATTATATACATATGTATATGTATATGCATTTATACACACATACACATACATATATACATGCATATATATGTAAAAATAGTCTGTACATACATATATTTATCAGTTCTCTCTCTGGATGCAGATAATGTCTTTCTTTATATGTCCTTTATAGTTAATGTGGGAATAAATGACTTATTTGTCATTCTTATTGCCACTACCATACACAATGTTCTCTTGGTTCTGGTCATTTTGCTCTTCATTATTTCGTGCAAGTCTAATTCTAATTCTTTCTGTAACTTTTGCTCCGGACCTCACTCTGTCTACACTCTGCATTTAAACAGTGCTAGGAATATCATAAGGGTTGTCTTGAGAATTTCCCTAGTATTTACAACTATAAAGAACCTTAAAAGTCATATAGTCAAATTTACAGCTCAATGTATAAAACACTTTAAGATCTGAGAATATTTTTAATTACATTATTTCATTTGATCCTCACAACCCTGGAGTGTAGGTACTACAGTTATCCCCTTTTCCCCTCCTCCCCATTTTATAGGTGAAAATACTGAAGTTCAGAGAGATTAGATTGCATCTCAAAAGGGCACATAGCTCATAAGTGTCTGAAATGTGATCTAAAGCCAGGGTTTCCTGGCTCCAGATCCAACATTCTACCCACACTACACTAAGCTGTTTTTGTTTTCCATATTGCCTCTATGGGATTCAACAAATATTTGGTGAATTTAATTGACCATAATGCTGTAAAATTCAAACTATCGCACTAAACACGCTGCTTCCCCTCCTGATTCACATCATCTCTGGCTTGGCATACCAATTGCTCCAATAAGGCTAGAGCTCCACATACAGCTTGGAGTCAGCAGAGCTGAATGTGTGCTTGGGAAAGACAGAATTCACCTCCAGCATACCCAGCATGGATTTGGACACCTGGGGATGTGGTTCTACAGGACAGCTGTTGGGCTGTTAGCAGAAGACTAGATGGAATATTTGCATGCTATAAAAGTAGTAACTTTACAACCAAAATAAAATTTAATTATTTACTGAGGGATAAGTCCTTATGAGGCCCTCACTGAAAGCAGGTGCACTGATCAGAGACAAAATGCTTGAGTTGATGCCAAGAACCATCAAGTGCCTGAGAGAACCCAGGAACTATAAATCTGAGAGCTGAAGCAGTTGTTACATGTCTCACAAGCATATAGAGAGGACGCTCCTGTTTTAAGTAGGGGAGGGGACTAGGTGACCTCTGATATATTTCAGATTTTATGACACTTTAAAAAATGAAATCAAGAAGGGAAAAAAGGACTTCAACTAATTTAGATGGTATACAATTGAGACTTTAATTCATCCATGATTTCATTGGCACAGGTGTTCTCCTCACTGGTGTAGATTTGGAACTCTCTACCCCTTATAGTAAAATTTCATTTCTTCTTGTGGACAGAAGTGTTATTTTTGTTATTTTGAGGGAGCTATGTGGCATAGCGGATAGACTGTTAGACTTGGAATCAGGGAAACCCAAGTTAAAATCTGGCCTCAGCCACGTACTAGCTAAATGACTCTGGGCAAGTCACTTAACCTTTATCTCAGTTTCCTAACAACAGCTACTTCCCTGGGTTATTGTGAGGATCAAATGAGTCATAATATGGAAAGCACTTTGCCAACCTTAAAGCACTATTGAAATGCTCAGTCAGCAGTTTTCTCATGGACGTCCTAGCTGTTACTATTACTGCCATTGCCTTTTTAAATGGAGCCAGATTAGCAGATAGATGGCAGACATAAGCTGTCCATCATAAGGCCTATGCTTGAAAGCTTTCGAGCTTGGCAAAACCAGCCATAACTTGCTCCTCTCTGGTGTAGCCTTCAAGAACTTCAGCTCAAGATATTAAAAAAAGAATCAAAAATGGACGATGTTAATGGGATATAAACAATTAAAAATGTGGTTAAACTTCACTGCCAAGTAAACATTCTTCTGTCCTTGCTTTGATGAATAGTTTGAACTCAATAGAATGTGGGCTATTTGAGACTAAGAGCAATGTTCTGCCTTTTCTTTGCATCCCCAGGGCTTAGCACGTGCCTGGCACATAGTAAGATGAAGGAATACTTGTGGACTGAATGAATGACTTATTTGTTATTGGTACATTAATATAAATTTCTCTTCCACTATTATAGGCCTTATAAATAAAAAAATTAAAATTCAACTTGAAATTTTCTTATTAATTTGTTTAGTAAACCTTTGATTCATGTATAATTATTTTTAAAATAAGTTTATACAGATTTTTTTACATTGCCATGTTTTTCCCCAGTATCCCTCTTCCCCCCACACCCAGAGAACTATCTCATATGACAAAATGGTTGTAAAAAGAAAAAGAAAAGAGAGACAAAAAAATCAGCATAATTGATCAATACATTTAAAAAGTATTAAAATATGTACAATATTTGGACATATTGTACAATGTACAATACTCGTGGACCTCCTGCTTTTGTAAAAACAAAATGATGATAATCATATATTTGAGTGATTATCTCACAAAAAGTTTCAAACAGTGCATTTTCCCAGTGAATGTGAAATAATATTCAATTTCTAAAACACTGATTTATATATATTAGTTTGGTTTCAAGTTTTCCATGCTTCAGTTCAGACATCAAACTTTAGAAAAGTGAAATTACTATTTCATCTTCATATCTAATGAAATGTAGAGACAGTTAACATATAAAATCTAGGAAAAATCTACTTCATATGTTTTTGGAATATTTATCTGACATTCTTTCAGCTTGGTATTTCCTAATCAAATAACCCACAAATTCATTTTGTCACCATTGTAAGCATGCCTCATAATCAAACTTTTAAGCTACTGGCAATGAATATAGAGTAAAACTACCATGTGCCTCCAAATCTCTGTTCACTAGTGCAGGATATTAGACCTGTAATTATGTCCCAGACTGTTATCTCCACTGAAGGCCAGGTAATGGTTCAGATTCTTTCTCTTTAGCTTACTCACAAGACCCTAGCCCTATTTTTAGACATTTGGTAAAGATAATTATTCCCTCTCTTACATGCTCAATTTCTCTCATCTTCTGCAATGTACCTAAACAAGGAAGGCTGACCGAGTGACCGTAACTGTACAGGGTTGAGACACCAAGAGTATACATTTCCTTAGCTTGATGACCAGTTTGGCAGATGGACATCCCCAATCTGCCCTGTTCTGGGAAAGGTCTCAATATGTGTCTACAGACATTCCAACAGCTTCCATATTATCCCAATGGGTTTACATAATATCCTTCCTCATCAATAAATAAATAGATGCACTGGCAGTGTTTGTCCTTTAGCATCACCTATAGAAAACAGCTCATAGCAAAGTCTCCTCTTGAGTTCATAACAGAGTCTTAACAATCTTTGAGTGCCAGAGTCCTGTGATTTCTAATAGAAGCTTACCTGAGAGAATAAGAAAGGTCTTCAGAATGTTTTGTCAAGAATAGAACTGTGACTGACCCTGTAAAAGACTCATTGTTACCCAAACCATTGGTGTTTTTTGTTCTCAAGACTTCGCAATGTCTACAGAATAGTCTGTCACATGTGGTTTCCTCAGGGACATATGCAAAACAGGAAATGCAAATAAGGTACAGAGGGAAAATCCACCCCCACCAGCCATGAACCCTGATACACTCAAGGCCTTACTGGTGACCACAGACTTGCTTTTCAGGAGGCCATCAAGCACAAACTTGCTAAGACTCACAAGTCTGTGAACTTTGTTTCAACTCAGCTTCACACCACGCCTTCCTATTTGTCTACACACCCCACCTCTACATTCTACGCTTTATATGTTGTCCTTTCCCATTAGAACGTAAGTTCCTTGCAGACAGATAATTCTTACTTGCTTAGATTTATAATTTCATGACTTATAACAATGCCTGGTACATTTTAAGTACTCATTAAATGCTTTTGTTCAGTGATTTGTTCATTCACTTGGGAACACCAGAGTGTTTCCACTTCTCTGTCATGAAGTTATCTGGTTCTTTTGTTCATCCTCCTTTCAGTGGATAAAGTTTAATAGCTGTCTATAGGTAGTGGATATAATGGCAAGGAAAGCTCTTATATCCACTACGTAGAGACAGCTACCCAGTGGGAAAGAAGCTGATAATCTCATTACGGTTACTATTCTGTCCCCAACCCCCCACCCCCCACACAACACCAACCCTGACTCTCTGATGGTGGCAACATTTCCCAAGATAATTTCACCAGAAAACTGTCTGTATTCAAAATATATTGAAAGGATCCATAAATGTTGGTCTAAAATAAGGGAGAAAAAGTAAGGAAAATTTTGGAATGTATCTGCAGAAATCAAGTCTATTTTCAATACCAAAATTTGCCCCAAATAGTATTTTAAGACATACTAAATTTTGAGCCTCAAAATTTCTCAATTAAATTATTTTTGCTTACCATGTAGAAAACCAGGGTTCTATGGAGCATAACTTAGAAAAAATATGGTTCTGGTGAGAGGTAATTTAATTGTAGGAAAACTGGATTAAGAATCTGGAGATATGGGCTAAACCTACCTTGACTACTATTACTAGTACTAATTACTATTATTATTTTTGAAGTAAGTTACCTTATTTGAGGTTTACTTTCCTCATATATGAGGGCAGCTAGATAGTTTAATGGATAGAACTCTAGGCCTAGAGTCAGGAAAACCTGAATTCAAATCTAGCCTCAGATACTTACTGGTTGTGTGACTCTAGGCAAGTCACTTAACCCTGTTTGCCTCAGTTTCCTCATCTGTAAAATGAGCTGGAGAAAGAAATGGCAAATAGCTCCAGTATCTTTGCCAAGAAATCCCCAAAGTGCCTCATGAAGAGTAGGGCACAATTGCAATGACTGAACAACAATGAATTCCTCATAAAAAGAGGATGGTTAGGACTTCCAGGGGTGGAGCCAAGATGGCGGCTGGAAAGGAGGGACTAGCTTGAGCTCCCCACCGAGTCCCTCCAAAAACCTATAAAAAATGGCTCTGAACAAATTCTAGAACAGCAGAACCCACAAAACAGCAGAGGGAAGCAGGGCTCCAGACCAGGACAGCCTGGATGGTCTCTGGGTGAGGTCTATGCCACACAGAGCTGGGAGCTGGGAACTGGGAGCTGGGAGCTGGGAGCAGAACAGAGCAGAGCCCAGCATGAGCGGCTCAGACCAACCAGACCAGGAGCCAGGCGGAGCGGGACCCAGTGCCCTGAATCAATGAGCTGCAGAAGTTACCAGACTTCTCAACCCACAAACACCAAAGACAGAGGAAAAGGTTAGTGGGAAAAGCTGCGGGAGTGGAAGGAGTTCGAAGTTCGGCCACCGCCCCCGAGGCAGCGGAGGTGGGGCAGCTACAGCTGCTGTTGCTTCCGGCCCCAGGCCCACCTGGTGGGAGGAATTAAGTGGCAGATCAGAGCAGGAGCACACAGCCTGCTGAAGATCTAAGCCCAGTCTGAGTTGGGGGTTCTTGGGGAAGGAGGAGTGCTGGTGTGGCAAAGCTGGCACATCCCCCCCAGATGTGGAACATAGAACTCTTTAGTCTACAAGCAGTCATACCCCACTGAAAAACTCAAGGGTCAAGTTAGTTGGTTGGGAATATGGCCAGGCAGCGAAAACACACCCAGATTCAGTCTCAAACTTTGGATTCTTTCTTTCGTGACAAAGAAGACCAAAACATACAGCCTAAAGAAGTCAACAAAGTGCAAGAGCCCACACCAAAAGCCTCCAAGAAAAACATGAACTGGTCTCAGGCCATGGAAGAGCTCAAAAAGGATTTGGAAAAGCAAGTTAGAGAAGTAGAGGAAAAATTGGGAAGAGAAATGAGAAGGATGCAAGAAAACCATGAAAAACAGGTCAATGACTTGCTAAAAGAGACCCAAAAAAATACTGAAAAATACACTGAAGAAAACAACACCTTAAAAAATAGACTAACTCAAATGGCAAAAGAGCTCCAAAAAGCTAATGAGGAGAAGAATGCCTTGAAAGGCAGAGTTAGCCAAATGGAAAGGAAGTCCAATGGACCACTGAAGAAAATACTACCTTAAAAATTAGATTGGAGCAAGTGGAAGCTAGTGACTTTATGAGAAATCAAGATATTATAAAACAGAACCAAATGAATGAAAAAATGGAAGACAATGTTAAATATCTCATTGGAAAAACCACTGACCTGGAAAATAGATCCAGGAGAGATAATTGAAAAATTATTGGACTACCTGAAAGCCATGATCAAAAACAAGAGCCTAGATATCATCTTTCATGAAATTATCAAGGCAAAATGCCCTGATATTCTAGAACCAGAGAGTAAAATAGAAATTGAAAGGATCCACCAATCACCTCCTGACAAAGATCGCAAAAAGAAAACTCCTAGGAATATTGTTGCCAAATTCCAGAGCTCCCAGATCAAGGAGAAAATACTGCAAGCAGCCAGAAAGAAACAATTTGAGTATTGTGGAAACACAATCAGAATAATCTAAGATCTAGCAGCTTTTACATTAAGAGATCGAAGGGCTTGGAATACGATATTCCGGAGGTCAATGGAGCTAGGATTAAAACCTAGAATCACCTACCCAGCAAAACTGAGTATCATGCTCCAAGGCAAAATATGGATTTTCAATAAAATAGAGGACTTTCAAGCTTTCTCAGTGAAAAGACCAGAGCTGAATAGAAAATTTGACTTTGAAACACAAGAATCAAGAGAATCATGAAAAGGTAAATAAGAAAGAGAAATCATAAGGGACTTACTAAAGTTGAACTGTTTTGTTTACATTCTTACATAGAAAGATGATGTGTATAATTCATGAGACCTCAATATCATAGTAGCTGAAAAGAATATGGTTACATATGTTTACGTATATATATATATATATATATATATATATATATATATATGTGCATGTATGTATATATGTATGTGTATATACATATATATATATATATATATATAAAGAGAGAGAGAGAGAGAGAGAGAGAGAGAGAGAGGGGACACAGGGTGAGTTGAAGATGAAGGGAAGATATCTAAAAGAAATAAATTAAGGGATGAGAGAGGAATATATTGAGAGAGGGAGATAGGGAGAGATAGAATGGGGTGGATTATCTCGCATAAAGGTGGCAAGAGGAAGCAGTTCTGTGGGAGGAGGGGAGAAGGCAGGTGAGGGGGGAATGAGTGAATCTTGCTCTCATCAAATTTGCCCTGAAGAGGGAATACCATACATACTCAATTCGGTATCTTACCCCACAGGAAAGAAGAGGGAAGATGATAAAAAGGGGGGGGGGATGATGGAGGGGAAGGCAGATGGGAGTGGAGGTAATCGAAAACAAACACTTTGGAAAGGGGACAGGGTCAAGGGAGAAAATTCCATAAAGGGGGATGGGTTGGGAAGGAGCAAAATATAGTTAGTCTTTCACAACATGAGTATTGTGGAAGGGTTATACATAATGATACACATGTGGCCTATGTTGAATTGCTTGACTTGTTAGGGAGGGTGGTTGGGAAGGGAAGAGGGGAGAGAATTTGGAACTCAAAGTTTTAAAAACAGATGTTCAAAAACAAAAAAAAAGTTTTTGCATGCCACTAGAAAATAAGATACACAGGCAATGGGGTGTAGAAATTTATCTTGCCCTACAAGAAAGGAAGGGAAAAGGGAATGGGAGGGGAGTGGGGTGACAGAAGGGAGGGCTGAATGGGGAACAGGGCAATCAGAATATATGTCATCTTGGAGTGGGGGGGGAGGGTAGAAATGGGGAGAAAATTTATAATTCAAACTCTTGTGAAAATCAATGCTGAAAACTAAATATGTTAAATAAATAAATTTTTAAAAAAGAGGATGGTTTGAATCAGAGATTCTTAACCTTGAGTCCATGAGCTTCCTTAAAAAATATTTCAATAACTGTTCTCCAATATTATTAGTTTTCTTTGTAAACATATATATTTTGTTTAACGAATTTAAAAACATTATTCTGAGAAGGGCTCCATAGGCTTTGCTAGGCTGCCAAAGGGGTCATTGTTACAAAAAAGGACTAAGAACCTTTGGTCTAGATGACACCAAATTCTTTTTTAGATGTAATGACTTCTGATTGCCATCTTGAACCCTTGGCAACTCTACATTGTCCTTTTCTCTCCAATCCCTCTCTTATTATGTTGCCAATTACACCCTGTCAAGCCTAAGCTTTGAATCAGTCCTACACATATACTGCTGAAAAGAGGAGAAAATCATGCAACTGTTCTGAGTCTACTAGAAATTTCTGTTATACAACCTCAATTGGGCCCTCACTGCTGCTTTACACTCCCATTATCAACTCATTATCCCAGTCTGAACCTTTTCATCCCTCTTCATCACTTCATTGTGCTGTTCTCCAAATACAGAAAGAGGTTTATTGACTCTCCTGCACATTGGCATGTCCTTTCAGAGTATTGTAACACCGAATCCATCGCTTCTTCTCGGAAGTTTCTAAACACAGATAATCTACGTGCATATTGGCTTCTTCATAAATTCCATCCACTGGGCATATGGACAAATGTGAAAATAACGTGAATCAATCAACAAGTATTTATTAAGTACCTGCTACATACCAGGCACTATGCTAGGAATATGTTGAGTTTGAGATGCCCATTAGCCATCCAGTTTGATATATCCAATAGGCAGTTGGCAATTTGGGACCAAAGTTCAGGTGAGAGACTAGGCTGTGTGCGTGTGTGTGTAAAATATTGAATAACAGGGCTATAAGTTTTGTCAAAAGCTGGAGTTTTCAAGAAGTAAAATAACTATCAAAATCAGGTTTGATAATTAAGAAATCAGTAGTAATTTTAAAGCAATTTGGTTGAGGGAGGCCAGATGCCATTGGGGTTGATAAATGAATGAGGAAAGGAAATGAAGCAAAGTGTATAGTGTTTTCTATGACTTCACTGAGAAAAGGCATAAAGATATAGGACAATACCTTGAGGGGGTGGTAAGGTCAAATGACACCTTTACAGGATAGCAGAGAGCTGGATATGTTTGTAGGCAAAAAGAAATAGCTAGAAAAAGCTTGAATATCAGAGAGAGGGCATGAAAATGAGGATAAATTTCTGGAGGAAACAGGTGGAGACAAGATCAAAGATATAAGTATATAAGCTGCCCTTGGTGAAGAAAAGAGTCAACTCTTTGTCAGAGAATGGAATAAAGGAGGGGAAAATGGGAAGTGAAGCCAAGTGACTTTGAGATGTACAAGGTGTCCCTAAAGTCTGGACACATAGGAAAATTGACAGCAATGTGGAGTTATTGCATTGAGTTCATGTGAATCTTGCAAAGCATATCAACCTTTGCATCACAAATGATGGAAATCATATTGAAGATGTTATTTGTTAATATTGCAATTAAATAAAATGTTGTTGAAAATTTCATTCATTTCTTGAAAATATGCTTTTCTACATATGTCTCCAGACTTTAGGAACACCCTGTAGAGTAGGGAAGAAGAGGATACTTGTGGCAAATGAACTCTAGTTTCTCAATAAAGTAGGAAGAAAGGTCTTGGGATTAAATAATGGGAGATGGCATTGTGGGAACCTTAAGGAGAGAAGAAAAGATTTAAAAACTGCTGTGGGAAATGAGAAAGCAATCACTAGAGAGGAACAAAAAGGGTGGCCCTGCTATAATAAAGTCTCAAGTGAGATTAGAGAGAATGCATTTATAGTGGACCTAGTTGGCAAGGTTGCATGGCATCCTCTAGAATTGTTCCACAGAATGTAAACATAAGTTCAGGCGGTAGATGGTAAAAGTGATCCAGGGCTGGGATTTCTAAGTTGTAAAGCAGGACAGAGAAAGAATAGAAGGTACTCAACAATGGAGGATACTAGAACGCTGAAATGATTAACTCTAGGATCAAGACCCAGAAGGGAGAAAGTTAAAGGCAATGCTAAGGAGAGTCCCGAGGGATAGGAGACACCAGAGCTCACAATGTAAATAGAGAAAAGTAATGAGGCACAGAGAAGATATAAAATGACAGGAAATTATAGTCATATAAAGACATTTCAAATATGAGAAAGGGTTGATGTTAGTGATAGTGGGAATTTTAAGGAAGAAGGTTGAAGCAGGAGGTGGTTTTGCTTTAGTGGTCCCAGAAACTATGTCAATAGGATAAGAATGAGAAATGATGACAGTTTGCTATGCATAGGACATATAGTATCTCTTGACTATGGCTTACACAAGGGCTGAGCCGGAGGAGCCAGTTCTTACCAGTTCATGAGACCCAACTGTTAAATTTTCAGCGTGAGCATTTACATCTTGAAATTAAATTAATTGGCAAACCCTATAAATCAGAGTTTGATTTATTCTGTTTATTGTGCAGGCTTAAAGTGATAGAAAAAATGTCAATAGTACAGATTAAACTTAAAAGTATGTTGTGTGTGTGTGTATACATATATATATATATATATATATATATATATATACACACACACATACACACACACACACACATATGAGAGCTGATTGTCAAACACTTACCAGCTCACATTACTCATGAGTCCTTGGGAATGGCAGAAGAGGAAAAGCTCTCTTTCAAGTGTTAGAGTATAACTATTGTATTGGATTCTAAAGAAGATGGTCTAATTTCTAAGGTTCAAGTTTGGGGCAGAGTTATGAGGTGAGGAATATGAGCTGAGCTATATCTTAGAAGGAGTATGGGCAGCATGGCAGCAAATTTCAGCAGCTTCCCCGATAATAGCTTTCTTGAAAGGAAGTCTCACCTTCTCTGTTCAGCCTGAAAGCATTGCTGTGGTACCACCCAGACTCAGAGGTAAGCACTAGGACCTTTCATTATCAGGCCTTGGACCAGCTCTAGGCAGCCCGCAATTCCTCAGGAAAAATAAGCAAATAAATTCTAATACTAACTCTGAGTTACACACCATAAAATCACTAAACAAAAAACACAATATAGTAAAACTTGCATATATAATTTTGATATGTAAACTACCATGAATTAGAAAGTATAATCTATAGAGAAAAATGGTTTAATAGAAAAACACATTAGTATCTGAACATTTAATTTACTGTGATGCCAAACATTCTGTTTGACCAAGTTTTCCTTTTCTAATTCAAATTATTTAGTATTCTATGAATGCATTTCACTGTGAAAGAAATGGACTTTTGCAAGGATAGATGATGTCAGGGAATACTGTGTATAGAAACAGTATGAATCGCTTTCACAGTTGTAACATTATTTCAAAATTAAATTAAAAATAATCTAGGAGAGGCATAAGTTAATGATTTGGTTGATTTGCAGATATCACCCTTCATTTTCTACTACTTTAGTAGAGAAAAACTGCCTCTTTCACACGTGAACAGCAAACATTTGCAAAAAGAACAGAATGCAATTATTATCAGTGCTGCTGTTGGCACTACCTAAGCTATGTTGAAAAAATAACTGGAGTACATTAAATGCCTCTACATAGTGTGATCTAAACTAAAAAAGCAATCTACAAAATAATAGTTAAGAAAAGAGGGGAAAGAAAAGAAATAGCATCAATTTAAGTATTAATAAAGTGTTACCTAGATAGGTCTATAAATTAAACCAAAATCAGTAAAATTCATGAAATTGTTAATGAAATCTGCCATCTGAATTGATAATTAGTAAACTTTAGAAATGATATGAGCATAAAATGCTAAAAAAAAAATGGCCAAATTCCATTATTTTGCACCTAGACTATTTCCTCCATATCTTAAGTTCTGACTAACATTCTGTTCTATGTTTGACAATGGAAAAGGTGGGGGGCGGGGTTGAGAATCTGGCTTGTATTACTACTGCTTCTATTTCTACTTCCACGTATTTTAGTTTTATATGAAATCCTATAGATCACTGAGTCATAGACTCAGAGTTGCAAAGGATCTAAGAACTATTTGAATGCTATGACCAAAATTTTAAAATTTTCTTTAAAAATATATCAGATATCATGGAATCAGGGTAAAATAAAAACAGAAAGAATCCCTCCCCCTTCCCCAAAAGAAAACTTCCAGAATATCCTAGACAAAATTCAGAACTACCAGGTCAAAGAAAAAATGTTACAAAAAAACCAGAAAGGAAAGAAAAATCAGATACTGAGGAACCATAGTCAGGATCACACACAATTTAGTAGCCACCACTATAAGGGAGCTGAGCATTTGGAATATGATATTCCATAAGGCAAAGGATATGGGCTACAGCCAAGAATAACCTACCCAGGAAAACTGATCATAATCCTACTGGGGAAAATTGGACCTTTAATGAACCAGAAGATTTCCAAACATTCTGATGAAAAGACCAGAACTGTGGAGAAATTTTGAAGCACAAACATAAGAGAAACCTAAAATGATAAACATGAATGAAAAACAATAAAAGACTAAACAAGAATAAACTCCTTACATTTAAATATGAGGAGATAATAAATGTGTTCCCTCTGAATCCCTATCATTATCAGAGTTCATAGTGAGATTTCAATTAGACAATTCCTGGGAGTGGTTATACTCTATCTTCTCGTTAATCTGCTTTCTAGGTCAGTTGTTTAAGATTCCTTCTCTTCTGTTTTTTTCTCATTTTTTTTTTACTTTGTTTCAACATTTCGTGTTGTTTCATAGAGTCATTGGCTTCTATTTGGCCAATTCTAATTTTCAGGAAGTTTGTTGCTTGGGTAAGGTTTCTAAACTTATTGTACTAAGCTATTAACTCCCTTTCCAATGCTTCCTTTCACATTGATCGTTACTTTTCTAAAATTTTTGTTCCCCTCAATTCCTCTCACTCCATGTATAAAAACATATTTTCAATTTTTTGCTTCATCTGTTCTAGAAAGTCTAGTTGAGTTTGTGACCAAACTTTGTTTGTCTCTGATGAACTGCTTATAGATGTTTTGGAGTCATTCTTTTCTTCTTGATTTGTGTCTCGAGCACCCTGCCATCATACTACCCCCTGATGTGGGGGGCTTCTTCTTCCTCTTGCTAATTCTCCCTAGGGGCGGGGAACCTGCAGCCTCAAGGCGACATGTGGTCTTCTAGGTCCTTGGGGGTGGCCTTTTGACTTTTACAGAACAAATCCTTTTATTTAGGAGATCTGCTGTGTGAAGTTTGGATTCAGTCAAAGGGCCACACTCAAGGACCTAGAGGACAACATGTGGCCTTGAGGTCATAGGTTTCCCACCCTTGTACATATTTCCTGACTTTACAATTCATGTTAGCACTGAGCTTTGCACATTTCTGGAAAGAAGGTCTAAGCTGGTCTTGCTGCTGCTCTTGGAATATTGGGTGTTGTTATTTGACAATGTCAGCGACAGGCTGGGGACCTGCAAGCCTTCAGTGTTCCCAAAATAACATGATCCATGGCAAAGTCTTAACTGCTGCCTCCCCTGATGTGAGAACTGCAAGTTCACGGCCTGGGTTTTGGTCTGTGCAAGAGCAGAATGCTGATGGCTGTTGGGCTCCTCCGCTATCAGCTGGTTGAAAAGCTCTCTCTGTTGGTTCAGAGGCAGAATTGTAGGTTCCCCTTTGGTGTGGGATTCCTGCCTTTGTTATTCTGTTGCTACTTTTTAGTAATTTCAGTCTTCCTGATCTCATGTGGGGTTTTCATGGCAAAGATATTGGAGTGGTTTGCCATTTCCTTCTCCACCTCATTTTACAGATGAGGAAGTGGGGCAACCAGGATTACGTGACTTGCCCAAGGTGGTACAACTCGTAAGTATCTGCATGGAGATACTAAGGCCAGATTTGAACTCATGAAGGTAAGTCTTCCTGATTCCAAACCCAGTGTACTAAACATGGTGCCACCTAGCTGCCCTATTCCTCTGCATGCTGGGGTAGATGGTGGAAGTGAGACCCTGCCCCGTATGTATGGGCTGAGCCATACTGCTGCTGCTGATGACTTCTGAATCTCCTTTCTTCCTGAATTCTCTTCTGAAATTTCCCAGGGTTTCCCTAACTGGGAACACTACTTCTTAATGCATTTCTTTTCAGTCTGCCCTGGATCTGTTACTCAGGACTGGGTAGCAGGCAACAAAGCTGCCTGTTCTCACTGTAGTGATCCAGAACAGGTTGGGTGGAACATTGATATAGGTCCTGAACTTCCTCCAACTTTGTGTAAGGCTTCTTGGAGACTTCTTTCTGCATGCTGGAGTGCTCCACACCTTATGCTCCCATCCTGACCCTGTCCCCAGTGTCCACAGACTTAGATCTGTCTTTCTTCTTATGTCAAGCAAGGTAGAAAAAATTACTCACTGACTTTTTCTGTATTTCAGTATGTGCTCTGGTGTATATTTTTAGATCTCTTTAAAGACTGAAGAGGGAAGGCCACTGTACTTCTTCCTATCACCACCATCTTGGACTCTCCACCTTCCTGCCTCACTATACTTTCTACTTATTATGGCCCAGAACAAACCAAATGTAATCCGTCTTCCACAAAACCCTACAACTATTTCAAGACAACTACAGTATCCTGAACCTTTCCTTTGTTTGTGTTTATTGATACTGTGATCACAGAAACTTTTACAACTGAAACTACTCTCTCCGGAGTTACCAATGATTTCTTAAATGCCAAATCTGATAGTCTTTTCTCAGACCTAATCTTTCTCAAACTATTTACTGCAGTCCTAATGTTTCTCAACCTATATACTGCATTTAACACTGCCGACCATCCTCCCCTCTTAGAAACTCTTTCCTCTCTGAATTTTCCTCATGCTACTCTCTCGGTTCACTAACTTGCCTGACCACTCCTTTCCAATCTGAGTTCTCGTTTCTTTGTTTTTCCTCTATGCGCTCTCTTGGTAAACTCACTGACTGCTATGGATTTAATTATCTCCATGCAGATGACTTCCAGCTGTACATATTTAGTTCTAGTCTTTTGCCTGAATTTCAGCACTGCATCATCAATTGCCTGTTAGAGAGTTCAAACTGGATTTTCCTGGAGAAATCTTAAACTCAACATGAATGCAACTGAACTTGTTTTATTTCCCTTTGCAAACTCTCCTCTGTTGCAAGCTTCCCTAATTCTGTTGAAGGCACATGTCTCCAATGTCTTGGGTTTGTAATGTTGGCATTATTTTAAATTCTTCCCCCAATCCAATCAGCTGCCAGATCTTGTCATTAGTAACTCTACATCTCGTACATCTAATCCCTTCTCACCACTAACTCAGCTGCCACCTTAATTCAAGCCCTCAGTACCTCTTGCCTAGATCAATTCAATAGCCTCCTATTTGATCTCCTGGACACACTAGTGAGGATCAGTGTATCACACTCTGATGGTCATCTTTCACCTCTCTAGTTCATTCTATACGTTACCACCAAAGTAATTTTCCTTCATTGTGGATTTGACCAGGTATTTCCCTTACTCAACCATGTCTACTGACTTTCCATTACCTCTAGAATAAAATATAAACTCCTTTTTAATTCTTAAAGACTTACATAATATGGCCACTGTCTCCCTCCTATACTTCAGTCTTCCCTCCTTGGATTCTCTCTGTACCTCGTTCATAATGTTCCATTTTCTCTCTGTGTGCCTTTATACTGACTTATTGACTATTCCCTATGCCTAACATCCACTCCCCTCCTTACCTTTTATCCTTCAAGATGAAGCTCAAGTCTCACCTTCTACCTTAAGTTTTCCTGATCATCCAACTCTTGGTAACTCCTGGCCTCACTTCCAAACTACCTCATATTTTGCTGCTTTGTGTATGTATTTTTACACATACATAATATAGGCAGTCATTTATATTTATACTATATACTTTTTTTTAGATGTACTTGTCTCTCCCCATTGGAATGTAAGCTTATCGTAAGAATTATTTCATTTTTCGTACTTATATTCCCACTTCTTACCACAGTGCATGGAGCATAGTGAGCACTTAATAGGTGTTGATTAATTGCTTTCAAGATTTTGTGCTGAGATCGATTATTTTCACCATGAACTTCATGACCACTAGCAATTTAGCTTTTCAATTTCTGTATGTGATTGAAGAGAGTCATAAATCTAAAGAATAAGATAGCAAATATTTAAGTAATTATTCACATCTGAAAATAATAAATAACTACAAGCCAAATTTGTGAATTATGCCCCCCAAAGCCATTTGTGTATACAAAATAATCTGAAAGACTATGATATTGAAAAATTTTATTTTGAACTACTTAACATTGTGATTTACATAATTCTCCTGAGAGCAACAATTTAGAACCAGGAATTAGGATGCTATCAGAAAAGGGTATCTGTAAAGAAAACTACCCATTAATTCTAATACAATACAGGAGGTCAGGAGTGGGGGTGGTGGAAAAGGGACATTTCCTCAATCCCCTGCAATCAAATCAACTTCCCTGTGCCTGGAATAGAAAGGTAGGACACCCTATGTCCATCTTTATAACTGTTTATTAATCTAAGCATCACAAAGGAAATTATTTCTCATTAAATCGGGGACTATTAAGATTTTTCTTGAAAAAAATTATTAAAAATATTAGATATCTCAGAGATAATCATCAGATGCCAAAGTCTCTGCTAAGAACAAACATGAAATAGGCCATATTTAAGATTTTGTGGTCCTATAAAGTTATCTAAAACAACAATTTCTTATATTTATGTTTGATTTTTATCCCAAATTCTACCTTCTTTTGCTCTGGAAAAAAACTTCTAAAGACTGAAAAAGGAAATTGGCAATTGGGGTGGATTGGGGGCATCTGTGGGTTTCTAGTGCTGTAGAAATGGCAAACCACTCCAGTACCTTTGCCAAGAAAACCCCAAATGGGGTCACAAAAAGTTGGACACAACAGAAAATGACTAAGTAACAGTGCTTTTGAAAAAAAAATTCCCAAGACTTTCTAATATTATGTTTACATAAAATATCAAAATAAAACACGCAGGAAGGCTAAGGAAAAGAAGGGAGAAACAAAAGCTTCATCTTGTTTCTATTCTTCCCTTAAATCTGATGACACAGCAGTACATTAACATGAGCAGAAAGAATCCAGGATACAGGCTCAATAAGAGCTCACTCCATACCACTTATCTTGAAAATGTCAGGCTTGTAAGCATTTAAATAACAGAGATAAGCATTCTAACAGTGGGGAAAAAATACAACCCAATCAGGGAATGCTGTATTTATGAACTGACTAGATAATAAATCTATTACTTTTCCTTAAATGTCTCAGGTAAATGCTAATTTGTATGCATATCTCCTAGTACTTTCAATTTTATATCACTCACAAATACGAAAGTGTAGACAATCCAGGTGTAAAGACAGCATGTTATAAATCCTCAGGAGAAAAAACTCATTTTTCCCAATCATGATTTCCTTTTATTTTGTAAGGACAAAAAACCCTCAAAATAATAGCTATGGAGATTTTAATAAGTATTTTTCAGTGAAGTGTGTTACTAATTATACTAGCCCAATCTGCTGACTATAAAACCAAACTCCCAAGTTTCAGAGACAGAAGCTAGATTTTACTTTTTTAGGTATGTAAATAGTGCAAACAGACAAAATAGTCACCTAATTACACTTATAATATCCCGAATAAAAAGCCACTCCTTACATTTCCTTTGAAGTAAATGATATATGTATAAATTAAACACAAATAATATAGATATAACAAAATAATATGAATTATGTATGTCAATATGTACATAAAAATTAAAAACAATTATAAATGTCATATTTTTTGGAAATGGTCAACCTTTATTAGGACCAATATAGTAATTAAGCTTAAGTACTCAGAGCCATTCTGGACTTTGCAAGGTTTAAATAAATACATGTTAAATGATTCCCAAGGTATCCTTGGACATACACTCTCACACCGTATTAGCTTGCACTGGCTAATCATCAGGACTTACTAGAATTTAGAGATGACAGAAATCTTAGAAGTTGTTCAGCTCAGTATCTTCACATTACAGATGAGTAAGCTTAGGCCCAAGGATGTTGTTGCCCAAGACAACACAAGTGGTAATTAGCAGTCAGATTTCATACTCAGGTAATAAAGCTAGGATTTGAACTCAGGTCATTTGATTCCAAATCTAAAGTTCTTTTCTTTGTACTCCACTGCGGCTTGGCCAAGGCAGAAGAACACTAGGTAAACAAGTGCCTGTAGTTAATTTAGGATTGGGGATGGAAATCAGAGTAGGCATTGGACCAGTAGCTTATCCTGACACTAAGAGTAAGGAGGGAAATGATGAGAGGAGACGGGAGTGAACATAAAGGCTCCTTGATTGACTACTATCAGTGAAAGTAAGAGAAGGCGGCAGAGAGAAATTATGAGACAGAAATTAGTCAATCAACAGGTATTTATTAAGTGTCCCCATCTGACAGGCACTGTGCTAGGTAATACATGGAAAGGGAGGAAGACAACAAATATTTTACAAATATTATTTCATTTGATCCTCACAACAGACCTGGGAGGTGCTTATTATTGTCCCCATTATACAGTTGAGGTTAAGTAACTTGCTCAAGGACTCACAGATAAGTGACAGTAAGTGTCTTGGGCTGGATCTGAAATCAAATCTTCCTGATTCCAGGTCTAGTCCTCTCTCCACTTCTCCACCTAGCTGCCTCTAGGATATAAACATGCAAGTTAGACAGTTCCTACACTCAAGGAGCTTTACAATCTAACTCTGTTGTCCTGGTTTCAAAGACATCTCTCAATATTATTTTACCCCTAAAACTACGAAAAAGATGTAGCCAGGCCAGGGCACCATCTTTGCGCCTCAGGCATGATCAACATAGTCACAACCTGATCTGAAACATTCCCAATTAAACATCTCCTGCTCCCTTCCAACTCCCCCAGTCATGATTACATTCATGAAATTGCCTAGATACGTAAGTACTTATTATCTAAATTATTGATGCAATTAAATATTTTGAACTGTTGTCCAGAAATTTGAATCCTGTTCTTGTGTATTACAATCTCATTAAATATTGCTAAGAGGTTCACTTCTAAAATATGTCATTCTCTTCACAAACTCTTGCTTTCTTTCCATCAGCAACAGTGGTTAAAAACACCATCTGTGCCCATAATATATTCATGGGTTATTTTGCCCAATACTTCACAATCCTTAGCAATGTTTGAGATTCCTTCTGTCAGTAGCATTTGTTCTCACCTGAATTCCAGTAAGTGGGTAGTAGTGATCATCTGTCATGTCCATGATAGCTATTCCCTCCCAAAAAAAACTATAGAATTCAGTTGTTACTGTCAGCTCATTGTTTAGCACATTTGTGCTAAGAATAATAAAAAGTATGAAGTAGTCGGATACAAAACAATAAAGAAACCCACAGCCTTTATATTAAGCAATAACAAAATCCATTAGAAATTAACATAATATCCCATTATGAATAAATACAAACTGCATAAAATATCAGGTAGTCCATCTACCACAGCATATTCAAGACTTGAATAAATGCAATTGCAAAATTAATGCAATTATTTAAAAAGAAATAAATAACATAGATATTGCATAGATACTCATTGCCCATGGTTGGGATGCATCAATATAATAAAATAACAATAAAATCTAAATCTACTTATGTATTTGGTACTATACCAATCCAAATATCAAAAGGATACTTTATAAAGCTAGATAAAATAATAAAAATTCATTTAGAGAAACTAAAAGATCTAAAATATCAAAGCAAATAATGTGACAAAGTAGAAATTAAATGGGGACAGAATACAAATGATATTTTAGGCAGAAATTTTCAAAGCTATTTGGTAGTAGTTCAAAAACAAGAAAACTAAAACAGTGGAAGAAACAAAAAATAATAATTATTAAAAATTTGATTCAATAATTGAGTCTTTTATAAACCCAACAACATACAGTAATTGGAAAAAAAATCCACATTTGACAAGAACTTCTGGGAAAACCAGAAAGTTGTTTGGTAGAAACTCTGTTTAGATTAGTATCTTACAGAGTAGACCACAATAAGATCAAAATAAATGTGTCCTAAATGTTTGGGGCAGGGAGGTGGTGCAATGGATAGGGTGCCAAGCCTGGAGTAAGAAAGACTCATCTTCCTGAGTTCAAATCCAGTCTCAGACACTTCCTAAGTGTGTGACCCCTGGCAGGTCACTTAACCTTGTTTGCTTCAGTTTCCTCATTTGTAAAATGAGCTTGAGAAGAAAATGGCAAATTGCTCTAATATCTTTGCCAAGAAAACTCCAAATGGGGTCATGAAGAGTCAGACATTTCTGAAATGACTGAACAACAAGTATTTGAGGTCATGTCCCTTTGATAGCTAGGGGAAGCATTCTTAACTACATGAAACTGAAAAACTTTTGCATAAACAAAATCACAGTAAAATAGGACAAGAAAGGAAACCATCAACTAGGTAAAAGAAATTGCCTTCAAGTATCTCTATCACGATTTGGTATCCACAGAGAGAACTATAGAAATATATAAGAACAAAGGCATTCCCCAATAGATGTCATTAAAGAATGTAAAGAAGTAGTTCTCAAAAGAAATAGCAAACATAAACACAAATAATAAATTACCCATAAATCATAAATATCAAGGTACTATAAATTTTTAGTAAGAAAAACAAAAATAACTATGAGGTTTTACTTCACATGCAGCAAATGGACAAAGATGATAGTGAGACTTGAAAGAGCAATGGAAAGATAGGAAGAATACGAGAGTGTTATTAGAGTTTTAAAATGGTTTGAAAATTCTGCAAATCAAATTGAATTATGCTAAGAAAATTATCAAAATACTTGTACAGTGTGCCTCAGAGATCTCAATTGCTAGCCATATGCTACAAAGGAAGTAAAAAGTCAAAGACAGAAAAGTCCTATACACACCAACATATTCATAGCAGCATCTTTGTCAAGAGAATTAGAAACAAAGTATACACTTATCGACTAGAGTTAAATGAATTGTGCTGTATGGATATGAAAGAATACAAATGTACCATAAGAAATGAAATATGATGAATGATGAAATAAATGATGAAAAAAATGAAATGATGAATATGAAAACCTCAGAGAAGAATGGAATCATTGGAAGACCAATATTAACTGATTAAGATTGAAATAAGGAAAATATGGGAAACAATACACAAAATAAACTAAAACAATTTAAGAATAACAAAAAAAATTCTGAATTCTGTTTAATTTCAATGAGCAAACTTGCCCTCCAAGAGAATGAGAATGTACCTGCTTTTCTTCACTGTAAAACTGGGAGCCTATGAGATATTGCATGTACTGTCAAGACCTGGGTGATTGAAAGGGAGTTCCACTAAGTTTGTTTGTTTGTTTGTTTTTGGGTTACAAAAGATGTCAATTGGTAAAAGGAAAATAAAGCTAATGTTAAAGATAAAAAATGAGATTGAAAAATGATAGCAATAGCAATAAAAATGTAATCAAATGGGGAAAATGTTGGGACTGCTATAATAAAAGTTAAACCATCTCTGTTTGTTTCTATAAATTATTTTGCTTTAAATTTGCTTCATGAAATATAAAGTACAAAACCGAATAGAAATACATCTACATAAAAGATAAATATATATTACATAATATAAATATATATATGTATACATGTGTATACACACACACACACACACACACAAAACCAAATATAAAGTACCAAACAAGCTGGCCCATCTCCAGGTCATAAACAATGTAGAGATCAGTCTTAAAGCATTTTGCCTCCAACTCTCTGATAAAGTTAGTTATCTGTAGAAAACTAGGATTTGACTTGAGATCGAATCTATTATCAACTACTTGTTTTTGCCATAACAAATATTTCCTAAGCAATATATTAGTGCTCAGAATGAATACACACCTGACAGTTGATAAAAAACATTTTAAGTTGACTACCTTAGGTCATTAGCAGAGCTCATGACTGACATAATGTTTAAATATTAGTGATTAACACTCTTTCTCTTGAATTTTCAGATGGTCAAAAGACTTGAGATTACCTCACCTTTGCATCTCCAGAATTTCCATACTAAGGAATGCAGATGGAAGAGAGCGTGCTGAGTCCACTCCAACTCCAAAATGATATAATAGTACTCTAGCTCATTAACTACTGAACTCTTTAAGTTGCTTTCAGTTAAAAAACAGCTGTCTACCTTTCACTCATTTTGAATACAATTAACATTTACTAACTACTTATTGTGTACAAAGCATTGCACTTGGTGTTGGGGGAGAGATAGAAGTTACATTTCATATATGCTCCCTAAGTGTACTAACTAAGCTTTAAAGTAATGACTAACAGACAAATGCAAACAATTATTATACTCAATGCCATGAGAAGTGAATTGGTGATTTACAAAATGAAGTGCTATGTGATGTTCAAGGGAGATCATTATTACTCTCAGGAGGTTAAGGAGAATCACATGTAGAAACTGGCATTTGAAATAAGGCCTTAAAAGATGGACAGGGATTCAAGCAAAGATGGGGAGGAAGAATAACACAAGCACAGTCTAGACTTTAGAAGAATGTTTAGGGCTTCTTTGGTAAACAGGTGTAAGTTAGGAAAGGTAAGGTTACAGCACCATGCAAATGGCACCAACAGCCATCTTGAACTTTTCTCATTAGACAATTAGAAACCACTGAAAATTTCTGAGCAAAGAAGTGACAAAACAAGTTCTCTGAGCATAAGAATGATGGTTGTGGCACTTGTAAAAAGGATGGATTGTAAGAAGTAAAAAACAGCTGTGGTGAGAACTCTTACAAGGATATTAGCCAAACTACAGAGTTGTGGCAATCATCATCAGTACTTGGGTGGTGGCAATGGGATTATAGAAGAGATACTGTAGAGACAGAATGAAGATGATTTGATTGCAAGACTTGTCATCTGATTATGAGATACTGGAAAGAGGAAATCAATACATATGATAAGGTTTTGACCATGGAAGCCATGATAAGTTGTGGAAACTTGGAGAGAAATATACATCAAAATAAATAAGAATAAGGATATTATATTGAACAGGCCAAGAAAGGAAGTTGATGGAAGTCAATGTACAATGTCTCTTCTAGCTCTTAATTTGGGATCATATAATGAGTCTGAGAGTGTTTTGATTTATGGAAGTAGAGATTTCCTATATGTCACTGGAGTCTGTAGTTCATAACAGCAGCTCAACTGAACAAAAGGATTTGGTAGACATTAACTTAGGGGATTCCAACTGAAGGTATGGAAAGTGAATGAAATTTTCAAGGTCGAAATTTTTAAAAGAAAGCCAAGGACAAAGTCTTGGTTAACAGTCACATTAATGCATATCAATAACGATAGAGCAGAATTTTCAAGCAGCATCAAGGACCAAACTGAGAGAACACATCATAAACATGTAGTGGGTGAAATCAGCTGAATATCATTATTTTCTCCACATAAAAAATGAACTGAAAAAATACAGAAGGATCAAAGTAACAGAGGTCATAATATGGATAAAAAGAAGATAGAGAGTATTAGAAGTGAATGATACAGAGGTTGTGGTTTCATAGTAAAATTTCAAAGTCGTGTATCTTAAAGGTGGTACGATTGCTACAAAAGGTGAAGTCTACACTGTGATAACGCCAATATGTGGCCAAAGTGGAGTGGATAAGGATGCAGATGAGGAAGCAGAAAAAGTATGTAGGCTGGACATTATGTGAGTATCAGGATGAAAACTGAATTCTCCAAGAATGACAAGAAAATAGGGAGGCTAGTTTCCACCTTAAAGTTCTGCTCCATGAAATCAAAATTATTTTCTTTCACATGTAAGATGTAATGTCTTAGTCACAAGGTTAGTTATTGCTAAAGGTATTCAAAAGACAGAAGTCTTGAACAAATAATACAAAATAAAATACAATTACTAATACTTATGATTAAGTAAGAGAATTCTCTATAATGTGTTATATTCTAAATTGAAAATGCTTATGGCTCTGTCACTATATTAGGAAGGCAGAATTTATGATTTCAAAGAGAATCTCATATGTGCCTAAAAGGTCCGAAACCGCAGGATATAAGGAATTCTCTAGGCAGAAGGCAGGAGAACTAAAGCATGTATTTACACTCCACAGTAACAATCCCACAAACCAGCGTCCCCATTTTGATATTTTCATCAAAAGCTTCCAGGCCCAATAAGTCCGCCTCACAAGAGTAACTAGGAGGCCACAGAGAAGCGAGATGGTATAAGGCAAAATCGTATACATGCTTCCCCTCTACGGTAAGAAGATTACCCACTAGCCTCTAGTCAGCTCTGCTACCGGCAGCTCAGCTTCGGCTGTAGGCGTCTCTGGCTCCAACCGGAAAAGGAAAGGAGGATCTTCAAGCTGTCCTCTCCCTTCTTATAGAGTTTTTGACATCATCAAGCGCTGCCTGAACGACCAGGGCGGATTGGTTCTTGACTTGGCCCCTCCCCCAGCGTAGACCACGTTAACACACCTCCCCTCAGCCAGTGCCACGACTCATCACACAGGAAGCTCTGGTCCTGCCCCGGAAGAGCAAGCCCCAGCGTCCAGGGAAGCTCAACGAGGCGAGCTGAGTCATTCAAAGAAAACAAAGTCCATTCTGGCTACAGTCACATATCATCCAAGTATAGCTGCATAAAGAAAACAAGAAACTTTTCTTGTCATTTTCTAAAAGGCTTTCATTGAATAAAACAAAGTTATTATACAAAAGTTAGTAACAACTGTTAACAGTTTCTGAAACAGTTTCTCACACTCAAGGATTGGGGAAGTGTTAGGGGCGCTCTGGACCCAGGCCCCCCAAGAGGGTAGTGAGACACCAGGGAGTCTGGACCTGCTGACATGGCAATGCCTGTGTGGCTTTTGCCACCTCAGCATGGGGCGGCTCTTACTGGAGGAGCTCCACCCTCGGGGAGAAACTGGGAAGGAGCCAACCCGGAACACCCCGATAGGATATATAAGGCGTGCCCCAGAGAGGGTGGGGGGGGGGGAACTTCTATCAAGCCATGCAATAAAGCCGTTTGCCTACTCCTCCGGTGTTCTGCCTGGTGTTTCTCCTCTCGTTTCCCCGAGAGGAGCCGGACACGTCCGAAGACCCGAGGGCAGGGTAAGTAGAGGCGGCAGTCGGGGTCACCCCCGACAGCTGGCGCCTGAACAGGGACCGGAAGGCCGCTAGCCTGCTCCCCGCAGGCGGAGGTGCGGAAGATCAGGCAGCCCCAAGGTTAGCGTCCTTGGGAAGAATGGGACATAAAGTAAGCAAAGCCCGAGTTGAACCGGAGGACAAAGGTGTACTCGCCTGCCAGATCTACAAGGTCTGCAAAGAACAAGGCATTAAAATTCATATAAGGACATGTAGAGAGTGGGTGGAGAAGATCTGGGTGGTCAGCCCGTGGCTGGAGCACACTGGGGTGGATCCGCAGAAATGGGGGTTGGTGGGCCAGCAAATGGCCTCTTATCATAAAACGGACCCCTCATTCTTAGACCCTAAAGACTTTGCGATCTACTCGGCGATAGGGGCTGCCCTATCGCCCCAGCCACCCCCTATACGGGATGAAAGAGGTGCCCAAGTAGGGGCATCTCTAGTGGGTTCAGACGATGAGGAGGAGAAAAACCCCAAGCCGAAATCCATTTATCCTTGGGAAGCCCTACAACAAGGCAATGGGGACTTCCCACTTCCCCCTCCGGAGGAGGAACTGTTAAAAGCCCCAAAAAAGAAGGAACTGTGGAACTCCCTAGAAAAAGGGAGTGCTCACTTACCACCCCGGCGCCCCCTAGAGGAGGGAAAAGAGGAGTTGGTGGGAGGGAACTCATGAGTCCGGAGAGAAGGAGGAAGCGGCCACCGCCCTTATGGCGGCAATGTCACTGGGAGCGCCGAAAGGTTTCCGGTACTGTGCCGAAAAAGCAACAACGGTCACGGCTCCGGAAAGCCTGCTCTCCCTCAGCCTTCGTAAGGCTGCTAAGGATGGGGAGGACATCGATTGGGCAGAGTGGGACTCCCCGATGGCTCTTCCGGTGCTAATAGAGAATTCCGGGGCTCCTAATGAAACCAGACATCACCGGCCCGTCCCCTTCAAATTCATTAGACATCTGAAAGAGGCCGTCCAGAAATATGGCCCCAGATCAGCATATGTTCAAAAGGCTTTAGAATCATCTTGCTATTCCTTCCCCTGGACGCCTTTTGATTTCCAGGAGGTTGCCGAAGCAGTCTTTGAACCTGCCACAGCGGTCGCCTTCAGGGCTTATGCCCGTAGAGAAGCGAGGAAGTACATAGCAGAAAATAACATCGTAGATGAGCAAGATGCCTTAGATATGATTCTGGGTTCGGGGCCCTATAGTACCCTGCAGCAACAGTTGGATTATGATGACAATGTAAGAAAAGCGGTAAATGCCTGTCATCTCAAGGCCCTCCAGAAATTAGGCACCCCTGGGGGCAAGGCATCTTTAACTTCCCTAAAGCAGAGAAATAATGAACTACCCCTGGACTTTATTAGCAGAGTGCAAACAGTAGTCCATGCCACCTTTGGTAAGACAGGCGCTGTACCGCCACTAATAGTGCAGTTAGTGAAGGAAGGGCTGTTACCGCAATATCGTGCAGCACTTGCATCGCTGCCACATAATCCTTCCCTTGATCAGATCATTGAGAAAATGATGGATCTGCCAAACCGCGACCCCATGACCATGATGGCCTCCTGCCTAGAAAAACAGACCCAACTGATGGCACAATGGAGTGGGGGAGGAAAGAAACTAACATGCTTCAATTGCGGGAAGGAAGGGCACATGAGAGGCAATTGCCGAACACCGCCCAAGAGCATTAGATGCTTCTCCTGTGGCAAGCCAGGGCATATGGCCAAATATTGCCGTTCCAATCCTAGGAATCAGGGAAACAGGGGGAGGGGGTCCTCCCTAAAGCAAAAGGAGGGCCCCCGAAACCACGCCCGGCCTGTGCCTTCAGCCTTCCCTGCAACCACCAAGGAAAATTGAGTGAACCTCTGGTGGTAGCCGCAACTAAAACTACAGCTGGCGAATTAGAGGTACCCCCATGGTCAACTGTTTCAGTGTCTGTCCTACCCCAGGAATTCCCGCGGTTGGTCATAGGAATTGCCAACTATCCCCTTCTTATAGTACACAGTCAAGTCCTACCCCCAAAAGGAACTGAGATCTGGCTTACGAATCCTCATGCTTTCCCTGTGATCTTGGGCCCAGAACAGGAAATAGCCCAAGCCATTAGTGTCCCCTGGCTTGATAAAGACTACTTATTCTCTCACAGACGGGATCTTGTTTCCTGGGTCCAGCAGATAACTCCCGAGAGACCAATAATCACCCTCATGGTAGAGGGAAAGCCCCTTCAAGGGATGCTGGACACAGGAGCTGATGTCTCTGTCATATGTAGTCAGGATTGGGACCCTGTTTGGGAAACCCAAAAGGTGAGCCACTCTGTGGCCGGGGTGGGGGGACCTAGCTTGCTACCAAATCCCTGAGGTTTTTAAAATGGCAATACGAGGACACTCAAGGGCTGTTTAAACCACTCAATGTCAGCGGCCTCCCCATTAATCTGTGGGGGAGAGACGTCCTTGCAGGCATGGGTGCAACGCTCTCCACCGAGCACTCAGGGTTAAACTGATAGGGGCCGCTGCGACGGCGAGAGCGATTCAGATGCAATGGAAAACCAATGACCCCATCTGGGTTGACCAGTGGCCCCTGACCATAGAAAAGCTCTCTGCCCTTCGAGAAATTATAGAGCAACTGTTAAAGGAAAATCATATTGAACCATCCCTTAGCCCCTATAATTCTCCAGTTTTTGTGATTAAAAAGAAAAGTGGGAAGTGGCGAATGCTCATAGATCTCAGGCAAGTCAATGCAGCCTTGCAGCCTCTGGGAACGCTACAGCCTGGCCTCCCCACACCCACTGCAATCCCAAAAGGTTGGAAGATGGCAGTTATTGATATAAAAGACTGTTTTTACTCTATTCCCCTGCATCCCAAGGACAAAGAAAAATTTGCGTTCTCAGTACCTTCCGTTAATTTGGCCTCCCCTGCCGAACGGTATCAATTTAAAGTACTTCCTCAGGGCATGGCCAACAGCCCCACGGTATGTCAGATGTACGTAGCAGCCATCATACAGCCAGTGAGAGAACAATTCCCCAGCGCCATGATTATACACTATATGGACAACATTTTAATCACTGCGCAGGCGACCCAAGCGGTCTCTGAAGTCCTCCAGCAACTCATGGGGGCTCTCAAAAGGTACGGACTTTATGTCACCCCTGATAAAGTGCAGACCACCGATCCCTCCCAGTACCTTGGTCATAGAATAACAGGAGACCACATTTTTCGTGCAGTTCCCCCGATTGATATAAATAAAGTGACAACTTTAAATGACTTTAAAAGGCTAATTGGCTCCATACAGTGGGTACGCTCTGTCATTCCTATCTCCGACCAACAGATGGAACCCTTGTACAAAATTTTGAGAGGTGACCCCTCACTCTCCTCGCCCCGTCAATGGACCCCTCAGGCACTTAAACTGATACAGCATATTCAACAATTAACCTCCTCTTGCCTAGTCCGCAGAGATCCCAAGCAGCCTATTTTCTTAGCACTGTTAAACAAAGAGGGAGATATCGAGATATCTCTGCCTTATACCAACCTCATGGTGTTTTAGAATGGTTGTATAGCCCCAGACTAAAAAGGGTATTACCTTGCAAATATGAACTACTTGCCCTACACATCCTTCGGGCCAGCGAGCGATCCGTCCAGAGCTACGGGATTCGCCCACTTATCAATTTACCCATCTCCCCTGAGACCCTGCGGGCCCTCGCTCAGGAGTATATTGACTGGGCGGCCATATACACTACCCACCTATTTCAACATTACGTCCTTCCTCCCGTTCTTAGAGGATGGAAAACAATGCCTATCATTCCGCCTAAGAACATGGTAGTGCAGCATCCTGTCACAGGCCCCAATGTGTTCACTGATGCAACAAAATCTGGCAAGGCTTCTGTGTATATCCCACAAAGAAATATTTTACATGTGTTCCCCATGCCTTTCCATTCAGCACAGAAGAATGAATTGGTTGCCATAATTGAAGCCCTTAAAATGCTTCCGGCGGAGCCCTTTAATAATTGATAGCCTGTATTGTGCCTCCGCCCTGCCTGCCTTGCAAAATGCCACTATCATGACCAAACAATCCACCATCACTGACTTGCTCGTAGAGGCTCAAGCCCTACTTGCATTTCGCACCTTCCCCATTTACGTCCTCCATGTACGTTCGCATACCTCTCTGGAGGGACCCATTTATTGGGGTAATCACATAGCTGACTCCTCCTTATCTGCAGCTCTCATAAGCCCCCTTTCTTATTCGCCTCAGGCTGCTCACGAGAAATTTCACCTCTCTGCTCGCTCTTTGCGGCACCTATACGGCGTCCCCAGAGGAGAGGCACGCCAAATAGTGAAACGCTGTGCCGCCTGTGTCCCTTTCCGCCCCCCACCGGCGGAGCATTCTCTTAATCCACGAGGTGATTGTCCTAACGATTTATGGCAAATGGATGTCACCCACTTTAAATCATCTCTCATTCATGTTTGTGTTGATACCTCTTCCGGGTTCATTACGGCAACCCTTCAACCCCGGGAGTCTGTCACCTCTGTCATTGCCCACCTTCTCCAATGCTTCGCCTTTGCCGGCGTTCCCGGCATCATTAAGACAGACAATGGCCCCGCATACCGCTCCAATGCTTTCTTCCAGTTCCTCAGGGAATTTGGTATCACCCATGTCACCGGCATTCCACATAATCCCACCGGCCAGGCCATCGTAGAACGCGCCAATCGCACCCTTAAAACTATTCTCTTAAAACAAAAAGGGGGAGTGGCGGGTAGGCTGACCCATGCGCAGCTTGCTACAGCTATCTTTACTGCCAATTTTTTACAATTTCGTGACGATGGCCTCACGCCCGCACTAAGATACTATGCTGGGGGCTGGTGCGGGAGGCAGAGGACAGAGACAAAGGCGTCACCACCAGCCTTGTGCCTTCAAGGCAGTACCATCTGGTGGCAAGACGAGGAAGGACAATGGCACGGTCCAGGGAAGGTGCTAATAAGAGGGAAGGGGTATCTTTGTGTCTCCGCAGATGATGCAACAGGAGAACAGGTGTGGGTGCCTATCCGTCGGGTCCGCGAAGTCATACCCCCGTCGGAAACGACACCTCAGGGGACGGAGACCGCGGCGGAAGAATAGGACCGTCCGAAGAAAGAGGGGTGCCTTGAACAACGCCCTTATCTGCCTGTTTGCCATGATCCAGTTGGCGACCCCGTCCACGGCTGCTCCTACCATCTTGCCACCCCTGGCAGTGAACCCCACGCATTGGGCCGTTACCCCAAATCTCCCGATGTTCCAGTTGGTGACCTGGAGCCATGAGGCACTCCCGCTTGTGGTGTCCGGCAATGTGTCCATCATCACTGGAGGGTCTGGGAAGCCCCTCACAATAGTCGAGCGGCGGTATAATAAGACATTATCCTGGCATGCATGGACCCAGCCTATTTGCGTGTTTTTAAATGAGACTCATAACGAAACTGATAATTTCTGCTTTCCTTTCTCTCATTTAGAGGTTGATCAGACTCCTCATCCTTCTGACCATCCAGGGTGGTTGTGGGTTACATCTTTCAGCGATCACACATGTGGGAGCTAATTGCTCGGGGACGTCACCTTTGCCACCCTGCTCGGCCTCTTCATCAGTATTTGCCCCGCTAGCATCATGCTCTACAGGCAGGTGCAGACAGGGCCCAACAAAGAATGCAACCGTGATCAGCTTCTGGGACGGAGCAGTCCAACCTACCCTGGTTGCCCCCGTCCCGGTTCCCCAACCTGGGCGTCCCCAAACGCACCTATGGAAGATTGGATTGGCTCTCAACTATACTACAGTGGTTGTGGGAAACTTCTCCAACATTCCGCCCCACTTAAATCATTCCGACATCTGGAACAAAATATTCAGCTCTCCTCATGATCACTTTGATGGCACTCCGAACACCAAACAAGGCCGCTTGACCGGGACAGTCCAGACGGGGTATAATTCCATGTTCCTCCTATGCCCTCCAAGGAATTTAACCATAACTTATGTGGAAGGGTATAATGTGTCCTGTTCTAGCCCTGTCATGACCAACACCCTAAACAGTTCTCATGTTAACTTTACTATCTTCTCCTTCGCATACCCCCATATGTTCACCCAGTGAAAGCTGACCCGTTTGCCTTCTCTCCCACTGACGAAGTACTGAATAAACTCTTGCGTAGAAAGAGGGAAGGCCTGGGTCTTAGCAACATACTATCCGTCGTCAATTTAGCCCTTAATATTCTGGAAGAAGTCCAGATCATCCAGCTACAAAAACAGTTGGCCTTCGTCGCCTCCACCTTGCAAAACTTTATGGTCCAATCGGGTCTTGCGTGGAAACACCAAGAACAAATTGACCGCTTGCTGTTTTCAGAGCTACAGACCCTCAAGGAAGTCCTTGAGGTGGTCGTGCAGCAACAAGCCTTACTGATTTGGTATATGAGATTACAGTGCCATTATAAGTATTATCCTGTTTGTGTAACCCCTATTCCCTACAATACCTCCCAGTATGCACAATTAGAGAAACTTCTTAAAGACACCAACACTGCCACTAATTTCACCACTGAACTCCACATGCTAGATGAGGTCATTGAGGCCATACAGAATGCCACTATGCAATTCAGTAACGACTGGGAAAAGGACTATAACAATGCCAGAGACTGGTGGGACGCTCTCAGTATCCACCAATTACTCCAATGGGTCTCCATTGGGGGGATTTTCCTCATACTTGCCTTTCTCTTCTGTTTGTGCCTGCCCTGCTCGACTTCTTGTATCCTTGGGGTTCTGCGCCGCTCCTTAGAGGCTGTAAAAGCCGATGTCATAAAACAAAAAGGGGGAGTTGTTAGGGGCACTCTGGACCCAGGCCTCCCGAGAGGGTAGTGAGACGCCAGGGAGTCTGGACCTGCTGACATGGCAATGCCTGTGTGGCTTTCGCCACCTCAGCACCGGGGCGGCTCTTACTGGAGGAGCTCCACCCTCGGGGAGGAACTGGGAAGGAGCCAACCTGGAACACCCCGATAGGATATATAAGGCGCGCCCCAGAGAGGGTGGGGGGGGGGGGAACTTCTATCAAGCCATGCAATAAAGCCGTTTGCCTACTCCTCCGGTGTTCTGCCTGGTGTTTCTCCTCTCGTTTCCCCCGAGAGGAGCCGGACACGTCCGAAGACCCGAGGGCAGGGTAAGTAGAGGCGGCGGTCGGGGTCACCCCCGACAGGGAAGGGAAGGAGAGGCCTATTAAACTCACAATAATTTAGGGGTAATACTTGGTGTCAGGGGAGAACAAATTCCTCAGTTAATTTTGCCAACGGAGTCTTCAAAATAACATTTATTCTTTCAACTAACCTGAGGTTTGGACGTGGTATGAACCATGCAGGTGGGTTATAGGCCAGAATGCTAACAGATAAAATATAACTCAACTAGTGAAGTGGGTGCTCCTGTTGCTATGTGTTTCTTGAGGAACCACCCCCCACAGGCAGGAAAGATTTTTTTCAATTAGGGATTTGGCAACAGCTATAACCATGACTTGCCTGACTGAGAATGCATCTACCCATAGGATAAGACAGCCCATAACCAGGGCAGACCGGTATCCATTTGAAAATGGTAGCTGAACAATATCAGTCTGCCACACTTAAATGGTGCAGAGGGAAGGGTGAAATATCCGGCTGGTAGCTTGAGTGGTTTGGACACATGTTTGGGGCACATGAGGAAGGCTGCAAAAGCAGTTAACACTGCCTGATGAAATCTTCCCCACCAATATTTATACACAATCATGGTTTTCACTGGGCGAGGGGGGGTTATGGTAGGGTTCTTCTGAAAGCTTGGATAGGAAGGCGGCTAGGTTAAAATTATTGCAGCATTAGAGGATTTCATTGGTTTACATCAACAGGGGAGAGTTCAAGGCCAATAAACGTGCCAGTACAGAAATGCTAGATGTGACGGTAATTGGAGAGGGCCTCTACAGCATGGTAAACATTCTTGAGGGCATGATGAGGGCATTGTCTAGGACTACTCAGAAGTTAATTTTACTAGGTCAGAGATGACCACAACAGCTTGTAAGCCCTCAAGAACTCTCTTGGCTATAGGGTTGAGAAAGTGGCTATAACACGCAAACAGGTGAAAATTGTCTTTATGTTTATGACATAGCACTTTCATAACTTTCCCCCTATTTTCACCATGAAGTTAAATGGGGTATCCTAGAGCAAGGAATGTGGAGGGAGGGTGTGGGACAGAGAAAGGCAGCCTTCAGTTTTTCCACAGCACCCTGAGACACCACAGTGTGTGTCAGGAGATTAGGAAAGGAGTTGAGGAGGTCATAGAGAGGATGGGCCACTGAAGAGAAGGAAGGGATGTAGAAGTGAGTAGCCAGCAAGGCCAAGAAAGCCTGGAGATGGTGCTTGGTGCCTGGACAAGAGAATTTCAAGATGGCACGAATACAACTATCATCCAGGCAGAGGCCCTCAAAGGAAATACAATGGCCAAAACATTTTACTGGAATGCAAATGAACTCAATTTTCTCTTTGGAAGCAAGCTGAAGTAGATGGAAGGAGTCTTGCACACAGGGACTGAGAGAAGGAGAACAGAGAAGATGACCATCAACAAACTGGAGGAGGGTAGCGTGGATGGGGAAAACAAGCTCTGCCTGATGAGATTAAAGAAAAATGGTGAGGGAGAATGGAGCCAAGATGGCGGCTGGAAAGCAGGGACTTCCTTAAGCTCCCTGCCAGGTCCCTCCAAACACCTATAACAAATGGTTCTGAACAAATTCTACAGCTGCAGAACACATGGAATAGCAAAGGGAAGCAGGGCTCCAGCCCAGGACAGCCTTGATGGTCACTGGGAAAGGTCTATCGCAAGGAGGTTGGAGTGGAGTGGACCACACCAGGACCAACCAACCGGGCAGAACAGGCGTAGCACACTGAATCAGTGAGCTGTAGCAGTTATCAGACGTCTCAACCCACAAACACCAAAGACAACAGAGAAAGTTAGTGGGAAAAGCTGCTGGATCAGAGTGAAAGGAGTTCGCCTTTGGCCACGACCCCAGGGGCAGCAGAGGTGGTGCAGCTCTGAGGCTGCTTCTAGAGCTACAACTGCAGTTACTTCTGGCCCCAGGACCACCTGGTGGGAGGAATTAAGTGGCAGATTAGAGCAGGAGTCCAGAGCCTGCTTGGATCTGAGTCCCAGTCCAGGTTGGCAGTACTTGGGGAAGGAGGAACGCTGGTGTGGCAGAGCTTGCTGGGTAGAAATAGCTCTGAAAATAGCAGCACAGCTCCTCAAGCTTGGGACAAAGTACTCTCTACTCTACAAGCAGTCATACCCCGACAAAAAGCTCAAGGGTCAAGTAGTTGGCTGGGAACATGAACAGGCAGCGAAAAATGGTCTCAGATTCAGACTCTGGAATCTTTTTTTGGTGACAAAGAAGATCAAAACTTACAGCCAGAAGAAGTCAACAAAGTCAAAGAGCCTACATCAAAAGCCTCCAAGAAAAATATGAATTGGTCTCAGGCCATGGAAGACCTCAAAAAGGATTTGGAAAAGCAAGTTAGAGAAGTAGAGGAAAAATTGGGAAGAGAAATGGGAAAGATGCAAGAAAACCATGAAAAACAAGTCAATGAGACTTGCTAAAGGAGACCCAAAAAATACTGAAGAAAATAACACCTTAAAAAATAGACTAACACAAATGGCAAAAGAGCTCCAAAAAGCCAATGAGGAGAATGCCTTGAAAGGCAGAATTAGCCAAATGGAAAAGGAGGTCCAAAAGACCACTGAAGAAAATACTACCTTAAAAACTAGATTGGAGCAAGTGGAAGCTAGTGACTTGATGAGAAACCAAGACATTATAAAACAGAACCAAAAGAATGAAAAAATGGGAAGACAATGTGAATTGTCTCACTGGAAAAAACACTGACCTGGAGAATAGATCCAGGAGAGATGACTTAAAAATTATTGGACTAACTGAAAGCCATGATCAAAAAAGAGCCTAGATATCATCTTTCATGAAATTATCAAGGCAAAATTCCCTGATATTCTAGAACCAGAGAGTAAAATAGAAATTGAAAGAATCCACCAATCGCCTCCTGACAAAGATCGCAAAAAGAAAACTCCTAGGAATATTGTTGCCAAATTCCAGAGCTCCCAGATCAAGGAGAAAATACTGCAAGCAGCCAGAAAGAAACAATTGAGTATTGTGGGAACACAATCAGGATAATACAAGATCTAGCAGCTTCTACATTAAAGGATCGAAGGGCTTGAAATAAGATATTCTGGAGGTCAATGGAGCTAGGATTGAAACCAAGAATCACCTACTCAGCAAAACTGAGTATAATGCTCCAAGTCAAAATATGGATTTTCAATAAAAGAGGACTTTCAAGCTTTCTCAGTGTAAAGACCAGAGCTGAATAGAAAATTTCACTTTCAAACACAAGAATGAAGAGAAGCATGAAAAGGTAAACAAGAAAGAGAAATCATAAGGGACTTACAGATTAGAGAGGAATATGTTGAGAGACGGAGAAAGGGAGAGAAGGAATGGGGTTAATCATCTCACATAAAAGTGGCAAAGAAAAGTGATTCTGTTGGAAGGGAAGAGGGGGCAGGTGAGGGGGAATGAGTGAATCTTGCTCTCTTCGGATTTGACTAGAGGAGGGAATAACATACACACTCAATTAGGTATCTTACCCCACAGGACAGGAGGAAGGGGATTAAAAAAAGGGGGGATGACAGAAGGGAGGGCAGATAGGGTGAGGAGGTAATCAAAAGCAAACACTTTCAAAAAGGGATAGGGGCAAGGGAGAAAACTGAATAAAGGGGGACTGGATAGGAGGGAGAAAAATATAGTTAGACTTTCACAACATGAGTATTGTGGAAGGGTTTTACATAATGATACACATATGACCTATGTTGAACTGCTTGCCTTTTTAGTGAGGGGAAGAGGGGAGAGAATTTGTAACTGAAAGTTTTAAAAGCAGATGTTATTTAAAAAAAAGTTGTTTTGTGTGCAACTGGCAAATAAGATATACAGGCAATGGGGATTAGAAATCTATTTTGCCCTACAAGAAAGTAAGGGGAAAAAGGATAGAGGGGAAAAGGGTGACAGAAGGGAGGGCTGACTGGGGAATGGGCAAATCAGAATATATGCCATCTTGGGAGTGGGTGGGGAGGGTAAAAATGGGGAAAAATTGTAATTCAAAATCTTGTGGAAATCAATGCTGCAAACTGAAAGTATTAAATAATAATAATAATGATACAGAGAAAAATGACGAGGTTAGGGAACCGTATGTTTCTAAGGGTGCTCAAGACTCCAAAATACTGACACACTGAGTCCTGCCAAATGAGTTCGACTCAAGCCTTCTCACCCAAGGAAAAAGACAAATGGATTGCCATAATGGGCTGTCTTAAGAAATCTCACCCTTTTTTTACGTTTGTTTTCACAAGTGGGCCAGATTCAATCTACTGAGCTAGATAGAATCTGAGCGCCTTCATGGAGGCAAAATGAGACTCATATACAGAAAGATTGTGGGATTGATTGAGGGGTGGTCAAGTAGTCTGGGGTGACTAGAAGAGTTTAGGGAAGGTCTTGAGGAGGAATCTAAGGAGGATCTTGATGGAACTAGAGCAACTAGAGGTCAAGTCTCCAAGAAACAAGAGAACGGGATTTTGATGGGATCAAGGGTGAGAAGCATCTGGACAATAGAGAGCTAGGCTAGGTAGAGATTTGGGCCTAGATAATGAAAGGCTTATGGCCCCAGGCAAAGGCCAGATCAAGTGGGAAGATTCAAGGAGGGTTCAAGGAGGTTCCCAGAGACTATACCCTCAATATTTCCCCCTTAAACAAATGGAACCCAAATTCCTTTGGAGTAAAGGGTGAAGGTCTCAGCTTCTGAAACTGCTTCCTGCTGGCAAAGGGTGTAGAGCTGTCTCTGTCTCAATGGGTCCAGTTCAGGGGGTACATAGTCTGAGCAGTCATCTGGAAGTTGATGGCTTGGAACCTGGAGGAGGCAAATCTGGCAAGGAGGTTAAGCAAACAAGAACCAAACAGACAGTATAGGAGTATAGAGAAAGAACAATTTCCCTGGTGTAAAAGACAATTTCCCTGGAGGGAATTAAAGGTGAGTATTCCGTACTTAGGTCCCCTAATCACTTGTTCTGTGTACCACACTGCTTCAGGGTCCAGAAGTGTGTAGCACATCCAAATTAGATCACAGGTATCTAAGAGAAAAGCTTGATATTTGGTGAGCCTGTGGCTAGCCAGCCACTGGTGTCCCTCTGCTTCTAGGATGCTCTGAATTTGATGGAGAGTCAGTACTTCCAGGAGCTGGTCAGCTAGAAATGTAGAAGCTTCCTCAATTAGAGTGGCTGTAGCAGTCATGGAGTCTAAATCTTTTGAAAAATAGGCAACTGGCTTGGGGTCAGGTCCCAATGATTGGATTAGGGCTCTCAAAGCCTATCCTCTCCTTTCATCAACATACTGAGTGAAAGGTTTTTCTACATTAGGTAAAGCTGATGCTGGCATGGTGGTCAATTTAGTTTTCAAAGTTCCAGAAGCTTTAGCCTGGTTGGGGTCCCACTCTAGAAGCAGTGAGTTAGGACCTTGGGTAGCAATTAATGGTTGCAACCTACCCGGCCTTGGGCTTAACTGGATATTGAAGGCTATGGGGGAACACTTTAGGATCTTGGAGGGGAACTATGGCTGGAGTGGCAGAAGTAGCTCACCCAGGAACTCCTTGATCCCAAACAATTGGCCCAACTGTATCCTACACCCCTTGGGGAACGTGGGGAGGTCTGGTAAACAGAAGGAAAAGGGAGATGAGAGGTTTAACTAGAGAAAATTGGCTTCCCAGTTTCACCACCAGGTCCCTTCCCAACAAGGTAGAGGGCTAGAAGAGCATTAGGAAGGAGTGTTCAAACAAGATCTTCAAGTAGGTTGGGAAGGAGGTATGTCTGGAGACATCCTTTAGTTTCCCTTTTGATGCCCATGACCCGATGGGTCAATGGGTGGGTAGGGCCAGAGTAATTGGTTAAAACAAGAGAACATACCTTTGATAAAGTAGGTAACCTTACCTTCAGCCTTGATTTTGCCCAGGAGAAAGTGGGAGCACTGCCAAGCCCCAGGTTTTCCCCTCCTTTCTAGTCTTGAGAAGACTGGAGGACAGGGTTCTGGGAGCCAGCTCTACCACTTTTTCAACCTCGGGGACAATCCTTCCTCCAGTGTCCCTCCTGGTCACATACTGGTTCTGGAGTCATAGATCCTGGGGGCGTTCTCTGAGGGGGGCACCCTAGAGGGGTACTCCTTGGACCAGTGACACTCCTTGTGGCATCGAAAGCCAGTTTCCGCGCTTCCCAAGTTCCTAGGCTTCCTCCTACAAGGCGCCATGTAGGGGCTCTCCTTAGGTCTTTTCCTGCCCGTGGCAGCAGCCAAGAGTTGAGCATATTCTCTGTCTCTAGCCCTTTCCCTGTGTTCTCTTTCCTCTGCTGCAACCAGGTCTCCATTGTTAAAGACTCCAAAGGCTCTCTCCAGCAACTGGGCCTGAAGTTTTTGGGGTCCCATTGCCAATTTCTGCAGTTTCCTCCTAATATCTGGGTCAGACTGATTAATGAAATACATGTTAAGTATTGTTGTCCCTTCAATAGAGTCAGAATCCAAATTTGTATACACCTTAATAGCTTCTACTAGCCTGCCTTGGAAAATGGCAGGGTTTTCCTTTTCTCCCTGAGTAATTTCCCTAATTTTTTGAAAATATATTTGCTTTTGAACTGCTGTTCTTAGGCTTTCTAATACACAAATTATCATAGGGTCTCTCTTTCCTCTATCCTCACTTATTTGATAATTCCATCCTGGGTCACTAGTGGGAACAGCAGTTGTTCCTGGGGGGTATTTTGTGGAGTTATCACTAGCCAAACAATCCCCAAATTTGGGGGCTTGTTCCCAGATTCTCCCCTTCTCTTCAATGGTACAACAGGTAGAGAAGAGAATATACAAATCACCCCCAGAAAGGTCAAATCATAGGGACAGATTGCTAAAACCCTCAGTAAACTTAGCGGAGTCTTCTGAGTATCTCCCCAGTTTCTCTTTTAACTGAATGAGATCCAAAACGGAAAACAAAAAATGAACTCTAATTGTCCCACTGGGTGAGGCAGGCACTTCCCTCGGGAAAAAGCCTTGAAGGCTCTGTGTGGACTGGAACCTGGAGAGAGAGATCTGGGTGATCTGTATTAAGACTGCAAGGTGGGGGAGGGGGGGAGGGAGGGGAAGGGGCGGGGCAGCTAGGTTGTGCTGTGAGTAAAGCACCGACCCTGGAGTCAGGAGGACCTGAATTCAAATCTGGCCTCAGACACTTGACACATGTACTAGCTATATGACCTCAGGCAAGTCACTTAACCCCAATTGCCCTGCCCAAAGGCCAGGGGATCCAGCTGGCAAGGGGGAATATCAGCTGATACCTCAGGAAGGGTAGGGGGAAGGGGGAGATAACAAAGAGACCTGAGTGGGTACCACCTCAGAGAGAGGGGCCAGGGGACAAGGTACTGCTGTGGGGGCAGGGCTAGAGGCTGGCCTCAGGGGTAGGGCCCATGGTGGTAGATACTGCAGGGCTTGAAGTGGGGGCAAGCCAGGTCAGAACCTCAGTAGAGGTCCCTTCGGGGAAGGGGCCACAGAGGGAGGCCCCTCAACAAGACCCTGGTTGCAAAAGAACACCAGTTTTTTCTTTTTAATTTCTTTAGAGAAACTAAGTTTTTTCCAATTTTGTAAAAGACAGCCCAAAGGCGAATTTTGGGGGATTGAAAAGGATTGAGCCATTACAAGCTTGGTGGGCTGGAAGTCTCTCCCTCTACAAGGAGGAGATGGGAGTAAGCCTCAAAAAGGAACAAAACAAGACAGAAGAAAAACAAACACAAAGTACCTGAGGTTCTCCCAATTCTCTAGCACTGAGAGAATTGAGAAATTGGGCATGCACTTCCAGATAGGGCATCCATCCTTGTCCTCTATGCTCTAGAATCTGTGCCCAGGTCCATGGCCTGCAACATAACCACTTGACCAAGAACCTGAGAGCATGAGGCTCAGTTCAAGCCAGCCTTGTAGCTGTCTGACCTTCTGGGACCCTTAAATCAAGCCTGAAACACACCTCCAAAGCACTTGGGAGAATGAGAAGGGGATAGGGAGAGAGGGAGGCTTACATACCTTCCAGTCTCAGCTGGAGAAGAATTTGAGGTTAAAGAAAAATGATTAGGTAGAAACCATAGGTTTTTAGGGGTCCTTGAGACCTTACCTCATCAAAGGTCACATGTGGCCCTCTAGGTCCTCAAATGTAGCTCTTTGTCTGAATCCAAACTTTAGTTTCACCTCTTTTATTACAAAAAAGAGCAGAAGACATACATGTTGGGTATCCTTTATGTAAAGTACAAAGAAACCTAACAGTGCAGGGAAAGCCCTGGGTATTTATGGGTTGCACCAAAAATAGGAGACTCTATGGGAGGAGAAGGGGCCATCCTCTCCCAAACGGGAAGAAAAAAGGGGAGCAATGGGAGGATAAAAGGCAGAAGAGGAGGGGCAGCCCCCCTCTTTGAAATGCTGGATCATGGAGGCAAGATGTCCTCACTTATCTGAAAAGTCCCAGCGGCACAGTTTATCAGTCTGATGCAGTTTGGCTAAAGCCTATCTTGAAGCTGACTTGGCTTCAAGATGTATCATCAAGGTAATAAACACATCCTCAATGATAATTGTAAATATTGTGAACATGCCTATGTAATTCTATATTGCAAAATATGAGAGACTCTCCATATAGAAGGCGGAATAAGTAAAACATTAATACAGACACCAGAGGACCAAATCTAATAACCAATTAGTCCAATCCATCCAAGCAGCAACCAGCTCCCCAAACCAGTAAGTCCACTTTATCATAATAGCAAGAACTTAAAACACAGTATCACAGCAAAGAGCCTCACCATCCCAAAACCTTTTGCTCCCCTGCTGGGGCCTTCCCACAAACACACTCACAGCACAGCCCCTGTCTGCTCTTTCCCTCACTTCTAACTGCTCTCTCCACATTTCCTGTGACACATTTTCCTTTTCCTCTCAGCAAGCTCCTCCCACCACACGCGACTTAGGCTTCCTATGATGTAAGCAGGTCACATAGCCTATTAATGGGTGGGAAATATCTTCAAATCTAAATTGTCATTACATAACGGCACTGAGGTGTCACGTAAAGTTAAGAGTTGCAAAGGTTTGTTGTTCCGCCAGCTCATGGCTGAACTCATCATTGGCTTGTGCTAGGCCTCCTGTGTGCTCCAAGGTCCAGTACCTCTAGGACAATTCAAGAAAACAAGTTACGTTACGTAAGTTTCAAAATCATATACACAGTCCCTACCCTCATATCCTTGAAAATAGGTAGAAGAGAACAACTATCATAGCAGCTGCACAGGGATTTCCAAGATGTGTACAATGTGCTAAGTGGCACAGTGGATAGAGTCTTGAAACTGCAGACAGAAAAACTCCAAGTTAAAATCTGGTTTCATAGACTAGCTGTGGAACCCTGGGCAGTCACTTACATTGTTTGCCTCAGTTTCCTCATTCATAAAATGTAGAAGAAAAATAGCACTTACCTCCAAGAGTTGTTTTAAGAATAAGATATGACAGTATTTGTAAAGCATTTTGCTAACCTAGAAATGCTATATGCTAGCTATTATTATGACTTAAACGGGCATTAAAATAATTCTCTTAGAGCATCCACTCTATAGCCAAAAGTCAAATTTCTTCAATTCATATACACTTCATTAATGGATGTGAGACGGGGTCCAGAAAAGTTCTTTTCTTCCTTCTTGAGAAATGAGGAGGAGGGGAGAATCAGGGGGAGACAGTAATACAGCAGTTCTATTTCTCAAATCACATGAAGTCACAGGACAGTTCCACAATATAAAAACTTACTAAGATCCATACTTATGAGTTGGGAAGAGTATGAATCTGAGTCTTGATCAGAGTTAAGTTGCCCATCCCCAGGTGACAAATATCCCATATCCACCTTGCTGCAAGTAGACAGATTTGTCTCTTCTTAAAATTATTATTCCCTGGCTTTGGTGATTCTTCTCTCTTAGGATTCTCTACTACCCCCTCAAACTGCTCCTTCTCTTCTTCTTAGGCCTCTTTCCACTCCTAATGCTTAGGCCTTGGCCTACTTCTCTTTCCCCCTACTTATTCCCTTACATGGTTCATGCAGGATCTAATCTTTAACTAGTAAGTCTTTCATGATGATTGTCAAATAATATCTTTACCTTTTATCTCAGGTTCTAGTCCTGAATTTACATCTGTTCATAAGACAATTCCATTTGGATGGGACACTAGTGCTTTAGGACCAGTTATCTCTAAAATCAAAGGGATAATATCCACCCATTACACTCCACCAAAGCCAGTTCTAAGTATGTCATTTTTTGTTAAAGTGACAATTATCTGTGTATTTGATAGAGTCATGGGCTTCTTCCTCTTTTTGGTTTCTCAAATCCAGTTTGTCTCCAAGTCCTGACTGTTCCTTGTTTTATTATGCCTTATATCTTCCCTATTTGCTTTTCTTTCCATCTCTACTAACATTTTCTTGATTTAGGCCCTTATTGCCCAAGACTAGTCTAACTGGCTGAGAGAAAGAGATACAGTGCACAGGGTCAATGACCACACCAACATATCAGCACATGGCAGAAGTGGGTAAACTCATACCTTCTGAAACTAGGAACACAGACTGAATCATTAAATTCTCCAATATTCTTTGTCTCTCAATTTTTAACATAGTACTTACTATCCCCCTAACTTGTGGTCCAGTATCTGATTCCATGTTAGCCCCTTAAGATCTTATTACACAAAAACACAAAACCTTGTTTTTAACCAAGTCTAACTGGGGGTAGAAGAAGTGTGGGCATTACTTTTGCTTAGATTCAGATTTGGATCCTGACATTCCTCCTAGGATAAGATTATATTTCTCTGGACCCAAGCCATTCTCTAATCCCCAACATGGACTTGTCCTTTGACAGAGGAGTATGAGAAGTCTGAATTGTTGAAAAATCCTCTTAAACTGGTATTTCAGGTTTTCTTTCATGTAATTCACTCTACATAATACTATAAAACTTAGGTATATACAAAACTTTCAACCTCTAATGGTTTCCCACTGATATCACTTATTAAGTCAAAATGTATGGTCCTTCATTAGTTCATTTACACTTTGACTCTCTTTTCTTACCATTAAAGTACATTTATTATTGAATAAAGTGGTCTTACTGTGCCCCTCTCCTCCTACACCATGTTTATTTTCACTTCCATATTTTTGCTTATGTTATTACCTGAACCTGAATGATAGCCTCTTTATCAACCTATCCAAATCCTACATTTTCTTTAGAGGTCACCTTGGGTTACTGTATCAGTAATTAAGGTGGGACTTTCTTTTACTGTTTTCTCTTTTAGCACTTATTTAATCAAATGCCCTTGAAGAGTCTGGCCTTTGTTTTTTTGATTGGATCAGGAATCTCTGATGACCTCCTTGCCTCAAGGGATGGCTTTCAGTCACATGTTTTTGATGCCTCAGGCTTTTAGGCCATGTGGGTTTGAGTTGAATGTTTGTGATGCTTTTAGGTCAAGTGGGTGAGTCTCATGTTGTGACGCCCTTTGACCCTGAACAGAATATATAAACCCAGAGATTGGCATTTTCCCTTGGGGGTTCTCACTCACTAGAAGAGTGGCGTGGGACTTGAAGAGACTCTGGGCAGCTATAAAGAGCCCCCTGGCTTGTAAACCCAAATGTTGGGACTTTGTTAAACCCTGGTAACTATGCATTGAGATTTGAATCAGACAAGGTCTGTCCGTTGATGTTTGCAATGTATTTATATTTGCTCTGAAGTTCAGGTTGCTGGTTTTTCCTCCTGAACTAAGTGAACGATACTTGTATGTGTGATTAAAGTGAGATTATTAACCCCTCAAAGTTACTTTCCTTGGTAAAGCGGATCAAAGAACCTGTGCTGGCAGCTCTTGTTGGGTCTTAAACCCCCAGTAACAGCTGCTAGCCAGATTGCTGATATAGTTACATCCTCTTGAGTACCCCACCATGATCGTTTTGTTACTCTCAATTTCTACAGTATTCCCTCAAAAACATACCTGTATGATTTCCTAATTGTTTTGCATGTGTATAGTTTGTCATACTAACCCTGCTACAAGGACCTATCAGGGACTGTGTCTTCACCTTGCTTTGTTTTCCTCATAGACCCTACTATTATATGAACCCATAATAGGCACAGACACATAACTGGTCCTTCCATAGAACTGCTCTAAATTTGGCACACATGAGTCCCAAAATTCTATATATATAGGCTAACCCCTATTCCACTCTAGGATTAATACCGGCCATTAGCAAGGCAGATAAGAAGTCTCATTGTCCTTAACTTTTTCCTTAGCTTCATGAATCTAGTTAATTATTACATAGTGACTTTGGTTCCCCCTTTTCTACCCAGGGAATGCATTTCTTGACCATGATAACCTCCCATACATTAAGTGGGAAGGTTCCCCAGATGTCTGTGTGTGTGTGTGTGTGTGTGTGTGTGTGTGTGTGTGTTTGGAAATATCGTATAGCAAGATATCATTCTAAGCACAGACATTCAGTGTTTTGAGTCCATGTCTTAATGTAGTCTGAGTGAGGTTTGAGATTTTAAAGTACAGTACAAAAAAGATGAGTCTCTCTTTGGTGTCACTTAGATTGCCGGGAGAGGAGCCTGAGAGGCACGTGGTTCAATACAAAAGTTCCCCCTATTGTCTCCTCTACTTTTTAAAGGATAAAATGATCACTAAGGCAAGTAAAGAGGTTTTTTTTACACAGATAATCTACAGAATCCTCCAAATGATAAAATTACTTCTGCTTCTCCTTCCTTTGAACTTTACTCAAATCTTCCCTTCCCCACGTTTCCCATTTTAAATTCTTGGCTTTCCCTATATAAGGAATAATGGACATTCCTGTTATATATACTATTAACATTTAATCTTATTACATTATTAGCTTCTCCTTAAATACCAAATATCAAGAAAAATATTCATTGTCCCAAAGACATTTTTCACATCACCTCTAGGTCTGATTGGAATCCTTGGTTTTGGAGAGAATGTGATGGCACACCAAATACATATCTACTGCTGTTACCTATTACCTCATTCTGAAATAATCAAGGAAGGGCATATGCCCTCAGGCAAACTGGATTATAGAGACTGCCCTTATCTAGGTTGTGAGGATATACTATTACCTGGGTATCAAAGGCCATCTCATCTAACCTGTACCTGAGAAATTTCTTCTATAGGAGCTTGACTACTGGTCATTAAACCATTATTCAAAAGCCTCTAGTGTTAGGCTCTATACCACCTCCTGAAGCAATCCTACCTATCTCATTCCCAATTCCATTTTTGAATAATACTAATTGTTGGTAAATTTTTCTTTCCATGGCACCTGACTATAGTAATACAATCTTCACATTACAAGTTATTTATTTTACGTTAAAGCCAAAAATCCTTTTTTCTGTTTTTTAAACCATCTTTATTTCTAATAATTTCTTTTAAGTGAATTGCAAATTAGAGCAAGCTCTGAGAAACTTTTGAATAGGTTATCAATGTATTTACAGAACGTATTAGTATCATTGGTAATGGAGAAGGCCATCAACATAGCTGAAAGAAAGACATGGAAAAGACCATTATATGTTAACAAAGAGTATTGTTAATTTTAATTTTCTTCTAAATCTGTTTTTGTATTTCTGAGAGACAACTGGAGAGAGTCTAGGGGCACTCTCCTTATGGCAGAAATTGGAAACTGAAAAGTAACACAAAAAATCTATCTTCAAACAAACCAAATAAGATTAATACCTATGGAGTGAATATCAAACCACTATTGCCTATACCTATAGTCAGTGATTGGATTTCAGATTACATATATTTAACAAGCAATTATCATTCTATATTCCAAGTATGCTAAAGATCTTTGAGTATCTAACTCTCACCTTATGAATATCTGGTAAGAATTATATAAAAGTTTCGAAGCATTTATTAAGCACCTATTATGCACACAGTAAGAACCACATGAAACTGACAGTTCTAAATGTTGATATATTATTATTTAATGAAAATAGAAAGAAAACACAATGGAATATACATTTTTCCTTCTATTGAAACCAAGTGTTAGTTTGGATTCAAAGGTAGCAAATATAAAATAGACTTAAGTTTACAGGAGACTAAATTTTGTCATTTGTGGCAGCAAAGTATTGCACTAAGCCTGTATCAGGCCCTACCAGGTGTGGTCAATTACTATACTGTCATGGAACCATATTAGGGACCATTAACAACAACAAAAAAAGTTTGTAAGCTGAAACAGGTTAGCTCTAAATGAAGATTTTCTTATTCCTTGTAACTAAATGTACTGTAAGCAATCTTGCCCTGTCTTTGTTTTCATAAATTTTCTGTGTCCTTGATGGTAAGTAAATTACTTAACTACAGAAGTGAATCTTGGAATTGAAAAGATCTCAAAATTTATCTACTGCAACCCCAATTTGCATCAAGAATCTCCTTATCAACATCCTGGTCAATTGGTCTTAGCCTTCACTTGAAAATTGAAGGTAATTAAAACGGTAACACATTCCACATTTAGAGTTCTAATGGTTAGAAAATTCTTATACTGAATCTGATCCTTCTCTCTATAACATACCATTTGGCTCTATTTCTGACCACTGTGTTCACAAAGCATACCTAATTCTCCCTTTCTAGACAACCACCTTTCAAATATTTGAAGACAGTGATCACATCATGTGCAAATGTTCAAATTTCTATGCTAAACAGTGCTAGTCCTTTCACCTATTTTTCATAAGAAAGGGTTCAGAGTATCCTCAGTCTTCTGGATATTCTCTAGCTAATAATAATAATAATAATAGCTGAAATTTATAATACCTTGAAGTTTACAGAGACTTTGTGAGAAGTGAGAAATGGTTATGTTTCCATATTAGGAGACTAAGTGACAAAGAGGAAATATCTTAGGGGAGGGGAGTTCTAAGAAGCAGCTGGGGGTTTCCAAAGAGGAAAAGTGGGATAAAGGTCAAAGATAAATTCTACTGAGCATGCTTAATAAGGATGATGAATATCAACTTTCACGCCCCAGAGAAGGAGGTAGGTGCCATTTTTAAATATGTGACACATTAGGTAAGTAGGAGTACGTATCAAGGGAAAAATGTACTAGCAGTTCCAGGAAGCCTATGAACTATGCTGACTTCTACCAATGAAAGTCAGAGAGGATAGACTTGCAGCCAGAAATAGGGATATAAGGCTTGTTCTCCCTTCTGTAGTGTGTGTGTGTGTGTCCTTGTGCGTGTGCGTGCTCCCACCCGCTCATCTTGAGTCCCACACCTGTTTCCTGCAGGAAAGTATTAAAGTTCTAACTGCTTTACTCATCCTGAATCTGTCTAACTTACTGTGTCTATTTGGGCACAAGAGGTTATTTCTAACCACTTCAAATGCATTATTTAATTTGATCTTTACCATAACCCTGTAAGACAGATATTAGTGTACCAGCTGGGTCTGTTTGGTTTCAATTCCATGAACATCATGCCTCCAAGCCAGATACCTTTTTGATTTTCAGCTTCTTTTTGTGTATTATCTTCCCTCATTAGACTGTAAGTTGCTTGAGGGGAAGGAGGATCTTTTTTTTATAATTTTTTCCCCAGCACTTAGTACACTGCTTTGCACATAGTAGGTGACAACAATATATATTGCTTTAAGGTTTGCACAGCACTTTATTCAAGTCATCTTATTTGATGTATCAACCCTATTAGACGGGTGCTATTATTATCCCCACTTTACAGATAAGGAAACTGAGGCTGATGCTAATCACATTACAGGAGATTTGAACTCAGGTCTTTCTTCTTGACTTGAACATCCAGCATTCTATCTAACAAATGTGCCTAGAACCAAATACAATATTTCAAATGCGGTATGGTAAAACAAAAACAAAAAACGCAATGTAATGGGGCTATGATTTCCATTATTATGGACACTACGCTTCCATGAATTCAGTCTAAAGTATGCATGAGCTTTTCAAGGGACAGATGATTAATAATTTAACAACAATAACAACAACAATAAGTAATACTATATATTGCTTACTAAGTGCTCAGGGTTGAGCTGTGTGCTTTGCAATTACTATCTCACTGACCCTCACAACCCTGAGGGGTAGATGCTAGTAATTATCCCCTTTACACAGTGAAGAAACTGAGGGCAACATAGCAAATGACTGGTTAATATTAAGACTAAAGCCAACTAAAATCCTGAGTATCTTTTTTTTTTTAAGCATGAGCTTATATTCTCTTTGCTCTATCTATGAAGATTAGAAAGTCATAGAATTTCAGAGTTGGAAGGGACTACAAAAGCCACCTAGTCCAACCAGATAAAATGTAGCTCATTTCAGTACTCAGTTGGAACACAAGATGGAAGCAGTACAGGGCAGCAGGAAGTGGGCCAGATTGGAGTCAGAGAAGCTGGCTTTGAACTAACTTACAACCTATGTGCACTTAAGCACATCACTTAATCAATCTCTGTCACCTGCTGTCAGACTCTCCTAACAAACCCCACATCGACATGACCAGAATTCTTTCTACCATGCCTAGTGGTTCAAAAAACTTTTTCAGAGATATAGCTAAGTGACTAAAGAATATACACTATTCCATTCAATTATGCTTTTTTTAAAAAACAAAATCCTTTAATAAGTATGCAAAAATTAATAATAATTTCACTCCTGACTTTTCTACTTCCCTACCAACAGCTTTCTCATCCTAAAGATGACCACACTTTTTGGCTCTCCCTTATGAACAGTCACTGGCTCAGATTACCAATTTGCGATGACCTAGACCACACTCACTTTACTTTAGGCTCCACTGACTATATGGACTTCTTGACTTCACTCATAGCCTTGTCCTCAATATGGATATCCTGCCCTCTTGACCTACACTCCTTTCTAGCCCCCCTTTATGGATTGTCTTCCCTCATGAGACTATTTTTTTTGGTTTTGTTTGTATTTCTAGTGCTTTACATAGTACCTACCATTCTATCTGGTACCAAATTTCAATAACACACAATTTGGAGCAAAATATAAGAGTAAAAATACTTAGATACAAGTGAGTATAATCACTGGGAAAGCAGACTCTTCAAGTATTATCATTCTAATTTCATCTAACCCTGGTTTTATATCTAGATTTTCAGTAGAAAATGGCTTTCTAATATCTCATCACTTTTAAAATATTTGTTGAACTGCTACCAAACTTATTTTGCTTGCTTGTCTCTGGAGAGCAGAACTAACACCAGTGAGTGGAAATTATGAAGAGAATTGGCCAAAAGTAGAATACTCTGGCTCTAGAGATAAAGAACCCTTATCATTCCCTTAAAACAAAGGCTACATAAACTCCTATCAGAAATAGTCCAGCAAGAATTCTACAATATTTTAGACACGGTCAGACTCATTTGAGGACCTTTAAGGGCCCTTCTAACCCTCAGATTTTATAAACTCAGCATGAATGCTAATTGACACTTCTGGAGTTCCAATCAAATTTGCATCAATAACTCTTCTAAATGGGTTCTTTGCTAGCCCTTAGACTTTCCCAGAGCATTTTATAAGTATGTGTGGTGTAAAGTCCTTTAGTCACATTTTACAATGAAATTGAGAACCAGAGGCATAATGATATATGAAATATTACGGTCACAATGATACAGTAAGTTATATCTCAGTTTGGTGATCTAGACCGAGGGTGTCAAATACAGGGAATGCATAAAGCCACTATTCAGCCTACCTTGTATCTCACTAAATTTTTATCACGCTGATTTTAACAATAGAGTTTTCTTTCGTATTGGAAAAAGTATTTATCTGGCCTGCTAGGATTTCTATAGTAATAAATGTAGATCATCTAAAATATTGAGTGTGACATTTCTACCCTGGATGAAAAATTTCCCATTAACATCCATTTTAACTTAACAGAGTTGAAAAACTGAGACCAGATATAATGAGATACAGGACAGACTACGGCAAACTTGAGAAGAGGAAAGAGATACACAATGTTTTCGATTCCTGGATGCATTTCAGGATCACATCTTGTGACTACAACCCCAAAATAAGTACAGGCAAGATTCAATAGCCTTTTAACCTGACCTTCCTTCACTTCTTTCCTTCACTGGAAAAAATGTGATAGATTAAAAACTCTAGACTTAGGTCAGAACACCCGGATTCTAGGTCCAGTTCCATTGCCTATTATCTTTGTGACCTTGGCAAGCTACTCAAACTCTCAACTTCAATTACTTCATCTATAACATAATATACACCCTGCCGAACTGCAAATGATTATGTAAATGAGATAGTTTATATAAAACTGGAAATCTTTTAAATATTAGATAAATATAAAATATTTATTTCTCTTACTATGCCCATTCCAGTCTAGCAGACACAGTTGGTTCTATAGCTAAACTTTACTATCCCATGAGGGTTCAATACTTTGATGACTCTGTGGCAGGGATGGGGAATCTGCAGCCTGGAGGCCACATGTGGCCCTCTAGGTCCTCAAGTGTGGTTCTTTGAATCTGAACTTCACAGAATGAATCTCCTTAATAAAAAAATTGTTCTGTAAAACTTGGACTCAACCAAAAAACCTCACCCAAGGACCTAGAGGGCCACATGTAGCCTCGAATCTGCACGTTCCCTACCCCTGCTCTATGGAGTACCCATTGATGTGGATACTTCCTCTTCTATTGCAGAATGCAATCTATCCAGACCTCCTCATTCTGCGTGGTTCATGTCCATGTTGTTCTTAAAATCCTGCAAAGTGTGATAGCCCTTTCTAAGTATTTTAAAATTTTGGAGGTAACAAAACAACATGCAGTTTGTTCACATGTTATGTCTCATGACATGTGTTATTTACCTTGATAAAAAACCAGCCCAGTCTTTTTACATTTATATTCCCTTCGGCCAATTGTTTCACTGATGTCACTCAGTAATTTCCCTAAGCCACAGTGCATCTCTTTACCCTCCAGGTCATTCACAATGTTGATTCTTTGGAGATCTCTTTTTAAATGACTTATAACCATAAGTACCACAGGTAATAAAAAGAGTATCAGTTTTTAAGATATTTTTTCTATTATAAGTAGTATGAGACTAGCTTGCTTTTATCTTCTTGTTCAATACTTGGCTAATTTCATTTCTGTCTGTAAGACCTGAGGTATACGTATAGGTGATGATGAACTAATTCAATAAAGTATCTTTCCAAATTCATCTCGTAACATGGGCAGTAGGCAGTTTTTATCTATTTTTTTTTCTTCCTATTTGGATTCTTAAGAAGGCTCTTTTTTTTAAGTGGCCATTTGAAGAAACTCTCCTGTATTCTGGGCCTTGACATAGTTAAGTACAATACCATTTGCCTTTAAACAAGAACACCTTGAGGACCTCATCAGGTTCAGGCACTACTCTTTTACTCAGACCATATAAGACATTCTCTATGACAGGATTAAACATCTTTGAGCAGTGTATTTGCATTTTACGTCTTGTTGGATATTGATGCCAGATGATCATTGAAGCTAGTTATCTGAGGTTGTATTATCTAGTAATTTTGCATGGACTCAACATACATAGGAGACAAGTTGTTCAAGGAACAAGTACCTTTAGGGGTGTGTTTCATGCTTCCTAAATATTCTTCTGATAATAAATTATGAACACATTAAAAACCTTGCATTCTTTATACTTTTGTGTCAATTATTTGATTATAAAACTTTAGTCTTTGTTAGAAAATCATCTGTGAATATATTTTTTCCTTCTCACAAATTTATCAAGGATAGTCATTATATGCATAGACTACTCTCATAGAGATTTTGTACAGATGAGAAATATGAGTATCATTTCATAGTTATTTTCTTTCTAGCCAATCTTTTGGGGGAATTCAGATCAGCAAACATTTATTAAGCACCAAAAGTGCTTGTCCTTAGGACACCTTAAGTTTGGATAGTCAGAGGTTGGGAACAAAAAAACTTGCTCCATGGTTGAAATGTTTTCTGTGTGTGTCTCATCTGCCATCTTTGGATGATGCTAAGCTGTTAGCTTTGAGCATGTTCAATGAAACTGGAACACCAATTATTCATCAAGCCAGGTGCATGTATCAAACAGAATTCCCTAACCACTTTCACCCTGGGAATATGATAATATCCCTAATGCTAACCTGTTTTTCTTAAGCTACCTTGTTCCTGGACTGAGACCGTGGAAGTAACATGACTTCTGTACAAGTCTAAAAGCTCACTCCTAGATGCCTTCACAGTGACCACTGCTCAACCCTGTTGAGCTATGCACTACAAACCCTGTTTAAAGCAGCCTAAACCAGTTTTATGGTCAGCTCTTGTGACAACCATCCTGGTTTTGAATTCCAACCATTGCTGTAAGAGACTGCTAGCATAAAAATGCCCCTAGCCCTCCTAGACCTGGGCTCCAGTGCACTCTATACTTTGTTACCCCAACATGCGTATTTATTATTTTTCCTCCTCCAACAGAACCATTACTCGACTGGTAATTGGGGTACCCACCTGAAGCTCCTTATTAACGGGTGTCAGAAGTGGGATTAACAAGGAAAAGAAAGTCCACCAACCCCAGCATAGAGCCAAGGCTTGGTACTAACTCCAACCCTTTGCAGTCTGGCCTGTCTTGCCAATTAATGAGTCAATCCTCCTTAACTCCATTTCTGAAACTTCTGCCTTGATTGAGTTTACTCCTTTTTTTTGTTAGGGGAAAACTTGACAAAAGCCCCATGGATAGTGAGGTGATAATTCGTCTCCTTCACAGTATAAGAGCTCTTAGGTGTCCCTGGTCTCTGTTGCCAGATACAAAGGCTCTAACAGCTAATAGAGTTCTAACCAATCTTGCTGACAGGGAGAGGACTCCAGTCTGCTTAGTAACTCTAGAGAAGACAGGGGCTGTCCCGATGGATACTTTGGGTTCCCGTGGGTATTAAGAATTCAAACCACTTATCAAACCCTACTAAGGGAGTGATAACTGTCCAAACGCTGACATCATGTGGGCCCAAAACCTGTAAGCACTTAGACAATTGGCAAAAACTTATAAAGGGAAATTTAAGGCATTGTTGGCCACCTTGGGGTAGTTTTGATTAGGACACAATAAACTACCTAAGAAATTGTTTGGACGGTGTGTTTCAACAATCCTGGTAGCAGCGGCCGCAAGGGTGTCAAGCCAACAACAACCAGCTCACAGAACACTGCAAACCAAGGAAGCAATGTGAAGGGGTTAGCGATCTTACTTTATTCCAGCATACAAATGTCATTTACTTAGTTCTGGGGGAAAAACCAGCACCCTGAATTACAGACCAAATAATTCATAGTTACCAACATCTGGGTGTACAGCTGGGGAGCTCATCATAACGGCTGGCCCAGAGTCTTGCACCACTCCTGCTGTGGCTCAGAGCTCCGAGACAGAATGCTAACCTCTGCGCTTACATATTCTGCCCAACCCCACCCCCAATATCACATCAGATACAAATCCAATGGCTCCCAATCGTCTCAGTGCTGAGAAATACAAAAACATCCCACCGTATCTGCCCCATTCAAACAAAGGCCAGAATCATTAAAGGTCAATAACAAAAAGTCCCACCTTAATTACTATTACACAAAGATGGCAGAAAGGATTAAAGACCCTGAGTGGAATGCTTTCAACAAATGGCTTCTTCTACAAAGTGTTAAGGGAGAAGCCAAATCCGATTTGACCTCAGTAAAGGAAAGTCTGCACAAAGTACAACAGGAAAAGAAAGAGGTAGAAGCACAAATCTATGTCTTGCAAAAAGATGTTCAGACAATGACAGAATAGTTGACAATGCAAAAATAAACTAAAGAGAAAATCTCAGGGCTTGTCTCCCACATTCCTAGGGCGGGGGTGGGGCCTGCATGTTACATGCCTCCTCAGGCCCTGGAAAACAGGCTAATGATGAGGGCACAGTCTCTGGGAACCCCTTGAACCCTTGAACTCTCCTTGAATCTTCCCACTCTACCTGGCCTTGGCCTGAGGCTATAACCATTAAGCCCAAATGCCTACCTTGCCCAGTCCTCTATTGTCCAGCTGTTTCCTACCCTTAACCCTTAATCTTGTCTTCCCAACGACCTCCCGCCCTTAATCCTGTTTCCCATCCTTAAACCTGATCAAAATATCTATACCCTAGCTCCGCTACCCCAGCCCTTTATGGGTTGTCATTTCCATATAGCCTTCAGCTATTTCCCCCACCCGGGAGTCCGACTTCATCCCAGTCCTTTCAGGCTCCTCCTTAGACTCCTCCTTAAGTCCTTCCCTAGACCCCTCCTCTGGCCACCCCAGACCACCCCTCAATCCCTCCCACAACCTTTGTGTATATAATCACCATCTTGCCTCCATGAAGGTGGTCAGAGCCAATCTAGCTCAGATTGGTCTGGCCCACTTTCCTTACAGGCGTTGCAAGGGGTGGGATGTCTTGGGGGCAGGCCTGTGTGGCTAACTCTTAATAAACTTTATCTTTTGCCCTGGCTGAGAAAGCTTGAGTCGAATTCTTTCGGCAGGACCCGGTGTTTCGGTATTTTGGGGTGTCGAGCACCTCTCACCCCAAACCCTCATCACTTCCACAGGGGTAAATCCCCAAATTGGTCATCTATGTATGAAGAGGTGGCAGGTCAGGCAGAGGTAATTCTGGGTGCTGCTGGCCGCATGAATTTGGGGACATCTTGAGAAACGCTGATTGGCTTGTGCCACGTGAGGAAAAAGTTTAGAGTGTCTCACTTTAGTAGGGAAGGTATGAAGTGGGCTGCCCCCTGTGAGCAGGCTGCTTCTGTGGCCTGTGTATAGAGCTGCTGAAGTCTGTTTGGAACCTGAAAAGGAAGGTGAGGTGGTTGGGGGAGGAACTCTAATGAAAATAGAAGTTAGAAACCTCTGCCTATGGTTTTGCTAGCCTGAGAGGGAGCAAATTGAATGTAAATAGCTAGATATAGAATGTAAAGGCAAGGGATGCCTAGGAAAACAGCAATCAATGATGGGGGAAGAGTCAGAGAGGTGGATAGAGAAGAGAGGAAAAAAACCTCAGTGAAGTAAAGATTATTTGAAATATGATTGATAAAAGTAGAAAATGATGAAGAAAAGAGTTGGATCAGAATACAAAAGAAACATAAGACACGTGATTTTAAAGGAGCTTTAATCAGTCACCTGGAGGAATACGTATATAGAATATTTAAGCATGTAGGAATAAGAGACCAACGGGCAGAAGAAACTCATAATCTGTTTGCACTGATAATGTAAACGGGATTTGAGAGTATACAGTTAGGGAACTTTTGAAAGAAAAAGTTTACTACCACTTCAAAGTTCCAGGAGTAAACAGTGGTATTTGCACGACTGAAGAGGCAGGTTTTGGGGTAGTATCTGTAAAGAAAGAGAGTGTGCTCATGGTGGGGACAGGGAGGGGGGACTTACAGTATGGAATAGAGCCTGCATTTAACCCTTTCGGACCTCACAAAAAAAGAGAAAAGATTTGTTTGAATTGAGGGAAAAACAAACCAAAAGTACTTCAGCTTGACTGGAACACCTAGTTAGATTCTTAGAGAATCTTACAAACAAGTACTTGTCAATTCAAAGATAACATTTTAATTGAAAATTTTGCTACAGATTATATGAGATACCTACCCTTTTTGTTACTGATTATGTTCAATTTGAATTTTAATGATTGTCTTGTTTCTCCCTATGAAAGAGAAACTTATTGAAGGGAGCAGGAGGCACAAGCCAGAGCTCTTATGAAAACACCTAGATAGACAATCTACAATAGTCTGAGAAAAATTTTACCAGTTAGGTCCATTACTGAGTGATGAAATTTGGTAAGGACTGAAAAAATTATGGGAAAAAAGAAAGAATGGTAGTTACTGTGTGGGAAGAGGTAGAATACCCATTATCTGTGAACTTGAAAGGGTTTTTTTTTTTTGCTTTTATAATGAATTTTTTAAAAATTAGCATATAATTTTAGTAGCAACTTCTCAAATCCTACCTTTCACTCGTTTATGAATATTCCCTACCTAACTTGGAAACTAATTTATTAGTAATTTTCAAGTCACAGTACATTACTTTTAAAATAGATATGTACAGTTTAACATTCAAGATAATAATTACTACAAAAATAATGTTTAATAGTTTAATAAGATACACAGTTTTACGTACAACCCTATTTTGCTATATATGGAAGGACTCATTGAAGTTGACATTTGTTAAGTACACCACTGAAAAAAATAAAATACTGGCCTTTTCTGGGACAATCATTCTTATCCTTAAACACTCTGTATCCCAACCTTCTGGTTCCTTCTATTTTTTTATCAGACATTCCATTCTGACTTCTCATGCTGGCCTCAACGTCCACCAACTCTCAGTAGCCTGATTCAAACCTTACCAACTCAGGAAATCTGGCTAAAGACTTTACTTTCTGACAGGAATTTAGACTAAACCTAAAATAGATTTCCTAGTCATTCCTAAAGCTTTTGTTAGGGCTCTGCAGCATTTTTAAAAACATTTTTAAATTTATTTATTCATTTTTAGTTTTCAGCATTCATTTCCATAAGCATTTGAGTTTTCAATTGTCTCCCCCTTCCTCCATTCTACCCCCGCCTAGGTGACACGCAATCTGATATAGCCTCTATACACTCATATTAAAAAATAGTTCCACATTAGTCAGGTTGCAAAGAAATAGTAGAACCAATGGGAGGAACCACAAGAAAATAGAGAAAAAACAACAAATGAAAAAAAGAGAAATCAAATACTATGCTTCGATCTGCATTTAGACTCCACAGTTCTTTCTCTGGATATGGACAGTATTTTCCATCATGAATCTGTCACGAGTTGTTTTAGATCCTTGCATTACTGAGAAGAGCCAAGTCTATGAGAGTTAGTCATCACACAGTGTGGTTTTTATTTTGTACAATTTTCTTCTGGTTCTGCTCACTTCACTCAGCATCAGCTCATATAGGTCTTTCCAGATTTTTTGAAGTCTGCCTGCTCATCATCATTTCTTATAGCACAGTAGTATTCCATTACATTCACATACCACAACTTGTTCAGCCATTCCCCAAATAATGGGCATGCCCTCAATTCCTCAATTTACAATTCTTGGCCACCACAAAAAGAGCTGCTATAAATAATTTTGTACATGTGGGTCCTTTTCCCATTTGTATGATCTCTTGATCTCTTTGGGGTACAGCCCTACAAGTAGTATTGCTGGGTCAAAGGGCATGCATAGTTCTATAGCCCTTTGGGTATGCTTCAAAATTGCTCTCCAGAATGGTTGCTTCAGTTCACACCACCACCAAAGCATTATTGTTACAATTTTCCCACATCTTCTCCAACATTTGTCATTTTCCTGTTTTGTCATGCTAGCCAATCATGCTGGCTAAGGGGTACCTCAGAGTTGTTTTGATTTGCATTTCTCTAATCAATTGTGATTTAGTGCATTTTTTCATAACTATAGATTTAATTTCTTCATCTGAAAAACTACCCATTCATATCTTTTGACCATTTGTCTGTATTTTGGAAATGAGACCTTTGTCACAGATACTGGTTGTAGAAATTTTTTCCCAATTTTCTGCTTCCCATCTAATATTGGTTGCATTGACTTTGTGCAGAAACTTTTTAATTTAGTGTAATCAAAATTATTCATTTTGCATTTTACAATTTTCACTATCTCGTTTGGTCATAAATTCCTCCATTCTCCATGAATCTGAGAAGTGAAATATTCCTTGCTTTCTCCAGTTTAACATTACTAGCAGTTGTTGTGGAGGTATAACACCAACAACACCAGCACACAGGAGGGATGTTAGCACAGGTTCTTTGACCAAGCAAAGTCGGACTTTTCACTGTTTTTTTTTTTTTTTTGGAATGCTTCTCAGCACTAAGGCAATCAACTGCCTTTGACTGAGTCTTACCTTTGTTTCAACCAGTCTTTGATGACCTGATTAAGTCACAAGAAAGCCTAAGTCACATGAATTTTAGTCACATCATTGTGATAACCTCTGACCCTGAAGAAGCATATATATACTCTGAGGGTAGCACTTTGCTTTGGGGTCTCACTCATTGGAAGTGCTCCTGTGATTTTTCCAGACGAGACTCTGGGTAGCTGTTAAGGAGCCCCCCAGTTCTGAAAACCCAGATGTTGCTGCTTCTCTCTCTGGTAACTATGTATGTATTGCTATGCACAGACAGAAACGCCATCAGCTCATTTGTGGTATTTGCTCTGTTTATATAATTTCTGCTTGTAATTTCCGTGTTTTCTCTGAAGTTCAGGGTGCTGAATTTTTCCCCTGCACTAAGTCAATGATACATGTATGTTTAATTAAGGTGAGACCGTAAACCCCTTCAAGTTGCTTTCCTTATAAAAGCAGACAGAACGTGTGCTAGCAGCCCTCCTGTGTGCTGGTGTTATTGGCCTTACAACTCTACAGCAACTGCTAGCAGTATTGTTGTTACACCAGCTTGCTTGTAGTGTCAGCCTTTATATCCAAATTGTGTACCCATTTTGATTTTATCTTGGTTTATGGTATAAAATGTTGGTTTATGCCTTGTTTCTGCCATATTATTTTCCAGGTTTTCCAACAGTTTTTGTCAAGTAGTGAGTTTTTACCCTAGAAGCTGAAATCTTCGAATAGAAGATTACTATAGTCATACTATTTCCATACTGTCTATTTCTTCCTGTAACTCCCTTAACTTCTCCTCTAGGAATCTGGATGCTATACCACATGGTGAATATATGTTTAGTAATGATAATATTTCATTGTCTATGGTGCCTTTTAGCAGGATGAAGTTTCCTTCTTCATTTCTTTTAATTCCATCTATTTTTGCTTTTGCTTTGTTTGACAACATGATTGCTACCGCTGCTTTTATGTACTTCAGTGGAAGGAAGCATATTATGTTCTGCTCTAGTCTTTTACCTTTACCCTCCTTCAAATGTGTTTCTTGTTAAAAGATATTGTAGGATTGTGGTTTTTAATCCACTTGGTATGTGCTTCCATTTTATGGAAGAATTAATCCCATTCACAGTTATGATTACTATCTGTGCCTTTCTCACCATCCTGTTTTTCCCCATTATGGGATACTGACAAACAGAAATCGGAGAGGCCGTGGCCAGAAGTTGGACCACAATAGGTGGGTGGCGAGCCTCTAAGTCAGGAGGGTTAGGTTTGGCCCAGAGACCAAAGAAAGCAGGCAGTTCAGGTGGGGGCTGGCAGAAGCTGACCCAGTTGATTCATGAAGAAGGAACTCAAGAGGCCAATGGGAGAGTCACGAGAAGGGCAGGTGGGGTGGGGAGGGCATCAAGAAGGGAAGTTGGGGCTAAGTCCAGGGAGGCTTACTTACCACAGAAGGATATTGTGGCCTGGAGTTTTTGCAGAAGATCCCTTCCCAAGAGTGGATAGGGGCAGTCAGGCATGATAAGAAAGGAATGGGTAACAGTGCCACGCCCCAAGTCCACCATCCGTTCAGAGGTTTGGGGGCAGGAAAGAACAGCACCCGTGGCCCCCTGCATGGGCATGGACCTTGAAGAAAGTAGGCCAAAGGGTTGAGTGAGAACAGAGCGAGCAGCCCCCGTGTCAACAAGGAAGTTGACAGGGCATCCCCCGACTTTTAACCTGACCCAGGGCTCACAGGAGTCAAGAAAAAAGGACCGCGCCCCTCCCCCCTTCCCCACCGCTCCTTCAATCAGCAAGGGCCAGCACCTCAGGGGCCCGTCCGGAGGCTTTTGGGACTTCTTAAGGGGACACTTGTTTTTCCAGTGTCCTGTTTCTTTACAGAAGGCACACTGGTCTCTCCCCAGTCGGGTCTACGGGGAGGCAGATCACTCCTGACAGAGGACTTGGGGAAGTCCCTGGTCTGTAAGGCAGCCACCAAGACCAAGATGCTTATCTGCCTTTTCCAAGGGACTGTCCCTGGAATTGTAGACTTTAAGAGCAATTTCCAGTAGCTGGGACATATTCATGCCCTCAAACCCTTCCTGTTTTTGAAACTTCCTCCTGATGTCTGGGGCAGACTGAGAGACAAAGGCAACATTTATGGCCCTGGCATTCTCAAGGGCCTCAGGGTCCATAGGGGTGTAGGTCCGGTAAGCCTCATAGAGGTGCTCCAGGAACGCACCTGGAGACTCCTGGGGCCCTTGAACAATTGCAGAAACTTTAGTGAGGTTAGTGGGCTTGCGTGCTGCAGCCTTCATGCCTTGCAGGACATACCTATGGTAAGTCTCTAGGGCCTCCCTACCCCCAGAGGTATTTGTTTCCCAGGCAGGGTGAGAAGAAGGAATAACTCTATCTCCGCTTTTCTGTCCTCCACTGAAGCCTCCCCCACCCCCATCCCCAGGCCTAGGACTGCTTTTCTAGCCTCCCGATGGATTTGTTCTCATTCCTCAGTAGTAAATAAGACTGTCAGGAGCTGTTGGCAGACAGGTGTGGAGAACAAATTCAAGTAGGCTAATGAGGGCCTGAGGTTTTTCAGAGAACGGTGGGTTCTGAGTTTTCCCAATTATAGATACCTGAAGTAGAAAAGGGAATGTACACAAGAAAAGGGGTCCCTCTTGATACACCTCTCTGAAATGGTTCATAATGCACCCAAGGGGGGATTTGGACATGCTAGCTGAACCTCCCATCCCTTGGCAACCCTAAGACCATAAGACAAACGTACAGAATAAGCCTATACGCAAAGATATCCTCCTGACAGAAGCAGAGAAAACCCCCTTGCAGGTGTTTGTAAGAAACCCAAACCCAAACTTGCTCGGCTGTGTGAAACCAAGGGGTCCTCAGTGTCAGAATTTCGAAACAAAACCAAGTGAGACCATAACGAAAGCAAGACATATATACACAGACAGAAACACACAAATACAGAACAGACAGATACAGAAAAAGACAAGAAGGACCCAAAAGCTACCTGGTCCTCCACATACGGCATACACGTACACCCCGGGACAGAAACCAGGAACATGCGGGGACCTGACATGTCAGGGCACCCGGGGGGGGATTGGTGTGTTCCCACTCAACACTCAGCCGCATCAGCCCCTAAATCCCCCCCAGAACCAGAAGGGAAGTCCCACCAGGAACCTGACTTACCTCCTGGGCTCCAAACATCTCAGAGGTCGGCTTCCCCAGAAGTTAGGGAGAGCAGGTGCCCGCCACCCGAGGACGAGGCCCTCCTGGCCTGGGTCGGTGCTGTGGGTTACCCATTACCCCCAAATCTCGCTGGGGCCTCCAGAAATGTTATGCCGAAAAGAGCTAACAAGACCCGGATAACTTTTGAAGTGGATTTATTCAAGCGCTCGACTGTCCAGAGTGAGGACTCAAATCGAACAGCACCAAGCAGGGATAGAGCCAGGGTATTTAAAGGAAGAAACCACAAACTGCAATGGTCAGATCTTGTAAATGCAGGAACTTACAGAAGCAGAGAAAAGAAATTGGTTAATACCTAGTTTAGAGCCTTATAAGCTATGTGGTTAGGTTGCAATTTTCAGGACAGGGTGGGTAACTAGGCCCTGAGCAATCTCCCAAAATTATGCCTAGGGTGTTACCACAGGCGGGCTTCTCTTGGCGGGACTTTATTTCCATGAAGAAGGGAGCACAAAATGGTGGGGACTGAGGCAAGATGGAGGGTAAACCAGGGGAAAGGGCACAACACAACCACTACCTCTTCCAGTTTGTCCTCCCTTCTATCAGCCCCCTCTCTTTTCTTCTCCTTTTTCCTCACTACTTCCTTCCTGCCTTCTATCCACACCCCCTCTCTTTTCTTTCCCCTTTCCCCTATTTTCTATAGGGCAAGTTAGACTTCTATACCTGCTATTCCCTCTTTGAGCCAAATCTGATGAGAGTAAGTTTCAAACAATGCTCATCACCTTCCTTTCTTTCCCTCTACTGTAATAGGTCTTTGTGCCCCTTCATGTGATGTAATTTACCCTTTTCTGCCTCCTCCTTACCTCTTCTCCCAGTACAATCCCTTTCTACCACTTAGGTTTTTTATCACATCAGAGTCAACTTATACCCATGCCCTCTGTCTATGTATACCCTCCTTTTAAATTTTGTAAATAAAAATACAGTTCTCAAGAATTAAAAGTATCATTTTCTCATGTAAGGATAGAACAGTTTGCCTTTATTAGATAACGTTTTTTTTTTCCCCTTTTTATGCTTCTCTTCAGTCTTGTATTTGCAAATAAAATTTTCTGGTGAGCTCTGGTCTTTTCATCAGGAAGGTTTGGAAGTCCCCTACTTCATTTAATATCCATCTTCTCCCCTGAAAGATTATGCTCAATTTTGCTGGGTAGATGATCCTCTACTGTAATCCAAGCTTCTTTGCCTTATGGAATATTATATTCCCCCTCTGATCTTTTAAAGTAGAAGCTGCAAGGTCTTGCATAATCCTGACTGTGGTTCCACAATATTTAAATTGTTTCTTTGTGGCTTTTTTTGAAAAGCTTCTTGAAATCATTTTTGTGGACAAGGTCACCAGCCCTGGAAAACAAGCTTTTTATGGGTTTTGAAGTTCCCAAACAATGAAACTGGCTTACTGAGAATTTCAAGCTTGTTTATAATGTAGGAGTTATTTCTAATGATTGGTTATTACACCACAGTGAGTTTAAACTCAAGAACAGGAAGAAAATAAAAACAAGTAAAGTATGTCAAGTGAAATCTCTTATGCTTCTATGAGTCCTGGTAGACTTTTATTGCTGATTGCAATTCCAAGAGAGCGCAAGTAACTATCTAGGCCCAAATTCTGACTAGTGAAACTTGCCATTTGAGGTAAAAGCTCTTGGGACTGTAACTGATTTTGAGTTTTGAATTCAGGTATAGTTGTCTGACAGATCTTTAAATCAGTAACTCACCATTTGAGAGAGATGCCACAACGTACTGTACCCAAGGGAAATGTGATCCTGAACTATTATAGATAGAGATCTGTAACTGGGAAAAAGCCAAGAGGACAACCTTGGCATGGCCAATGGTAGGGTCCTTTTGGCTCAGTTTTCCCAGTGTTTCTCTTTCTTTTGAATAGGAATGTTTCCCACCTGCCTATTCCTGAGTGGGGCTATGAAGTGGACTTGTTACTGCATGGTTGGTTGTTAACTGAGACTTTTATCTGAGGTCAAACAGAACTAAGGATGCTTTAATCTTGCCATACATGTGTTAAGTCATTCTGTGCCCTTAATCATAGGCCTGAAGCACCAGTTTGATGCTGTCATAATCATATCCCTGCTTTTTTCTTTTATAGCAAATTTCTATAATCAAGTGGGCAATAAAAGATACAAACACAATGCAATTATGTAAGGTGGTTTCAAAATGAATGTCTAATTGTTCCACATCCCAAACAACTAAGTGAATTAGTGTTTGGGCTTGTCTTCTGCCTGCTAAAAGTTACATAGTCTTGCAAAAGATTAAGTCCCTGAAGTAACCTTTTTCAGAATGCTATGAGAATAATTGGACAAAGGCAAAAAAGCTTGAGAGACAAAAATGTGATTTATGAGGTTAAACAAACCTCTTTTGCTTTGCTTTAAGGAACTGAATTTTGGGAGGAAGAATAGAGTTCAAATGGACCTTTTTGTGAAACTCATAATGAGCATCAACATCTACATAGTAATTTCTTATGCTATTATGAAGGCATTGCATGATATACTTGAAGTAGGACTGAATATTTAAAGAAAGTATGCAAGAGCAAGGAAACTGATTTTTCTATGACACTAAGGATTTAAATCACTTATGTTGCAGGACCATCGATGTGAATGAGGGCAGTTAACTTAGGAGATAATCTTGACTACTGCTTGTTAACCCTATTGATTTGTTACTATTATGACAAGGACATTAAAAAGTTCTAAGATAGTCCACTTGTCCAATATCTCTCAGAACATGGATATGCAGTCCACCAACTAGGTTGGGATTATATTACCAACTTGGTCACATATCTTGATGCTGACAATTAAAGCCTACAATTGCAGCAAGCAATCCAGACTATCCTACAAGGGGAAATACATATGGGGAAAACTGGTTTATTCATCTTGTTCTGCAGGCTTTTCCTCCCAAAATTAGTTGTAGGAGAACTTGAAAAAGTTTTACATCAAGTCCAGGTCCACATAGAGCAAAATCGTATTGTTAATATATTTTTGCTTAATGGGCGTTGTTTAACAGGAAGATCCCATCCTTTAATAGGCCCATGTGACCCGCTTAAGTCACATGGAAGCCTAAGTCACATGTGGTAGGAGCAGCTTGCTAAACAGGTGGAACAGGAAGTTAGAGCAGTTAGAGTGGTGGGAGAGAGAGGATGCAGGCAAGCAAACAGCTGGATTGAGCGTTTGTTTGTGGGAAGTCCTGAGCAGGAGGAAGGTTTGGGGATGGCGTTTTTGATAATGTATATTAACTTCTTTGGTGCGATGGGTAAAGGCAATCAGTGAATAGGAAGATCTTTCCCACCCATTTGAGTGGGCTCTCAGGGTCCCTCGGGGAGTGGCTAGGACTGAAGCCAATGATAGGAGCCTGAGTTCTGGTCGCTCAGACGACGTTCTGGTCGACGTGATGACGTCTGGCAACTGTGTGGGGGGAGACAACCCAGCTTGGAGATTGGGACGAGGTGCCGATGGCAGCAGGTGCTACAAAAAGCAGTACGGACCCTCGTGCAGACCAGAGAGTGCTGAGCAGGGGCTTGAGGCCAGTGGGTGTTGTTCTTGCTAAAGGACAAGCACCAGTATGGCTTGGCTTGCTGCCATAATGTTTTTCTGTGGCCTCCTGGTCACTATTGTGAGATGGGCATACAGGTTTTGGAAGGTTCTTGCCACAATGCCAAATTGGAGGCACTGGTCCGTGGGTATGCTACTTTGGAGCTTCAATAAATGCTTTATCTCCTCTGCCTTCTACTTATAGAATTCCTTATATCCTGTGATTCTAGACCACTCAGGCACATTCATGGTTATCTTTGAAGTCATTAATTCTGCCTTTATGTTATACTATGATGGATTTGGTTTACTGGTATTGGGATTTGGCTTTTTGGTGTCTGAATAAATGTTTTGGTTCTGTCTTCTATATGGAAAGTCTGTTATATTTTGAGATTCAGAACTATGCCAGCATATTCATAATCACTAGCAGTGCTGTGAATATTGCATTGGTGATACAAAAGCCTAGAAGAATTATCCCAAACTTTGGTTTCCACTGTTGCAATGAAAATCATCTTCACAATGATTTATTGAACCTTTCTTTTAAAATTTGTTATCACACATCAAGGACTTCACCAACAAGCCAGGAACGGTGCATCTGATAAAATAATTGCCACATCAGTGGCTCAGGCTCGTTTTACAGAGTATTTAATTTTAAAAACTGTCCTTAATCATATTTTGCAACACACAAATCATGGAGTTGAGTTCAACACTTAGCCCAGGGCAGAGGTATACAGAATAAGCTAGATTATTTTGAACAGGCAGGAAAAGAGATTTCTAAGCATGGGATTTATGCCTCTGGTGCCCAGCTATTAAACCTCACTGGGGTCAATCAACTGCAACATGGATTATTCCATAAATTATCAACTATTGCTACAGGTGTTGCCTCTGTCCATAGAAGCACATTGATAGAGGAGTAACCTTGACAATACCTACCAAGCAGTACTAGAGTCAGACTACAAGGCCGAGAGTAAGTTGAAGCATCATCCAGAGATGCAAGAAGTAAAAAAGCCTTGGGCCAGGGAAAGACCAATATAATTGCAGAATTCCACTAGCAAAAAAACACCATTAGTAGTTAACAACAAAAAGAGGAACTAAAGGCCAAATAGGAATTACTTGAAAAACTCAAGCTGCAACTAAATCCTGGAGTGATTGAAGAACAAGAAGGAGGCCCTTCTTTCCTCAAAAGAAAGTCAATTTGTGGTAGCAGTGTTGTGCCCAAATTTGAAGCCCCCCATTAATCCCCTTTATGTGTTTGTCTTTGTCTCTGTCCTACACCCTGTAATGGCTTTCAACAGCTCAATGCATAGTTCTGGGTAGATTGCCCAAGGCTGGTCCCCTGACCCTCCCTCCCCTCCCCACCCCTTTTCTCCTGAATCAGTGTTCTGTATATTCTCCTTTACATCAGCATTATGAACAAGGATCAGTCCCAGGGTAAAGGTACAAGTTCATCTTAAGGACAGACCACCGGGTTACCAAATAGGGTCCCTACCCCCTGGGTTATGGTGCAACTGTTTCGCTGACCAAGCTAGGTCCCTCCACCCAGAACATAGCTGACCAAGCAGGGGGTACAGAGGTCCCCCACCCTTCACCCAGAACATGACCCTGGCCTGTTCTGGGGAATTCCACTGCCCTTTGTCTCATGTCCCTCCACCCTGTTCTAGTAAGCTGACCACGACCTGGGAGGGACCTCCTTGTCAAAAGAAGGTTGCACCCCTGTACCCTTGAGCCATATTCCCAAATTAGCTCTGAGCTATGGATCTAACCAATGGCTGTTCTTTGCTTCTGTACGTCATTGCTTCTGCTACCCACCCTTCCTAATTGTGGTTTTGTGGGTTTTGCCTTTATAACCTTGTATCTCGATTAAAGACTGCCTGCTTCGAATGTATACTCCAGGTAGTCGCGCGCTTAATAAATCCACACCTAAATTTACCTTGAACCCAGGTCTCGGCTTGCTCTTATTCTCTGCACAACAGCAGCAGCTTCTGGAGCTCTCAGTCCACAGACTGTAAGGAAATTGAACTACTCAGGAGATTACAGGGGTGTCTTTGATGACATTAAGTCAGGACTCCGTTGCTTTGCTCATACTTGCATCTGAGTCACAGTCCTGGGTGGCGGTGGCAGTCCCAGGCCGAGGAGCACTAGAATAGCAGAGCTTGTGGCAGATGGGGACAGGGGACTCTCCTCAAATTTCCAGGGCAGAAAAGAGTATTTGTGGTCACTCACAGACCAGAGAACAGGCCAGGAAAAAAGCAAACAACTCTTCTTAGATCACACCACCTTGGAAGAACTGAAAACTTACAGGACCCTACAAGTATCTCTGAAAACAGCTGCACAAACCCCCTGCTGCTTGAGACAGTACACCCTCTACACTGGAAGCAGAGCCCTATCTTAAAAAAAAGTCAAGTAATTGGCTGGGAAAATGAACAATGGAAAAAAACTCAGATTATAGGAACTCACTTTGGTGACAAGGAAGATCAAAATACACTCAGCAAAAGGCAACAAAGTCAAAGCTCCTACATCCGGTTGGATTAAGGTAGGTTCGGATTCGGATTTGCACTGGCAACAAGACACACTCCCAACAGAATAAAGTTTTTATTGAAAGATGGGAAATACTCTATCAAACCCACACCCACATTAATCAACAATTTCTAACAACCACAGCGACAGAGACAAATTCACAGACGACATAGATTTATCACCTCATCTTACACAGCTTGATCAAGGCCCTGAAAGAGAAGGTGGTCCAAGACAAAGCGTCCTCCCCATGGGTGAGATCCCAATGTGATTCACCCACGTGGTGATTTTTATAGGACCCTGAACAAAGAGAGTTTTTCCCACCAGAGAGGAGAGCCACCCTTTCCCCCCTCATTCCAAGAACTGGCCAGGTTGATGTTTCTCCAGCAGGAGATGAGTTATTTCCTATCCTTTGTCTTAAGAGTTTCCTATTCTTTGTTCAGGACCTATCAGTCTCCAAGCAGGAGAGTGCAGAGGTCTGTTAAAGGGGGCAGGGAGCTTGACACGTAAGTGCTGGGCTTACACTGTAATATTGAGGCTCTTCTCTAATGATTTATCATTAAACATCCAAAGCCTCCAAGAAAAATATGAATTGGTCTCAGGCCATTTAGAGTTCAGAATGGATTTTGAAAATCAAGTTAGAGAAGTAGAGGGAAAAAAAACTGGGAAGAGAAGTGAGTGGTGCAAGAAAATTATGAGAAATGAATCAAAAGCTTGCTAAGGGAGATTCAAAAAAAAATAAAATAACACCTTAAAAATAGACTAGACCAAATGGCAAAAGAGACTCGAAAAGCCAACAAGGAGAAGAATGTCTTAAAAAGCAGAATTGGCCAAATGGAAAAGGAGGTCCAAAAGCTTACTTAAGAATATCATTCCTTAAAAATTAGAATGGAGCAAATGGAAGCTAATGACCATGAGAAATCAAGAAATCATAAAACAAAACCAGAAGAATGAAAAAATAAAAAACAATGTGAAGTCTCATTGGAAAAACAACTGACCTAGAAAACAGATTCAGGAGAGATAATTTAAAAATTATTGGACTACCTGAAAGCCATGATGAAAAAGAGCCTAGACATCATCTTTCAATAAATTACCAAAGTAAACTGCCCTCATATTCTAGCACCAGAGGATAAAATAGGAATTGAAAGAAACTACCAATTACCTCCTGGAAGAGATCCCGAAAAGTCCCAGGGATATTATAGCCAAATTTCAGAGTTACCAGGTCAAGAAGAAAATACAGAAAGCAGCCAGAAAGAAATAATTAAAGTATTGTGGAAGCACAATCAGGATAACACAAGATTCAGCAGCATCTACATTAAGGGACTGGAGGACTTGGAATGATATTCCAGAGGTCAAAGGAGCCAGGAATAAAACCAAGAATCACCTAACCAGCAAAACCAAATGTAATCTATGTGGTGAAAAATTGATAGTCAATGATGTAGAGGAATTTAATGCATTACTGAGGAAAAAAACAGAGCTAAATGGAAAATCTGACTTTCAAATACAAGACTCAAAAGAAGTATGAAAAGGCAAACAAGAAAGAAATTATAAAGGACTTACTAAAGTTGAACTGTTTACATTCCTACATTTATAACTCATGAGACCTTTCTCATTATCAGGCTAGTTGGAGGAAGGAGAAAGGAATGTACTGAGAGAAGGAGAAAGGGAGAGAAAGAATGGGTAAATTATCATATCAAAGATGAAAGAAACAGCTTTTACAATGGAGTAGAAGAGTGGGGAGGTGAGGGAATGGGTGAACCTTACTCTCATCGGATTTGGTTTAAGGAGGGGATAACACACATGCAATTGGATATGGAAATCTATCCTACCCTACAGGGAAGTAGGAGGGAAGGGAGTAAGAGAAAGGGGAAGGATTGAATTGAGGGCATATTGGGGGAGGGGACAGTCAGAAGCAAACATTTTTGAGGAGGGACAGGGTCAAAGGAGAGAATAGAATAAATAAGGAGTAGAATCGGATAGAGGAGAAATATGGTTAGTCTTTTACAACATGACTATTATGGAAGTGTTTTGCATGACTATACATGTGTAATCTATATTGAATTGCTTGCTTTTTCAGCAAGAGTGGGTGGGGAGGGAGAAAAGGAGAGAATTTGGAAATAAAAGTTTTAAAAACAAATGTTAAAAATTGGTTTTATGTGTAACTGGGAAATAAGATACACAGGCAATGGGGTATAGAAATTTATCTTATCTTACAGGACAGTAGAAGGGGAAGGGGATAAGACTGGACTGTGATAGAAAGGAGTGCAGTTTGGGGGAAGGGGTAATCAGAAGAAAAACACTTTTAGAGGAACAGAGTGAAAGGGGAAAGAGAATAGAATAAACGGGGGTAGGGGGAGTAGGATGGAGGGAAATACAGTCAGCAAAGTGGGAAAAAAATTGAAACAAGTTTCTCTGATAAAGGCTTCATTTCTCTAACTTACAGAGAACTGTGTCAAATTTATAAAAATAAGGGCCATTTACCAATTGATAAATGATCAAAAGATATAATCAGTTCTATGATGAAGTAATCTATAGCCATGTGAAACAATAATCTATTTCACTATTGATGTTATTGAAGTTAAAACTATTCTGAGGTACTACCTCATACCTATTAGATCAGATAATAAGACAGAAAAGGTAAATGACAAATGTTGAAGGGGATGTGGGAAAAATGAGACATTAATGTCTTGTTGTCACAGTTGTGGATTGATTAAATCATTCTATAGAACAACCTGAAACTATGCCCCCAAGGCGCTGTGGAACCATGCATAGCCTTTGATGTAGCAATACCACTCCTAGGTCTGTATCCCAAAAGAGATTTAAAAAAAGAGAAAGAGACCTCTATGTACAAAAATATTCATGGCAGCTCTTTTCTGGGGGTACATAAATGGAAATTGAGGAGATGTACATCAATTGGTGAATGACCGAATAGGTTGTGGATGATGTTTTGATGGAACACTGTTGTACTCTAAGAAATGATTCAGAAAAACCTGTAATTACATGGGTCGATGCAAAGTGAAATGTACTGAGTACAAAGTAACAGCAATATTTTAAGATGATCAGCTGTAAATGATTTAGCTATTCTCAGCAATACGGTGATCCACAACAGCCCTGAAAAACTTGGGATGAAAAATGCTATCAATCCCCAGAGAAAGAACTGATGGTGTCTGAATACACATTGAAACATTTTTTTCACTTTATTTTCTTAAGGGTTTTTTTCATCTGTTTTCTTTCACAATATAATTATGAATACGTTTGCATGACCACACATGCATAACCTCTATTGCTTGCCTTCTCAATGAGGTGGGGGTGGGGAGGGAAAAAGTGAGAGAATTTGGAACTCAGAAGTTCTAAAAACAAATGTTAAAAATTTTTTACATGTAACTGGGGGAAAATAATACTAAGTAATAAAAAAAATGTCAATTAGCTTGGAGATTGCTGGGGGCGGGAACACTTAGAGCTAGCTTACTGTAATTGCCATATTAGGATATAAAGTAGGACTCAGCCTGTGATTGGACGATAGAGCTCGCATAGGGAGGGGTAAGGATATAAGAGCACTCGCCTCGGGGAAGTGCGGGGTTCCGGGATGTAGTCGGGACGGAATAAAGAGCTCCCTGATTACCTCAGGTGTTCTGTCTGGTTCATCCTCCGCGAGGGTCGTGGAGGCCGGTGGCGCCCCGAAGACTCATCATGCTGCGACTTGGTGAGTGAGAGGACGGGCTAGCAGTGGTGGGGACAATAGTGCGAGAGCTGTAAATAAAGCTCCTCGCAAGTGGCGCCCAACGTGGGGCGGGGCCTTCTGCTAGGGACCGTCTGAGTCCGCTGGTCGGACTCTCCAGACAGCTCCAACCTTGAAAGGTTGGAAAGATGGGAGGGAAGAGTAGTATTCCCGCATTTTTGCCTGAGGAGAAGGGAGTCGTGGCCGCGCAGTTATACAAGCTCTGCGCCAAGCGCGGTTGCAACTCCCGATTAAAACGTGCAGAGCTTTTGTAGATAACATCTGGCACATATGCCCTTGGGTGCAACATGCCGGGATTCAGCCAGGAAAGTGGAAAGTAGTAGGTCAACAAATGGCCTCATACGAGGTCGTTTGTCCCGGCAAACTGACACCCGAGGATTTCACAGTTTATAAAATTGTTGATGCCGCTCTAAATCCGCAAAAAATGAACCCTGCCCACCCGATTGGCACCCAGGTGGGCAGTTCCCTGGCGGGCTCTGACTCCGATAGCCAGGAGGAGGAGGGGGCCGAACCACCCCCAGTGTATCCGTGGGAGGACCTTAGACGGGCAAGGCAATTTCAGGAGGGATCTGATGGGGAAGAGACCAGAGCCCGTACCACCTTGTCATTAAAGACAAAGAACAGGAAGGGAGGCGGCTATGGCGCAGTAGAAAACTCACGGGAGGAAGCGATAGGCCCTGCAGGGGGTGGGGGTCGAGACGCCCCCACAAACAGTACGGAAGAAGCCGGAACTGGGTGGTACCAGAAACACCATGGTGGTGGTTGTGGCGCAGTCAGAAATTCGATAGAGGAAGTAAGAGAGGCAGGAAGGGAGGGGCGGAGTGCGGCCAGCCCCACGCCTCCACAAACTTGGCTGGCTTATCAGGAGCCGAGAGCAGAAAAACCCGTTTGTAGCCTGGCGGCTTTTCAAAGGGGCCCAAAGAAACCTTGCACATCTGGGTTACTTGCCGCCAGTGCATCCCATGCTATGGAAAAGGGAGAGGAGATTGATTGGGGCGAATGGGGGCTTTATCCCTTATTTACTGACCCCCTTACAGGTACCCAGCGATATGGCCCCGTTCCCTTTAAAATGCTAAAAGAGTTGAAGAAAGCTATAGCTAAATATGGTCCGGCTTCCCCATATGTGAAAAGATTGATGCAAAACCTGTTTGTCACTCACCCCTGGACACCGGCGGATTTTGATGAAGTTGCGGCCGCTTGCCTTGACCCATCTACCTACATGGCATTCAAGGCTCAGGCCCGTAGAGAGGCTACGAAATTGGCCAAAGCTAGAGGGTACCACCCCCTGGATCAGGTAATTAACCTTCTATGTGGCACAGGGGATCATGCAGATGTCACTATTCAAGCTCAATATAGACAACTAGAACTGGAGGCAGTGAAAGAAATTCATGTAAGTGCTTGGGATAAAGTAGGAGCTATGAAAGGGGGAAAGGTCACGCAGAAGCTAGTGGGGTTACGGCAGCGTGTTGACCAATCGCCGCTGTCCTTTATAAATGAGGTTAAAGAGACGGTCACACGTATTATGGGAGAGACCCCGGGTACGGATCTTTTAATGCGACAGCTAGTGAGGGAAGGGCTCCGCCCTCGAGCGGCTTCTGCTATCAGCAGCCTCCCCTCTGATGCCTCCATGGAAGAGATGGTTGACAAATTGATGAATTTACCCCGGGAGGACTCTGTCCAGGCACTGGTCACAGCCATGGAGGATAGGGAGGATAAACTCATAGCCGCCCTCCAGAGAATGCAGGTTTCCTCCAAAGGAAAATCAGTCTGCTTTAACTGCGGTAAGCCTGGCCACTTTAAAGCTCAGTGTAGAGTCGGAGCCAGTCCCTCAGTCCCCACGTGTTTTTGTTGTGGTAAACCCAGCCACGTAGCTAAATTTTGCAGGAGCAAAGCGAAGCAGGGAAAAGGGAAGGGGGGGGGGCCTGGCCGCAGGACTCCCCCAAAGCCAGTGAGCGGCAAGGACCATTACCTGACAACCCCTGTAACAGCATGGGCAGTCAGCGAGGAAGCAGCTTTCAGAGTGGGTCCCTGGGAAACTATGGCTATTCCTTCCCACATAACTAACTTCCCTGCATTGATTACTGGCCCAGAGGGTTATACAGACTTTATAACCCATACCCAGGTGGTTGAGGATCCTGAAGAGGACCCGGCCTCCATCACAATAACTAACCCGCACCCCTATCCCATATCCATCAGGAAGAATCAGGAAATTGGGAAGGCCTTTTCTTTAAAAACTGTCTCCCCTACCCTCCCTGGGATATCCCACCATGTAAATTGGGTGAGCCCTGTGACCCTAGATAGACCCCTACTGTCCATCGCGGTCGAAGGCCACCCGATAGAAGGACTCATGGACACTGGCGCAGATTGCTCAGTTGTTAATAAGGCTCAATGGAAGCCCGACTGGCCACTTTTAGGGGGGGAGCAGATGGTTATGGGGGTAGGAGGTAAGAAGGCCGCCCCTAAGGCTGCTAGGGCTCTTCGATGGGCTGCTATGGGAGAAGCAGGCCTTTTTACACCCTTGTGCCTTGCTGATCTCCCATACGCCCTTTGGGGGAAAGATGTCCTAAGTCAATTACATCTGTCCCTTGCAACACCCGACAGCCTGCAGGGAAATTTGTAGGGGCCACTCTGGAGATGAGCTATTCCCCCCAGATAACTTGGATGCATGATAAACCGATATGGGTGGAGCAGTGACCCCTAACTAAAGAAAAGCTCATCACTCTTACAGACATAGTGCAGACTCTTATAAAGGAAGACAAAATAGAACCATCCCTTAGCCCTTACAATTCTCCAGTGTTTGTGATAAAGAAGAGGAATGGGAAATGGAGGATGTTGGTTGACCTTCGAGCAGTCAACTCCGCCATGTTGCCCATGGGGACTCTTCAGCCAGGTTTACCCGCCCCTACAGCTATCCCAAGAGGGTGGGCCATGATTGTAATAGATATCAAGGATTGCTTTTATAGTATACCTCTTCATCCTCAGGATAAGGACAAATTTGCCTTTTCTGTTCCCACTATTAACCTCCAGGCCCCCAGTAAGAGGTATCAATTCAAGGTGCTTCCGCAGGGTATGGCTAATAGTCCCACTTTGTGTCAACTCTTTGTAGATCGCCTCCTAGAACCCGCTAGAAGACAGTTTCCTTCCCACATGATCTTACACTATATGGATGATATCTTAATGGCTGCCCCCGATATAGAAGGGGCTCAGAGCTGTTTACACTTCACTGTGCACCTCCTTCAGGAAAAAGGATTGCGTATAGCCCCAGAGAAGGTTCAGATGGATTTCCCCTATAATTATTTGGGTCATAGAATATTCCCGGGCAAGATTATTAGAGATCTCCCCCTTATCAACAAAGACAAGTATGCCACCCTTAATGATTTTCAGAAATTAGTAGGGGCCATCCAGTGGCTGAGGCCCGTTCTGCCTATACCCAATTTTCTTATGCAACCTTTGTATGATGTCCTAAAAGGAGACACCTGCTTAGCCTCCCCTCGAAGCTGGACCCCCAGGGCAGAACAGGCCCTTTTAGACATTCTTCAAAGGGCCTCATCCTTTCTGGTTCAATACGATCCAGGTTTTCCTATTTATTTTCAGCCGTTGGAGGATGGTGGATTAGGGTGGGGTTGCCTCTTTCAAAATCATGGCTGCCTTGAATGGCTGTATCCAAAAACCCCGAGGAAAATAATCCAAAGCAGGTGGGAGGCACTAGCTCTGTTCTGCTTACAAGCCTCAGAGCGGTGCCAACGTGTCTTTGGCCTGCAGCCTGTGCTTAATTTTGCCATCCCCGATGAGGTGGCTCATGCCCTGGCAACAGATACACTCGCTTGGGCCACGATACTTACTACCCTTTCCTTCGCCCAAGTTACCCCCCTCCTATCGTGAGGGTGTATAATGGGTTGCAGCTTCGCCGCCCGCGCCCTGTTGTAGCACAGCACCCTGTAGACGGCCCTAATGTGTTCACTGATGCTACGAAAAACGGGCATGCGGTTGTACACGACCCAAACAAGCCGGCCACTTGGACCTTTGACACCCCGTTTGCCTCCACTCAAAAGAATGAGATATTTGCTATTATACAGGCTCTTCATATCTATAGGGAAACACCTTTTAACCTAATCACTGATAGTATGTACTGTGCCCTCCTTCTCCCACGGTTAGAGGATGCGTATATCTCCTCCGGGTCGACAATTACCCAGCTCCTTAAGCAGTTAAAAGATGTTTTATGCACCCGAAACCATCCCCTGTATGTCCTACATGTCCGATCTCACATCACTACCGCGGGTCCAATCTTCAAAGGCAATGAGGAGGCAGATAGGGCATTATACTTAACTCTTTCTACGCCTGCCCACGCAGCGCATGGTAAGTATCATCTATCCTCTAGGTCCCTGCGGCACTTATACAATATCCCTAGGGAAGAGGCCCGTCATATTGTGCGTTCCTGCACTACCTGTGCACCCTTCCGACGGGCCCTTCCAGCCGAGGGACGCAACCCTCGGGGCGATGCCCCAAACGCCCTTTGGCAAATGGATGTCACTCACCTTGGCCGGAAATTCATCAATGTCTCTGTAGACACATACTCATCCTTTCTTTTTGCCTCTATTCAACCTGGGGAGGCTGTTAAACATGTCATAGCGCACCTATATGCACAAATGTCAACCCTTGGTGTCCCTCCTGCATTGAAGACTGACAATGGGCCTGCTTACATCTCTAAAGCCTTTAGCTCGTTTTGTCAGGAATTCTCCATAATCCACGTTACCGGCCTCCCCTATAACCCCACTGGTCAGGCCATAGTCGAGAGGGCGAACCGCACCCTTAAGACCACTCTTTTTAAACAAAAGGGGGGAGTATGCAGGACGGTAACGCAAAGTGAACTATCCCAAGTAATATTTACCATGAATTTTCTGCAAGTTAGAGATGACGGCACTACGGCCGCACAGAGGCTCTTTGAACCAGGTGACCCCACTAAATCAAAGGCTAAATCAAAGCCAATGCTCTTACCCCCTCCCACTAAAGCCTTACCAGGCACAAGAATAACGTGGAGAGATGAAGAGGGGAAATGGCATGGCCCGGTCACGGTTAGGGCCAGAAAACAAGGCCATCTTTCCTTTCATCCAGGTGATAAGACTGAGGAACCTGAAAAATGGCTGCCGCTCCATAGAATCAGAGATCTTGACTAAGAACCCAACCCGGGTCTCCGGGATGAGAAGTATTTCCTTTTGTTTTTCAGGAATTTTGATCATCGTGGGGATCGTCGGAGCTGCTCCAATCGAGCCAGGTCCCACTTGGGGAATACTACGGGTTGTCCCATCACCCCTCCCCGTTACCTTGGGGGCCTCGGTTTATCCTCGACTGTTGGTGACTAATGCTTCCTTAGGCCTCCCTTCAGCATTTGTGGACCCTGCAGAATCCCCGATCCAGGATTCGTTCCAATGGGACTTAAACAACACCCTCTGCTTTGTCCTGGGACGGGTGAACAAGACCTGGACATTCAATGCTACAGGGAATAATGAGTTCAACTATAACATTACGGATGGCACCGAGCCCTGCATAGGCCTCTTTCCCCAACAGACTGCTAGTCCCGGGACTAAGAAAAATTCACAGATTAGGGGCTTGCTTGCCTGGCGACCCCTAGTCAATCAGACTGGGTGGGACCCTGACGTGCCCCGTTGGGCCCCCCCATGTGACGCCCGAGTGGACATTGATGACACCATACCTTGGCGTGACTGTCAAATGCCAGGAGGGTACCCCCTTAAGGGGGAGCAAGGACAATCCTTTCAATTCACAGGACTGGACTGGGGAAATGGCACGCGATGGGTCGAAGACCCTTACAAATATTGGTTATTGTGTGGGAGAGGGGGAAGCTGTATGGGTCTCAACGCCCTTGCCTTTTTGAGAGGGGGATTGGTCTCAGTGGCCCGGGTGAATTACACAGAGGGATGAGGGAGCAATCTTTCGGTGGTTCCCAGAGATGAGGTCAGGAACTATGTTCCCCCTACCCCGGTTTGTGTATGGCCGCCCTTTATGTTTCTTTTGAATAACCTCTCAGGCCCGATCTTGAATTGTAATGCCACCACGTGTTCCTTGGGTCAATGTTGGAATGGAACCCGACACTTCCGAGCAGTGATAGTTCGTTTGCCCACCATGATCCCTGTCCCGGTCAGAGATTCACATTCACCCTCCATATGGTCACGACCCCGGAGAGACTTTGGGATAACACTTGCTATAGCAATCGCTGTGACCGCCAGTGTGGCTGCCGTTGCTACTGCGGTAATAGCCATGCAGGGCCAGGTCCAGACAGCAGCTGTTCTACCTAACATCACTAAGACAATGGCTGCAGCCCTGGACTCCCAATTGGGACTGAATAATAAGCTGAAAGGAGGGTTAATGATATTAAACCAACGGGTAGACCTAGTACAGAGTCAACTAGACGACCTCTGGCTCACCTTCACACTTGGATGCCAAAGCCATCTCCCCGGCCTCTGTGTAATGTCAGCCCCCTATTTGAGGCACACTCAGGCAGCCAATCTTTCTAGGGAACTTTCCATGTACCTTAATGGGACTTGGAGTTCCGAGTTTGACGATACACTGGCAAAATTAAGACTTTCGATAGGTCAGCTAAACACCACCCAAGTTAACTTAGAAATACAGAAAAGCGTGGTACAATGGTTTCAGAGGGTGAAGAATTGGTTTGCAACCTGGGGAGGCCTAGGGGCCTCTACGGCCCTTTTAATTCTGATCATAATCCTTTTAATAGTTTGCCTGTGCCGACTGACTCGGCGCCAGGACGGCTATATGCTCTTGACCCAAAAGGCTATTATGGCCATGGAAGCTGGGGGAGACCCACAGGTTTGGCTCACCGCCATGGAAGACATGTAACACCTTGGGGTAAGACGAGGCGTGCCCAGAGACGGGCAACTTCCCCGTGCCCGGCCACCTAAGACAGGCCCCGAAGGTGTTGGGTGCCTAGGACGGGTAAGGCTTAGGGTATTAGGGGACGACCTAAGACAGGGCACCTCGCACCTGGCGATGCCTGGGTCTCATTTATCCTGCTAAAGCTATCTGCAAGGCTGTACCAGGTTGTTTCACCTTGTAAGAACAAAAAGAGGGAGATGCTGGGGGCGGGAACACTTAGAGCTAGCTTGCTGTAATTGCCATATTAGGATATAAAGTAGGACTCAGCCTGTGATTGGACGATAGAGCTCGCATAGGGAGGGGTAAGGATATAAGAGCACTCGCCTTGGGGAAGTGCGGGGTTCCGGGATGTAGTCGGGACGGAATAAAGAGCTCCCTGATTACCTCAGGTGTTCTGTCTGGTTCATCCTCCGCGAGGGTCGTGGAGGCCGGTGGCGCCCCGAAGACTCATCATGCTGCGACTTGGTGAGTGAGAGGACGGGCTAGCAGTGGTGGGGACAATAGTGCGAGAGCTGTAAATAAAGCTCCTCGCAGGAGATAATTCTCTCTGTCCCAAGTTACAGCTTCAATTAATAAAAACTTCAACTACATTTGACTCCACTACAGTTTCTATCAAGCTAACTTCCCCAGTTATAGATCCTTTCCCTCTCATGCTGCGAGAAAGCCAGTCCACCTTCCAGGCAATAAACCATGAAGAGGAGGGCACTCCTTTGAGTCCTGTTGACCTTGACAAGTACTTCAGGGAAGGACTACCCCAAGCAGCAGGGGTGCCAGAGGTTCAAGCTGACTCCAGCGATAATTAGGGCAAAGAATACACCAATCCAACCACAAGAAGCAAAGGGCTTGGGAATGCACTGCTGTTCAAAGTTCCTCCCTAACCCAGGAGCTCCCATGCCACTGCACAGGAACGTCTCCTGCAGCCTCCACCTTCTTAAGGACTGACTAGTCAGGACTTAACCAATTTGGAACTTTTATCAAAGAATACCCAAGCTATGCAGAAGCTCTTTGTCAGTGTGAGACAGGTAAACCTACACATTTAACTACCTTCAGTGGCCACCATTTAAAATTTCCCAACATTGCTCAGATTGGAGGATTTTTCAGAAGTTTTTCCAGCTAAAGCATGCCTCCCAGCTGGTTTTGTTCCAACAGCTTACAGGAGAATTTGCCAAATGACCTCTGCTATAAAGTTCCTCTGGAAGGCCCACATGGTATTTAATTCAGAAAAAAGGCATAGAATTTCATTGCACTCAGTCATCTTAATGGAGAGTAATTCTATTTCATTTGAATATGGCTAAAAGCTAAACATTTTACTGTAGCGGTAACCCATTTGATAGAAATTGTTCTCTGTGTACAATTGGGAATTAATTACTTAAGTATATCTAAAGATCCCTACCCAAGTAAATTCATTTCTGTAACCACTTAACCTGGGGTGGAAAGCCTCTACCTATCAAGAATGTTATTAAGCTTTATTTTTTTACACAAGACAAATTAGTTCCTTAATAAAACTTAATCCTCCTAAAGGAATTAGAATCAACTGGAATGAAAACATTTTGAGAAAGAAACAAGATCAGAAAATCCTTTATGTCAAATTTAAATGATTCTACTGGGGGCATGTAAAGACCAAAATTCTCTTAAGTTTCAAGTAATCTGTGATTTCTAATTTAACGTTCTTTACAGATCATTGATAAGGTAAGCACTATATGGTTTGAGCTGGTTTTCACCACATGTACTAGTTGCAAGAGAAGTAAAATTTGAGAGGTTGTACTAACTTGTATTGAAATCTGTTTTGTAAAAGATTTTACCAGGAACATCTAAGGAGTCTCTATAGATAACTTGGAATCCGCGAAGAAAATCTACTACAGAGGAGACTAGAATGTCTGAGAATAGTTACACAGACCAGACAACATGGGACATCTGAGATCCAAGAGGAAATTTGCTCATCAAATGGACGTTGGATGTAGGTTACTAAAACACAAAAAGACTGGGTGTTAGCTAATGTTGATGGTCATTACTGTATTACTTTGGCTTTTTGTTTCACTGTTTCTGTATACCCAGCTCTTTAAGTTATTCTGGTGTCATGTAGATTTCCCCTTAGTCCATGGCTTTAGATATTCATATTATGGCTTGTACTTGATTGGTCAATCTTACTGTCCTTGTATTGACTGGTGAGATAAAATTGTGACAGATCTCCCATTTGGCAAAAAGGGGAAAATTGAGAAAACCAGATGATTCTGATTGTACTTTGTAATTGAAATCATTCTGTTACCCCAAATATATTGTAAAAATGCCCAAGTCATGTTTCTTTGTCTCTGAACTTTTCAGAAATTCTAAAGGCCTGTGCTAAGTTCAGAAATTCAGTTCTCCCAACTAATCACCAAATGCCATTAATTCTTCCTTTGCCTCCCTCCTTGGGGTGGGATGGAAGTAAACTAACAATTACTTTTACACCCTGAAGGAAGAATTAAGCACCATTTTTTAACATGTGACTCATGAAGCAGGGGAGGTACATATCAAGGGGAACCTGTAGTAGATGTTCTGGGAAGTCTATGAACTATGCTGACTCCTACCAATGAGAGTCAGCCAAGAGCAGATATAGGGATATAAGGCTTGCTCTCATTTCCGTAATGTGTATGTGTGAATGTGTAAGCTTATCTCAAGTCCCACACCCACTTCCTGCAGGAACGTAATTAAATTTTAACTGCTTCACCCATTCTGAGTCTAATTTACTGTGCCTATTAGGGAAGAAGAGGTTGTTTCTGACAGTTTGGGAGCTTGTCTGGGATGACATCAAAGGATTGGGGATTGACCACCACCAGAGAATGAAAAGGGCACCCCTGCTGAGTTTGGTGGCTTCATTAAATGGGTCTGGCTGTGGAGGGTCAAAAGTTCAACATTTTGAAAGGGTGCGTGAACCAGCCATCAAATGAGAAAGTGAAATGGCCATCACTATACAAGTCTGTGCACAGAGCAAGGTTAAGAACAATAGGGATATAAGTATTACCTTGTTAGAGATACTGTACTAGATGAGATGTTAGAGGTTTGAGGCCTCCAGAGATTCCTCCAAATAGCCTGTTAGAGAGGATGTTAAAATATTGGGGAAACACAGAGTATAAACTGGGGTAAAAACAGTAAGAAAATTATTTAAGTTTTATTACTACATCTGGCTAAAAATACCTATTATACCACCTTCAGTGTTTTAGCCAAAATATGGGGCGGATTGTACCAAGTCGTAAATTCGTATATTAATGGTAAACAACCATTTGATCAAGAGAAGTCAGATTGTAGTTCTTGCTGGAAGGGAGACCCAAGTATTTATAGTACAACAGAAGGAGAGAGAGAGAAATGGAGTGGGATCCTTTAAATGCACTCCCCCCTCCCTATGCATCTGGAAGCCAAAGAGGAGGAGTTTGAGAGTGATCCCCTTTTGGGCCATATAGCAGGTTAAGGATGGAATTGGTCCAATGTCAGCAGGACCTTGAGAACTTCCCGCTCCCCTTAATCTCAGTTGAGAAAGGTGCTCCTATGTCCCCGTTGAAGGAGGTCCCTATGGGACAAGGGGGAATTGGATTTGTAAATGCTCCACTGAGTACCACAGAAGTTAGGAGTTTTAAGAAAAAAATGAAGTCATTCATTGAAGACCCTATAGACTTAGCAGAACAATTGGACTAGTTTTTGGAACCCAACATTTACAAGTAGGCAAAAATTATGTCAATATTGAGTATATTATTTACAGGGGAAGAAAGTAATATGATTAGGTGAGTAGCTATGGAAGGGTGAGAAAACAGACACCCACTCGGACTGGGAGCAGTCCCAGCTGACAGAAAATTTCCAAATGAAGACCCTGAATGGGATAATAATGTAGAAAGGGACTGCAGGAAAATGCCAAGATCTCAGGGCCTTAGTTTTGATGATATGAAAGAGGCTGCTCCAAAATCTCAAAACTTGTCTAAGGAATTTGATGTAGAACAGGAAAAAGATGACTCTTCCTCTGCTTTCCTGCAGACACTTAGGGAACAGATGAGGAAATATTCAGGAATGAATCCAAATGATCATCTCTCTCAAGGAATGCTGAAAGTAAACTTTGTGACTAAATCATTACCTGATATTAACAGAAAGTTTCAAAAAATTGAAAGGTGTAATGGAAGAGCTGTTGAGAGAGGCATAGAAGGTTTATGTAAGAAGAGAGGATGAGAAACAGACACAGAAGGCAAAAATAATGGCTAGTACAGTTAAGGAAGCTATTGAAGAAGAGGAATCCTGAGAAAATGGATACAGAGATAAAAGTAGAGGAAGATATAGAAGAGGCCAATGCCAAAGACCCTGCAGGACCAGGCAGTCCAGGGTGGGATGTATCAGGAGATCAAGCAACATGGCATTATTGGGGAAAGAGGGGACATTTTCAGAGAGAATGCCCAGAGAAAAGAGGAAAAAGTTATGCCGCTTATGACCTTTAACAAAGAAATAACTAGGTTAGGCTAGAGTTCTAGAGCCCACCCCATCCCCACCAGGAACTCCTAGTAAATCTTAAGGTGGGGATGAATCGGGAAAACATACTCTTCCTAGTAGATACAGGTGCAGAGAGATCTTTTCTCTGTTACCCTCTCAAAGGGAGCCAAAATTAGTAAAATTATTCTAAAAGTAATGGGGTTAAAAGAAGAGGATTTTTATGTACCCATATTAGAAACTACCCCCATCTTATGGAAAAATAGGGAGACTACAGCTCAATTATTCTATATCCCTGAAGCTTGGAGTAACTTATTAAGTAGGGATTTGATTGTGCAATTAGGATTGGAATTGAAAGTAATCAATAAACAGGTAGTAGTTAAAATGTATCCCCTCCAAATAGAAGACAAATGACAAATAGTCCCAAAAGTTTGGGTTAGAGAAGGAAACAGGAGAGGTTTACAGATTACTCCCTGAAGACAACTTTAAGAAATGAAGTTGTGTGTGTTGGGCAATACCCCATGCCACTAGAGGGAAAGCTTGGATTGCAACCTGTAATAGAAGGGTTGGTTCAGGATGGACTAGAGCCCCATATAATACCCCAGTTTTAACAGTCAGAAAACCTGATGGCACATATCAGCTAGTCCAGGATCTGAGAGCAGTAAGATCACACAAACCCGACATCATATAGTACCTAACCCTTACACATTTCTTAGTAAGATACCCCTTCTCACATATGGTTTAGTGTGGTGGACTTAAAAGATGCTTTCTGGGCTCGCCCACTTGATCAAGAGAGTAGATACCTATTTGCTTTCACTTGGGAAAACCCCAAGACAGGGAGAAAACAGTCCTTCCTCAAGGATTTACAGAGTCTCTCAATTTATTTCAACAAGTACTTGAAGAATTAATAGAACAGTCTGTACCACCCAAGGGATATCTCCACTCCAATATGTAAATTACTGTTATCTGGTAAAAAGAAAAATAAAATCATCAAGGCCACCATAGATTTACTAAATTTCCTTGGGAAACAAGGATTAAGAGTATTGCAGAAAAAGTTACAATCTGCAGAATCTGAAGTCAAGTATCCAGGGCATTTGATCAGTGAAGGAGAGAGGAAAATACACCCTGAGAAGATAAGGAAGATTGTGGAATTACCATTATCAAGAACTTTTCTTCTGACCACTGGCTCCTTTTTATCCCCCCCCCTTTTTTCTTATTCTCTTCTCCTCCTACTTTTCTATTGCGTAAGACAGATTTCTGTATCATTTTTAAGTACATATTTTACCTTCTTTTAACCAATATGGATGAAAATGAGTTTCAAGTCTTCCCAGCCCTCCAACCATTTTCCTCACCACTGTAAAAACTCTTCCTTCCATACCTCTTTTATGTGAGATAATTTTTCCATCTTCCTCTTATCCCTTTTCTCAGTGCCTCCCTCTCACCCATCCATTTTTTTTTATCATCGCAATAGAATTGACTCACTCCCATGCCCTTGAATATGTACCATTTTCTAACTATCTGGTAATGATAAAGTTTTTAGGAGTTACATTTATTATTTTCCCATACAAGAATGTAAACAGTTTAACCTTATTGGAGTCCCTTACAATTTCTCTGTCATGTTTACCTTTTCCTGTTTCTATTGATTCTTATATTTAAAAGTCAGATATTCTATTCAGCTCTTTCATCAGGAAAGTTTCAAAGTACTTTTTAAAATATACATTTTTTTCTTCTGAAGAATTAACCTCAGTATTGCTGGGTAGATTATTCTTGTTCGTAATCCTAGCAGCTTTTCCCTTCCAATGGATCATATTCCAAGCCCTCTGCTTCTTTAATATGGTAGCTGCTGTATCTTGAGTAATCCTATCTGTGGCTCCATGTATTTTGTTTCTCTTTGGCTCTGGAATTTTAATATGATGTTACTGGGAGTTTCCATTTTGGGATCTCTTTCAGGATGTTATCAATGGATTTTTTTCAATTTCCATTTTGTTCTCTGTTTCTAAGATATTAAAGCAGTTTTTTTTAATTTCTTGAAATTTGATATCTAGGCTCTTCTTTAGTAACTGCTTTCATGCAGTCCAGTAATTCTTAGATTATCTGTCCTCATTCTCTTTTCCAGGTCAGTTGTTTTATGATGGCTTTTTTTTTACTCTTGTTCCTTGATGCCACATGGAGTCATTAGCTCCCACTTGCCCAGTTCTAATTTTTAAAGAAGTATTTTCTTCACTGACAATTTATACCTCTTTTTTCACTTGGTCATTTTTATTTTTTAAGAAATTACTTTCATCAGTGAAGTTTTGTACCTCTTTTTCCACTTGGCCTATTTTGTTTTTAAAGTACTTTTGTGCTTCTTTTACACCAAGCTGTTAAATTGTCTTCATAATTTTCTTGCATTGCTGTCATTTTCAGTTTTTCAACTATCACTCTTATCTGATTTTTAAAATCACTTTTTAGCTCGTCCAGAAATTCTTATTGGGTCTCTGTACAATTCATATTTTTCCCCTTTGCTTGTGGCTGTTTTGACATTGTAATCTTATGAGTTTGTATCTTCATCTTCTTGGTCACCATAGCAGCCTTTTATGGTGGAGTTCCTTTTTTGTTCATTTTTCCAGCATGTTTCTAGACTCTGAACTTCATGTTAAATTCTGACTGAACCAGGGTATAGGAGAGGAGGGAGGTATCCCAAGATTAATTTTTTTCACACTGCTGTTTTTAGGTTTAGTTCAGGGGGGCTGGAGTTTTTGGTGCTTACAAACTACTGCTCCCTTGCAGCAGCAGCAATGATACTTCTCAGGGCCCCTGTTGCTTTGCGACTAACAGTGTTCCTCTACACTCCAGAGATGTACCTAGATGTGGGTATGGGCCATGGAGTTGCCAAACAGTGCCCAGTATTGTGCCAGCGAAAGGATCCTCTATATTCACTTTCTGACAAGTTGCCAAATTTTACTCTCTCTGGTTCAAAAGCTCTCAAAGTTCCTGTTGCTACCGTTGCCACCTCCAAGGCCCACAGCTGGTATTGCTGTCATGTGGGCTCCAAGCCAGCCTCCATCCCAATTCAACAGACCTCCCCTTCTGACCTTCTAATTCATCTAAAGCTGGAAAAATAGCTAAACCTTTTTGTTTCTGTTACTCTGCAATTCAACTTGAGACATTTTAAAAAGCAGTTTGGAGGAGAACTTTGGGAGAACTTGGTGGCTTCCTCTACTCCATCTTGGCTCTGCTTCTCTCTCATTTCCTTTCAATGATCCCCTGCCCCATTCTCATTTCCTTTTTCAATTGCATTCTCTCTTACTCCCAATTAATTTTAGCTCTTTTTAAACCTTTGTTCTACCTCTCTCCAAATTCTAGTTGAACTTTTATCTTAAGCCAAGGTTCTAAGGCTTTATATGTAAACATTGCAAGTCATTCTCTTTCACAAGGTTTGATTCTTGAGCACTTCACCCTTTGACCCAGGTTTGTGACACTCAGTATTTTGATACCATAATAGCTCTCTGGGGTTAGGCTTTTTTGTTTTCCCCTTTCCCCAGTCTTATTTCTTGACTTTGGACTTTGTGTCAGGTTTATGATCAAACTGCTTGTCTCTTTATTTATATTAAGCAATAATCTGGAGCCTATGACTGTTCCTTGCCTCACGATTGTTGGTCTCTTCCTCAAACTACAGTGGACCTGTGACCCATTACTAGGTAGTGAATGATGGAAGTGCCAATTGGCATCTACTATTGTTCCTTGTTCAAGGGCAGGGTGTGGGTCATTTCTAAGAGTTCATCTTGCCTGGGTTGCTTTACCATGAGCAGATCCTCATTCAGTCTCTGAGCTAAACTCCTATCTCCCAAGTCTAGAGACCTATCTCCTTAGGCTGACTTGGACTAGAAATACTTTTTCTTCGATTTTCTAATCTTAGTCTGGTGCATATTTTCTAAATCTTTGTGGAGCAGTTTTAGGGAAAAGCATGGCTGTACATCTGCTATGCTACCTTCTTGGTTGATCCTCCCTGTCCGTAGTAGCTCTTCACTTCCTGCAGGGGAAGATGTATATTTATACCTTTGTATGCATACTCAGTTCTTTATCATTAGTCCTTCTGCTCTAAAATTCAAAATCATATTCCTTGTCACCACACAAAACCAGTCCCTTAGTTTTGTAGAAGCTTCCCAATGTTGCATTCAAAACAAAAAAAGTCAGAGAACATCATGTGTGATCTAAGAACTGGATCCTTTACTGTTCCTTATTGTACATACATTTATTAAATACCTACTATGTGCCAGTGACTAGGCTAGACTGTGGGGATACAAAACAAAAATGAAATTTTCCCTATTCTCAAAAAGCTTACATTCTACTGGATATAAGCACACATATTGTCCAGTCATAGTTATTTACAGTGACTAAATAGATAAATCACATGTAGAAACGTACCAGATACATTTACAATAATTCCATGCATATAATATTATACACTAGCATACATAGCAGAGAAGCTAATAATAGCAACATAAACATAGCAAAATTCAAGTACTTTATACCACCTACTAAGTGTTTCAGGTATAAAGGATATCTTATATGCATTCCAATAATGGTTATTGTTTGGTTACATGGTTAACTGCTTCTCTCAAAACATCATAAATAAGCTTAATTATTGACTTAGTGAGCATCTACTTGTACTATGACTTTCTGAGCTTTGTGGATATATTAAGTTGCCTGTCAGCATCCTCAGATCTATCATCCTCAGGCCTATTATCCCAATTCTGAGACTTTAAATAGTTCAGGGCATCCATCATACCTCTAGGTTCAATGGATGCCCTCTGCATTCTAGGTGTCTCCACACCTGGAATATCAGTCATAAGAAGTATAACCTTGTTTCAAATTGCTTGTCATCCTAAGACCTACTGACAAGAAATCCCAACAATAAGTTTATGAACTCATGCTATCATTTACATCCAGACTCTCTATGCACGTCCCACTTAACTTAGGTACCTTTACAACCAGAGTATTAAGGGAGAAATAGGCTTGTGCTTACCATCTCATGCTCATGCATGTGTGCTCTAAACATGTGATCTGAGTGTACATATACACACATATATGTATATATTTGTGCATGCAGTTCTCTAATCAGTCTAGAAAAAGAAATCCTTTTCCTGTCTTACCAGGACCTGACAAACTCTGGTAATCTCCTCCACCCTCTGCTTTATACTGCCAGTTTTTTCCTCATCTGAATCAATTGTCCTCTAAGCTCTTATAGTCTAACTAGTATACAAGTTCTAAAATTCTCCATCAATTCCACTCTTTTTACCAGTCCAACTATTCCTCACAAGACAATTGATGGTTAAATGTATTGTCTTTACAAGGCATTTGACTCTTTTTTCCTATCTTACAAAGCAGTATTTTGCTGAATTTGACTTGGGATGTGTTTTTGTTAATTCACATTTGTCTATTCCCTGCACATTAATCTTTCTTAGAATTCTTTCACTTTACTGAAGATCTTAAAAATGGACTCAATCATAACATAGTTCTCCTTTTTTCAATACTCTTACATGATACTCCCTTGCCTTGTACTGTTTGATTCACTGACATTTGCTACCTTATCTTCCACCAACAACACACCCTGCCCTCTCTCTCCATTCCAGGCATTTATTCTGGTTGTGCCCATCCATCCCCCACTCCAATGCCCAGAATTCTTTCCCTGCTCATCTTCACTTTCTGCCTTCACAAGTTTCCTTCAAATCCTGACTAAAACCCTACCTTCTACAGCACCCCTCTTAAATCTAGAGGCTTCCCTTTGTTAAATATTTCCTACTAGTCCTCCACATAGCTTGCTTGTACAGGTCAGTTTGCTTAATGTCTCCTTCAATAGGTTGATGTTTGGGGCTCTCTTTTTGCCTTTTTGTAATCCCAGGATTAATGCCTGGCATATCACAAGTGCTTAAGAAATGCTTACTAATGTTGTTTCTATCAAAACTTTTTAAGCTGATGTCCAATCTAGGCAACAGACTACTTGCAGACCCTGTCAGGAGACATACAAACTGAACCTTTGGCAGCAATGCATTTATTCAATAAAAGTGTTACATGTTAATTCTAATGAGGCTTCTACTCAGGAATCAAGGTGTTCAACATGGTCATCAGTGTACAAGTGGAATGCTTAAGCTGTGGGTCTCCCTAAGAGCTAAAGCATGGTTCACAACTTGCTGATTTATACCAAAACAAACAACTCCTTGTAAGCAGTTTATTTTTAATGTCCTTTTATTGGTCAGAGTGAATCCAGGTAGGGAAGTCACATACACAAATACTTGGATGGGAATACATCCCATTTGGCACTAATCAAAATATACATTGTCAATAATTTGCTATTTGTTCATATTCAAAATTGACCTTCATGCAGTCTTGGCACTTATCAGTAATGACCCACTTCAAAGCCAAGAATTTCAGTTTTCTTTTTATTTTCTTTTTAATTTATGGAATAAAACAAGCATTTCTATAGCATAGTACAATTTTAAAAGATGACTGTATATGAAGCTGCAATATCTGTTATGTACAACTTGCTATTCCTTTTAAATATATAATAGTTGTCATGTAAATCTTTTTTTTTCCTTCTCTCCCTCCCCCCTGCCCTACAGATTGGGTATATACATGTAATACTATTCTACACATACTTTTAGTTATCAATTCTCTAGAAACAGATAGTGCCTTCATATGTCCTTTATGATTAATTTGGATATTTTTAATAGTCAAAATTCACTGAAAGTCGTTCTTTAAGCAACATTGCTATCCCTGATTACAATGTTCTATTGGTTCTGTTCCTTTCCTTCATTATTTTGTGTGGGACTTTCCATGTTTTATTAATATCATTCAGCTCGTTTCTTATAGTGCAATAGTATTCCATCACAATCTTTTACCACAATTTGTTCAACCATTCCCCACTTGGTGGGCATCCTAACAATTTCCAGATCTCTGTATACAATATTCCAAGAAATTATTAAGGAAAATTGCCCTGGAGTTTTCTAGAACAAGAGAGTAAAGTAGAAATAAAAAAAGTAATCTACCATTTACCACCTGAAAGAGATCCAAGGAGAAAAACTTACAGGAATGTCATTGCCAAGTTTCAAAATTCCCAGGTTTAAGGAGAACAAAAGCAGCAACAAAAAAATACTGTGGAAATACAGTAAGGATTTCACAAGACCTAGCAGCTTCTACACTAAGTCCATAGGTCTTGGAACATTATATGTTGAAGTGCAAAAGAACTGGGCTTGCATCTAAGAATAAATAACCCAGCAAAGCTGAGAATAATCCTGAATCCAAAAAAATGGACATTTAATGAACTGGAAGACTTTCAGGTATTTGTAACAAAAACACCAGAACTGAATGAAAATTTTGCTATAAAAGATCCAGAATATAAAAACCTTAAAGACTAATTTTAAGGCACTTATTATATATGAAAATGTTATCAGTATTCTTGAAACTGTCATCACTACTAAGGTAGCTTGTAAGAGAGATCAGAGCTGAGTTGTATATGATGAGGTGATTCTATAAAACAAAACTGGGTAGGAAAAGGTAAGAAGGAGCAAACAGATGGAAGGAGAAGGCTGGTAATGTTGGAACCTTACTCCCATCTTCATTGATGAGGAAACAACATGTACTTCTGAAGAGGTGTATAAGTCTTCTGAACTTGTAGAGAAGTGAGGCCTTTAATTTTTTGTATGGGATAATGAGTGTCACTGCCATTAAATCCTCTATTGGCAAATACAACAAGTTTCTAATGACCATCAGTCTCTTGGTATAAGACTGTTCTCAAGCCATCTAAGCCAGTGTACAATACAAAAGCCTTGTTTATATTATGCATATATTACCTGTGCATAGGTGAGGCAGTAGAGAGCACAACTTAAAAAACTTGTTCACACTTGTGCTTTGGCCAACAAAAAGACCTGTCATCTCACATGGAGCCATGTCTTGAAAGAGAGAAAAGGAATCCACCCAGAATATCCACTAAAGGAGATACTGGGATTTGTGGTAGGAACTACAATCAAGGAATCAAAATAAAAGAATCAGCATGACCAATATTCAGAATGGGGTTCTGAGCATTTGCAGGTAAGATGTACCTGCTCAGAATTCTGGAATCCACTAGCAACACATATACTCAAATACTAACCCCAATCATTTGTACTTCTAATCTTCCGAATCTATGTTGATAGTAGGATATAGATCAAGCCTACACAACATACGGCCTGCCCACTAAAGGATTTCAGGCAGCCCACGAAAAATACAGGGTCGCTACTGCACACTCTTGTTTGTCACATAACATGCAGTAACCAACCATAGTCAGTCTGTCTAACCTATCTGAGGCCAGAAGAAGTTTCCAAGTTATGCAGGGATGGTCTAGATGGTTAGAGCATGGTAATATCCATCTAATTTCACTTCAAACCTACTGGAACATCAGTAGACAACTCTGCATGCTCAGATTGTTACCTTGGACCTTACTGCACCCAGTAACTGAAGGTGCAGGCACATTTAACTCCAATAAGTACGGAGAAGCTACGAATCTTTTTCTCTTCATTTCTGGAGACCTAAACATGAGCTACACAAGCTATATTCAGAAATTTCTGAAAGGAAATGCTAGTGACGTCAAAAAAAGCTAAATAGCTACAATATGGGGGTCCTATCCCAAAAATCCATTGGTGCCAGACCTTAAAAAAGTTATAAAAGGAGTCTATTTTGTGTAAAGTTTAGCTTGAATATCTTTTCACTGAAGTTAACTGCTTTATCAGGTATTTATTAAATACTTCTAATAAAGTCTTATCAATAGAATTGAGGGAGGGAGATTGCAATTTCCACAAAGACTTAATGAGGGTCCTAGCCTTACTAACTTTTCAACTGTATGCAGACAGTAGAAAAATCATGAAATTCAGAAAATCTGGCCAGGAGATCCTAAACAGGGCCCTACAAAATGGGTGCATAGCTAATTTGTCTATAGAAATGGGTGAGTCAGTGCCAGATATGATGTCTGTGACAAAGCCATAAAGTGCTAAAGTACTACTTCTAGCTTTCCACAATATTTTCCTCTTTGTTTGGCATTGTTTTTGCCTTGGGAAGAAAAAAAGCAAGTCTTGGGCACAAATATCACTGAAGGATTTTAATGATGAGACTGTTTAAATTCAACAACAGGTGTATTCAAGACATTTTTAAAGCCTGTTCCTATTGATTCACTCAGTAGAACAGTACTCTATGCTCTAGTGTAGGCCTGTACAACATGTAGCCCACCAGAGAATTTTGGAAAGCTCACAAAAAATGCAGGGTTGCCCCTGTGTACTCTCCTGTTTGTCATGTGACATGTGACAACCAACCATCATCAGTATGTCTCTAGTCTAACCTATCCGGGACCCAAACTTACTGCCACATTGTTCAGGAGTGATCTGGACATAAAAGCTTTCTTATACACTACATCACCCACATCCCTGTTCCTTTTCACAGGCTATGAAATGCACTGCCTCCTTACATCTTCCACTTACGAGCTTATCTCCCAAGTTCTCCCAAGCTTATTACCTTCTACAAGAAGTCTTATCTTGTATTCACTTATACATTTAAATTCCTCATTCATATTAGGGTATACAGGTTCCCATAAAGGTAGCAACTACTTAAAATTTTCTTCATATTCCCAGTATCTACACATACAGGCATTAAACATACATTTTGGAAATTACATGCTTAAATACTGCATGATGTTATGATTTAAGGATTCCTTCAGTCATAGGTTGAGCCATCTGAGTCACACAACAGACTCAAAATTTGGGAGCGTTCATGATGGAAAATGCTATCTACATCCAGAGAAATAGCTACAGAGTCTGAACGCAGATCAAAGCATACTAGTTTCCCCTTTTTTGTCTTTTTTCTTTCTCATGGTTTTTCCCTTTTACTTCGATTTTTCTTTCACATGACTAATGTGGAAATATGTTTAAAACGATTGCACACATATAATCTATATCAAATTGCTTCTGTCTTGGGGAGGGAGGAGGGGAGGGAGGAAGGGAGAAAAATTTGGAACTAAAAATCTTGAACATTGAGGACTATTTTTACTGTGATTGGAAAAATACTATTGACATTTTTTAAAAATTCAGAGCACTTTCAAAATACATGACAAAACTTAGGACCTCACCTGTGCCCTGCCTTCTTTAAAAAAAAGCATAGAGTACTGGCCCTGGAGTCAGAAGGATCTGAATTCAAATCTGGCCTCAGACACTTGACACACTGTGTGACCTTGGGCAAGTCATTTAATTGCCCTGCCTTTTCTCCTCCAAAAACCAAATAAATAAATGTCAACAAAAACAAAAAAAAGCTAAAGCCAAGAAATATGTTGGCAGTCTTCAATATATCAAATAGTATGAATATTCTTGGCTTCTTCCAAAGGTCATCTACAATTTTGGCTATAAATCAAGCTGTCCGTGTGGGTAATACAGCTAAACAGAAGCTTGTCAGCAACAGGTTATCAAACAAGGAAGAAATCATGTCTCCTAAAGGCTTGTAAGTGGATCAATAATTTAAATCTAGATATATGAAGAGTTAAACCTCAGGGTGTTACTTTTTAAATTGTGGAACATCTTCAATTGTTTGACATGCACTTGCTTCTCTGCCATTTCAATTATATTATGCCAATTTAATTATATTCTGTTTAGTCTAACCACTGATGACCCCAAGTTCCTAGTCAATGTTCACGCCCCTTGTAGTTAGTAGGTCATACATATGTCAAAGACATAATGAAATCACTGACTTGCTATCTCCAAGAGCATTAAGTCATGACATATGACTTAGTCATTGTATGGTAGCAGTATAACCTTTAAAGATAGATTATCAATATCCAGAAACTCTTCCAGTAAGTGTTGAATAAGGAATACTCAGTGCAACTAAGATTATAATAAAAGGAAGAACTCCTAACAGTGATTTCTACCTAAAAGAGACTTCAGGAAAGATTTTCAAGCTTTCATAATATTTATTGGTACTTGGATCAACTTCACCATACATCAATCTATTCTACGTAATTAGAGGACTACTCCATTCACTTCAATGAGCTTTTACCTATGGGTGCCTATTTGTGTCATCTCTGAAAATGGATCAGGGTTTGGGGATAGACGTATTTTGCTTTGCCTGATTTATATAAGGTATGGTTCTACATGATCACAATTGAAAGTTTCTCTCTTATCCAGAGTCTTTATTAACTTTGAATAATTCAGCTCTTAAAGAAGACTATTAGGAAGTTGACACAAGAAACTGAATCTAGTTGGTGAGGGGACCCATCAATTGAAGATTCTTTGTCCTCCAGTTATGAAATATTCCATCTCTTCTGATTGGATTGTATGTACCCACTGTTTTCGTTAGATTAAAAAATATCTTATAATCTGTTAAGATATTCTATATTTGATTTGTCCAAAATACAGTTGAAGGTATCTGGTATGAGGTACTATTGAGACCACTTACTGGTTCACACACTAATCTACCTGGGAGCCAAATAATCAGTTATTTTGAGATCAAGTAATTGTGAAGACATCTGCATCCTTGTTTAAGTACCTCCAAGACTCACACAATCCAGTCCTCTTCCATGCAATCAATAATCTCAAGGATTTAGAGTCTCACTGATATTCCTGAGTTACATACCAAACTTTTGTTGGTTTTAGGGCATACCAATACAAACTGCCCATAAATTGTGCTTATGCACTTATATCTCTTTCCAACAAACACTATGCTACCTTGGATCATTCCTAGTTTTTAACATTACAATCTCACTTTTAAGACCAAACTACTATTTTTATTATGCTAGATGTTGAAGTAGAGACTGTTCTGGATAAGGGTAATGTAGTACTGACTACCCTTGACCTCCACTGCCTGAGGGTCTGGTAGGTTACATTCTACTGTTCTCCCAGGTGTGTGGGATACAAGAGTGTGAAAGCTTTCCTATGAATAACTTAGGCAAGGTGATACTCAAGTAGTACAAATTTAGTTGGGATGTAGACCTCACTAGGCCTAAGTTTCGTTTTCCTGTAAATCATATGATTTCAGGGAAATCAGGTGGTCTCCCCCTCTCGCCCTCCCCTAGCCTACTCACAAACCGCCATCTTAACATTAAAATTTCCCTATAACGTAATTCTGTAGTTTCTGTGCTGGTATTGGGTAAACTTATTCTGGGTTAGATTGTGAGGCCACCTGTCCCCGCAAATAGGGACAGGGGTCCAGCCTCTGGGGGTGAATTTCTTAGAATTGTTTGTACAAGGTTACATATCCCCTTGCCTGCCCTCTCCCCCTTGCCTCTCTTCACTACCCTCTCCACTCTGGTAATGGGAGATGCCCAATTCTAGCGAGACTTGATCAAATGAACCTTCTGTTTTGTTTCTACCTTGAGAAAATCGAGACACCTCTTTTTTTATTTGAGCCAGTGGTCTGTTGTCCCACACACAGGGTTCTCAAGTATCTGCCCCACTCCACCCAGCTGCCTACACAGTAAGCATTAACAACTAGCTCTGAATACTTCAAGATTCAAAAGACCAACTATTTGCCTCACTTTACAAAAATGGTTCTACATATCATCTATGTGATTTAAACAAATTTTGTGTCATTATGTACTCTGGATTTTATGAGACCATCATTGATTTTTCAGGACATGGGACAACGTGTATTTCATTCACTAAATGGGGAATCTTTTAAGTGAGTGAGAATTACTTCAATTTTGCAACAGAGTAATTAATAGGAAGAGTACTATGGGGTCAAGGCTTTTTTGAGCAAAAAATGCTTATTATTTTAGGGAGGTAATAAGCATTTATTCTGACTAGATCATGGGTTGAAGAAATACAAAGCTTTCTAGGCAGCAGGGAAATATTGGGGAACATTATTTTCAAAACTTCAATAGCCCAATAAATACTGGAGTAACAAATCATATAGCCTAATAACAAATTTGGCCTAACAATTCAGGAAATACTATTCTTGTATCCACTAGATAAGGTTTGTCAAAGCGGGTCTGCAGATCTCCCTTTATCTATTATAGAAACAGTGTTTCAGTATCAAGGGGGGCAGGAGCCACAAGGTACCAAAACCTAGTTGAGATGCCACAGTAAGCTAGGGATATATATGAGTATGTCAGACAAAGCCTTGAGTAGAGATACGGAACATTCATAGGGGAATAATGCCTTTAAATTCAGGCTACCTATCCAGGCCTAGCTACCATGGGAACAGAATGTGAAGCTGCCATCTATCTTTCACAGCAATGGAGTCTTGAAGATACAAAAACAATAGAGAGGCAATTGACAGTTACTAATGCAATTCAACCCTTCAAGAAAAGAGCAAGGAGGAACAGCTTACATTAAGTAGATAAAGGAAATACTAATCACAGAACCACTAACTTTTGACACAAGCAAATAGATGGTCTAAACAGCCAATGCTAGGCAAAGTGGGTGACTATAAGTTGCACCTACATTACATGTAAATCGCCCTGCATCTCCATAGAGAAGGTTACTCATGCCCTTATAGGAGTGAAGTCATGGGATCCTCTTAGCCAGTGGTCATTTAAAAGCTCCCTTTTGGTTATTTTTGTCAAATAATCATCAATAATGAATGCCTCCTACGTACTTGGAATGATGGAGAGGGGCAAATAGTGCACACATTCCCCATTAAGCTCTCTCTAGATAGGATGGTGACTCAGGAAAAGCAGGTAGCAATGACTCATGTGACTAGATCAAGAAGGCAGCTTTCTGTTGTTAATAGGTTGATTCAAAAATAGTATTTTCTATTCAAAACTGACATTTTTAAAGGATGACACCCCCCCCATTACCCACAGGTTCAGCATAGGGATCATAATGCTAAAGATAACAATTTTACCTCCACCCTCAGCTCCATGAGATGCTGGGGGAAAAGCAAGCTATAGAGTCACAAGGAATTAAGCAGGATCACATTTTCCTCAGTGATAAATTTTTAAAGTCAGCACAAAAGGCAAAAGCTCTTTATAGTCAAAGGACAAGTACTGAAGCTGAAGCTTAAATACTTTGGCCACATAATGAGAAAACAGAGCTCATTAGAAAAGACCCTCAAGTTGAGAAAGAGTGAAAGCACAAGGAAATGGTGAAGTTAGATAAGATGAATAGATAGTGTCATGGAAGCAATGAAGATGAGCTTGCACAGACTTTGGTACATAGTCAGGGATAGAAGAGCCTGGCATGCTATGGCCCATGGGATCACAAAGACTCAGACACAACTGAACATCTTTTAAAACTCCTTCAACATTGCACAAAGTACAGTGCAGTATCTTTAAGCAAAGGCTAGGGTTTCTTTAAACGAAAGCAGTCTACATCAGAGTATAAATGGATATGAGATGGTTGCTATGAAAACAACTGAATGTTAAATGTATTTTCCACAACACTCAAGGAGCTATTGATCAGGGAGGAGGCAGGAATCAGAAATTCTATTCAACTATAAGAAAACAAAAATAGACAGCAGTGTAGCTAGAAAATTTAGGATTAAGAAAAATTGTTCTTCAAACCTCACAGCTCCCTTTCCCCCTTTCCCCTGACAATCTTTGGGCTGCTATGAGCCAGGCAGTCAGCTAGAACTACTGTAAAGTGGCATATTCCTTTTTGCCCCGTCTTTACCAACTCCCAGGCTTTCCAAACACTACTGGCTGAGAAAAGCAGCATGGCTGCTCATAATACTTGGGGGTGAGCTGTGATCACCAACCATAAGCCTTCCAGTGAAATTGAGGAAGACAATGTCTTGCTATTTGCCTTGCTGCATCATTTGAAGGTGCTCTGTCCTTCCCCTGCTGCTATTCTATTTCCTCCAGACCCCTGGACATTGACTTGTTTTCTAACTTGTTTACATGTTTTCTCTCCCCCCACTTACAGAGTGTGAAGCTCCTTGAGCAAAGGGAACTATCTTTTTCTATTTGTATACCAAATGCTTAGCACAGGGATTGGCATGTAGCATATAAATGTGTTTTTTTTATTCATTCATACATCACTGTAGTCGTATTTGAGGGCAATCCAGCCACCATTTAACTATTTCTTCTTTCTGTATCACTAAGAGATAAGAGGATCAAGATGTCAGAAGAGGGGCTTTCAGGAATGCTAACACTAGTTAAGGTTTTTCCACTCATTAGCTCTGTCAGTCTACAGAGAATGAATAAACTGTGGTTATGACGGGAAAAATCTTAGCATCTAAGTGCAATGAGATGTTCACACTATTAAAAAAAAGATACATAACAGAAACAGAGAATAGCAGATTCCCTTCTCCATCTGAACATTGATTTCTAAGAATACAAGATCAATGAGTGAAATTGCACATGGTATATTCCACATTAAAATCCTACTACTCTCTCTCTGAAAGTACATACTGTTGAAATAAACTTAAGATAAATGTGTGTATGATGGGACCACACTGTAATTACAAATCACCTAACTAGTACAGAAATAGTAGGCTGAGTAGAAAAATGCACAAGTCTTCTGAAGTCTAAGGGCTCCCTTGCTGGTAGACAACCACTTTTCTTTGTCCTACACTTAGTGGAAGCAAATCTGCAAGCAGTATTTCTATTTACCCAGTGATCAGAAAAGCAAGCAGGAACATGCTGTTTGGCTTTTCTGTGCTTGTTAATTGCTATATGGCTTATGTGGCCTCGTGTCAGGTAAGCATACCTGGGCCCTAAAGAAGTAATCTGATTCCATACTATTGACAGGAATGTTAATCTATAAGTTTACTCATATATAATTTGTTTGCAATGAACTAGAAAAGTTATCTGAAGTCTAAGTGCTTTCAAGTCCTCATTTTATTAAATGGATAAAGCCAAGTGCTCAACTTCACATCCACATACATTACCGTATAGACACCACCACCTTCACAGAAAATGATTCTCTAACAGCCTATTTGGAATGCATATGTGAATAACATTTAACTAGTCATAAATAATCAGGGTTCATATCCTAAGCAAAGCTGTAAAAGAAATTAAAGTCTTGGAGTTTTTTGTTGGTTTTAGTAGTCTCATTACCCCTTTCCCCTATGTTCTTTACACTGGCCATTTCCTATCCAGCTGTCTAGGATCCCCCCCACCCCATTTCATCCACATCTACCCTTCCTAAGCTTCTTTCTCTGGCCTTTCTCCTTCCTCTCAAAACAAATTGTCCTGAGTTCCATCCCCTCAGAGGTCCTGCTACATGAAAGGAGAGCTAAGCAAAAACAGCCCATGATAGCTGAAAGTATTAACTCTTCCTAGATAATATTTAAAACTTTCAAAAAGGTCTTATTGCCTTAACACGGCCAGTCTTCAAGTATATACCACAGTTACATTGGCTAAAAATAAGTTCAAGTTTTATCCTTGACTCAACTCTTTGTGCATACTTATACTTGGACGAGAGTCTGTCTATTCTAGCCTAGAGCATTCATACTCCACCCTAAGACTTGACAACCCCAAAGAACCTGATGTCCCACTGAGGCCTCCTCTCTTCAGCTGTAACTTTCCCTGATCCCCAGGATCCACCATAATACCTGGGGAAATCAGTATTTCCCTTTCCTTTTTCCCGGTGGAAGACAACTCCTGCCTTCCAAGGTGACAATTAGCTAATTTGATAAACTCATTGTACAAATGTGCTAATGGGAAAAAGCTACATATAAGCTTTTTAGATTCCCATCCCCAGGTCCTAAATCATACATGGTCATGTATGACTTTAACAAAAAAAAAAAAAACTTTTCTACAGGCAACAAATTGTTACCACTTACTTCTCCTATTGTTTGTGGACATTTCTAGATTGTATGATGTAGAGGAACACATTAGTTGTTGTGCTCTAGTGACAAAAGGTTTGACTAATAAGCAATCAGCCCCTAGGGGTTCTATGTTAGTTAAACTGATCTGGAAACCAAGCAATTAACCCCATCCTTAGCCATCTACTTACTGGTTAGAGATAACCACATTTAGAGTTATTTCCTGGATGCCTCACCCTCTTCCCTAATGAGGCCAGTCAGAAACTATTCTCATTTAAAAAGTCTAGACCAGCAATTGACATTTAGTGGTCCACAAACTCCTGAGAAGTTTGGAATGATGGTCCAACTGGTTCTCTAAAGGCACTTACATGGTAAGTTCCCAATTATTTTACAAATACGTTTTATCCTCTGTTTTTTTTTTTTAAACAAAGATTCGAAACTGTCCTAATCACACAACAAAAGCATTAAACTCTGACCATTTTTAGGCCTAGCTTTGTCTTGAAGTACTCAATTTGTCATCAAATTGTTTCCAAACTACCACAACAGTTTCACATTCTAACACAAACTTATTTCCAATGAATGGTCAGACACATGGCCTCACTTTCGTTTGCCTTCTGAACACAGTACCACAGCACAGCTCCCCCATTCGCTTTCATTACCCTGTGATCATACTTCATGAGCTAAGTACTCATGTCATTAATATGTTACAAATGTTTGCATTCTTGCAAAGCAATTCAATCTGTTTTTAAACTATCATACACAATCATACTTGCAGAACTAAACCTTATATTGCTTCCAATTTCAGTATCAAAGATGTTTTCCTGCTTATATTACTATTCTTCTATCTGGGAGATTTTTAAAAGAACTGGTTAGCAACACTGATCAGTTAAGAGTGTCTATAAGAATGATAAACACAAGTGCCAGTGGGAAAAAAGAAAGCCATGTCTGAAAAGATTCTTTCTCAATGGTTACTTTATAGTTAAAAATAGAGCAATTGAACGTAAAAGTATGTTTATCATTTAATATATTTGTTATTAGTAAAAGAGAAACATTTTACGTCAAAACTAGCTATTCATTTTTTTTCACCTGACTTGGTAGCCATATCTTGAAGCATACATGTATTCCTCTAACAGTAGTGTTTAGTTGCAGAAAAGTGTCCCAATGCTTACCTATTGGTAATGAAACCAAGTTGCTTAGAGCAACATATACTTGCATCAGTTATACTGGCAGAATATTATATATTTAACGAGTCTTCAATATGAAAATGAAATTTTTGTAAAAAAATTCTCTGAAGACTAATTCTATCTACCCCCCAAAAAGAAGGCTAAAATGTATGAATGAGGAATCTCAAAATATTCACACGAATTTAATATATTCTGATCAAGAAATTAGTAAGTCACTTGGTACTTACAGCTCTCAAATAATACTCAAAAGTTTTTTTTAGCATACCTTTATTATATTGGACATAAAAAAGTAAATATAATGAAAAAAGTACATTAAATTTGGCTTCTCATTTTGTGGAGATAAGAAACATACACTAAACCACAATGTAAAATTTGTGAAGTTCTTACAAACATCAATTGTTTAAAACTTCTTTCCCTAAAAATTTGCAATAAACTTATTAAAGGTATTTATATGCCTGTTAAATTTTTAAGTGTGAAGAACAGATTTGAAAATACTCAATACTGATTTATTTTCATAAAAACAACTAAAAAAGCAACTGAAGTTTCATATTTAGTGAGCCATCAAACTGTTTTATGTTGATTTGTTTCTAAATACAAAAGTATTTAGATCTCTTGAAATTGTGTAATACAAATTTAAAACAATATACTGATAGTGGCCTCTGAGCTCCCTCCCAATACTGATATGCTTTGAAGGCATAGATGCAAAAGCCCTATTTTAGACAAACTGGTGATGGGTTGAACCAAGATGGGGGCTGGAAAACAGGAACTTGCCTAGGGCTGTCCCCCAGGACCTTCCAAAACACTGATGAAAAAGGGCTCTGAACAAATTCTATAACTGCAGAACCCACGAAATAGCAGAGGGAAGCAGGGCTCCAACCCAGGACAGCCTGGATGGTTGCTGGGTAAGGTCTATCACACAAGGAGCTGGGAGTAGAGCGGAACAGGCCCGAGCACCCTAAATCAGTGAGCTATGGCAGTTATCAGACTTCTCAACCCACAAACACCAAAGACAAAAGAGAAGGTTAGTGAGAAAAGTTGCAGGGACAGAGTGAAAGGAGTTCACGGTTCAGCCACCACCCCAGGGGTAGCAGAGATGGCGCAGCTACAGAAGTACAGCTGCAGTTTCTTCTGCCCCAGGCCCATCTGGTGGGAGGAATTAAGTGGCAGATCTGAGCAGAAATGCAGAGCCAGCTTAGATCTGGGTCAGGTCCAGGCTGGCAGTTCTTGGGGAAGGAGTAGAGCTACTGTGTCAGAGCTTGCTATGTAGCTCGGAAAACAACAGCGCAGCCTCTCAAGCTTGGGACAAAGTACTCTATATTCTATAAGCAGTCATACCCTGCCGAAAAGCTCAAAGGTCAAGTAACTTGGCTGGGAACATGTCCAGGCAGCGAAAACGCACTCAGACTTAGTCTCAGACTTTGGAATCTTTCTTTGGTGACAAAGAAGACAAATACATAGAGCCAGAAGAAGTCAACAAAGTCAAAGAGCCTACATCAAAAGCCTCCAAGAAAAACATGAACTGGTCTCAGGCCATGGAAGACCTCAAAAAGGATTTGGATAAGTTAGAGAAGTAGAGGAAAAATTGGGAAGAGAAATGAGAATGATGCAAGAAAACCATGAAAAACAAGTCAATGACTTGCTAAAGGAGACCCAAAAAGATACTGAAAAAAACACCTTAAAAAACAGACTAACTCAAATGGCAAAAGGGCAGACACTCAGAACCAATTTGAACACTGTGGAAACACAATCAGAGTAACACAAGATCTAGCAGCTTCTACATTAAGGGAGCGAAGGGCTTGGAATATGATATTCCAGAAATCAATGGAGCTAGGATTAAAACCAAGAATTACCTACCCAGCAAAACTGAGTATTATGCTCCAAGGCAAAATATAGACTTTCAAGCTTTCTCAGTGAAAATACCAGAGCTGAATACAAAATTTGACTTTCAAATACAAGAATCAAGAGAAGCATGAAAAGGTAAACAAGAAAGAGAAATCACAAGGGACTTACTTAAGTTGAACTGTTTTGTTTACATTCCTACATGGAAAGATGACGTGCATAATTCATAAGACCTCTCAGTATTTTTTATATATATATATATATATATATATATATATATATATATATATATACACACACACACACATATATATATTTTATACATACATATACAGAGAGCACAGGGTGAGTTGAATATGAAGGGATGATACCTAAAAAAAATCAAATTAAGGGACTAGAAAGGAATATATTGAGAGAGGGAGAAAGGGAGAGATAGAATTGGGCAAATTATCTCGCATCAAAGTGGTAAGAAAAGCAGTTCTGTTGGGCGGTTAGAGGGCGCAAGTAAGGAGGAATGAGTGAATCTTGCTCTCATCAGATTTGACCTGAGGAAGGAATAACATACACACCCAATTGGGTATCTTACCCCACAGGAAAGGAGGAGGTAGGATATGAAAAAGGGGGGACAATAGAAGGGGGACAAATAGGGGAAGGAGGTAATCAAAAGCAAACACTTTTGAAAAGGGACAGGGTCAAGGGAGAAAATTGGATAAAGGGGGATAGGATAGGAAGGGGCAAAATATAGTTAGTCTTTCACAACATGAGTATTGTGAAAGGATTTTGCATAATGATACACATGTGGTTTATGTTGAATTGCTTGCCTTCTTAGGGAGGGTGGGTGGGGAGGGAAGAAGGGAGAGAATTTGGAACTCCAAGTTTTAAAAGGTGTTCAAAAAAAAATGTTTTGCATGCAACTAGAAAATTAGATATACAGGCAATGGGGCATAAAGTAAAGGAAAAGAGGATGGGGGGAGTGGGCTGACAGAAAGGAGGCTGACTGGGGAACAGGGCAATCAGAATATATGCCATCTTGGAGTGGGGGGAGAGTAGAAGTGGGGAGAAAATTTGTAATTCAAACTCTTGTGAAAATTAATGCTGAAAATCAAAAATATTAAACTGATTTATTAAGATTTATTATGAAAAAAGAGAAAACCACAAACTCACATAAATCCTATTTTAGCATCCAATGCCTAACAGAGGAATATTAAAATTATCTTTAGAATCCTGTTCCTATATGGATATGTATTTTAATAAGCATTCAAACCATATATAACACTATTCGTTATGCATCATTTAGTGCAAGTCAACAAGTAAAGACATGAAGAAAAAAGTTTACCTACTAGCTTTTGAAAAAAAACTGCCACAAAAATGCTTTCCTCTCAAATTTCAGAACAAAGTCAAAAGCATTTTTTATGAGGGAACCACTCTGAAACTGACAGCATAGGATATTTTAATGCAGTTTTTAAGGACAGTATTTTTCGCAAATAATCCCATAACTATTTCAATACCTAGAACAACATGAATCTCCCTTTCCGAGCAACCATGTAAAAAAGGTATGGAATGTGTTATGGGGCTCCAAATCTTCTCCTAGTATGAATGTACTATTATCTTTATTTAGACCATAAGTCACTCCTTCTCCTTCATATTCCATTAAGCAAAGGCAGTGCAGCAGAGCTAACAGAAAATTGACATCAAAACCAAAAACTTCATTCAAGTTTTGTTTCTGACACATATTAAAGTTACTGATACCAATGAAATCACAGGTCCTATTCACTTAGCCCACCACATACTCTCCCTCTCTCCCAGTCTTATGTCTATACAATGAGCAAATCTAATTTCTCTAAGAGAACCAATGTGTTAGGCAGCTGAGTGTTTTATTCCGTACAGGTATAATTAACTGGGGAAACAAAAATCTCTTCCAGACAAGGAAGTGTTAGCGAACATTGTTCCTCAAAATGAGATGGTACAGAGAAAGCCAAAACAGCGACTCAGCATTATTTGTAAGCCAGTGCTATCTAGCCATTGCAAAGGAATAGGAATACATGTAAGTCCCGGGTCAATTATTTCTTTTTTTTTTTCCAGGTCAATTATTTCTACCCAACACATTCTAACTTATGAATGAGCCTAGGATAGCTACATGGAAAGAATATATGAAGCAACAGTGATGTAACTATTAATACCTGAAAATTCTGTAATACTTTTTGATTCAACAACTTAATATTGATAGCGCTTTCTTCAAAGAACATTATAAAGTTAGCTATATGAAAACTTATAGCTTATATTAATTAAAAATTGGAAGCAAATCATATATTCAAATACAGAATGGGTGAATTATGGCATATTGATCAACACAATCCTCCACTTAAGTCCTTTCCCAAAAATTCATCATGGGGGCATGGAATTACTGGCTTCTCAAAGGCTACACTATATGATCACAAGCTCTCATGGGCTTTGCGAAGGTGAATGGCATGAATGCCTGCTGCCTGAGGACTCTCCAGCCCATAATGGGTAAGGTTAACTGCAAGACTGACTGGCAAAGTTCTCTTCCAAAAACTATTTCCTAGGTAATAAACAGGTGGTAGGATCTGCAAAGGAAAGAGTAACCTCTATGACAGAATTGAAAACGCTTAAGATACTGATCTATACCATAATATCCTTTGCTATTCTTTCCTATTTATAAAACATTTTACATCTCATTTGAGCCTTGCAACAACCCTATGAGACACGTTCTATTATCCAATGTTATTTATGAGGAAAATAAGGATGATTTCTTCTTAACTGATTTGCTCAAGATCATTAATAAATGTCTGAGGCTGAATTTGAACTCAGATCTTCCAAACCACATCGAGTTCTCCATTCACTATATACTACTTAGAAGCCAAAAGGATATGGGAGGGAACAAAAAGTATGAAAAAATATGTCAACTATGGAAAGACTGACTGTTCTTGAACACTCTAATCCATTTTCTCTCTATAGTCTCTTAAATGTTCAACTCAATTTTCTCATCTCGACTACTCAATACATCCCTCTAGATGTTTTACTGACTTCTCAAAATTCAAATGTCCAAAACTCAACTCATAAGCTGTATCTCAAACCTTCCCTTCCACTCACTTCACTATTTTTGTTGTGTTGGCAACACCAATCCCCAAATTATTAAGCACCTACTATGTACCAGACACTAGGGATACCCATGGGAAGGAAGCTTAGCTTGAGTCCCATTTAAGAGCTTTTAAATGAATTGAGATGATAGTTCTGGTAATGTGTGTAAATATTGTTGTAGCCCTGTTAAGCTTTATTTTCCCAGAAACAGAAACCGCAGGCAGGAGCCTGCTATTCGAATGGAGCAGTCCCCATTGAGCTCAGACAAGGAGCAGGAGTGGAGAGCTGCTTGCCTGTGAACCCAGGCAAGAGCTGGGAGAGATCAGTCTGCCCACAGAGGAGGAAACACGGGACTTGGAAGTCAACCTGTCAACTTCGAGTCAAGAGGAAAGAAGACTTTACTTGGACACTCTGTATTGACTGAGGGGACTGTAACTTACTGTGACGTAGGGGTTGATGGTGTGGCATTTTCTGCTACCCCTTAAGGATACGTTGCACTAGGTTAGACCTTAGCACAGAGACTGCTGTGTAAACAAGAATTATGGGGAATGGTATTGCATGCAATGATATATGCTATGTACCATATGACATATTGAATGATATATAATGATGATACATACATATTTTGCTTAAAGATGTCATGACTGTCATGCTTTATTGAACAATATTTAGTGTATTGGGGAATAGAGTTCATTATACTATGTGATTAGACTCTTGAAATTATTCACAGCAGCAGTCCTTAGGTGTGCTGCTGTGATTGGCGTTACAGCTACCAAAATAATCTCTTAAAAGAAAGCAGCTTCCTCTAATTATATTGCTCTCCTGACCTCAAATTATCAGTGAATCTCTTTTACAATTAGAAATAAGACATGCCTTAAAGTGTGTCCACCACCCACAAAGCTCTGATTGCTGAAGCAGTAGAAAAGATGGAAAAGAACTGGGGGGGAGGGGCTGAAGGGAGATGAGGAATGAGGGATGGAAGATAAAAACCAATGATTGAAGTGAAATAGGTGACGTGAACTTTTCAAGAACAAAAGTGAAAAGAAGACAAATGAAGGTAATGGTTCTTGGTGGGCAGTGTCCTCGCAACAGAATGGACAGGACTGTGATCTGGCCATGTCTTACTGTGAATTCTGTCCACATAACTGCTAGTGTAAGAGAGAACATATATGACTTGCATCTCCTCCTCTTGCTAATATTAGATGTATTGAGTTGAGAAGATATCAAGCTTAAACAAGACATAACAGAACCAGATACTAGGTTAGCCAGCCATGGAGAGCCAGACTGCCCAAGGAATGGACACAACATGGCCCCAAGAGAAACCAAATGCTCCCCAAACAGCACGTAGATCCCTACGACACAACCCAGGCCCCACGTAATTGAGCAAAGTCTCCAGAACAGGATTTTGCACTGGGACCTCTTGCAGAATGAATCATGAAAAAAATAGTCAAATCTAGGATGAATTTGCTGATATTGAGCTACATCTCAAGACAGAAGCAAGAAAACAATTTCACAGGATTAGAGGGGAAAATTGGAGCCCACAAATCTCTTTAGATATGGGTAACAAATCCTGTATGTCTTTGTTGAAGTGTATTATGGGATTCATTTACAAACCTAGGTCATGGGCCCCTCGCGTGGTGAACTCTCCTTGCCTATCACATTACAAGTTAAACATGACCTGGCACAAGATTTACAGTATGATGAGTTCAGTCATGTGCAGCTCCTAGAGTCTCCAGACCCCCTGGACCTAAATGCTGACATCAGTGCTTTGGTGCCTGACAAGTACATTGTAGAAATAGGAGAACACTGGTTTCAGGAGTATAACACCGCTGCATACAGTGAAAAATATAAAGCATCCACCAAGCATCCTGCTAAACAAGGAATAGAGACTACTAGTAAAGGCTCTTGTTAACAGATCGTTAGACAATATACCAGAAATCTTTGAACCATTGTGTCTTGGAGAACCTGATGCAAATAATTGCCTCACTGTTCTAGTTCTAAGAGAGGGGCTCAAAGGGAAAGATATTTCACTGTGCAATTACTTTGCCATAGAGTTTACCAGGTTGTTACAGAGGTGACTATTAAGAACAGGGTTATGTCTTACAGCTAAATTCATTCCATGACAATGACCTCAGTAAGACTTCGAAGCATGCACTTGCCAAGCTTGCCCAGGGATCGACTACACAAAGTTCATTGTCAACCTTGATAATTCTTCTTGGTGCAACCACTTCAGATGTGAGGTACAACATGCTCTATGCAAGGAGCTCAACGTGCTCCTTGGAAGTGGACAGTTCTATCTGCTAAGAATTGTGACACCACGATACACAATGTTTGGTATACAAATTCAAACCCACCCCACCCCCTACCCCTGCAGCAGTCATTTGATAGTTTGCCTACAGAGGATGGAAGAACCCGTATCCACGTAGCTGGATCAGCTATCAGAGTGCCGCAAAAGTTGTAGACTATTACATCTTCTTGTTCAGAATTACTAGTGTCAGTGTATAGCAGAGTGAAAGGACTAATTCTAGATCAAGGTGATAACCAAACTATTATTCAGTGGGATGATCTAAACAAATTGTTTAACAGTGTTCTGGAGATTGTATACAGACATGCAGAGGATATGGGCCATGAGCTCAAAAAATGAGTGCTGGGTAAATGATCACTTGTTTGAATACAGCAAATGTACTTCAAGGGAACTGCTGCACCTAATCTATTCAGGATGATGTCTGGGGTGTCGGATAGTACAGGTGAGATTTGCCCTAACTTCCATTCAAAACTTGCATACATCATCATTTCCTCATGTGAGGCTGCAGCCCAATGTGATCACAAACCATAGTCAACCATAATAATTGCTAGCATATTTTTAACAGGTTGAACTGACTATACAGATGCCTTGGGGACTTGAGACAACGATTGAGCAATCATCTGTAGTTGGCCCTCTTTGAAATCTTCCTATGGTTGCTCTTGAGTCACAGACCCTTTGCCACTCCAACTTTCTATCTTACAGGCCACATTAGAAGAAGGAATCCCTTTAAACACGGTAGACCAGCTTTCAAAAATCAGTATTCCTTACTCGAGTTCATTGTACTCATATCTGACCCTACATGCCTTAATATAAAGCCAACCACTGAGGCCAGAATGGGTGCTCAGAGAATGAGTTGAGGATGCGATGCTGTCAGATGCCAAACTATCTCAACCGTTTTCTACCTCACTGACTGAAATGGCTAGAATTCCTGCTTCAAATTTAGCATCCATGTAACCTCTCTACCCAAGAGTCTTGTGCACCATCTTTGAAATGAGTAACGTTGGTAAGTTAAAAAAAAATCTTTATAACTTTCAAAAAAAAAGAGAGAGAAAAGGTATCATCCAAGGGAAGAATTATTGCCCCCTATAGCTGGGACTGTAATTGAGGCTTAGCAGAGCAAAACAGGGACAATATGATCTGGGCCAGGACAAAGCCAGAACTGCTTGCCCAGGATTCTATCCTCTAAAACATTAGATATCCTTCCTGGCTTTATATCAACTGCAAATTCAATAAACATACTAGTTATGTCGAAATCTGCATTAATTTGCTAATATTCTTGGATCCCCTAGGATATCCCAATGTTAGATTAAGAGACCTCTAAATTGACATAATTCAACTTGCACACAATCATTCAATTGGTTCTACCTAATTATATAATCATCTAGTCCACATTACTTCTTTTCTAAATAAAATCTAAAGAGAGGTTCTGTTCTACATAACAAATGAAATTTAGATGCAGTATGTCTATGGCATTCCCCTAATACAATCCCCAATAACTTTATTTTTAAGTATTCATGGTTTTAAAAGAGAGACCAACACTTCTTCTGGAGAATACTAAAACAATTTTTTTAAGAAAAGATGACCCAGAATTAGTCAGTATTTACAAGGGCTATCCATAAAACTATGAGGTCTGGACAAAAGTTTAAATCTTAGAGGAAACTGACACAGCAATACAATCAGAATTAAGATTTGCCTTTAGAAACTGTTAATGACCTGGGCTCATAATCCAAACAATCCCAATTTAGCTCTCTCCTTTTGTTCTCTAGAGATAATTATCTAATATTTATGCTGCAATTTAAGGCTTGCAAACTGCTATAAAGTACATACATAATCTCATTTGATCCTCTTAACAGCCCTTCCAGGTAGATAGTTCATTTTATACAGAAGGAAAACTGAAATGGAGGACGATTAAGATTACCTTGGGTCTCACAGCCACAAATGTGGATGGTAACATTTGAACCCAGGTCTGACTACCATTGCTTTAGATAAAAATGTCATTTGTTTTCTGCCCAACTCTACCTCCCTTCCCCCACCAGCCCCTTCCCGTCCCAAATATATCTCCCCCACAAAGTCAAAGAGGAGGATTTCCCTATCCGACCTCTATTTAGAAAGGAATGGACAGAGTTGACTTGGAATACCTCTCAATGAGGTTCTGCCATACACCAAACTGGAAACGATTTTCTTGCAGTAATTGAGAATTATGTATTCTGTAAGGTTTTTAAAACTTCGAACTTTGAAACTACGTATTTTTAAAAAATTGTTGTTAGCGGTAGTAACGGCTGTCCTCCATTATAAAAAGCATAGGAAAAAAATGACATTCCAAATAACCTTGATTCTCTTATGAAAATAAAAATGTTTCATTCTCTTATCTTCCACAAATTAGCTAAACAAAAAAAGGCATTATTTGGTTTTCTAACGTTGAGAAAAAATTCACATGAAAAACAAAATACAACCGTGTTTCAAAAATTTGGCTTTCTGAAAAATGAAATTTGAATCTATCATAAATTGCTAATTAGCTGTCTATCAGCGACCCATCGGATAAATCATCCCCACTTTGATGAGGGCAGGATAAGATTTGATTGTTTTTAACAAAGGCGGGGGGAGTCCCCAAGAAATACTACAGGTTGACGTTATGTGGCACACACACACATGCAGAAGGCTTTCTCTTCTAAATCATCGGCACAATTTGAGTAATCTTCGGTAATCAGTCCCAATCACCCAGACTCTCTCAAGACCACCCTTCACCCTCGGATAGCACCGTTCTTGCCCCCAAACGGCCACAGCCACCTTTCCACTGCACACGACCCTCCGATGTGTTCTTTGGCCAGCGGAAGCACAGGAACCCACGAGATAAGTACTCGTGCATGCTGACTCCCCCGGGACTACTTTCTTCGGCTCACAGCAACTAAAAGGCTGCTTCTCTTTTCACACAGCCCCTCGAGGTCTGCCTACCTCCGCTCCAGGCGCACTCGGCAACCCAGACCTCCGAGGGACTACTTTCTTCTGCTCACGTCCCTAACAAGAAAGTCCTTCCTTTGCACACAGCCCCAGAGGGCCGCCTACCTCTGCACACGACCCGACCGGGAGGTGGGAGAGGGGCACTGCCTTCACCTCACCGTAGGGGTGGGATAAGGGCGTAGTCTCTTTCTGTACACAGCTCAGAACTCTTGAGTTAGTCTTCATTAGAAGTGCCCAGTGTTGATTTTCTTCTCTTCCTAACTATTTCTGTACGTTTCTCCAAAGATATAATACTCCTTAGTGATCTTTCTAGAAGGAAAACTTGCCTGCCCTGGGCTTTATACACAGCTGCAAGCAGCCATTTTCTTCCCCATCTTGCCAGAAGAGCCTCTTCTCCACGGGACCTTTCCTGTGACAATGGCTCCACGGAGCCCTAGGAAGTCTGTCCCTTCCTTCTTCCCACAATTGGAAGAAAGCAATTCTCCCATTATAATCTTTTCTGATTTCTTCCTCGTCTGTAGAAGTTATCTTAAGGTCTGTCCAATACAATTAGAATGTCTTTTACAGCATACTTACATCTCGTTGAAACACAGGTTATCAGCTGTCTTGCAGTGTGCAAAAAGTTCTCATACTGTCCTCTGTGCCTTGGCTGGCTTTGACCTTAAATTAATGCATCTTGATAGTTTAAGCCTGTTAAACCAGAAGCTGTTTAAGAAGCAAAAAACAAAAAGTAGCTGTGTTATTTGTATACAATGAGAAAATTAGAAAAAAAAACAACTTTGAAAGATCTTATGTAAGGTGGATTTTAGTGTGTATGAGGTGGATTTTTTATTATTTCTTAGAGTTCAGTTTCCCAAAATCCATGGCTATAACAATCATTCCCAGCCTCATGGTTCAAAACATCTCTACCACGCTTGCGCAGCATTATATAATGCTAAATAATATACGTGTGTGTGCTGAAATTATAAATACCCACTGAGACTGTGCAGTGAAATCCAGGGATAAGGTGACATAAACTTGTGAGGCTATTGCTGGCAATATACCTTCTTTGTTGCACTATAAAGCAGATGGGCGCGAGTCAAGTACTGGGGAACTCCGAGGGTTGAATGCACAAGCTGGGATGTTGTGTGTGCCTTGACTGGCCCCCATCAAGGCTGTGGGCGAATCTGTTTGCCTCAGCTGGCACCCACTGAGGCTTGAGGGGATTTGGGGGAATGCAGATATTGTGCCCATCTCTATTGACCCCGTTGAGATGTAGGAGTAGTTGCCCCCCCCACCCCCTGCTGATCCGTGCAAGAACGGTGATTAGGGAATCATGTAGGAGTCTGTGCTTATTATCAGCAACCTTTGTGAAAGGACTAGACTAGAATAAAGTGAGATTATTAACCCCTTTGGAGCTGCCTTTCTTGTCTGACCAGATCAAGAGTGAAATCTGTGCTAACAGCCATCCTGTGTGCTAGTGTTATCTATCTTACATCTTAATACTAAATGCTGTGAACAGTGCAATGATAAACTCCAAATGCAGAAGCCTGAAGATGAAACACACCACTCACCACTTACAGAAGTAGTGACCTTAAAATGCAGAGAAAGTCCTATTTGCGGACATGGCCAATATGGGCCCTTGTTTTGTTAGACCATGCTTATTTACAATTGTTGTTCAGTCTTTTAAAATTGTACTCCACTCTCCATGACTCCATTTGGGGTTTTCTTGGCAAAGATACTAGAGTGGTTTGCCATTTCCTTCTCCAGCTCATTTTACAGGTGAGGAAACTGAGGCCAAAAAGAATTAAATGACGTTCCCAGACTTACACAGCTAATAAGTGTCAGAGGCTGAACTCTGAAAGATGCCTTTTCTGACTCCACTCTGCCACATACCTGCCTTTGCTTATGATTAGGATTTTCTTTTTTGTTGTTCACTTGAGGTGAGGGGTAGGAAGAAGCAATGGAATAAGCACATAATAAATATACGCCATAATGTGTTTTTTTTAAAAATGATGGCAGTTTTAGTTTTCATCTTTGTACAACTGTAGGTAAAGCCAACTCATTAATTGTTGGTTATTAGATATTATTGCTTATTTATTTTGAAGATAGGTTGATGTAAAACAGATTTCAGGTAGAAAAAAAATAAAATCAGAACTGTCCCAAAAAGTAGAGAACATCTTTTTTGTTGTTTAGTCATGTTGGATTCTTTGTGACCCCTTTTGGGGTTTTCTTGGCAAAGATACTTCAGTAGCTTGCCATTTCCTTCTCCAGCTCATTTTACAAGATGAGGAAACTAAGACAAACAGGATTAAGTGACTTGTCACAGGGTCACATGGTTCAAGTAAGTATAGAGCATTTTTGAACTCAGGAAAATGAGTCTTGGTGACTTCAGGTCTGGCAGTCTATCCACTGAGTCACTTAGCTGTCCCCCTTAGAGAACCTCCAACCAGTTACCTTATTCTGACGTTACAAAGGACTACTGAAGTGTAAGACAACTCTGTGTACATAATAGATGTTTATGCTTTCACATCTTCTCTCTGTTATTTTGTTTCTCGGACTACCTTAAAACAAACTAGGAATGGATTCTGGAACTAGATCATTAAACTTTATATTCATTTTCTAGAACTAACACCAGGCAACTTCATTTAAAAAAAAATTAAAGTTTGGAATTCTAAAGTGTATCCTGTCTACCTCCTGCCCCCTTTCGTGAGATGGTAACCAATCAGATATAGATTATACATATTCAGTTATGTAAAACGTTTCCATATTATTCATTTTGTTCAAGAAGACTTGGATAAAAGAAAAAAAGTGAAAAGTAGCATGCTGCAGTCTGTATTTAAACAATTTCAGTTCTTTCTCTGGAGGCAGATAACTATGCTTCATCATTAGCCCTTTGAGATTGTCTTGCATCAATGTATTGCTGAAAATAGTTAAGCCATTCACAGTTCTTCATCGCACAATATTGCTCTTACTGTGTACAATAATCTCCTGGTTCTGTTCACTTCAATATGTGTCAATTCATGTAAGTCTTTCCAGGATTCTCTGAAATCATCCTGCTTATCATTTCTTACAGAACAATAATATTCTGTTACAATTATATACCACAGCTTGTTTAGCCATTCCCCAATTGATGGACATCCCTTCGATTTCCAATTCTTAATCACCACAATAAGAACTGTTATAAATATTTTTGTACAAATGGGTTCTTTTTTAATAAGTCCTTTATGATTTCTCTTTACTTGTTTACCTTTTCAAGCTTATCTTGATTCTTGTATTTGAAAATCAAAATTTCTATTCAGCTCTGGTCTTTTCATAAAGAATGCTTGAAAGTCCTCTATTTCATTGAAGGTACATTTTTCCCCTGAAGTATTATATTCAGTTTTGCATAATAATACATGTATAACCTATATCGAAGTGCTTGCCTCCTCAAAGAGGGTGGGTGGGAGGGAAAAAGGGAGAAAATGTGAAACTCAAAGTTCTAAAAACAAATGTTAAAATTTGTTTTTGCATGCAACTGGGAAATAAAATATACAGATAATGGGGTATAGAAATCTATTTTGCCCTACAAGAAAGTAAGTGGGAAGGGGATGGGGGGTCAGGGAGTGGGCTGATAGAAGGGAGAGCAGACTGGAGAAAGGGGCAAATCAGAATACATGCTGTCTGGCCTGGGAAGGGAGAGATGGGTAGAAAATTTGTAACTCAAAATCTTGTGGAAATGAATGTTGAAATCTAAAAATAAATTAATTTTAAAAAACCCCAAATATGGCCTTTTGCCTATTTGGACATGTCTTTGGAGTATAGACTTATCAGTAGTATTACTAGATTAAAGGGTAAGCAAAGTTTTATAGCCCTTTGGGCATAGTTCCAAATTGCTCTCCAGAATGGTTGGATCAACTTCACAACTCTACCAACAGTATAATAGTGTTCCAGTTTTCCCACATCCCCTCAAACATACAATATTTCCTATTTTTGTCAATTTGCCAAACATAGGTATGAGGTAGTACCTCAGAGTTGTCTTAATTTGCATTTTTCTGATCAAAAGTGATTTAGAACATTTTTTATATGATCATAGGTAGCTTTGATTTCTTTGTCTGAAAACTGCCTGTTCATATCCTTTGACTGTCAATTGGGCAATGACTTGTAGTCTTATAAATTTGACTCAGTTCTCTACATGTTTGAGAAATGAGGCCTTTATCAGAGGTATTGGTTACAAACTTTTTCTCAGTTTTCTGCTTTTCTTATTATCTTGGTTGCATTGATTTTCTTTGTGCAAACCTTTTTAATTTTATATAATCAAAATTATCTATTTTATATTTCATAATGCTCTCCATATCTTCTTTGGTCTTAAATTCTTCTCATCTATGAAACTGAGAGATAAACTATTCCACACTCTGTTGATTTGCTTATGGTATTGCCCTTTATGTGTAAATCATGTGCTAATTTTGATGTTGGTCTATATGTAGTTTCTGCCAATTTTTGTGTAAGGGCCATGTACTGTTGAGAAAAAGATATATTCCTTTCTATTCCCATTCAGTTTTCTCTAGAGTGCTATCATATCTTAACTTTTCCAGAATTTTATTGACCTCCTTAACTTCTTTTTTGTTTATTTTATTTTTTTTCCTTAGATTTACCTAGTTCTGAGAGAAAAAAGTTGAGTCCCCCACTACAGTTTTAATTATTTCCTCCTGTAACTCATTCAATTTCTTCAAAAATGTAGATGCTATACAATTTGGTGCATATATGTTTGTATCAATATGACTTCATTGTACCTTTCAGCATGATACAGTATTTTCCTTATCTTTTAAAATTGGCTCTATTTTTGCTTTTGTTTTGTTTGAGATCATGATTGCTACCCCTGCTTTCTTTGCTTCAGCTGAAGCATAATAGATACTGCTACAGTCCTTTACTTTACCCTGTATATATCTCTGTGCTTCAAATGTTTCTCTTGTAAACAACATATTGTAGGATTGTGTTTTATGGGTGAATTCATCCCATTCACATTTATAGTTATGATAACTGTGCATTTCTCTCCATGATATTTTTCCCTTATTTCTCCCCCCCTCACTTCCCACCCATTCCCGCCTCACAAGTACTTTACTTATGATAACTGCCTTCCGCAATCTTCCCTCCCTTTTATCAGTCTCCCCTCCCCCTTCTATTATCCCCATCACTTTTTACTTCCTTATAGGGTAAGAGAGATTTCGCTATCCAACTGAGTGTGTATGTTATTCCCTCTTTGAGCCAGTTTCGGTAAGAGTAAAGTTTAAGTTTTGCCCTCCATCTCCTCCCATCTTCCTCCCCATTATAATAAGCTCTTTCATGCAAGATAATTTATCCCATTCAATCTCCCCCCTCTTTCCAGTGCAATTTTCTTTCTCACCCCTTTATTTTTTGTTTTTTTGGTATCATCCAACCAAATTCACCTTATATCTGCATCCTCTGTCTCCACATACTCCTTCTAATTGCTGTTACAGTAATAAAGTTCTTAAGAGTCACAAATATTATCGGCCATATAGAAATAGAAACAATTTAAACTTAACTGAATTTCTTATGTTTTCTTTCTTGTTTCTTTTTTACCCTTTTATGTTTCCTTTGAGTCTTGCATTTGGAGGTGAAATTTTTTATTGAGCTCTGGTCTTTTAATTAGGAATGTTTGAAAGTCCTCTATTTTATTAAATGTCATTTTTTACCCTGAAAGATTATATTCACTTTTGATGGGTAGATAATTCTTGGTTGTACTCCTAACTCCTTTGCTGTGGTTTCATGGTGTGTTGTGGAGGTCATCTTGAAAGAATTCAGACTCAGACTATCTCCTATCCAAGAAAAGGCATTTATTGAGAGCAATACCACTCAAGCAGGCTCAGTTACAAGAAGAACTAGCAACTTATCAGAGGAAGACAGGGATTTTTATAGGGCAAAAGATGCAATTGCATAACAGAATATATGAATATTTAAAAAGCAGGAGAGATCTGTCAAGGGATTAAGTAATAAGGGAAGGGGTCCCAGCCTTGGTGGAACTGTGTACATGATCACCCACAACGCATACAGAAAAACCAAAATGGGAGTGGTGGGGCATTACTGTGTGATAATGGTATTATAATAGGCCACTCTACATCCACTAAAGGACAGCTTTTGCTATTTCTGAGCAGGTCCCTACATGAGGAAAATCCCTTCTTATTGTTTTGGGGTCCACATCCTCCTTGGGCATCCTGGTGGTGATGCTTCCTGATTGGCTGGCTATTGTGGCCCTTTGTGAGATTAGATCAATGTGGTGGGTTGTATTTGAGTGCATGGACACTCCTGCTATTTAGCATGCTATCAGTCTTTTAAAAGAAAATAGCATAGTGTCTTCAGAACTAGGGCCAGAACATTTAGTTGAATTGCCAAAGATTACAAATGTAGTTAATGGCAGAGTAGGGATTAAAACTTAATTATCTTAGCTTCAACATCATTGGTCTTTCTGCCAAACCATAGTGTTGGAACTGCCATTAAAAATGCAAACTGATAACCTGGAACTAGATCCTTTCCTACTTTTAGAGTCATGGAGCATGAATCCAGTTAAGCCTTAGGGTCTGTGATGGGTTTACTCTCTTGCCATTAAAAAAAAAAACAAATCAACAGCAAATTGTTCAGGATAGTCCCAGCTACATTTCTTTGTCTGCATTTTGGCTTACTCACTTTTCATAATTTTAGATACCAGTACTACCCATGATCTAAAAAACACCACTAATCTCAACTCACTCTGGAATTCATGTTGCAACTTATTCAAGACTCATGTTTTGTGCAAATAAATTAAGAAAGATTTATACAGTTAGTGGTTCTCTAAGTTGGTACCTTACTACAATATTAAGATTTTCAAGTTAAAGCCCAAGTGGCAGAATTGTAGACAAGAAGTCAAATTGTAGACAGGAAGTCAAATTCAATTTACAGGAAATAAAAATGATAAATTCAATTTCTTATCCAATCTCTGAGTGTATAAAGCCCCTTGGCAACTCATTTTCCTTTCACCATTTCTGCAATGTAGTGATATATTTACTCCCAAATCTTATTTTTTCTTAATTATTGATTTTTACTTTTCTGATGTGAATCAGCCTGGCATATAGGAATGCTTAATAATTAGGGAACTTAACATCTCAATCTAGGAATTTCCATAATAAAATATAGATTAAACATTTATGACCCAATAGATAAATAGATAAATCAAAACCATTATAAATTTACTCAAATATCTAAAATATGATTTAAATTTCCATGTGACTCTTTGCAAAGGCTTTTTTAAGCTAAGCTTTTCTAAATTCTTACCTTTGTTCTTGGAGAGGGAGATGAGGCAGTATCTTTATTCTACATTATTAGTATTAGTTAAAGCACTCTGGCAGAACAATACAGCAAAATCCATGTTATCTGATATCTTATCAACAACAAAGCAAAAAAGAGGAATTTCATAGGCCAATTTTATCTCTGTGCTCTCCCTCCCCTTCCCTCTCCTCCTCTTAACAGCTTGTCCTCTATCCTCTCCATTCTGGAGAAGTAAGCTCCCAAAACAATTCTGCCAAACATTATTTTAAAAGCAGAAGTAAGCACACAATTCACTTAAATAACTCTTACATGTTCAACTTCATTTAATGTGCATTTATTTAAAGACAGTAATTCATGTCCAAATGGTGCAAGAGATTTCTCCTTCTATAAAAAATATTTTAATCTTAGTCCTAACTCTTCCACTTACTGGTCACAACCAATCTGGAACTGTTTTTCCTCATTGGTAAAGTGAAGGGAGTTGGACTAGATAACCTTCCAACTATAAATCTATAGTATGAATTAAACAGAGGTCCACGAAAATACTGCCCCCTACCCCACTTTACAAGTCTTTGAATTAACAAAAAAAGCAAAACAAATCTTTCACAGGAATGCAGATGATAGCTATATGGTGCTGATCCCAGGAGTAGAGCACAGGGTCCCAGACCAAAGAGGAGCTGGCAGTTCAGTTGTTTCAAACTTGCAGGGCCTCCCAACAGACTAATAGTAGATAAATCTGGCAATAGTCTACTGAAAATTACAACTAGGGACAAACTGACAGACACAAACCTGGGTCAAGAACTGGCAGAATTTTACCAGGAGGGCAGTGAACATACCTAGACCTGAATCATACAACTTCAGGAGCACTGAAAGCTTATAGTCTCCACCGTAGAGATGTAAGAGGGCAAGCTCAGGCCAGACATCCTCCCGAGAAGTGTACAGAGGCTAGCACTAACAAAGTCTAAAGTGAAGAAATAAACTGGAATGAACAAAGAAACAAATGAAAAAAATCACCAGTATAAAACACTATTATGATGATGCAGGCAAGCTCAAGACACAAGTACAGAAAGAAAAATAAAGACCTAAAAAAAAATCTATAAGCAAAAGCCTCAAAAAAAAATGCAGGTTGGACACAAGGCCAGTAAAACTTTCTGTAAGAGTTAAAGCAAGAATTGAGAAAAGAGTTTAAAAATCATATTAAAGAACAATGAAGACATGTACAAACTAAGGCAAAGTGAAATGAGCCGAACCAGGAAAAGACTGTGCACAGTATCAGCAACATCGGTCGGATGATCAACTATGAATGACTTGGCTCTTCTCAACAAAACAATGATCCAAGACTCAATGATCCAAAGGACCCAGGAAGGCAAATGCTATCTATATCCAGATAAGGAACTGATGGACTCTGACAAAGACCTAATCGCTAAAATATACAAGGAACTGAGTCAAATTTGTAGGAATATAAGTCATTCTCCAATTGAGAAATGTTCAAAGGATATGAACAGGTAGCTTTCAGAGGAAGAAATTGACCCAGCAATACCACTTCTAGGGTTGTATCTCAAAGAGAACACACAAGTGGGAAATGGACCAATATGTACAAAATTATTTATAGCAGCTATTTTTGTGGTGGCAAAGAATTGGAAATCAAGGGGATGCCCATCAATTGGTGAATGGCTAAACGAATTGTGGTATATGAATGTAATCAAATATCATTGTGCTAAAAGAAATGAGGATCAGATGGACTTCATTATAACCTGGAAAGATTTATATGAACTGATGCTGAGTGAGGGGAACAGAACCAGGAAAACATTATGCACAATTATAGACATATTGTGTCTGTGATGACTAACTTTGGTAGACTTGGCTCATCTCATCAATGCAAGGTTCAAAGACACCTCCAACAGTCTCACGATAGAAAAAGCTATGCACATCCAGAGAAAGAATTATGGGGTCTGAATGCAGATTGAGGCAAACTATTTGCTCTCCTTTTTTTCGTTCCTTTTTGGTTTTGTTTCTTCTTTCTCATGATTCATTCCATTGGTTATAACTCATCTTTACAACTGGACTATTATGAAAATAAGTTCATTGTAAAGGTATATTTAGAACCTATATCAGATTACATGCCATTTTTTGGGGGGGGAAGGGGGAAAAAGAGGGAGGGAGAAAATTCGGAACTCAAAAACTTGTAGAACTGAGTGTTGTAAACTAAAAATAAAAAATAAATTAAAAAAAAAAGAACTGATGGATCCTGAATGCACACTGAAGCATATTTTTTCACTTACTTTATTCTTTCTCATTTTTTCTCTGGATCTGTTTTTTCTTCCACAATTGTGATAAATGTATAAACTGTATCAAACTGCCTACCATTTTCAGAAGAGGGGAGAGGAAGGAGGGAGAAAAAATTGGAATTCAAAATCTTGTAAAAATGAATGCTAAAAATTTTCTTAATATATAATTGGGGAAAAAACAAAATGCTACTAAAAATAAAAATAAAGACCAAATGAGATCAGTAGAGGAAAACATAGGAAAAGAAGAAAAAGCTAGGGAAGAAAGATACAAAAAGAATTAAGACATTGAACAAAGGAGATAGAAAACCTTACTGAAGAAAGTAATTGCGAGAAAAATTAGAATTGGTCAAAAATAAATGAATGTCTCTGTGAGATATTGAGAAATAATTTTTTAAAAAAATCAAAAGACTGAGAAACAATAGAAGAAAATATGAATTAGCTCAAAAGGAAAAACAACTGACCTGGAAAACAGATTAAAAAGAAATACTTTAAGACTCATAGGATTACCTGAAAACCAAGACTAAAAAAAACCCACACACTAAAAAAGATAGAAAAGGCCTAGATATATAGTTTAAGAAATTACAGGGGGAAAATAACTGTCCAGACATTTTTAGAACCAGAAGTCAAAATAGTAGTTCAAAGAATGCAGGAATGTTATAGCCAAAATCCAGAGCTCCCAGGTCAAAGAGAAATACTGAAAAGAGCCAGAAAAAAAAGAATCTGAGTACCATGGAGCTTTAGTCAGAATCATACGTGATTTTAAACATGTAAAGGAGCAGAAAGTTTGGAATAAAACACTCCAGAAGTTAAAAATCTAAGCTTTCAACCAAGAATAACAAAACAATATAATATCCTACAAGAGGAAAAAACTGGATCCTTAATGAAATAGAGGACTTCTAAGCATTACCAGAGCTTAGTAGAAAAATGAATAGGAGTCAAGTGAATCATAAAAATGAAAATGTGAATGAGCAATAAAAGGCTCTAAACAAGGTTAAATCCTTTAACTCAGTATTATAGATAAGGTCAGAGTATAGTAGCAGTATCAATATTTTCATACTAAGCCCTATGGAAGATGAAGTTCCTTATCTACTGCCCAGTGGGGTTATAGTATATGTGATCCCCTTGAACTCTACCTTCATCTGGGATCATACCGGCAGTCTTGACTAGAATGAAGGCCTGAGAGTGATTCTAGTATGTTTCTATCTCAAGAAAAGAATGAAAGGAGTGGAGAAGATGACGACAGAGGGCAGGGAAAAGTAGAGGAAGAATTTCAACTTCCATAGGGCCCAGAATGAGAATGCTGATATTACTACTACACTGTGACCTTATCTAGAATACTGGGTGAGATTCAGTCAGTCAATCAAGAAATAGTTTTTAGTAGTGCCTAATATGTTTTGGCACTAGGCTATAGGCTCTGGGGTTATGAATACAAAGATGGGAATAATATCTGCAAGGAGCTTACGTTCTAATGGGGGAGGGGTATGAAGGAAGAATAAACAAGCATTTATTAAGCACCTACTTGTCCCAGGAACTCCAGTAAGCACTTAACAGATATTATTTCATATGGTGCTCACAGCACAAAACCGTGTAGAATCCCAAAAGCAAGAAACTACAAGATGATGTTACGGAATGGGTCACAATTGCAATAAAAGCCATGAGAGGAAGTTAGAAGGGAATAAATGTGACAACTTACATAGCCTGCACAACAAAACTAAGTAGCAGAATATAAAACAGAACTTGAATCTGTGGTGGATAGAAAAAAATATGATGCATTTAAAAGTTTGAAGCTAACAAACCAAGAATGAGAACAAAAGAGGAAATCTTGGGGAAAAAAAAGCTAGAGGAGAAGTAGATAAACTAGAAACAAAAAGGATTATAAAACAGAAAAACAAACCTAAAAGTTAGTCATAGGCAGTTAAGTGGCACAGTGGAAAGAATGCTGGACTTGGAATCAGGAAGATCTGAGTTTGAAACCTGCCCTAGGCATTTATGATTCTAAGTTAACTCCTCAGCCTCAGTTTTCTCAACTGTCAAAGGGAGATAACAGCATCTACCTCCCAGGATCATAGTGAGGATTATTTTGTCCTTGTTCTGCTGTTTTTTACTTGTATAGGACTCTTTTTAATCCCATTTGGAGTTTTCTTGGAAAGACACTGGAGTGGTTTGTCCTTGCTTTCTCCAGCTTATTTTATGAATGAGGAAACTGAGGCAAACAGGGTTAATTGACTTGCCCAGGATCACCCACCTAGTAAGTGTCTGAGGCCATATTTGAGCTCAGGAAGATGAGCCTTCCTGACAGGCCTAGATTTTATCCACTGTACCACCTAGCTGCCCCCACTATTATTATTCTTCTTTGAAAATACAAATGTATTTGATAAACCTTTGGAAATAATATGATTAAAAAGAAAAGAGCAGAAAATGTAATACTTAAGAAAAAAATTCAACTGACAGTATGTATATAGGGATATTTTGACATAATAAACAATATCTTTAAAAATTATATTTGAAAATGGAAAACATTGAAACTTTGCACAGTAAGCGTAAAAGAATAATGCAAGGATGCCTCCCTTTCCTGATATCAAATCAAAATGATTATAGAAATACTACTAATAGGAATAAGATAAGAGAAATTAAATGGATACAGAAAATCAAAGACAAAATGATCCCTGTTTGTTGGTATGTTATCTTTCTTAGAAAATCCTAAGAAATTAGGAAACATAAATTAGCTCAGTAAAATTGAAAGCTACAAAACATCATTGTTATACAATAGTAGCAAAATCTAGAAATGAATAATAGAAAAGGGAAGTCTTATTCAAAAAATTAAAATATGTCTGAAATATTTGGGAGTTTGTTAAAGAATATTCAATATATATATTCAATTACAAAATGATCCTTTGGATAAAGAACAATTTAAATAGCTAGAATAATATTTGGTACCCAGGGCTGAACTATTTCAATATAATAAAAATGACAGCTCTACTGAAATTAATTTGTGCCATTCAAACTACAAAAGTGATACTTTATAGACAGACTGTTAAATATTAACCAAATTTATTGGGAGGAAAAAACTAACCAGAATAGAAAAGAATATAACAGGAGGGAAAAGTAGACATAAATTCTAGATTTCCATAAGTTACAAATGAGCCATCCTCGAACTTATTTGGTATTGGTTAAAAATTAAAACATAAATTTACTGAACAAATTAAACAAGGAAGAATAAGAAATAATGCTGTTCAGTAATCAGATGTTTAATGAATCCCAAAACACAAATTTTCTAGGGAAGATCTCTAGGAGAAACAGAAAGCAGTCTGTAAGAAATTAGTTTTAGCCTAAATCTTACACAATATTACACAATAATTCAAAATTGATATATTTGTAATTTAAATAACAATGTATATCACAAAAATTGGAAAAATGAATATCATTTACTTTTCACAGTTATGAGTAAGGGATGAATTTGCCAAACAGAGAAGGTAAGGATAAAATAGATAATTTTGATTGTGTGAAATTGAAAACAAAAAAACTTTTGCACAAACAAAATTAATGGCTCTAGGATGAGATAGGAAATGCTGACATGCCCCACCTGACTCTACTTCAAATTTCCTAAACTTCAATACCATGCCTCAGGTGCTACCTCACCCTAGAAAATACCTCAGTATCTAAGGACTCCTCAGTCTGAAACATCTGTCTATCATATCATTGTTGAGTTTTTTTCTGGTACTCCCTTTGGGTGAGAGGCCCAGACCATCCAAACTTAATTTCCATCTAGGCTCTGATTCTGACTTTCTGTACTTTGAGACCATTGCCTCTGTGTGTGCCTGTTTCAACAATTTGGCTAGCAGCTGCTGTGGATGTAAACCAACAACAACCAGCTCACAGAACGCTACAAGCCCAGGTCCTTTAGATGGGCTTTACTAAGGAAAGCAATGTTAAAGAGTTAACAATCTTACTTTAATCCAATATACAAATATCATTCACTTAGTTCATGGGAAAAAGCCAGCACCCTGAACTTCAGAGCAAATACAATCAAATTACAAATAGACCAAATACAATTCATGGTTACCAACATCTGAGTTCAGCCAGGGAGCTCGACAATGGCTGCCACGCATCACTACGGCTACACCTCAGAGCTCCGAAAAAAGAAAGCCAACCTCTGGTTTTATATCTTTTTTCAGGGTCAAGGGTGAGTCACACATGTAACTCACCCACGTGACCTAAAATTGTCACAAAAATGCAACTTAAACCCACGTGGTCTAAAAGCCTCTGATGTCACAAACATGTCACTCAAACCCATTTAAACTAGGCTTTCCTTTGAGGCAAGGAGGTCATCAAGGACTCCTAATTTAATCAAGAAAATGAAGGCCAAAGTCGAGGGCATTTGGTTGAGTTATGTGCTAAGAGCCCATCTTGATTCCCAAAACAATGCCCCAGCTTTTCGGTTCCCTTTTATGTGTTGTCTTCTTCCATTAGAATATAAGCTTCTTGAAGATAGAAACTGTCTTTTTGCTTGCATTTGTATCCCCAGCACTTAGCACAGTGTCTGGCACATAGTAAGCACTTGATAAATGTTTCTCCCCTTGCTTGCTTTGACTGATGTAAAAAAATTCTTTGTATCAAAAACATGACTGGAGATTGGTATTGAAGAGATATAGAGTATGTGTAAGTGCAGAATCCATTCTCTATTAGAGAAATGGTCAAATGATAGGAACAAATTATTCTCAAAAGTATTGCAAAGTTTATTTTTGAGACTGAGTTTCCTTGTCTTACCTGGCTAGAAGTATAGTAGCCATTCACAGGCCTAGTCCCACTACTGATTCACCAGGGATCCTTGACCTGCCGTGTTTCTGATCCAGGTTGCTTTTGCCCCACTGTAGGCAACCTGGTGGCCCTTGCTGTTGGAGGCTCACCACATTGATACCAGATTTAGCGCAGATAACTGATAAGCTTAGTGCAACTCATAATTTCCAAATTGAAGTGATCTACTAGCCTCAGCCCTCCTGGTAGCACGGTTTACATGTGCCAGTATGCCCAAAATTGAAAAGTATTAACAGCATAAAAAAATGCTCCAAATCCATAAATAACAAGGGAAATGCAGTTCAAAATAAACGTTTCACCTCACACCCAGGAAATTCACAAAGATGACAAAATATAGGAATAGTCAATGTTAGAGAAATTATGAAAAGATAGAGGCCCTAATGTTTTGGTGGAACTATGAAATGAGCAGACTTCTAAAAAGTAATTTAGAATTATGCAAAATCGATAAATTTCCATATCTTTAAACCTAGAGATTATATTGGTAAGTGCATACCCCAAGGAGAATACTGACAAAAAGAATAGTTCCATATACACCAAAATATTTACAGCAGGACTTTCAGTTTTAGCAAATAACTGGAAACAAAATAAAGGCCTATTGATTGAGAAATAGCTAAACAAATTACAGTATGTGAATGTAGAAGAATATTACTCTAAGAAACAATGGGCATGATGAATATAAAAACACGAAAAAACCTTATATTAATTGATTGAAAGGGAAGTAGTCAAGAAAACTATAGATATAGATATATAGACACACACACACACACACACGCACGCATATACACACAATGACTACACTTGACTTTCCACAGTGGAGTGAGCAGTTGCACTTCAGTGATGAGGTCAGAAACCAGATTACAAAGTATTGAGGAGTGAATGAGAGGAAAAGAAGCAGAACATCAATTGTAGGTGACTTTTGGGGGCCATTTGGCTGGGGAAGGGAAGAGATATATAAGCTGATATCTTAAAAGGATGGTAGAGGGTAGCGTTGGTTTTCTAAGGAGGTGAGAGGCTTGGGGATTTTTGAAGGCAGTATGGCAAGAATTAGTAGATGACAGATTGGGAGAGTTTGATTGAGACTGCAATCTGCTAGAAAAAGATGGGACTGGATGGAATCATGGACAGAAAGCAGAGGAGCTGGTCTTGCCAAGGAAAAGGACAGCTTTGTCATCAGAGACTGGAGGAAATAATGTAAAGAGAAGAAAACATTAAGAGATTTTGAAGTTGAATCAATTTGTTTCTCATCAAAGTAAATGGTGAGGTCTTCAACTGAGGGTGTTTGGGGTTTGGAGGCTTGAGGTAGAAAGTGAAGGTTTGAAATTGTTTCTGAAACGAATGAGTTAGAGAATAAATTGGGTAAGAATAAAAGAACTTCTTTTCTCTGGTGAGGTCTCACTTGAATTTGGAAACCAATATACGATGACTCATTCAGCACAGTTGAAAGATTTTCTCCAGATTCATTCAAAAGCCTATGAGTAGGAAGATGGTGAGAATAATGCAGGGTTGAGGTTTGGCAAAGCATGAGCTGGGATAGGATAATGGGGCAAGGGATTCAAGAGCAGAGGATAGTGTAGAGTTGAAAAAGCTAACTATAGGACTGAGATTGGAAAAGATGGAAATTGAAGTCAAAGTGCAGTTAATGACCTGAAAATGTACTGAGTGGTAAAGGGATTTGAGGTCTCAGTGAGAACAAAGTATAGCTTTAGGAGGGAGAAGGTATAAGAAATACAGAATGATACATTATGGCCAGAGGATTGTTAGTTTATGATTAAGGAAGTGGAACATTTGTGAGATTTCAGTGCTTGTCTGTCTTTGTGTCTAAAGTGAAGCAATAGTTTAATGGGATTTAAGGATGGTGAGAAATTGGAACGTTATGAATGATGAAGTAACCCAATACAAAGACAGTAATTGGAGAAAGATCTGATAATTCAGATGTTTAACTCCTTGAGAAGTAAAGAATGGCTGAAGGCTGGCATAAACAGTCTGTGGATTTGGTGGAAATTTTAGTTTGAGTACACTTCAAAGAATGAGAGATTGCTTAGTAATAGTGGTAAAGAGTCTAGAAGTGGCATTAGAGAACAAGCAACATTTTCATACCCCTTTGAAAACTACTGTGTCAGGGATGTGAGAAAGGGTGCAGCCAGGTCTGGAGAGGAGGAACTGAATAGTGAAGTTTAGAAATCATGCATGAGGATATTAGTAGAACAAGGAAACATCATTCAAATACAAGCCACTGGTAGGCAGATTTAAAAGATCAAAGAAACATTTGACATTAATCAGTGGTGACTATTTGTAAGTTACATTAAAAACAATAGGAGAGGATGAGGGGGAGGTGAGTCACCATTGATCCTTTCTGCAATATTCTCTAAGTAGACTTACACCTTTAACTCTCAACTGGGCTCCCTAAATAAGCCAAGTGTTGTGTGGGAAAAGACAAGACTAAGGCTTAGAATGTCTCCTGGAAAAGATCTTTTGTCTGAGCTACTCCCAGTCACTGCCCCGTCACCATTACCACTGTCATTCCTTCTCTATTCTCTTTAACTCTCTTGTTCTCTTCAATGAGATTTAAAACTTCTATGAGAGTGAAGCATTATCCTTCAGTAGCTTTATCTCTTCCTGAGATGAGGAGAAATACAACTTAGAGGGTCTTTAGTGACTTATCTCTCTCACTTGCCCCTTGATGCAACCAAGCTAAGTCTTACCAGAGATTGATAACCTCCTCTACAGTTTGGGGTTTTTTAGTCCCTTGTAAAACCAGCAGTTATCAACTTGGAAATCAGAATGAAAATACAGCATAGCCCTTAAAGAACAAGGATGATTAACCCAGCATCCCAGGAAATCACTGTAGGGTGTCATCAACAATGGGTGCAATGGACAAAAGCACAATGCAAAGCCGACAGGTTACTTCACAGACTACAAGTCTAAATTATATGCAGCATATAGCACATGGATATGTCGCAGCAATAGTATGTACGTGTCCATATAACAAGCAGATATATGTACATATACTTACAAACAAAAGTATAGAAAACATCAGTAGGTCAAAACTATGCAGAACAGCAATTTCATGAACAAAGAGCAAAACTGCATAGTAAAAAAGAATTTTGTAGCTATGATATATGTTGTTTGAATACATTCTATATAGTTTCATCCAGAGGGACTCCAAGATTGCAGCTGCATTAGATACCAAAATGTTTTCATACACTTACATTAATGGAAATTTTTTTTTATGAAATCTATGTTGGGTTTGAATGGGGTTGTATGGCTTGGGTCATCAGCTTCAAGGAATCAGGATTTTTAGTTAAATGGAATGTCCATACCAAAAAGGAATCCCTACTGTGACATGCCTGACAAGTGGTTTTCTAGCTTTAACTTGAGTGGGAAACCATCATCTCCTGAGGCAATTAGTTTTACTTTCAGATAACTCTAATTGTTTGGAAGTTTGTTTTTTGATTCCCCCGGAATCAAGTCTAAATCTACTTCTTTGCATCTTCTACCTATTGCTTCAGAGTTCATCCTTTTGGCAACCTTCTCCATACATTTGAAATTTTAACAAGCAGTTGTAAACAGAAGCAGCTAGAATGAAGATAGATTTTAAAAATCTGCCCTCTCCAAACATTTAAGCTTGATGATATTTACCTGACTTTGATGGCAAGAAATGTGTGTTCTTTAATTCCTCCCTCTACATCATCCCCTCACCCCTATATATAAGGAGACCACAAGAAATATGAAATCTGGCTACAGAGGAAGACCAAATAAATACAGAAATTCCCACTAGTCTTTGAAAAATTGATCTTAGGTTCCATTATTGTTTGAAAGGATTTTTAAGTGGTGATCTTTGGTACTTGTATTGTTATTGTACTGCTGAACTAAAAATAGTAGTTATCAAAGATGCATGTTGTGATTTTATGACTTTTGAGATAGGAATTAAACTAATGTTTCCCTTTATACTCTATAGGAAAAGTCCATTAACCAAATGAACAGTGTAAACAATATACTAGGAAGAGTGCTAAAAGTATTTAGAAGAACAAATTGTTGAAGCATCTTCAAGTACTTTGAAGCACTCATTGACTTGTAAAGTACTTGACATAATTATAAATCCTTCTTATCTATTTATTAAAGTAATTTCCCTAAGAACCTCCATTAGATAATTCTGTTAGCCTAACTCCAGGTAATTTTTGTACTAGGAAGTAGTAAAAATGAATTTATAAACATTGACAATTCTGCCTTTTGATTAATTTTATGTGGGACGTTAATTAAACTAACCAACAATTTATTGAGCATTTACTATCTCTAAAATTTTGTGCTGGACAGAATGAGGAATACAAAATTCTTGGCAATAAGGAGCTCAGTTCTCTTCAGAAGGGTTAGACATATGTTAAAATCACAGTAAAAGACAAAGGGTTTTCTCAAGCATTTAATACCATTGACTTATTCCTCTTTCCAGATACTTTACTCTTCTCTTGGCTTTCATGCTACTGATTCCTTCTGTTTCTTCTTCCTATTTGATTAACCCTTCCAAATTTCTTGTTTATAAGCCTCTTTCTGCCCACTAAGTGTGTTCCCCTAATGACTGTCTTCAACTATCTTTCACTGAACTCTCTCCCTGGGCAGCCATAACCTCAGTTAATTCCAATGATTCCCAAAATGATCTATCTAGTACCAATCCATTTCCTAATCTCTAGTAACAGAATTCTCAAATGTTGAGTTGTCAACAACTGGTTATCCTGCGGGCAGTTAAAACTTAACATATCTCATAATAGAACTTATTATCTTCCACAAAGCCTGCCCCTTAACAATGTCAATTGGATGCATCATCAGTCTCTCAAAATTTTAGTCATATTTTTCTTTCTTCCTCCCATTTCTCTTTCATTTGATATATGCCAGATCTTGCCATTTCTGCATCCATAATATTTCTCACATGCATGCCTTTATTTTCACTCACTGCCATTACAATGGTTCAAGCCCTCATTACCTCTAGCCTATGCTATTTCAGTACTATTCTGATAGCCTTACTTCAGAGAAACAAGGAACTGTGATTAAAAATTCTCTGAACAGTGAGTTAATAAGAATGTGAAATAAATTAGCCAGTATGTTCACTATTATATATTCTACAACCACGAGAGTTCTGTAAGTCTTTGTCCTATTCAGCAAGCAAGAAGCCTCTCTAAAGAGGGAGAAGTCCCACATATTGAATAAAATTGTTCGGCAAATTGTTGTGTTTTAAGTCAATAAGCATTTATTAAGCACCTGCTATGGGCCAGGTACTGTGCCAAGAACCAAGTATACAAAGAAAAGCAAAAACCATTTCTGCCCTTAACAAATTCACAAATTAATGGAGAAACCATTCAAACAACTATGTACAAAAAAGTTCAACACAGAATAAATTGGAGATAACCTGGGAGGTAAAGCACTAAGGAAGAATAGGGACAGCTCCTTGCAGAAGGTGAGCTTTTAGTTGGGTCTTGAAGTAAGTCATCTTCTTTCATATTTGATCTTAACAATTACACTCTATGTTCCAGTCAAACTGGACTAATGTTGTTGTCCCCTAATCTCCTCTAATACTTCTACAACCCCATATATTTATACAGTTCTCCTACCCCTAGAAGAAACACCTATTGAATTTTTAAAAAAAAACTTTTTCAAGGTCCACTTAGTTGCCTCCTGTTCAAGACTCAGAGGTAAGATGCTAAAGTGAATGGGAGCAGAACATCTTTACTCTCACACAAATATGCCGACAAAGATTTAAAATAAAGAGCACTAGACAAAATAATGACAAAGAAATAAAATATAAAAAACTACAGTAAGTGCTTTTATACTACCCAGCACTATTTAAAAAGTTAACCAGTTGCCTTTGTGCACTAATGCACGGATCCACTCAGAAAATCTAAAATGATAAGAGTGTTTCGAGCTACCGTTGAAGTTTAGGCAGTGGTGGGATTCAAATGAACTAACAACCAGTTCTCCAAGGAACTGAGCCAAGGTGCTGCCAACTGGCTGAATCCCACCACTGGGTTAGGGTTTTAGGGGTGCTCAGGACCCCAAAAACCAACACACGGGCCAACACACCAGGAGGTGGGGGATGGGCTATGAAAGGCTTTGAATGCCAGAGCATTTTGTATTTGCTCCTTGAGACAACAGGAGCTTACTAGAGCTTATTGAGTAAAGAAGGGATGTGAACAGAGCTGCATTTTAGGGAAATCACTTTGGTAGCTGATTGAATTGGAGTGGGGAGAGAATTGAGGCAGGTAGACCCAGGAGCAGGCTTCTGCAGTAATCCAGATGTGAGGAGATAAAGGCCTGTACTAGAGAGGTAGCAATGTCAGAGAAGAAAAGGAGGCATCTGAGAAATATTACAGAGGTGAAATTGAGAGGCCTTGCCAACAGCTTGGGTATGGGGTGTTAGAGATACTGAGGAACTGAGCCTGGGGCACTAGGGAGATGGTGTTGTCCTCTTCATTATAGGAATTTAGGGAGGCCTGAAACCTTCCAGCAATCTGAGCACAGTTAAACCTGGAGAAGTTAAAAGCAGGAAGTAGGAGCACAGATGATAAAGATTACGACTAAGGCTTTTGTTTTAAGGAATTAAGCTTGGGGGCCTGCTGCCGCAAAGTCGGGATTTTGTCCCAAGCTTTTTCTACACAGGTGGCCAACCTTTCATGTAGTTTTATGGGATGATGGAACTGATTTTGATTGGCGAGGAAGTCGCCACTGCCAAACAGCATGTTACAGTACATTTGAGCACCAGCAGTGTTACCGGGATTCAGCTGTATTGCCAGAACGCAGCATTCCTCCAAAAAAAGGGATGTCCACATAACCATTTCCCCTGGGCTCAGAATATCTCACATCACCAGTTTCCAGTCATTGTAGGTGAGCACGTAATAAGCCAAGTCTTTCAATCTGACCTTTATATAAGACGATTTTAGCCCGTAGTCGGTAATGGCCCTTTTCAATTCCTTAATCGCATGCGGGGAAATGGAGGTATGTCTCCTAATGGGGGGATTTCCTTCCTCCAGGACCGGATAGGCCCCTAGCCTCATAAAATCGAAATCCTGGTCTTCTTCCTGTAATTTGGCAATCATCAATTGTAGAGGGGATTGCAATTCCTGTTGTGGAGCGCTAGAGGGTGGTCTGCGCCTGTCTTCACTCAAAGGCTTTCTCGGTTCCCCAACTCGGGGTATAGGTTCCCCTTTTCCACTCCTAGGTCTGACTTCCTTTTTTCTCACAGTCTCGTCTCGAAACGAAACTGCTTTTGCTTGTCTCATGCTAACCTGCTCTAATTTTTTCTTTAACTCGCTCATTTACTCCTCCAGTTCCCGGGTCCTGTCAGTTAAGGTGGGCTCCGACCTTGGGGCTTGGGCGACGTCACTCAAATCCGGATAGAGGTGCATGGGAGAAGTTGCCCTGGAACCCCCCAGGGAGCTTCTAGGGGAGGGTGATGGGGTGATCTGAGTGGACAGAGAGAATTGTTGAACTGTCCTTTCCCTCGCCCCTACAGGGCTGCCTTTATGATGTTATACAGGAAGAATGTACCGGGCTCCAGGTCCCCTGGCTTTTCCTGGTCCCAGGAAGTGAGCTGCTTACCCACTATCTTCCACGCTACCAAAGTGACAGGAGGATGCTGCTCTATCCAAGGAGAGACTTCCCTAAGGGTGTTTATGAAGTCCCGAATCTTTCTCAAATGAATCATGCATCCCTGCTTCTTGCTAAGCTTGTAAATTATTCTACAGAATGTCTCTAAATCCTTAGAGTCTGTGAGGGAAGCAGACTGCCCCATGATAAGGAGTTTGTTTCCTTACCTCTAACGAAGTCTTGTCAGGCTCTCTTGGGTGAGGCACTTGCTTCAGGCCGCGTCCGGAGTCTCGTCTGGCTGTCTCTCTCTGGCAAGCTGGTTACGTTCATTCTCTCCTCCCGTGAGTGGCTCAGCTGTGTGCTTGCCGATGCAGTCCTTCCCTCTCTCCGTCAGAGGGGCCTTATGGGGTCCTCTCTGGGCCCCATGTTGGGCGCCACTTGTTGGGGGTCTCCTCTGGGGGTCCTTGACCAGCAAGGACTTATCTTGGTATGCGATGAATGAGGCAGGAGTCAAAATGGAAGCAACTCCGATTTATTGGGGGAAATCATCCCTTCTTATAGGGTTTGCAATGCATGATTATACGCAAGGGGCCAATGATTATGACGATGACAGCATGGGAAAGAACAGAAATGTTTCAGTACGGGTATCTGCATGGGCATGGGAATAATCAGGCATGTTGCAATATAGGCAGCATCTCTGTATCAGAGTTACATGCTCTATCAGAGCTACATGGGCTACGTGAGACATGAGGCAGGATGTCCCAGTAAAGTATCAAAGATGTCCTAGTAAAGTAACAAGGCACTGCATTAGGTAATGGTTCAGAAGCATTAGGTAATGGCCAACTGGGTCTCTCCTTCCGGGCTCGTGTTTCCCTCATGGACAGGCTCTGCCTGCATGTATAGGAAGACTATAGGGGCTTCCCAAGGGCTGAGGCCCTTCCTCTGGGTGCCATGTTGTTCCACTCCTACTGAGCCTGTCTGGTTTACCCAGGAAACAGGCCAAGTGCTAGTGGTCCCAACAGCCCCGGGGTCGGCACCAACCCCTTACACTTATGGCTTCTCTTTCCTGTTTACCTTTTCATGTTTCTCTTGATTCTTGTATTTGAAAGTCAGATTTTCTCAGCTTTGGTCTTTTCAACAAGAACACTTGAAAGCCCTCTATTTCATTGAAATTCCATTTTTCCCCTGCAGTATTCTACTCAGTTTAGCTGGGTAGGTAATTCTTGGTTTTAATCCTACATCCTTTGACCTCTGGAATATTATATTCCAAGCCCTTTGATTCCTTAGTGTAGAAATTGCTAAATCTTGTGTTATCCTGATTGTGTTTCCACAATACTTGAATTGTTTATTTCTGGTTCCTTGCAATATTTTCTCCTTGACCTGGAAACTCTGGAATTTGGCTACAATATTCCTAGGAGTTTTCCTTTTGGAATCTCTTTGAGGAGGTGATCAGTGGATTCTTTCCATTTCTATTTTACCCTCTGGTTCTAGAATATCAGGAAAGTTTTCCTTGATGATTTCTTGGAACATGCTGTCCAGGCTGCTTTTTTCATCATGGCTTTCAGGTAGACCAATAATTCTTAAATTATTTCTACTGGATATGTTTTCCAGGTCAGTTGTTTTTCCAATGAGGGTATTTTATGTTTTCTTCTATTTTTTTCATTCTTTTGATTTTGTTTGACTGATTCTTGATATCTCACAGAGTCATTAGCTTCCACTTGACCAATTCTACTTTTTAAGGAGTTGTTTTCTTAAGTGTACTTCCCCCCCCCCCATTTTGTCAATTGTAATTTTAAAGGAATTGTTCAGCTTTTCTTCTACTTCTCTAATTTGACTTTTAAAATTCTTCTTAAGCTCTTCCAAGAAGGCTTTTTGGGCTTGAGACCAGTTCATATTCCCCTTTGAGCTTTCAGATGTGGGTATATTGACAATGCTATCCTCTTAGGAATTTGTGTTTTGATCTTCCTGTCCCCATAATAAGAATCTATGGTGTTTGATTTTCTATGTTGCTTCTTGCTCATTGTGCTTCCCTTTTTCCTGGCTTTTAAAATTGATCTCTGCTTTTGGGGCACAGGGGGCATTGAGTCACATTTCTTGTGCTGGGGGCTAGGGGCCTGGTTATTGGCTTTGTATGCTTGGGCCTTGGGTTCTGGCAACTGAAGGCTGTAGAGGCTATAGCTTACATGGTGATGAGTTCAAGTGGGTAGTGTTGACTGGTGTGTGGAGATATTATGTGGGGTTTTATTGCATTTTTCCTGGGTTACACTGAAGCTCATGGGTTGAAGGAGGGAGGTGGGGGTGGTCTGGCTACTGGAGGTCTCCCCTTTGCCAGGGCTGCCCTAGAGCACAGGTAGGCTCAGCCCCTGGTGGACACCTGTCATTGCACAAGTGGTGGTTCTCCATATCTGCCAGTTCCCCTGTCTGTGTGAAGGCACACGGTGGGTCCTGGTGTTGGTGCTTGCCTGCTCCACCACCCTGGGGCTCAGGATCTCCTGTTTGTGTGCTGAGGTGGGGCTTGCCCCTCGCTTACCAGGACACCTCCCCTCTTGTGCAGGTCTCTTTCAGCCACAGCAAGAGGGACCTTTTCCATCAATCCCCCTAGCCTTGTGAGCTATACTCGATCTTTCTGCTGGCTCCACAGTTCTAGGATTTTTCCTGAGGCAGTATTTTCTGAGTTTTTCAAGGTTATTAAGGGAGAGTCAGAATGACTTACTGCTTACTCTGACATCTTGGCTCCCCAAAGTCAAACAGTTCTTAAAAGAAGAAATTCCAAGTATTCTCAATTACCTGATAGAATGCTCCAAATCACTAATAATAAAAGAAATACAAAATTTCACCTCATGCCACGCAAATTAACAAAATTGACTCCCCGCATATGACAATATTTCATTTTTAAGGTGTTGTGGAATAATTGGCACATTAATATATTGTTGGTGGAAGTGTGAAATAGTTCAATTTTGTATTGGAATTATTCAAATAAAGTGATTAAAATAAACCAGAGACTCCATGGCTGGGTTTATACACCATTGACGAAAATAGACGTCATAAAATAGCAGCACTTCTTGTGATAGCAAAGAATTGGAAACAAAGTAGATTACCATCAGTTGGGGAAATAGCCAAACAAATAGTGTCACATGAAAGTAATAGAATATTACTGTGCTTTAAAAAATGTCAGATGTGGTGAGTACAGAGAAACATGGAGAGAGCTACATTAATTTGTGTGTAATGAAATAAGCCGAGCCACAATGCAACAATGTAAAGGGGAAGAACAGCTATAGACAAAAATATCAATCGTTAAATGTAAAAAAAAAACTATATAAAGCTGAAGCATGACTCAAATGAAGAGATATGAAAGGAACTTCCTAACCCAATGCCTTGTGGAAGTGGGAAGTCCGCAGGTGATGTACATCACACATGTTTTTTCAGACTTTTTCACTGTATTGATCAGTTGTACTGATTTTCTTCTCTTTTCTTGTTTTAATACTATTTGTAATATGGGATAGCTGTCTGAGAAGGGAGGCACTGAAGCCTCCCTTAGTTGAAGACAAATATAATGTAAAAATCAATAAAACTTACTAAAAATAAATTAGTGAAACTATCCTAAAAAGCCAAAGCTGATATTCATTGAGAGTAGCCTTCCTTAACATACTAATAAATTCCTTTACCTAAAAAAGAATCAATATTTCATATACAATCTTTCTTAACATTTCTACATACAGAAATATTCTACATATAGAAATTGGTGTTTGTCAAAATCAAAATAACAAGAAAAATTATTTTAAAAATATAAAAGGGAGCTCTCACCTTAGATTATCTTCACAAGCTTTTGCACATATTACATTTGTCCTTGAACCATACTAAATGTGTTTATGCTTCATATCTTCCTTATTAAATTGAGGCCAGGTACCCTGTAGTTTTTCATCTATCTCTGTGTTCCGGCATCGGTATCTGTAGTTCAACATTCCATCTTCCACAACTATTCATTCATACATATACATATACATACATACATACATATATATATATATATATATATATATATATATATATATATATATATATTCATCTCTGTCTTTTAGGATCCTTCTTTTCCTTTGAGATTCCATTCAGGATCCACTCACTCCTTCAGTGGTTTGCCTCCTCTAATCTTCTTTCCTTTCCCCAACTGTGTCAGTCACTAGTACTTAACTCCCTCCCCAAATTACTTTGTATTCTCTTATTGGGCACCTTTCATATTTCTGTTTACTCTCACCACTATCCAATTTTAATTATATTAAGATATAACGACATTTTAATACTTTCTGCGGGCTCTGAACATTTGAGGCCATAAATTCACCCCTATAGTGGTGAAAGCTACATGCTTTCCCTTTCCTCCTTTTAAGAAATTACATAGAACCAGGACAGTTTAACTGTGGAATTGCAAAGGAATAGAACTTGAACTCCTTTAAATACTTGTGATGCTTCAGAATTTGTTTTCATTAATAATGGAGTTTTGGAGCAGAATGTTCTTTTTGCTCAGTACCTTACTTTCAAATGGTGTTCCCTTGAAATAATGAGTCAGAAAACATCTCCCAAGAAATATTCATAAAAGACCCACAATCATGCCCAGTGCCATTTAGGTGCTAGTAACCAAACATATAAAGCATCTTTGATACTAATTATTCTCAATTTGATTAGAGGTATGTGTGCGTGCGTGTGTGTGTGTGTGTGTGTGTGTGTGTGTGTGTGTGAATACCTAGCATTGCAGTCAGGTCATCCTTGACCTGAACCTCCCTTTCAGACAAGGGACAATGTTTGTACTTTTAAAGATAGAATTAATCTATCAATACTGGGTAGCTTAACTGTAGAATTGCAAAGGAATAGAACCTGAACTCCTTTAAATACTTGTAATGCTTCAGAATTTATTATTTTCATTAATAACGGAGTTTTGGAGCAGTATGTCCTTTTTGCTCAATATCCTACTTTCAAGTGGAACTCCTGAAATAATGAGTAAGAAAACATCTCCCAAGAAATATTCACAAGAGACTCATAGTCATGCTCAGTGCCGTTTAGGTACTAGTACCCAAACTTCCATTTAACCATCCAAGAGGTTACATAATGGATAACTTACCTAAATATTTGGCTTAAATTACTTTCAGTATTTAATTCCTTCCTGTTTAGGTGTCAGCACCATATTTGTATCATAAAAGGAATTTGGTAGGACTTCTTTTTCACCTATTTTTCCCAAATAGTTTATATAATATTGGGATTAATTGTTCTTTAAATGTTTGGTAGAATTTGCCTGTGGACCCATCTGGTCTTGGGATTTTTTCTTAAGGAGTTTATTATCAATTTCTTTTTTTCTAAAATGGAGTTGTTTTTCTATTTCCTCTTCTGTTAATCTGGGCAATTTATATTTTCATAAGTATTCATCAATCTCACTTGGACCATCAGATTTATTGGCTTATAATTGGGCAAAATGTTTCATAATGATTGCTTTAATTTCCTCTTCATTGGTGGTGAACTCACTTTTTTCATTTTCGATACTGGTAATTTGGTTTTCTTCTTTCCTTTTTAAATCAAATTAATCAATGGTTCATCCATTTTATTGCTTTTTTAATAAAACAAACTTTAGATTTTATTAATCTCTCCTTTAATTTTCAGGATTTCCAATTGAGTGTTTAATTGAAGATTTTAAATTTGTTCTTTTAGTAGTTATTTTTTTTTCTATTTAGTTGTATGCCCAATTCAATGATCTGCTCTTTCTCATTTTATTGATGTAAGCATTTAGAGATAAATTTTCCCCTAAGTACTGCATTGGGTACATCCCATAAATTTTAGTATGTTGTCTCATTGTTGTCATTCTTTCTAATGGTTATTAGTTGTTTCTATGATTTGTTCTTTGACCCATTTATTCTTTAGGATTAGATTATTCAGTTTACAATTAATTTTAATCTGTCTTTCCACTACCTTTACTGAATGTAGTTTTTATTGCATTATGATCTGACAAGGATGAGTTTAATATTTTGCATCTCTGCATTTGGTTGTGAGATTTTTATATCCTAACATACAGTCAGTTTTTGAGTAGGTGCCATGTACCATTGAGAGAAAAGATATGTTCCTTTCTCTTCTCATTCAGTTTTCTCCAGAGATCTATCTTACCTAGCTTTTCTAAAATTCTATTCACCTCTTTAATTTTTCTTGTTTAATTTTTGGTTAGATTTATCTAGTTTGGAGAGGGGAAAGTTGAGGTCTCCCACTAGTATAGTTTTATTTTCTCTTTCCTCCTATAACTTATTTAAATCCTTTAAAATTTAAATACTATGTCATTTGGTGCATATATGTTTATTATTGATATTGCTTCATTGTCTATGGTCTTTTTTAGCAAGATACGGTTTCCTTTCTTATCTCTTTTAATTAGATCTATGTTTGCTTTTACTATATCTGAGATCATGATTGCTACATGGTTAGTGTGCTTGCTGAAACCAGAAGACTGGGTGGTAGGTGAAGTAGAGGTATAGTAGAACGAACCAGACAGCTAAAAGAACAGAGAGTATTTTGCCAGTGAAATGTATCCTATCGCAATGAATTTCTTAGAGGATTCAAACAGGAACTTGGCAGCAAAGGAAAGCTTCTACCCAGTGAGAGGACATACAGACTATAACTAAACAAACATATCCAGTGGAAGGGGGTAGTTGGATAAAGTTGATTTGCCAGATATGGAAAGGGCCATCTGGGAGGGTAAACTTCCCCACCAGTGGGGAGAGTGATTTGTTGACATTGTGCTTGGGGCAGACAGGGTACTGCAGGTAGAATATATAAGCTGTCTGCCTCAGTCTCCTCCATCAGTACTTTTTTGCCAGTGTGAGAAGTTTATCAGGATCCCAGTGATGACTGAGCAAATGTAAGAACTCCATCATTGGGAGATAAATGAAGGACAAACAACAAAAAGAAACTGGGGACAAAGGGATGGAGGAATCTGCCTGCTGAGGCAGAGTGGGGTTTCAGGGGTCTTGGCATCAGGCTTTACTTCTGACTAAGACTGCTAAATATCAGTTCTAATCTGATTAACATTTTTCCTGCACAGAAACTAAATTAGGTTCAGATTCTGATTTATAGTTTTATAGATACCAAAGAAAGAACACATCCCATTGGGGGTATTGAAGGAGGATACCACTTTGTATAACATGATCTCAAATGTTAGATTTTGTTTGGAGTGAAAGAACCTCAGAGGGACTGCTGATGTTGGAGATCAGATTTTGTCAACTCCTGGCATTTTTGTGGATATTTGCAGCTGGTAGGCCCATAATTTTTTACCCTGTAGCCAGTGGCCATCCAGGAGGGTGGCTGGCCATCCCTGTTCCTAGAGACCAAATTACCCATATACAAACCCTAGTGACCAGTTCCAAAAACCTTCAAATAAATCCTCAGAGAACTCAATCAAGGAGGTAGTTCAGAGATAAGAGAGGGTACTTAACAAAGGACAGCTTGGGTCAGTGAAGGTACCCAACTCACAGGGCTAAGCCCAGGATATTGTCTTTCGTGTCCCATTTCTGAGTCCAAAAAATATCAATGAACCAAAACACTCAGATCAAGTAGGTGATCAGTAAATAAAGTGAGGCATTTATGCAAGGTCAAAGAATTGCAATTTGGGACAATACACTGCCCTATTCAGACAAGGATGCCTGGGGAGGAATGGGAGAAGGGGGTTCTTATAAGGTATAGTTGTAGGAGAAAGCATGAAGAGCATATAATCTGGGTGTACAGAATAGCCGAGCTTTAGGAGGGGAGTGTTGGGAGAGGATTTACAAAAAGAAGGTCACAAAGTGTCCTTGTGGTTAGCTCTACCAAGTGTTCTGGGAACAGGTACAGAAACTACTGGGGTATGTGTGGGTGTAGCCAGAATGGCCTTTGTTTTCTTTGAATGACTCAGTTTACCTCATTGAGCTTCCCTGGACGCTGGGGCTTGCTCTTCCGGGGCAGGACCAGAACTTCCTGTGTGATGAGTCATGGGGCTGGCTGAGGGGAGGTGTTAGCTCCAGAACCTGGTCTACCCTAGGGGGAGGAGCCAACTCAGGAACCAATCGGCCCTGGTCATTTGGGCGGAGCTTGATGATGTCAAAAACCCTATAAGAGGGGAGAGGACAGCTTGAAGACTCTCTCTTCCTTTTCCGGTTGGAGCCAGCGACAGTTACAACGACAGTTACAGAGGCAGTTACGACAGTTACGTCAGTTACAGCCACAGCTGAAGCAGGAGCTGCCAGTAGCAGAGCTAACCTACGGGAGAAAGCTGAACAAAGACTTCAGGCCATTACAGCGACAGTTACAGCGACAGTTGGAGCCAGAGGCAGTTACAGAGGCAGTTACGACAGTTACGTCAGTTACAGACACAGACACAGCTGAGGCAGGAGCTGCCAGTAGCAGAGCTGATCTACGGGAGGAAGCTGAACAAAGACTTCAGGCCAGTGGGTAATCTTATTACCATCGAGGGGGAAGCATGATTTTGCTTTACGCAATCATGCTTCTCTGTAGCCTCCTGGTTACTCTTGCAAGGCGTACTTATTGGGCCTGGAAGATTTGGATCAACATATCAAAATGGGGCTTCTGGTTCATGGGTTGGTTACTGTGGAGCCTAAATAAATGTTTTGATTCTTCTGCCTTCTACTTTGAGAGTTTCTTATATCCGGCGGTTCCGAACCTTTCAGACATGTTTATGATCCTCTTTGAGATTATAAACTCGGCACTCCTGATACAGTGGGTTATCATGGGGGCAGTTAGAAATTGCTGGTGAGAGCAGGATAGGTGCCCCGGGGTATCTCTCAAGTTTAATGTATTCAGTGTTTCCCAACATCAGAGACTTTTCCAGTGAATCCTGTCTTCTCATTATGAGGCCGAAGTATTTAAGTTTCAGCTTTAGTATTTGTCCTTCCAAAGAAAATTTGAATTATTTTTTAAGTGTTGACTGATTTGATTTCATAGCTGTCCAAGGGAATCTCAAAAGTTCTCTCTAGCACCTCAGTTCAAAAGTACTAATTCTGTGTTCAGCTTTCCTCATAGTTCAACTCTCAGTCATACATTACTACTGGAAAAAAAAAAACAAAAAAACATAGCTCTAACTACATAGATCTTTGTTAGCAAGGTGATATCTCTGCTTTTTAGTATGCTTTCCAGATTTACCATAACTTTCCTTCCAAGGAGATTTTTTTTTCCTTCCAAGGTGTTTTAATTTCATGGCTGCAACCACCATCTGCAGTGATCTTTGAGCCCAAGAATATAAAATATGGCATTGCTTCCATTTTTTATGTTATGCTTCAAGTCAGTTTTTACACTCTCATATTTTTTGGGGGGGAAGAGTGGTATATTTTATTTTTTTAATCTTATTTGTTTTTAGTTTTCAACATTCACTTCTATAAGATTTGGTGTTCTAAATTTTCTCCCCATCCCTCCACAATCCCCTCCCCAAGATGGTGTTCAACCTGATATAGGCTATACATGTACAGTGATATTAAACTTATTGCACATTAATCATGTTGTAAAGCAGAATTAGAACCAAAGGGAAAAAACATGAACAAGAAGAAACAAAAAAAGAGAAAACAATATGCTTCGATCTGCACTCAGACTTCATAGTTCTATCTCTGGATGCGGATAGCATTTTCCATCATGAGTCTTTTGAAATTGTCTTAGATCCTTGTATTGCTGAGAAGAGTTAAATCTATCAAAGCTGGTCATCACACAGTGTTGCTGTTACCATGTACAATGTTCTCCTGATTCTGCTTACTTCACTCAGCATCAGTTCATGTAAAGCCAGTTTTTCTGAAATCTGCCTGCTCATCATTTCTTATGGAACAATAATATTCCATTACATTCATATGCCACAACTTGTTCAGCCATTTCCCAATTGATGGACATCCCCTCAATGTCTCATTCTTGGCCATCACAAAAAGAGCTGCTATAAATATTTCTGTACATGTGGGTGTTTTTCCCATTTGTACGATCTCTTTTGGATACATACCTAGAAATGGTATTGCTGGGTCAAAGGCCATTCACAGTTTTAAAGCCTTTTGACCACAGTACCAAATTGCTCTCCAGAATGTTTGGATCAGTTTACGACTCCACCAACAATGCATTAGTGTTCCAATTTTCCTACATCTTCTCCAATATTTCTAATTTTCCTGTCTTGTCATGTTACCCAATCTAATAGGTGTGATGGGGTACTTCAGAGTTGTTTTGATTTGCATTTCTCTAATCAATAGTGACTTAGAGCATTTTTTGATATGACTATAGGTAGCTTTAATTTCTTCATCTGAAAACTGTCTGTTCATATCCTTTGACCATTTATTAATTGGTGAATGACTTGTATTCTTATAATTTTAACTCAGTTCTCTATATATTTTAGAAATGCGGCCTTTATCAGAGAATACAATCTCATCTTTCACCCTCAAGAGGCTTCTTAAGTCTTCACTATCTGCCATTAGAGTGGTATCATCTGCGTATCTAACATTGTTGATATTTCTCCAAGCAGCCTTAATTCCAGCTTTTGATTCATATAGCCTAGCATTTAGGAATATCCTGCAAAGCCTGTCGTAAGACACATGGAGGGGACATAGGCAATTGCGCTGGAATTCCCCTGGAGATACAATGCAAAACAGCATTTAATTTACATAATAAATCTTTCCTCAACAGGTTAACCAGACTATCAGGTAACTGTAGAAAACTCCATTCATCACTGAGAGGGCCAATTTATACTGTTAGGTGTTGAGATCTGGGCACTATTTTAGTATACTCTTATTAGCCATTTCTGTGACTAAATCTTTTGATGCAGGCAAACTAAAGGAAGCGAATACCAAGTGAGTGGCACCTGTGTCAGTAGTGCAGTTATATATTTTATCTATCAACTGAATGGGAAGGATAGATTCAAAATAAGGGGGGTCAGAAAAGAGACTGCTAAAGATCCCACAAAAAGTATCCAACAATTTCCTATTGCTCTTTGGGTAAAGAGGTTTTGGGGAATCAGTTCTCTCTGATCACTTTAAACAGTGCTGTAGGGCTAAGGGGGCGGTCATATTTCCAATGTCCTTTCTGCTTAAAATCCCTACATATATCATTTGAACTTTGTACATTGACTCTGGAGGTTTGGGGCACTTCCTTAGGTTTCCTCGGGTGTTTGAAATTACTATTGCAGCCATTGCTTTTCCTCACCCTGACCAAGGGCTAAAACCCTGGCAAGTACTGATGTGAGCATCCTTGTTTGTCCAGACTCCTGCTCAAATGGTTCATTCTAATTCCTCTCCTTTCTATAATTGTAAACATAGTTCCATAAGGGACACAATTTCATCAAAGGTTTTAGCACCCCATTCAAAGGCTTATTTATAGAAGTAGTCGTGAATATTCTCTACAATGTTCTCCCAGAAATGTTACTACTATCTTAATTACTATAGGATCTGCAGAACCCTCCCACTGCAGACATTCTCAAGATTTTTTCTGGTCTTCCCCACCATTCTGTAGTTTGTTCATTTATATCTTGAGTAAGCACCTTAACCTTGCTCCAATTTATCTCTCACATTGCTGTTCTTGATACCTTCCAAGAATGCCTTATATTATCTAGGGAGCAGTTGGATTCTTCCCTCATTATTAACATTCCACAATCGTATTAACTCAAGATCCAGGCTAGGAGCATTATCCAACAAATGCACATTTCCATGATCGGTCCTTGTCTAAACATTTTCAGGATCAACTGTGTAGTCAGTTGTCAATGTAATCATAAACAATTTTGTTTGTGTTTCAGGGCTACTAGATTTGCATTGTCCATGAATGTGCACACATTTCATGTTCTAATGGTAGGTGGAATCATCTTTGCAAAAATTTTTGCTAATATGGTAGAATCTAAAAGCGCTCCCAGCAACTGAATAGTGTTAGTGATGAAGAAACAATTCAGGGTTATTTTAAAATTTAGAATTATTGTTTCAATTTACAAGATCAGTAGTAGAAAAGAGAATGTGCTATAAAGGAGAGGCTACTCCTCCATCAGCTAAGGAAATTGGGAGGGAGGCTGAGTATTGGATTAACAGCACTACCACATGTCTTGTAAAGAAATCAGCAAGGATCACCATTGAAGTGATGATGAGGGGAGATCAAAAAGAGGGGATGAAGTAAACTAGGTGAAAGCATAAAGATAGGTAAGTTCAGAGGTGAGGGTGAGGGGTGGAGAGAAAAAGTTCCGGAGGGTACAGGAGGGGAAATACAATCAAATCAGAGAGAAGTAAAAGTTACAGAATCCAGGAATGTGGGCCAGAAATGGGCACAGGAGGAGCCAAACACTGAAGGGAAAAAGTGGAAGCTGGAGTGGGAGCAGAGGGAAATTAGGGTACAGAGAGAGGTAGACTCTGGGGACAAGAGAAAACAGAGCTCAGGAACATAGGAACAGCAGTAGGAAAGGGAGGGCATATGATATATCGCCCAGCACTATAACTTCTTCCTTGAGTGGGTGGATTTAGAAGGATTTTTAAAATAACTTTTAAAACCTGTAGATGCATCCATAGATGCTGGACATCAAAACAAATTGTCAGGAAGTCTTTTTTTTTTAAATTTTAGGGCAGAATTTTTCTTTTCATTATTTTCCCAAATGGACCAATAAGCCATTTGGTAAGTGCATTGATTTTCTAGAACCAATCTAAGTGTACTTAGAACGTTAAAGTGAATGGACCCTTCTTGGGATCAAGGATATCTGTTCCTTGAAGTTAATCTTGTCCAAACATTTTAGAAGGGCATTTAAACTAAGACTTAGACAATTTCTTTGAAAGGATTTTTTTCCCTTTTAACCAGGAGACAACCCAAATTAGATGCCTTTGGAAGGAACTGATTAGATCCCACATTTTGGAGTAATTTTCATCAAGGGTAACTGGACCACAATCTCAGAGATCCAAATTAAAAATTGTCTTGGAATCAGTTTTTAACATAAGAATCACTAAAGCTAATGTACTAAATCCCTCAAAAGAAAAACACCACCAAAGTTTTATGGCAGTTAACAGAAAGCTTTGTTGCTAGTAGCCTCAACAATCTTGTAAAACAGTACTTGAGTAACCTGAGAGAATGAGATCCCCAAGTAATGTCTGGCATATTTTCAATATCACATTGAGGCATATGCCAGGTCTTCAGGGAGGACTAGCACCTCTGGTGTGAAGGCTATGATCCCTATTCAGGGTTGCTTAACTACCTTTGGTGACTACCTGTCACCCAACTCTCAAGTGTGGCTCCACGAAGCTGTAGTTGTAAAGCAGTTACACCCTGATAAAACCTTCTTAGCAGACAGTCTAAATAAGGTTGATGGTAACTTAGAAGCCTCAAACCTTTCAGTGAGGTAGGAGATGTCTACACCAAACATGTGAAGACTTCCTCTGGCAGAATGAGTGGATGGGAACATTTTGTTCCAAGGGGCCTTGAAGGTAGCAAAAGCAGGTGCTGTGGAGTACTAAGAACTCGATCAGGCATCTAAGACACCAGGGTCTTCCACTGCATTCCAGGCCATTGCTAGTCATCTTGTTTTTTGTCTTGACGCTGGACTCTGATGCCTCTGGAAGAGGGAGTAAGGCTGACAACTTTGTGCGACTCTGCCTCATTTAAATCCAGTTTATGTGCAAGTCTAGCTATCATCCATACTACTTTGCTATTTTATTATTTTACTATGTTATAATTTACTGTTTACCTACTTTGAAGTCCTTTGGCAACAGGTAAGTGATGAAGCAGCAGGTATGGATACACTGCAGCCGCAACCTTGCACACAGATGGCCCAGGCCATAGAGATGTCTTCTCACTGGGCTGAAGCAGCAGTGGATTTCAGCAGTCTCCTGGGCAACTGACCACCTTTTTCGAAGACCACACTGTCCACCTTCTAGTGTGAGGAAAGGGCTAGAAAAGGTGCCATAAAAATTATTTGCTTCACGCAATCTTAGCCTGGTTACCAGAGCAGGTAGAGATCTCCACCCTAGAGTCAAAACAGAAAAAGTACAAAAAATTTTGCAAAGATGATTCTACTCAACCATTAGTATATGGAATGTGTGCGTGCTTGTGAACAATGCAAAATCCAGTAGACCTGACACACAAGCAGCTCTTTTTGTGAGAGAACTCAGCAGCTGCTGCATTCAGACAACAGCCCTAAGTGAAACAAGGCTAGCAAATGAACTCCAGCTCACTGAAGTTGGAGCTAGAGGTATGTTTTTCTGGAGTGGTTACCATGATGAGCCCTGTGAAGCTAGTACAGGTTTCACAATCATATCTAATCTAGTCAGTAAGCTTGATTGCCTCACAAAAGGAATGAATGATAGACTCATGGCAGTGCCATTGACACTTGAAGGAAAGTGCCACACATCATGATACCTCTGATGAGGTAAAAACCCTCATCATAAATGTGCCAAAAGAGGACCGGCTTTAAGGCTAGAGTAGGCACAGACTGTCAGACACGGCAAAGAGTCCTTCAGCTGAATAGAGTTGGAAACAGAAACAGCAACAGTCACTTACGACTGAAGACTTGTGAGTCTCACAGCCTTTTCATCACCAGTACTACCTTCCATTTGCCTAAGTGCAGCACCGCAAGATCTGTATGTAGAACCATTGGTTACAGCAAATAGAGCCATTTTGAATGCTGTGGACAAGTTCAGTTACCTTGATAATATGCTTTCCAGGGATGTCCACATAGATGACGAGGTTGAGGCGCACATTGCCAGAGCTAATCGTACATTTGGGAGGCTCTGAAAGTATAGGAGACAACAGCTATTAGGCTGCCTAACAGATTTAAGGTCTACAGGGTCATCGTGCTGACCTGTGAAACCTGGGCGGTCTACCAATGCCATGCCAGAACATCAAGCCACTTCCATTTTAATTAGCTTTAGAAGATTCTGAAGATTAGCTGGCAAGAAAAGGTACAGACACTGAGATCCTCTCTCAAGCTGAACTGCCAAGCATTCAGACCCTAAGGAAGAGTTCACAACTCCAGTGGACTGGCGGTGTTGTTTGGATGTCAAACATGCATTTGCCTAAAAGACCATTTTACAAAGAATTCACAAAGGGCAAGTGCTCACATGGAGGTCAGAAGAAGTGATACAGGCACTCTCTCAAGGTCTCTCTGAAGAACTTTGGAATTGATTGTGAGACATGAGAAATGCTGGCACAGGGCAGCCCTGCATCAAAGAAGGCACTACGCTCTAGGAGCAAAGCTGAATTGCAGTAGCTGAAAAGAAACGTGAGATGCACAGGAATAGAGATATTTCCATCCAAAACGTTCAGAAGGACTATTTGTGTCTGACCTGTGGTAGAGCCTTCGGAGCACATGTTGGTCTGATCGGCTGTAGTTTAATACATTGCACCTTGACCCCAACATAGTGATGTCATTTTGTTCCTCTTTGAGGATGAGGGATGAACAGCAACATTCTTATAACCAGACCAGAATCAGATGGAAAAAGGGATTTCTCATTTTACCATTGCAGTGTTTGTACCCAACCAAGCCACTGAAATAGATCAGGACAACATCTGTAGCAGTCAAACCGGAAACCACTACACCAATTGTTTGTTAATGAGACCAGAACATCCAAAGTGGTCAAATCAGAAACTAGAGCATTGATATACAGACCTGCCTTTGCCCTACCAGGGCAAAGTACCTGGGACTCAGAGACAATGTACAAAACAATACAGAGACAACAAAGGACAATTAGACAAGTCTTGCTCATATGCCTATGGAAAAATGAGGCAGAAGGGCGCAGGTTTTGGAAAACATTTCTCCCCTTCTGTTGAAAGCACAGATTTTTTAAGTCCAGTCTTTGCAGCTATCAGAGTTTAACAGCTTTGTATAAATTTTTAAAAAAAATCAAGCTGGGAGGGGAAGACCCACAGGGTTGCTGTTCCAAAGAGAAACAGTTACGACAGACATTCATTGTGAGCAAGGAGGGCCCAAAATACAGCCATTAAATGAAGCTTCAGCAGGGACCTATTGTGGTCCAACCTATGAGCTTCAGAGTGAACTGGGTCTAAGGTTTTGTGAAAGGAAGGAAGAATCCCTTTAGAATTTGTTCTGTGAAGTTTGGATGTAGTCAAAGGGCCATACTTGAGGACCTAAAGGGCCACATGTGGCCTCAAGACCACAGGTTACCCACCCCTGATATACACTGTCTCAAAATCAAAAGATCCTGGGCCGAGGACATTTTGTTTCAGACGTTAGTCCAGTGCAAACATTTTTAGAGATATTTTTGAAACTGGGTATTAGACTGGGCTCTTTGAATGGAATTTTCTTCCAATTGGACAGGAGCCAGGCCAAAGAGGTATCCTTAGAAGAGATAGACTGACCAGATCCCCAAATGGGAGCAGATTTGGCTATATCTAATTATAATTCTGAGTACATGGGCAATTGCAAAAAGTAAAAAAAATTTAGAACTTGAATTCTCCAGAATATTCAGATAGATAGACACTCCTACGCATTAACTTGTCTGTGCAATTTTCTAGATGAAATTGCATCTTCACAAGTCTCCCAAGGAGAACTCATGCTGTATGTGCATGGTCTCATCTGGGTTTCCAAGAATTGTAACAAAGCTTGTGCATATGTTGGTTGATTAGGTATTGCCAATAACCAATCAACAACAAAGAGAAAGGGAAAACTGCAATTTTTTATACAGAGCACAGGCAGTATTGCATAGTTATCAACCTACCAGTGCACACCCACCAAAAACATCACAACTTTTATAGTATTCAGTTGCATAAGCAATTCAGAGGGGTGGTAGACTTTTATAGATAATAGGAGAAGATAATGATTTCCAGATCAAGAAAAACATGTATCAATCTGGTTAAAACATATACTCTGTCTAGGGTCTCAAGGTTGATTTTGCAAACTTCAGAAGAATATGTGATGTATTCCCTTCAAGGAAATAACAGTAGGAAGTTCAAGATCGAGGCTGAGCCAGAGTTTTTACCACATGGACAACTGATGATTTCTTAAAAGTAAAACAAATTTAAAATTAAAATCCAAGTCATTGCAGCAACTCCAAAATATTCTTTTTTCCTCTGGTTTTGTCTTCTGAAAAATCTTTTAGAAGTTTGAGTAAACAACATATTTTTGAGCAACAGGAAAGCTCTATTGCAAATTCCTACTCTTATCTATACAATCAAGCTTTGAAAATATATTCTGAAACTAAAACATTAGTTGGTAAGGATAAAAGACCAACTAGACACATAATTTGAGTTGAGGTGAGATAATGAGGGAAGGTATCTATGTTTGAAAGCAGAAGGGCTAGGGATGAGGCTATGATTAAATGAATTAAAGAACCATGAATTTAATTCACCCTTTCTCATGTATTAATATTGCTATACTGTTCTTGCTTCTTAATCTCCCATCATCCATTTTTATTTGTTCCAGAAACCCACTTTGCTCTGGAAACACAAAAAAAGTATTTGAGAACTTGACAAATTTTCCATTTTGAGAATTTTTAGGATTTACCAAATTTTCCAAACTTCTGTTTAGAAGTGTGCTTTCAAGTGTTTAAGTACCAGCATATAGACATATATGTATGCATGTGCATGTATATATGTATATGCAATATACATATATACATGTATACATATATACATATGCATATATATGTATGTATGTATGTATGTATAATTTCTCAAGACACTTTTAACTTTAATCTGCATTATTAACACTTTCTTAAGGCTCGACAATCAACAATACAATAAATCAAGCCTAGATTTATAATTTGATAATTTACAAGGTATGGTATTTGTAACCTAAATTTTCTAATGTTTCAGGTGAACTCTGGGTTCTTAATTTGGTGTTCCCTTTTTAGCTCTGCAAGGTTCCAGCTGGTTGTCATCACATGACTGGTGCTGATATCTTGTATTGAGTTCTGTTTTTGCAAAAGATTTTAACAGGTATATGTAAGGGAGTCTCTACAAGTAACTTGGAACCAGAAAAAAAATCCAATGGAGTGGTGCCCTTAAGGACACAATATTTTCATATTGTGTGGGATGATTGTCCCAAGGAAAGATGTGCCAGGGACCAGATGACTACATGCTACATCTGAGAAGCAGGATGAAATGTGTTGATTGAATAGATCAGGGCTGTCCAAAATTCAGCCCACCTATAAGCATAGAAATTTACATAAATGCTTTAGTAAATGAAGTCGAGCTATGGCAGAGCTCTCACTAAAATGGCAAATGAAAATGTATTGTCTATTGTTTCAATAAAAACCTAAGGTTTGACATCCCTGGAATAGATATCAGAAAGGAGCATTAAATTTCAGGGAGACTTAATATTTGTTAATGTTGATGTCCATTATTGTACCACTTTGGCTTTTAGCTTCTCTGTCTACTAAGTTCTCTTAATTATCTTGATATGGTTTGATTTTGTCCTTTGGATTAGTTCCTGACTTTGGATATCCTAACTATAGCTTGTACTGTGCTTGGTAATGGTTCTTTGCAGTTGGAGCTATCCCAGGTAGTATCCACAGTAATGTCTTACCAAGTACACTCTTTGTGGTCATCAGCATACCCAGGTGTAATCTTTGATCAATGTGTGGGGAATGATAAAAAATGTTAAGGGGTCCCCTGAACTTGTCTTTTTGAGTTCTCATATTTTTCAAGAAACAATAGACCTGGAGTATGCAGAAGTCCCTGAACATGTCAAGAATGAAGCCTCACCCTAAGTTGACATAATTTGCTGTTTGCACCCCAAGCTGGACTCCCTGCATGTCCTTGGCAGTCAAGACAGGCTCAAGTCAATTTGTACTAGGCTGAGAAATTGCTTGTACAACTGGACCCTTGCAGACAAGCAGGCCATCCTATCTTCATGGTCTAGCAGTTCTGAAGGAAAAAGAACTCCACTTTTGCCATCCTTTTGTTCCTCCCTTTCAGGAGGGGTTTTGTCCTTTTCCACCTTTTACTGCACGTTTCCTCCTTCCCAGGACACTCCCCTTTAGGGGGAGATTTCAGGTTTCTCTTCCTTCCTTTGTTGTACTGTCAAAAATATGCAAACTTCTATATGGAGTGTGAACTCTATGCAGTTGCTTAGGGTTCCACGTGTATGTTTATTCCTCTTGTAATAAACCTAGTTTTCACACAAGTTTCATGAAGGTATGACTTCCAGTTGATAATTCTCATTATGCAAATTGAACAGTTTCAATTCTTGGAGATGTTATGAGCTGGCTCCAGTGCAGCCCTGCCTCTATCAGTACTTAACACAATACCTGGAACATAGTAGGTGCTTTTAAAATGCTGATTAAGCATCATCCATTCATATGAGTAGCAGCAGTGTGCCCTGTTAGAATCATGCTGGATCTACCTTTACAACTTTCATAATTCAAAAGAGACTATAACAAAAATTAATAGTGTGAATAAAGCTGATAACTGTAAATGGACAACTTATGCCAAAACATGATTTCTTTTAACAGACTCTGAGAATCTTTGGAAGAAAAGCCCTACTAGTTGGTTATTTATGGGGCTTGAAAAATGGTTTCTCTCTCTTCTATCCCTAACATGTAAATATTAATTAGCTTGTTAGTTTGCTTTCATTTGCAGTACTAGTTAGCCATTTGGATGATTTGGTAAAAAGAATGCATAGCTAATATGGAGACAAGATAGTACTTATTCTCAAATACACAGTACAGTTAAGCTATACATCTGATACATTATGCCAGACTGTGATGAACTAAGACAAACTTTAGCAAAGTTCTACAGATAAAATTAATGTAATTGGAACTGATATTATTTAACCTAGAGAATAGCTTCCTAGAAAGCAGTTTAGTGGTAATGAAGAAGCTATTATCTGCATTTCAAAGATAAGGAAACTGAGACTTAGTCCAAAGTTGAGGAAGTGTCATTAATTGCAGAAGTTGCTTGACCATGCCCAATGAGGAAATTCATATCCAAACATAACTAATGGCATAAGGCTGTTGGTGTACTCTGAGTGCATTTTTAAAGTTTCTTTTGTAACTCATTACCTCTTTTGTTCTTTCTCTTTCTGAGCCTAAACTTAGACATATCGGCTATTTCCATTATGAGCGATTTTGTTATTTTCCTTATGAAATGATTGCATTAGGATAGTAAATTGTCTACATAACTAAAAACATTAGTCATCTCCTCTTAAGATTTTTTTCACAGGTAAACACTAAAGTTATTCAAATTACAGACAACTTATTTCCACTAAAAAAAAATAAATGTAACTCTTTTTTTCTGGGAATATCAAAAGAAGTGGCTCAAAACAGAATAACAGGGTTTTTTTGGGGGGGTGGGGCAGGGCAGTTAGGGTTAAGTGACTTGCCCAAGGTCACACAGCTAGCATATGTGTCAAGTGTCTGAGGCTGGATTTGAACTCAGGTCCTCCTGACTCCAGGGCTGGTGCTCTACTCACTGTGCCACCTAGCTGCCCCCAAAATAACAGTTTTGAAGGGAGTTATGTCTGGTTTTTTTATTTTTGGCAAGATTAAAGATCCGTTATGAATTTGAAGTATCTTATTAGCTATATGATTTACTGAAAAAATAATAAACAAAAATTCATAATTTAAGACTAAACAAGTTGATAATTTTAATTTTTTTAAGGCTAAATATAGCTTATCCAAAGGATCCAGTGTAGGAAACTCTATAAGTTCTATAGTGTTGTTGAAGTCAGAAAGTTTGAGTGACTTGCCTCAAGTCATGCAAATATTAACTATCAGAGGCAGGATTTGAACCCAAGATTTCTTGACTTTTCATGTCCAGCACTTGATGCACTGCTTTATGCTGTATCTCTAAGGACAGCACTAAAAAATAAATGAAGTTTTGCTTCTGTGACTTGGTTACTAAAAAGCTTAGGATATGAAAAAAATAGGCAAGGATAAGAAAGAAACTAAATAGGATTATATACAGTGCCTAAATAATTTAATAAAATCTATGCCCAACTTTGAATCTCACTTGCTTTGAATCCACTAAAGTAGTTATAGACTAAATTCAACTTTCAGAAAGCAAAATTGGGAACCATATAAAATGTATAAGCCAAATCTGAAATGTTTTTTCTCTCAGAGACTATTAACTGTGGAGGGTCCTTGATTAAAATACCAGCTAAAATATATGTGGTGATAATAACAATTATGTTTTTATTTTACAGTAAAGGAAAGAGAAGAGCAAGTAAACAATTATAATGGAAATTTAATATTTCATGAAAAATGATCATTTATTGTAGAAGTTTTATTGTTACAGGGTTTTAATTTTTGAATAGCTGTATTTAAAAAAAATTACTTGGGAATTAGATACCAAATCTCATTCTGTCAGCAAAAAGGAATTTTATGGTTTCATGAACACCTCACTCTCTTCAGTTTCCTTGACTAGCCCTTTCTTCTATAACAATCATTTCCCAAATGAAATAAAATTGATACCCAGAATTCTTCCTTTTTACTTGGTTTCTGAATTTTTACTATAGTTTTCTGAGCCTTTTTATAGAAAAAATCCATTGGAAAAGGCTCTGTATTTTTGGTGCTTTTGTTTTTTAGACTTGTTCTCTTTACATAGTAATCACATTAGCTGAAATACATGAACATCTAGAGCACTGCTTAATAGGCTATCAAGATAATGAAAATATTTGAGACGTCTGGATATATTGAACTATTTTTTCAAGCAACAGCAAACTGAATCAAATTTTAAATATTTAGTAATTTCCAATTCTTCCATAATCTTAAAGATTATAGATCAAAACAAAATAAAAGTTTAATTATAATGTTTAACAAAGTTTACATGTGTTTACCCCCACCCTCCACCCCCTCAGGAAAAAGCTAAATGTTACTTAAACAGAAGGTTCCATTTTGGCTAAAAACATTGTAAAAGAAGACTGTGAAATTGTTTGGGTTTAGTGAGTTTAGTGGTGCAAAATTTTATAGATTTTAATGTAAAAGCATTTTTAAGATATAATAACTTTTTACATGGTCATCCTTTTATATTTCACTTTAAGGAAAATTATCCAAGCAACTTAATGTATTGGAATAGAAGAAAATGGCTAAATATTTTAATTTTGCTATAGAGAAATATGTTGCTGAATTAGATACTTTTTGGCCAATATGGGGATTTATTTTCCTCAAATATGCTATTTTGTTTACAAGGGTTGTATTTTGTTGTTGTTTTTGTTGTCTTTTTCTTTTTTTTTGGCTGGGCAAGGAGTGGGAGAGGCAGGAAAATAAATGCTTGTTAATGAAAAAAATTAAAGTCTAATCCACAAAGGTAAAGCAAATTATAGAGAAACAGTCTTGTAAGTTCTGAACAACTCAAGCTAAATCATATAAATATACACATAATCATCAGTAATAAACATCTGTAAGATACAATTTCAATAATTAAAACATACAGACTACAATTCATATATCCCATGCATAAAGTATAACTTTCGGTAACTCATCAAAGCATTGGGTTAAATTATAATTTGTGTATATACCTGTTTTTCATTTAATTGTTTTCTTACCTTCTAAGTTAAATCAGTTTACATTTATTCCATTTACAATACAATGCAATACAAGAAACATTTATTCAGCATCTATTATGTGTCAGGCACTGCACTAAACACAGGGGATACAAATAAAAAAAAGACAGCTCTTTCCCTCAATGAGCTTACAATCTAGTGGGGGAAGATAATATACACAAGCTATAAATGGAGAGGGGGCATGATGAAGATGGAGTCAAAAGCAAGCAGAGTAGCTGGTGAAAAATGAAGATGCAACTAGGAATTCTGGGTATAAAATAAAGGAATTCTTTGGGTATTTGTTTGTTTTTCTCTCTGTCACCTAGCCTTTCTATCAGAAGGACATAGGCAACTGTGAGTACTCAAGAGGTGTGTGTACGAAAAATGAAATAATCTCCATGATGATGAGTTTCCTTCTGATGAGTTTATCATCTGGAACGTGAAGATGGTGGAATCAAAACCAAGCAGAACAGCTGGTGAGAAATGAAGAACCACTTGCGAACCAAAAAATAAACAATTTAGTCCATAGCATTTGCCTGATTCACCAGAGCTATCAGGAGTTTTCTTTCCTAGAAGTAATCTTGTCTAGAGAGAGAGGAAGGAAAAGAAGGAAGAAACAAAAGAGAAAAGGAAGAAATGAAGGAAGGAATGAAAAAAGGAAAGGAGGGAGGGAGGAAGAGAGAAAGGAAGAAAGGCAAGAAGGAAGGGAGGAAGGAAAGAAGGAAGAAAGGAAGGAAGGAAGGAAGAGGTCTGGTTCTTAGAAACTTCACCTTTTGTTATTTAGTTACTAATACTACAAAAGTATCATTTTCTACATTTCCCTACAAAATAATAATATTTAATCTATTTCATGGATTAGGTCAATGTTTGTACTTACATAATATTTTTTTCTTGTAAAAAATACATTCTTAATTCTAGATAACTTGTAGTAACCTGGTAATCTAATGTAGTAAAGCTCTGAATGAATTTTGTTTGCCATGTTTATATTTTATTTCCCTTCCTAATGTATGTCTCTTTTCATTTTTTTCTCTTTGGCTTAGAAGAAAATTAAAACAATCAAAATCAAATTAAAATTAAATTCATTTAAAAATCATAGAGATTACTGATATATATCAAAGATATACAGTATAGGAACTTGCTCTACCAATATGCCTCTCTAAACCTGAGTAGATCACTTCATGAGTTTCTGAGGCCACAAAAATAATTTTGCATTCAGCTCTATGGTTAGGATATAGGTTCATCCTTGAACAGATCCATGAATAAATGAAAAACTATTTATTAAGGGCTTACTATATGCCAAGCATTGCGTTAATTGGCACTGGGAATACAAATAGAAAAGCAAGATGTTCCCTCCTTTCAAAAATCACATTGTAAAAGGAGAAGACAACACATAAAACAGGTTTCAGCTACAAATCAAATGGAAAGGGTCCTAGCCATTAAGGTATAGCAGCAAAGCAGATAGTCATTCATTTTCTTTAAAGTCATTTCTGCTGATGAAACCACATATATTTCTGATGTTAACCATTTAACAGTGCCAAGGACTTCAGTGATGAAAACTTTCTTCTCCAGGTCATCAGAAGCTGTGGCTAGTGAGGAGGCAAGAGATGCAGCATCTGCAGAGGAATTTTCCAGATCTAATTTCTACAATGGGTGAGGGGTCAGGGTGGTTTCAAGGATCTATCCTTTGATGGCAGTTGGTCAGTGATTGGTATTGGTGATGTCATGGAAGGCAGGTCCCTTCTCCACTAGATTTGCTCTTTTTGATATTAAGGTTAGGTCAGTTGCAGGACAGGTGGTCTTGGGAGGCAATGCAATTCCCAGGATTCTTAGCTCTGGACCCTGGGCTAAAAACTAAAAATGCTAAAAGAAGAGCCTATAATTGACACAGCCTTGAATATCCCAGGACCATCTTTTCAAAATGATGATCCATCAGAGTAGGACTTATGTAGAGGAGAAAATGCTAAGGCAAACATATTAAACCTTATATAGACTCAGCTAGAAGGTGAACATAAGAAATAAAAATGCATATCCAGCTCTCTCATTTTGTAGATTATAAATTGGAGGTAAAGCATTTTGCCAAAGATAGTACAGCCAGTGAGTAGCGGAGCCACTATTTGAAAATAAGTATTCTGACTCCTAATCCAAAATGATTTGCTTTTACACCAGGATTGTCAAACTCAAATAGAAACATGACCACTAGACTGTACACAAGGATCCCTGTGGACACATACTGACTTAGAAAACATGGTTTTCTATGTTCTGTTGCATGTTTACTTATTTTATTAAATAGTTCCCAATTATATTTTAATCTGATACTGGATACACTCAAGAGTATTTTCAGGACTATAGGCTACGTGTTTGACACCTTTGTTCTACACTACAACTTCAAAATACCAAAAGATTAAAAAATGAAATTCTTTAAAGAATGCTTCCTGAGGCACGCTGTCATTGTCTTTTGGAGATCATGGCAGCACAGTAAGAAGATTTAGCTTGTACTCTGCTCTTGTAAAAGGCTGTTTGCTAGCTCAGGTGGAAACTTACAAGAGACAATAACTTCAGTGACATTCCATTTCTGAGAACATTCTTCTTGACTCTGAGCTCAGTTCTCTACCTTTGAACCAAGGCTTCCCACTTTTTCTCCACCTAGCTTCTTGACTTTTCTTATCCATAAACTTAGGTTTGATTGAAATAGCTTCCAACTACTCCTCCAGTTGTGACTTAGAACAAAAACAGTTTTTCTCCACTTTGCCCTGTTAATTGTTTCTCTTATCACCTCTGTATAGTTGATGGGAATTTAATTGTCTCCAACCGATAGCAAGTCAAAAGATACTTTTCTAGATACCTCATCTTAGCATTCCAAAAGAAAACATTTTGAGAAAAAAGAGAAATAAAATTAAATGGTAGTAAGATGGTGAAGGAGGGATGGCTTCCTAAACTTCTATGGACCAACTAATTTCTGGATAGGATGCTTATGTGCATCTTATAGACCAACATGCTTAGGATCATTGTCCTAGAAGATACCTTATAATGCTTTTATCTTCCTGCTTTTTTATTAATTTTCTGCATTGTTAAGAATACTCTCTATCCTTAATTATAGATTTTTGTTCCCCATCTTATTATAAGCAGAAACAATCTTTGATATTTTTCTTGCAAATATAGACACTTGGTAATTTGTGATATGCCAGAAATGGAATGGCAGGAATCAGAAAAATCTGGGGCAAGTCATTTGGTACTCAAATAGCTATGGCAGAAAAGAAAGAAAGGGAAAATGAGTAGGAAAGGCTCACCAAAAAGCAACCTAGGATAAAAGGAGATAAAACTTGAAAGGATTAAATTAGTCAAGTTTGAGTAAGGCTTGCCATTTAGGAAAGACACTAATGAAGAAAAACTTCTATACCTGGGAATCATGAAGAAAAAGCAAACTAGCTCAGGTGTTAAGATGCATATGACTCCATCACATATTCACATATACTAAACAGTAGAACAAGAAATGTGAATTTTATTGCTAACCCTGCCACTCATTAACACATTAAATAAGAGTTATTATTCTTTATATCTCAGTTTCTTCAGTAAAATGAACATGACAATGCTATGTTGAAATCAACAAGTCATTTGTTACATATATGCTTGAATATACAATCAACTGCAGGTGAAATAATACCTAACCATCACTTCAGCCTTCCATGGTATTCCTTATTTTCCTTGACTCATTGCTTGAGGAACCATGCCTAATGGAGGATATTTTCACAGAATCTGACACTTTTGTTCCACACTGTATGCTATGGGAAGCTTTCTAATTTGGAAATAGCAGCATTTCATTAAATTTGTATCTCTGGTGTTGTTGATCAGATCACATTTCAGCCTCTAGCATTCAAGGTGTCTTGGGCAGTTAGGTGAGTGACAGAAGGAAATAGTACAACTATACTAGTAGCATACCTCAATTATCCTTGTTAGATCTAACCATAAAATAAACAAAGGAGTTAAGTAGAGGAACAGAATTTTAGAGAAATCATGTATAATAGACCTCTGGGGAATACTGAATGGAAATAAAAAGGGAAATACCTATTTTCAGTAATATATTACACATTCACAAAAACTGACCATTTATTAAGGCATTAAAAACATCACAAACAAATGCATAAAACCATAAATATTGAATTGACCCTTTTCTGACTATAATGCAATAAAAATTTTGTATTTATTAGAGGGCCTTAAAAGCATAGATTAAAATTATTTGGAAACTAAAATCTCTAATCCTATAGAATGAATGAGTCAAAGAACAAATCAAAGAATTAACAAATTTGTTAAAGATAATGACAATGATAAGAAAATATACCAAATATTATGGGATGCAGCCAAAGTAATACTTAGGGGAAAATTTAAATTTTTGAACACATACTAATAAAAGAGAAAAGATGAAGATTGACAAATTGAGCACACAATAATTTTTAAAAATCTAGAAAAACAACAAATTAAAAATTCCCAACTAAACATCAAAGTAGAAATCCTGGAAATCAAAGGAGAGAATAATAACACTGAAAGTATAAAAAAAATTAAATGAAGTGATGAATAAACCTAATGCCTGTTTTTATGAAAACTAAACAAAATAGATAAATCATTTGTTAATTTTATTTTTAAAAAGAAAGTAAAAAACAAATAATCAGTATCAAAAATGAAAAGGATTAATATACAACCTTTGAGGATAAAATAAAAGCAATTATTAGGAGACATTTTACCCAACTAAATGCTAGTGAAACTGATAATCTAAATGAAATGGATGAATATTTGCAAAATAGTAACAGAAATAGAAATTCAATACTTAATAATCCTATATCATAAAAAGAAATTCACAAGCCATAAGTGAATTCTAGCAAACATTCAAATATCAATTAATTCTAATACTGAATAAAATATTTTTTAAAAAGTAAGTAAAGGAGTCATGCCAAATTCCTTCAGTGACACAAATGTGGTTTTGATATGTAAATCAGGGAGAGCAAAAACAGAAGGAAAACTATAAATCAATTACTCCAATGAATATGATACAAAATTTAAATAAAACATTAGAAAGGAGATCACAACAATATGTCATGGAGATCACACACTATGACTAGGCTGGATTTATACCAGCAATATATTTTGGTGGGGAGCAATATATCTGTATGTATGTATGTATGTATACACACATACACATATACACATATGTATATGTATATATGTATGTTTTGTTGATGTATACATATGATTTCTTATATTTATAAATAGTATTTTATACCAAATATATTTAAATTACATATTTGTATATTTAAATTAAATATGTTATTTGCATTTATACATGTATGATTATTTCAATAGATGCATGAAGCTTTTAACAAAACACAATACCTATTCCTATTAAAAACACTAGTAAGCATATAAAGAAATGGAGATTTTCTTAAAATAAGTGGCATCTATCTAAAACCAAGAGCAAGCATTATCTTAAATGAGAATCAACTAGAAGTCTTTCTAATAAGATTGAGGGTAAAGCAAGGATGTCCATTGTCATCATTATCATTCAATACTATACTAGAAATGTTAGCTATAGCAATAAAACAAGAAAAAGAAATTAATCAGCATGGTCAATGATGACATAAAACCATCACTTTTTGTAGAAGATGTGATGGTTCATTTAGAGAACCCTAGAGAGTCAAGTGAAAACTAGTTGAAAAAATGAACAACTTAAGAAAAGCTGCAGGGTATAAAAAACTTAACACTAATCACAAGCATTTCTAATTGAAAGAGAAATTCTATTAGAAAAACTGCAGAATATAAAATAATTGAGAATTTATCTGCCAAGACCCACACAGGAACTATATGAACACAGTTATAATAAAATCTTCAAGCAAATAAATATCAGTCTAAATAAGTGGAGAAATACTAATTGCTTGTGGGTAGGTCAACCTACTATAATAAAGATGACAATACTACCTACATTAATTTACCTATTCAGTGATGTACCAGTCAAAATATGAAAGAATCCCTTAATAGAGCTAGAAAAAATAATAAAATTCATCTGGAGGAATAAACGGTCAAGAATATCAAGGGAATTGTTTTTTTTAAATGCTAAAGAAGAGGGCCTAGTAGTGCCAGATATCAAACTATGCTACAAAGCTATAATCATCAAAACAGTCTGGTACTGAACAAGAAATAAATTGGTTTATCAGTGGAACAGATTAGGTACACAATATGTAGAAGGAAATGAGCACAGTAATCTAGTATTTGATAAATTCCAATATCCCAGTTACTGGATCAAGAACTCACTATTTGACCAAAAAAAACCAACTACTTGGAAAACTGTAAAGTAGTCTGGTAGAAACTAGGCATAGACCAACATCTCACATCATATTCCAAGATAAGCCCAAAACAGGTACATGATTTAGACAGAAAGAATGATATAATAAGTAAATTAGTGGAAGATAAAGGAAATTACCTATCAGATCTATGCATAGAAGAAGAGTTTATAACCAATCAAGAGATAGAGAGGTTTGTGGGAGGTAAAACAGATAATTTTGATTATATAAAATTTAAAAGTTTTTGTACAAACAAAATGAGTGCAGCCAAAATTAGAAGAAAAGCAGGAAACTGAGAAAAAATATTTGTAGCAAATCTCTCTGATAAAGGTTTGATTTCTCAAATAAACAGGGTACTAAGTCAATTTTTTTTAAGAATAAGAGCCATTCCCTAATTGACAAATGGTCAGGGCAAATGAACAGGCAATTTTTGGAGGAAAATGTCAATGTATCAATAATCATATAAAAAGAGAGGATACTGGGAAGATGGTAGAGTAGGTCAGAAAATTCCAAGCTCTCAAGATTTTTCCCCACAAAAGAGTTAAAATAGCACCTTAGGGCACACAAAGTGGGGTGGAGACAAAGGAGAATAGGGGCACAACCAGGATTTTCCAGGGACAGTCTGAGAAGATCTGGAGAATCTCAGGCCTGGGTTTGGTCCCAGAGAGGAGTAAACACCTCCAGACGAGGTTCTGTTTTAACAATAAACAGCAAGCTGGGGTTAGTTAGTTTAAGAGGCTGCCTCACCCCCAGCCACTGGAACTTTTTACTCCAGGACAGTGAGGGGAGTCCTTCGTTTGAGCCCAGGAAGATTGTGGGAACCTCTCCTGACAAGGAACGCCAGATCCAGCTGTGCTGTGAAGAGCAGTGGGGGTAAGAAGGAACCAACACTCACCTGGTGAGTGCAGAAGCAGTGGGGCAGAAAGCCCCTGGCTGTGGGCACTTACAGAAGGTTAGAGTTTTGGCTTTGATTCCAGGCTAGAAGAGAGAACTAAAGATCTGGAGCAAGAGGCACCAGTTCCCATACCCCAGGGCTAGAGGTGATTACAAAAATCAAGCTATTACCACAAAAAAAATGCATAGGCAAAGGAAAAAGAATCCAACCATAGAAACTTATTACGGGAATAGAGATGACCGGGATTCATCTTCAGACAAGATCATTGAAGTAAAGAAATCCCTAAAGAGCAACGTTAAATGGTCACTTGCCCAAAAAGAACTTATAGAAGATCTTAAAAAAGACTTTAAAAATCAAATGACAGAGATGGAAAAAAAACCTAAAAAAAAATAAATGAATAAAAATAATCCAAGAAAAAGGAAAGTCAACCAATTAGAAAAGGAGATCCAGAATCTCAAGGAGGAAAACGATACCTTGAAAATTAGAATTGGGCAAAGTAAGCCAGTGAAATTATAAGAGATCAAGAAATAATTAAAGAAAACATGAATAATGAAAAAATAGAAGAGAAAGTGAAACATCTTATAAGAGAGACAACAGACTTGGAGAATAGATCAAGAAGAGAAAATATAAAAATAATTGGAGTAATTGAAAGTTATGATAAAAAAAGAATCTTGATACAATAATACAAGAAATAATTACAGAAAATTGTCCTGAAGCATTAGAACAAGGCAGGGAAGTAGAGATAGAAAAAATCCATTGAACACCACTTAAAAGAGGTCCTATGAGGAAAACCTCATAAGAATATCATAGTCAAGTTCTGAAATCCCCAGCTCAAGGATAAAATATTAAAAGTATCAAGATTAAAACAATCTAAATATGATGGTGCCACAATTAGAATTACACAAGACCTAGCAGCAGAGACATTAAAGGACCACAGGTCTTAGAACACAATATATGGAAAAGCAAAAGATTTGGGGCTCCAGCCGAAAATATCATACCCTTCAAATTTCAGTGTTATTTTGAATGAAAAAAATGGACATTTGACAAACCCCCAGACTTTCAAGACTTTGTTTAAAAAAATCTTCAACTTAATAGAAGATTCAACATACAAGAACTAAGTGATACATAATGTACATACCAAAGACTACAGTCAGGGACTATAGGGACTATGGGGATTTACAAGAACAGACTGCTTACTTTTTATATAACATAAAATGTAAAATGTATGTCTAACATTCTTATTAATAATTGTTGAGCTTATAAGAAGGGGATAAACCTGACTATGATATGAATTCAAATAGTAAAACCATTTAGAAACAGCTAAAAAGAGTAACTATTTTATAAAAGAGAGGTGGAAGAAGAAGAAAGGATACAGAGGATTTATATGGGGCAGGAGTGCTGGTAGCTCTGATAACCTACTTTCATGGGGAATGGGTTTAAGAGGGAACAATACATATATATCTAGAAGAGTCTAAAAGTCTTCTAAATTTAGAAGAAATAAAATGGTAGGGGTTTAGTGAGGGGGGAGAGGACAAGGGAGGGATTAGGACAAGCGAAGCATTTTTAGAGGGGAGAATGAGGGAATAGGTAAAGGGAGTTTAGATTAATGGAAATGGGGGAATAGGGGACGGATCCTTAGAGGGGGGAAGTCAAGTAATAGGAGAGCAGGGTGGTTGGTAGAGGAGGGGGGCAGGCAAGTAATAGGAAGGCGACGTAGTGGGTAGAAGTAAAGTAGAGGAGGCAGGGAGGATAGGAAACAAAAGGTGTGCACAAACATAACAAAGATCAAGAATAAATTATGTTTGGGAAGGTAAATGTCTATATACGCGTGTATATATGTATAAGTGTATGTATATATCTGTATGTGTATGTATATATCAAGAAATATCTAAATTATATTTTAGCCTTCTGGTGGGGCGGGGGGAGGGGGAAAAAGAACAAAGTTAAAAAGTACACAGAAGAGAACAAAAGAAAACATAAGGAAGCAAAGATGGACAATTCTCAACACAAGGTGTATTATTTATCATACAAGCTTTCTTGAAATGAAAATTTATTGTTCCGTATTTTGAATCCTCTTCTATGTTCTGCTATGCACATGACATGCTTTTTTTTCTTAATTGATATTTAAGTTTCAATATTTAAGTTTATGATATGTTTTTGTTTCTTTTCTCTATTTTGTATTTGTGTTCTGGCAAAATTTTGAAAAATGGAAAAAAATAATCATATGAAAAACATGCTCTAAATAACTAATCATTAGAGAAAACAAGCTAAGGTAACATTTTATACCCATCAGATTTGCTAAGATGATAGAAAAACAAAATTTAAAATGCTGGAAAGGATATGGAAAATAAGTACACTAGTGTTCTCATGGTAGATTTGTAAACTAGTCCATCCATTCCAGAGAGCAATTTGCAACTTTGCCTATTAAAGCTATTAAAATGTGCATAACTTTTGGTTCGATTCGGTAGGTAAAATCACTACTGGATCTCTACCCCAAAGAGATAAAAGAGAAAAGTTGTATATTGGGCCCCTTTCTTCCTTTTCCCTTCCCCCTCTTCCTGACTGCTTTCAAATAAAGCATTGAGTTGAACTGATTCTCATTGTCAGCATCTGAATTCATTAAGGGATTGTTTTCCCAGAAATCTCTGGCTGACCCACAGATTATCCTTTAGACACAAATCACATACCCTAATGGAGACTCAACTTTTTGGTAGCATCACCTGTGCTGGTTCTATGATGGTTCTGTAAGCCCAGTTGTAGAAAGCAAGGGCCAACAGGGGTTAATTGACATATTAATCTGTTACAAATTACACACAAACACTAACTCAGAGTATAACTCATGTAAGGGCAGTGCTGCGCTGGAGAACACAGATATGGGTTCATTCGGCTGGAGAGAAATGTTCCAAGCACTCTCCTTAACACTAGTGATTTGGTGTCCACCTGAAGCTGGCCAATTCACATGTCAGGGTTCAGGGCACAAAAGGGATTTGGGGAGTACGCAGGTACAGGAAGAAAAATATGCTGACTCTTGGCAAGGTATTATTCTTGGCCATACAGCTGTACTAATTTTTTTAAAGTATTTTTGGCCAGTATTTTTCCATGCTACAACTTCCCTTAAGGGGAGACTTGTCACCTCAGTCTCAAGATGATCATTTGTAATTACACCAATCTATTATTCTCTCTTTTGTTTCTTTGGTGAGAGTTGTCATTGTAGAGTTTAGTTTTTCTACTCTTCCCATTGTTTTTTTCTGTGCAGAACATACATTCTGCTCTCCTAAATCTCATCCCTTTTTTAAACTGCCCAAGAACAGTGTATTGTGGTTCCACCATCTCTTTGAATTCTACACTCTTAAGTCTCATTAAGAATTGGATCATTTTCCTTTTTTTACAGTATTTATTCATAGATGCCTAAACTTGTTTACTAGATCTGGAGGCCATATTTCTTTCTGCTATTCATGCTTTCCTTGTCTGTTTATATGTTTATATTCAAGATCTTTGAGTCAGCTTCTTCCGAAGACTTTGGTAATTTCAGTCTTTTTCCTTGTTTCTCATAATGTTCACTCTCTGACTCCTATCTCTCATGGAGGTTTCCTTAGGGACCAAACCTCAAAGTGTCTCAGCTTCCTCCCACACTGTGCAAATGATACTACACCAGCCTTGGTCTCTGCCACAAGTAACTTATAGTGGACAGAACAGGTCCTACCTGGATGCTGCATACTTTTCCTCAGACTCTGAGGAGTGCCGCACAGCCCTCCCATTGTACTCTGTCCCATTCCCTTTGTTTGTGAGTTCTCTGGCCCAGGACTGACAGTTCAGAGAGCATGGTGCCATGCTGGGCTTTGGGGTTGATTCTTGTAGTTTGATACAGTTTTGGATGATGGAGTCTTGTTGCCTTTGCATGCACAATAAAGCCAACTATCCCAGCTCTTTTATTAGCTCTTCAAGAAGGACTTGTGATCTATCCTTTTCTTAAGTTCCAACTTTTTGCCACTATCTTTCGCAGTCTGTCTTTTGGTTTCATTTAGGGAATGTGAAGATGAATACAATTCATTTTTTAATATACCACATCCACTCACAATTGATCATTGTACAAGGATCTCATATTTAGGGTAGTAATAGTTAAGGTAATGTTCAAAACTGGTTAGAAAACTGGGATCCTTATCACCCCTGTACCTGTTTTCAGTCACTTTCACTGAAGAAACAAAATGGGGCCTTCCAGCACTGAGGGCTATTGCCTTTTGCCTTTGTTTCATGGGTTTCTGTGGCCAAATGATTCATGACCAAGTGACCAAGATGGAGGGGATTGTGTCTCTCCGTAAAGTCTCTTCATTTCTAACGTATATAAAAGGACTTGAATTTTGATTCTGAATCTAGTGACTAACTACTCAAATTAAGTTAGGTTCACGCTATTCCTCAATGAAAAGCAACATGTTGTATTTAAATGACAATGATGATGATGATGATGATGATGATGATGATGGAGCTTTTTATCACATGAGCAATATTCACATGTGGTGGTTCATGAAAGGATGACTGAAGAATATTTTTAAATTTAGTTTTTATATTGCTACAAAGTGGAAAACAATAAAACTTCAGTAGTATGTTTAGTTACAGGTAACTGCAAAAAAGGAAAAGTTGACAGTAATTTCTTTTTCCTCTAGGGTACTAAGATTATCTTAAGGCTAAAGGAAAGTGATAATTGATCCTTCTGGCTAGTACACAAAAAGGCAATGACATGACACACAAATAAATTAAATTTAAGACCACAGGCTGAGGTGATAAATGGTTGATGAGCTATTTCTTTGAAACTTTTTTCTCCTGATCAGTCATCATCTATACTTCTCGAAATTCACCTAATCCCAGCAACCTACCTCTTATGGAAAAAGAAGAAATCAATTTTTATTCTTATTTTCTCAAAAGATCTGCTGCTTTCTTTAACCTACACATATAGAGAAATAAAGAGGGAAGCATAGTATTTTGTACTTGAATTAATACATTCTTCTCATTTTGAATATGAAGATCACCTTTTTGTGTCCAGAAACTTTGTTGACTCCTATATGCATCGAGTGTCTGAATACAGAGAAAATACCCACTTATAAAAAGGTACTGCAAACTCAATAACATTTCTAAATCATTTTTTTATTCATCATGGCAAGATTCATATATGTTTGAAAAAGAGTAATGCATGTGTGTACAGGACATTTTTTACTCTACAGAAGCATTGGGGTAGATTATATATCTAGAGATACTGCACATAATGTATGTTATATGTATAATTATATGCATATATATATATATACATACAATTTATTTGCTTTATTATACTGAGTCACTTTACATATTTTATTGGAATTAAGTAGAAATCAAAATGATTAAACCTGATATGCATATAGATTTTATAGATCACTAGGTCAGGTGTCCTTTCAGCTCTATCATTTTAAGATTCTATTTCTCTAACTTTCTCTTGACTGTGCAGCCCATTCAACAGTAGTATTTCCACAAGCCAAGAAGAGGGCTGCTTCAGGACCATTATGAAATGATGAAGCTTATATAAAAGTCCTTAGATTTAACTTTTATGGTGCCTCCACTGATAAAAGCCCAGAACTCAAGCCAGCTTGTCCCCTATCACTCTGAAGAAGACCAGATCAGAAACTTGGTCAGAAACTAGGCTGCAAATAATTTTTTTTAGAGAAACAGTTCTGTTTAACCTTAAAGGTACATGAGCAATGATGCCAGCATTCCGTCGTTGCCAGCACTACTAAAAACATGCAAACTATTTGAACACAGCAATTATGGGGTACGTTACACATAACCTTTGCTATCTTGAAGCTCACTGTGAATGATTGTAGGCAACAGTGAAAGATACATACATAATTTATATACACAGAGTAAAATTCAAACAATAGTTCAATACATGAAATAGATTTTAAGCCAATGAAAAACTGCATGGAAAATTTAAGTACGCTATGACATATTACCAGGATGACATTCATATGAGAAGTGATATTAAGGACTTCATCAAGGACATGTATTAGGACCTAAAGAGATAGGCTATAAATGTAGCAATAGGGAGGGATGATGGGTGGATAAGAAGCTCTCTGGGGAGAATCCACACAGTGCCCTTCAGGCGTTTTATGTAGCACATGACCTGAGAGATTTTGACAAGAATCGTAAGGGATAAAAAGGGACGAAATGGCTGCGAATCTACATCAGTGAAGGCATGGATCCACAGATGCAAATTCAGTATGCGAATTGAACCATCATGTCACAAATATGCAAGGTTTATAAGTACAATGTGGAATAGAGTAAAAGAGAAATTGAAGGAGCATAGTGGAATGTTCAAAGCCAGACAAATCTTATATCTTATAACTGTAGACATGAGACATAGTAAATCAACTCCAGTGCTTTGTTTACATCTACTTTACTCACAGATATTTTATTGATTTGTTTTGATTTATTTTATTGATTTGAATATAGCTCCTGCTTTTTCTGGACTAACTCTGACTTACTTGAAACCTGAGGTGTGATGTATAATTTCAGTAATCTTTCACTATATACTATACGCACATACATATAACTTTAAAATACTTTAAAACTCATTTTAAGGGTATAACCTATATTTAGAACAATAGAGTAAATCCAGTCCCCATCTGTAAAGTGCTTTGGAAATAATCAGAATGAATAATGCTGTAGAAAATGCCAAATATCGTGGCCCTTTTTGTCTCTAAATAAAATTCAAAAAAGAAAAATATTAGTTTATTATTTTCTCCTAGAAATGGATGGAAATATCTAAATATGGTAGAGATGGAGCAAGTGCCAGATGTAGACTGAAGGCATTTGCAGAGTGAAGATTTGGCTCAGAGAGATGATTATGCTTGCTGCTGGAGTTGAGATGAACATTTTCTATTTTCTGCATCCAATTTTCCTAGAACTCCCTTGTTGTCTAAGAGGCAAGATACTACACAGTGCTTACTAAAAACAAGGCCATTAGGTCAGAATAAAGCAGCCTCACCTCTGTTTGAGCAACGTATCCAGCCTTTACATTCACTTGTGATGAACACAGTGATTTTCTTTTTTCTTTTGAACACTTCTATTTTTGTTGGACTCCTTTTAACACCCTGATCAGGTTCATTCATTGATGGTGAATCAGAGTAAATATTTAGGCAATTGTAATAGTTCTGAATCGGATTTTTCTGAATCTTCCTTTTAAACAGATTTAGTAATTTCATGTGGTTCTGTAGAAAGCTTACCTTGTACAATTACAAGACAAGATGGTACAAGAGGGGATCTTATAAAACGAAGCACACAGAGTCATCATGTTGGAGAAGACAACATAAATAAATGAGTTTCCCAGATGCTTTTACTATGCTGTATAATAAATTACCAAGACAATTTAGAGCGTCAATAAGGTGAAACAAATTCTACCCTCAGCCATGTGCTCTCCATTCCCATTACCTTTCCATTAACTATTTGTTTCTCTCAGGAAATTAATGTTGCTTTGAACTTGGTAGGTTCTTGGAACAGAACCAGGGCATGGACTTCAGTACTCAACTTGAGATTAGTATTGTAAAAAGAAAAACAAATTATCCTTCATAACTTGGTTCCTTCCTACTTTTATCATCTTTTTGCACTTCATTTCTCTCAACATACTGTGATGGCAAGCAGGGTGGGACTTTGTGTTGCCTTTTGTTTTGGGGTGCTTCTCAGCACTAAGGCAATCAAGTGCTTTTGAGTCTTGCCTTTGTTTCAATCAAAAGTCTTTGATGACCTGCTTCAGTCACGAAAGGCTTAGGTCACATGGGTTTGAGTCTAATGGTTACGATGCCCTCTCACACTGAAGAAGTATATATATACTCTGAGGTTAGCATTTTGCTTGGGGCTCACTCACTGGAAGAGTGTCGTGTGGTTTGACCAGATGAGACTCTGGGTAGCCATTGGAGCCTCTCAGCTTTGAAAAACCCAGATGTTGGTGCCTCTCTCTCTGGTAACTATGTATGCAATGTTTTGGGCGGACAGCTAGAATCTTGCATGCTGATTTGTATTATTTTGCTCTGTTTATATGATTTCTGCTTGTAATTTCTGTTTGTGTTTTCTCTGAAGTTCAGGGTGCTGACTTTTCCCCCTGAACTAAGTGAACGATGTATGTATATTTAATTAAAGTGAGATTTTAAACCCCTTGAAGTTGCTTTCCTTAGAAAAGCAGATCAAAAAACCTGTCTTAGTAGCCTTCCTGTGTGCTGGTGCTTTTGGCCTTACACAGCCACAGTAGTGGCAAGTAGCATCATTGTTACACATACTTGGTAATCCAGTGACCCTGACCTCCTTGCTCTTACTAACAGATGTGGAAACTGAGGTGCAAGGAGGTTACGTGACTTCCCCAAAGTCAGGTAGTACTTTTAAGTGCCAAAGCAAGGATGCAAACCCAGGTCTACTCTAGTTTTAGTATTCTTTCTATTAAACCAGATGACTTCTCCTTGGGACTGAGATTTCATTCTACAGATTTGGTAGATGACTTTTTAAAAATAAAAGCAATCCTCTCCCATCCTCACGTTAAAAGTGTCTATTACCTTGATGAAAATCGAGATAGAAAAGTACCATTTAGAAAACAAATTATCTCATGTTTGCATTACAAAGGAATTTTTCACTTTACAAAAGGAACTATGAGCTAGATATATTCTTGCATGGAGTCAATTAAGAAATTTTATTTGCTTGACTGTATATTTGTTATAAGGAATTTGTATTTCTTTTCCCTTTTATTCAGCAAGCTAGGAAGTGGAAGGTAGAGAAAGTAGATTTCTGTTCATTAAAAAAAGCAATTTAAAAATAGAGAGGTGGGAGGCATTGCTACAGATTTGAAATTGTTGCATGCACTTCCAGATGAGTTCATTATATTAGATGTACATAATTATTTTACTTTGTTATAAGAGTTCTCTCACTAAGTGGTAGTAATCCATAAATGTTTGTAAAAAAAACAAAGCATGTCAATATTTTTTTACATTCATTCATAATACTTTTAAATAACCAAATCCCATTTCAAATATATTTAAAGTATATTTTGCAGACCTATCTTCAGAAACATGCAAAACATTTGTTCAGAATAATTAAATGATACAGATATCCATAACACAAGTCTTGTGCTCTTCCTTCAAATTTTTTTTTCTTCCTAAATGCCCCTGTTCTTCTTTTACTTGTAAACACTTTTATTGTTTGCATTGGTATTGAAGATATATTATATGCAACACATTCAGTCCTTTCTTTCTAGAGGTAATCCTCGATGTTCCTAAAGGCTTCACTCCAACAAAACATAAAGGAAAACACTATAGTGAAAATGCCACTCTTTAATGAAAATATTCATTTATATTTATTATTTCATTCCACAGATACCTCTTGAGTGCCTAATACATGCCTAAGTTGTATACCTCCAATTGCCTTCCCCTAACTCAGCCTGGCATTTAAGATCTTCCATAATTAGGCACCCACCAATCTTTCCAGATTTCTTTAATGCTACTCAACTTCACAAACAGCATTTTAGACAAACTGTACTTAATTATTTATCTAACTTGAGCCTCCATCTTCTGTCTCTGCATATAACCAAACTGTCCTTTGTGCTTAGAATGAGCTTCCTCCTTATCTCTCCCTCTCAAAATCCTTGTCTTACTGCAAGCTGCAACCCAAGTCCCCTTCTGTGAAACCTTAACCTGATGCCCACTGTGTTTCTTCCCTACTCAAATTTGCCTTGTACAATATTATATTTACAGGTCATATTCCCCCAGTCAGACTCCTTGAAACTAGAGACTATTCTATTTGTGTCTTTACGTTCCCATATAGGAGTGCAGTGTACGTTTTTGACAACTGTTTGTTGAATTAGCACTGTGCCAAGTATTATGGGTATATGATGATGATGATGATGATGATGATAGCTAGCATTTCTACAGCACGTTAAAGTTTGCTAAGTGCTTTACAAATATTATTTAATTTTATCCTCATAATAGCCCTGAGAGGACGATGCTATTATTACCTCCATTTTGCAGAGGAGGAAACTGAATCAAATAGATATCATGTGCCTTGCTTAGGGTCCAGCAGCCAGTTAAGTTTCTGAGGTAGTATTTGAACTCAAATCTTTCTAACTCTAAATCCAAAGTATTATATACTGTGCCACCTTGCTGCCATTGTGTAGTCAGGAATAGTACATGACCTTTGCTCTCACAGAAGTTCATAATCTAGTCTACTCACAACAGAAAGCCTAAGGAATATAAAGACAACCATCCTGATTATTTCTTGTGGTATCACAGAGCTGTGCATGTATATGCAGAGATAAAGGTTCTAATAAATTAAAACAATTTAGAAAAAAAATAAGCCTTGATTATATAAACTTCTGTGGAAGAGATCAAAGTACCTTAGTAATTTCAGATGTAATGAGAGCCATTCCTCTGGAAAAAGAAGTATTTTTGACTTAGCCAAATTTTACTTGATAAACAATTCTCTTTACTGATCAATATTAGTAGCTATTTGATTGAAAAACAGGGTTCTAATGAGAATGACTAAGATTCTTTCATCGCTGTGTTACTTCAAAAGGGTGCTATTCACACCGAAGGTATCATCTAGTTTGACTTGCCAAATGGAATCAGCATATTCTTACCAAAATGTATTCCTTGAATTTCATCTTATTTGTATGTTACAGCCATTAATTCATGTAAATAAAGAGTGATAAACATATCATTCATTCTTTCTGGGTCTATGAACAATGCCTTCTACTTTCTATTCTTATTAGGGGAGGAGAAGGGAAGAGGACAGAATTAGCATTTATATAATGCTTACTAGGTGCCAAGCACTTTACAAATATTATCTCATTTGATCCTCCAATAGCCATACAAGGTAGGTGCTGTTATCCTCCCCATTTTACAATTGAGGAAACTGAGGCATACAGAGTGTTCTATTATGACCCAACTGTTGTGGGGCAGGGGGAGAATCTCTGCCCAAGAAGAGGCACAGGGTTCCTTTGTATTCCCCTGCTTTTTCCCAGTTGATCAATGGCTCCCTGGTGATCCACTCTGAGGTGCAACTCAGGAACAAAATAAGTCTCAGCTCTGTACCAGTTCATGAGCTAAAGGAGGGGGACTACCAAAGGATCCCTAATGGGTCAGGACAAATGCACCCAGTTCTTTGGAATCTGTAGAAAAGACTGTGCTGGAAGCAAGTGGGGCATAACACATCAATCACACTTTATTAAGTTACAGAGGTGTATAGCGTAGGGAATTGGGTGGTAGAGAGAGGCAAGTAGCATGGAGAAGAGACAGTGCTGAGAGAGGAGCACAGAGAGTGCCATATGTACCTGTAGATTGGATTTGGGAGCACTCGAGCAGTGCAGACTTGTGGCTACTGGAAGAGTGCCCAAGGGTGCCTTTTGAGGTCTCATTTTTATAGGGTTTGGGGGAAGGGAATAGATTAATTCTTATCCAGGTCACCTTAGGTTTAGCTCATTAATGTACCAACGTCATCAGCGCCACTTTGGGGTACCTTAATTTACCTAACATTTTGCTGGTTTTACTGCATATGTCTAAAGATTCTCTGGAGCTTACAAACTTAGGGCAGTTAATGGGACTGAGGGGACATTACATTGGGGCCTGCATGCTTTCATTAACACAAGTCACTTTGTACTTCTGGATAAAATGATGTGAAAATATATAGGAGGGCTCAACTGTCCCATGGAATGTCAGAAAACATTTAAAAAAACATAAAATAGAATAAACTGGGATCTGGAAGCAGAAGTAAGCACTTCTATCAACCCAGAATGGCACTAAAAGATGATCTGAAGCTAGCAATGACTGGCAGAGACAAATAAGGGGGAAAAAACTATAGATCAGTCTCTGTAATGAAAATCAATGCAAAAAATACTGAATAAAATATTAGGAAAAATATGTCAACACAAAAACCTATCTGGAAGGTTATATATTGTGAACAGGTCAGTTTGTAATAGAAAATGCAGCATTGATTCAATATTAGGAAAATTGTAAATGAAGTAGACCCTATCAATAACCACAAACAAAAATCATAACATTATATCAATGTGTTAAAAAACACAAAATTATATAGCATAGGAATAAATTGACCATTCTTTAACATAGTGGATAATATCTATCTAAAACCAAGATTGTTATTTTTAATGGAGAAATAATACAGGCCTTTCTGATAAGATTAGAGGGGAAGCAAGGATGTCCATAATCGCCACTATTAGTTACTATGGTCCTAGAAATACTGGCTATAGCAATAAGAAAAGATGGGGGAAAATGAAATAAACCTAGGCAAAGAGGAACCAAATTAATTCTTCTCCCCAAAGTTGTCAATTATCTCCTAATTGTAAAATCTAATTGCTTTCTTCTCAACCCTCATACTACTTGACCTCTCTGCAGCATTTAACACTGTTGGCTAACTTCTCCTCTTGCATATTCTCTCCTTTCTGAGTTTCTGTGATTTAGCTCTCTCTTGGTTCTCCTACCTAGCTAACCTTTTCTTCTCAGTCTCCTTTGCTGGATCTTCACCCATGACACAACCAATAATGGTAGGTATTCCCCATAAATCTGTTGTAGGTCTCTTTTCTCTCTTTACCCACTCACTTGGTGATCTCATTAGTTTTCATGAGTTCAATCATCATCTCTGGGTAGATGATGCTCAGGTCTATTAATCCAGCCCTAAGCTCCAGCCATTCTTTTATCATCAACTACCTATTAGATACTTCAAACTAGATGTCTTGTATTGATCTCAAAATCAGCATGTCCATAACTGAATGCACCCCTTCCAATGCCCATCCCACTTCCCAACTTCCCTATTACTCTCAAGAGTACTACCATTATTCCTATCATCCAGTCTTTAGTGTCATTCTCTCCTCACTCTCAGTCATCCTTCCTATCTAATCAGCTGCCAAACCTTGTAATTTCTTTCTGTATAGCCTGTAACAATTCTCCTTCCATGCACACAGCTACCACTCCAAGTGAGGCTCTCATCATCTCTTGATTGCTGATTGGACTTCTCACCTCAAGTCTGTCCCCTGCTTCATTGGCCATCTTCCAGGCAGCTGCCAAAGTGATTACATAGAAAAGTAGATGCATATTATACACATATACACACATATTTTTGGCACTTAAAGTTCTTCACAACCTGACCACTTCCTATTTTTATAACCTTTTAAGACATTATGCCATTCTATGAGCTCTAAAGTTCAGCCATACTGACTTACTTGTAGGTCCTCAAACAGGATACACCATATTCTGACTTTATCTGGCTGTCCCCCATGCCTAAAATATTGTCCCTTCTAAATTCTATTTATTATCATCCCTGGTTTCCTTTAGAATTCAGATCAAGTGTCACCTCTTCCAAGAGGACTTTCCCAGCTTCCCCTCCACCCTAGCCCTCCATACACCAGTACCTTCCTCGTGTTTTGTATGTACAGATTTCTGTATATGTTATCTCCCTCATTAGAATGGAAGCTGTTTGACAGCAGGGTCTGGCTTTGTTTTTTTCTTTCTCCTCAGGTGTGTTGGTAACCAAAAATGGGCTCCTTAGCACTTAGTCAACAAGTGCCCTTGACTAGTTTGGCTTTTTCCCCTGAACTGAATGCTGTTTGTATGTTGGATTGGAGTAAGCTTGTCGGCCCCTTCACCTTGCTTCCCTTTCTTAAGCTGATCGAAAGAACATGTACTTTCCCGGTCAACCCCTTCACCTTGCTTAAGCAGATTGAAAGAACCTGTGCTTTCCCCAGCGTACCTTACACCCCCGCAGAAGCCGGATGGTTAAAAACAGCTTCTGTTGGAGCCAGAGGCTGCTATAGCTACAGCCACAGCCGAAGCTGAAGCAGGAGCTGCCGGTAGCAGAGCTGACCTATGGGAGGAAGCTGAGCAAGGACTTGAGGCCAGTGGGTAATCTTTTTACCATAGAGGGGAAGCATGTATATGATTTTGCTGTACACCATCATGCTTCTCTGTGGCCTCCTGGTTACTCTTGTGAGGCGGACTTATTGGGCCTGGAAGCTTTTGATCAATATATCAAAATGGGGATGCTGGTTCATGGGTTGGTTACTGTGGAGCCTAAATATATGCTTTGATCCTTCTGCCTCCTACTTTGAGAGTTTCTTATATCCGGCGGTTCCGAACCTTTCAGACATATATATGATCCTCTTTGAAATTATAAACTCTGCCCTCCTAACACATCAGGCAATTAGCACAATGACTGGCACATAGTAAGCACTTATTAAATGTTTACTAATTATCTGAATTTTGCGGGTGATATTATGGATTAGTTAAAGAACCCTAAAGATTCAACTAAAAATTTAAGTGAATGTTGGAATCTTGTAGACAACATGCTGTTTTCCTCACCTCCTTCTCAAGCAATCACTTAGCCTCTGACTGAATATCTACTTCCATTAATGTAAACTTCATTCTCTCCTAGGGCAGGTCATTCCATTTAGGGTCTGGTTCTTATTGTTAGGAAGTTCTTCTTCATTCTGAGTAGAAAATTAATTTTTTCTTCTGAGGTCAAGTAAAAGTAATTTCTTACAATTTGTATATCCCCGACCTTTAATAACAGCAGCAAAACATTTCAATAGCACTTGAAAGTTTGCAAAGTTTTGCACACTCATCATCTCATCTGAGGTTCACAACAACCTTGTAAGATCGGTATTAAAAATATAAGTATTACCATTTTATGCATTAGTAAATAGGATCAGAGAAGTTAATTGAATTGCCTGTGGTTAAAAAGCGGATAGGTAGAAATATCTACATTGCTTTCTTGTAACACACACACACACACACACGCACACACAACCTTTTGGAAGTATCTACCAGTTTTCACTGTTTCCACAAGAGCAAATTGTACCATTTTAAAAACTACAGCAAAATCTTTAAGTAAAGCAGCAAATAATGAAGACTGTTCGGGAAAGAATAAGAAATGAGAAAGAATTTCCTTCAGAACTCTATGGGGTGATTGAAAAACCCCAAATCCCAGGAACATTATTCAAGCAGCTAGCCAATCTGAGGGAGGCTTACATGATTAGGGATAATGAATATGCTGTACTTGGCACTGAACATTACTTGTGGAAAATTAAAAGCCTTGCATATATATTAGGAAAAAGAAATCGATTCAGAAACAACATGAGAAGAAATAAAAAAGTAATAAAAATAATAAAACCTCAGGCCTTAATGTATTACCTGGAGACTTTAATTTTAAAAGAAATTCAAGAGCTTGTAAACCTCTGCTCGCTCAATGCACATAATGAAGCATATTAACATACTACATTAAAACAACTTTCCACAAAATAGACAGTGTTTATTCATGAGACAAAAATAAGCTAGAACATGATCATAATTATAGAAAAACTTATTAAATATTTTGAATAAAATATGAAGAGGAATGGGGGCTGCATGTTTAAAAACTAAAATTTATGAAATGCATGCTCAAGACATATAAGCCTTATGTGTGTGTGATCAGGCCTCACAAGGAGCAAGTTGGGTTGTATTTGATGCTATGGGAAAGATGATATTTTCTGCACTTAAAAGGAATCAACTCACCATCCCTTTATATATTCGTAAATACTATAGGGGTTATTATTTCTAGATTGAGTTTCTGAAGAGTTGTGAGTTTTTTTATTTATTAACTATCAGGCAGCCTAATTATTATTCAACTAACAAGTAAACAACTTCATAGGAGCTGGACAGCTGGAGGGGTTTTTAGGAATTCCTATACAGTGGGATATAGATGTCATTAGGTTGGAAAAATAGTGAGAGGGCAAGTAACAATAATAGCTTTTAACCATTGCTAAGGGAAAAAATATGCTATTTGTGGCAATACAATGAAAATAAAGTACTGAAGATTAGAAAAGGGTAGTTTTTGTTGATGAAACTTGCTTTTTCAATTCTATCCTGTCCCAAAATTCATCAAAAGAAAGTCCAAATGAGCCTGTAAAATTTGGACATCTTTATCAGGCTGTAAAATATACGCTCAAAAACTGTTTTGGGGATGTGTGTGTGTGTGTATGTGTGTGTGTGTTTAGGCATGTGTGTAGTTTACCAGTAAGCCTGGAACTTTTGTCTCCATTGAGAAAATGAAAAATGCTGTTAAACATGTTGCTATACTAAGAAGTAGAATCGTTTCAGGACTCTCTAATGAAGATAGAATATTGTCCCATGACCTTGCATTATGTCACACGTCTTGAAAAGTTGAGAAATTTATCCAAGAGATGGAGATAAACGTGCTTCAATGGCTTGGAAACTTGCCTGATTTAAAATTCTCTTAAAACCTCTGGGTAATAATAAAGGCTAGAATTGGGAAAATATACTATTCTTTAAAGGTATGCTTTCTATCAGATGTGATAAAAGCATGGTTTCATGATCAAAGATTAAAGAATGTGTCAAAATCTTGTGAACTCTCTGCTAAATTGTTCAAAACAAGTGATTCGAGTAATAGCAGCAAAAAGAGAACATATTGCAAAGTAAATGGTTTTAAATGCAAAAATATTTTGAGGTTTTTGTATGTCAATAAATGTAAATGTTTCACTTTAAAACAAATAATTCTAACACATGTATATGCATATATATCTATGCACGTATAGACTAATATAGATATACACATGTATACATATATAAAGCAACATGGAGAAAATGGGTCCTAGGCTGGACTTTGAAGAAAGTTTAGGTTTGCTGTCTAAAATGGTCAGGCTGTGAGGGTGGTGGGAGTAGGGAAACTTTACCCGACTACAGTGAAGCTTGATTTGAGGGAGTAAGATGAGGTTAGAGAGCCTTCAGTGACAAGCTGAGAAGTACAGTGATACCTTGCATATAGTAGAAACTCAATAAATAAATATTGTAATAGTTGGTTGAATGGATGAGTGAATGAATTTGGAAGATCAGACTGTGAAGCACAATGTAAGTGATGATATTTTCATTATAGATTAAACCACAAACAAAAGGAGTTGCAGCTAAATGGAAGGATGATTTACAGGTTCACCTTTGGGAGGTAAATAAAGGAACTGAAAGAATCAATTTCTTTGTCCACCCAAAGAAAACAAGAAACATCATTTAATGGGTCACATCACCTCCCTTCACAATGATCATGGAGAGCTTTCCTTAAGCAAAGGAACCTATGTAAAGATAACTGCAGTCTCTGTACCAACTTCTGTTGATGAAGATAAAGGGGAAGAAAAATTTTATGAAGAGCTTAAGGTCCTTCAAACTAAGTCAACATAATACTAGTAACTTTAGCAGCAAGATGGTCATAAACTAAGATGGCATAAAGTTGGAAAGTATAGTTGAGGTTTCAGGAAATAAAGATGTCAAAGACGTGTAGACTCTTCAGAATTCTCCCATCCCTAGACTGTGAGTACTTTCCTCGGGAGGAGAGGTAAAAGGTGCTAGACATAGGGAGCACCAAATAACTTCACAAAAATAAACTGCTGAAACCCTAACAGAGAACAAAAGACCTGTTAATAACATTGGAGTCATTTCTGAATCAACTGTCTATGGGTGGTCAGACCATGGACTTGTCAGAGTAAAGGTTAAAAATAACACCAGATTAGAATAATTCATAACAGCTCTAAGCTGACTTATTCTAATGAGCTTTTACTGCCTAAAAATGAAAAAAATCAAAGAAAAGTAATCAATGCCTGCTTTCCTCATTTCCTACAGAAGCTTACCTGACATCCTCTAATTGCCATAACAAGGAGGTGAAAAGAGCCCAGAAAACACCTCAGCCAATGAACATTTAATCTTGTCAAGCAGAGAAACAGAGCAAGAAAAGGCAATATTGGTTTAAAATTTAATTTCACTTGCTAAATCTTGTGGATGACAAAGAATGTTGAATGTTGGTGCCACTGTGAGCTGGTGGAAGCATTCTGAACAACAATTTGGAATTATGTAGGGGAAACTTCTAAATTGTTCATATATACTTTATGATCTCATGACTGGACATTTACTTCAAGGAGGTCAAAAACAAGAGAAAGGTCTCATATATACATTTTATTTCTAGTAGTACTTCATGTTTTATAGTAAAATACTAGCTGAAGTAGGTACACATTATTTGGGAAGTGGCTAAACAAATTGCGATAAATGAATGTATTAGAATATTGTGTTGTAAGAAATGAAGAATTCAGAGGAACATGGAAAGATCTAACTGAATTTTATTTATATATATACATATATATATACACACACATATGTATACATACATACACACATATACATATGCTCATACATACATATATACTCTGTATATAATCAGAATAATATAAATAGTAATATAAATTAAAATAACCATAAAAGCTACCTGAACTGAGATTAAATAAAATAACTAGGTTCTTTCTTCTTTCCTTCCTTCCTCTCTCTTCCTTTTTTCTTTCTTTCTTTCTCTTCCTTCCTTCCTCCCTCTCTCCCTTCCGTCCTTCCTTCCTTCCCCAGAAAACAGATAAAGAAATGCATTATTCTCTTCTCAGTGGAGTAGGGCACTACAAGGGGAAAGTGTTGCATACCCTGTCACACGTAGTCGTTGCTTTTGTTAGTTCTGCCCAGTTATTTTGTTTCAGGTTGTGGTGGTGGTTGTTGTGGTATTGTTGTTGTTTTTCTTATAAGGGAGGGTGGATTCTTTGGGGAATGGTATATTGGGAAGTTGTATGTTGTAAAAAAAAACAAAAACAAAAGTATCAAACTTTTTTCAAAAAACTGCATACTACAGTGGAAGATAATGAGCGAAATCACCTCATGAAACGCAAAGAAACAATAAGTCTAAAGAAAGCTCAGTGTGAGACTCAACTAACTCACATCATCCCAGTTTAATTTACTGATGATAGAGAGAGGACCTTAAATAGGCAAAATGTAAGTCAGACATCTCAGCTAAGACCCAGCTGTGCTACTTCGGGACTTCTCTGACGGTCTTTTCTACCATACTTCCCTACGGGGTACCTTCTCCTCTCCCAATCCCTTCCCCTCACTTTTCACTTTCCTTTTATTAGATTGTAAGCTCCTTGAGGGCAGGGACTGTCTTTGTTTTTGTATCTCCATGCTTAGCATAGTGCCTGGCATGCAGCAGATGGGTAGTAAATGTCAATTGATTGATTGATTGAATTAATCTGTGAGCTTGGAACCAATGCATTTGGACTGTTAACATTTCAGTCCCTAAAGTCCTATATGATAAAGTAGAAATAGCATTAACAAAATGAGACAAGAAAATCCAGATGAAGCACACACACACAAAATCCATGTTGTGAAGAAGATGATGTGATTTTGAAAGCAATGAGGGATCAATTATCAAGCTATTTAAAGAGACTATTTGTCATTATGAAAAAAATATCAGCATGAAGATTTTGCAGTAGGATGAGACAGGAAGAACTCTGTATTTGAATTTAGAAGAACTGAGTTCAAGTCCTAATTCTAACATTTCTTAGCTTTGTGACTTACATGAGTTGCTTCACTGCACATTGTCTTTAACTCATTCTTTTTGTAACTATTTCTGTCTCTGCCTCTCCCCTTCTCACCTGTATATACTCCCTCTCTTCCTCCCACTTTCTTACACACATTCAAAAGAAAAAAAACAACCTCTATAACTCCACAAAAATAAGCATTCATCTAGGAACCCACGGTGTGAAAGAACTCCTCAGAATGAAAACCAAGGAGCCATATCATAAAGTTATTCATGGTCTTATCCTTTCATATTCCATTAAAGTGATGCAACTGAGTAAATGATTAATCCACTCCAATTGATGGCAAAATATAGTCATTACAATGTCCTACAGCACACAGCAGATAGATAGAGCTCTAGAAATGAGTACTAGTAAAAAGGAAGAGCTAGTGTGTTTTCTCAAAAACTTTTTCCCCTGTGCTAATGATTTTTGAATGATCTTTTCAAGGTTTTGAATGATCTTTCAATCATTAATAAGGAAATAAATAGCTGCAAAACACAGCTGCAATCTTAACTGAAGCATGAAAATCTTTAAACCTAGAAGAATATCTATACTTAATGATGTTCTCAGAGAATTTCTTACTGATTTATTTATGTATTCAGATCAATTTACTGATTTGCATTCTACTCTGTCCCATTTGTACATAAGAACAGGAGGAGCGTGATTTAATATCTACTTTTAATATTTTCTACTATTGTTAAAATTGCAGTTTTAATACACATGCATTTATTGTGGAAAGTAAGTTTAGCAACAGCCTTCTCTGCATAGATTCATCGTTATTTTTAAAAGGTTACATGATCATTTCCCAAGAGTTGTACTGTTTTTTTCAGCTTCATCATTTTCACAGAGATAATGCCTCTCCCCCACTGACTGAAGGTCTGGAGGAGGGAACAGTAAATTCTTCCAAAATCTGCCTTTATGGAGGACTCTGAACTTTCAGAACTTTCTAGTTAACTCTCCATTTAAAATCAGAAACTCTGCTTGTTTTTGACTCCATGGAACATCATTCCCCAACTCACCCCCTGTGAGTAAGCTGAATTTTAGTGTCAATAAGATAGATTTTAGTGTGTGTAAAGTGGATTTTTCTTATCATTTCTTAGAGTTCAGTTTCCCAGGATCTATGGCCATAACAACCTCAGTTTCCCAGGATACGTGGCCATAACAATCTGTTTCCCAGGTATTAGATATGAGTTCCCAGGCTCATGGTTCAAAACATCTCCACCACACTTGCGCAGCATTATATAAGGATAAATAATATAAACATGGGTGCTGAAACTGTAAACATCCACTGCGACTGCGCAGTGAGACACAGGGATGAGGTGATGTAAACTTGCGAGATTTTTGCTGCCAGTATGCCTTCTTTGTCTGATGCCCTATAAAACAGGTGGTCAGTGGTCAGTGAGTTAGGGAACCTTAAAGGTTGAATGCACAAACTGGAATGCTGTGTGCCTTGACTGGCTCCCATCAAGGCTTTGGAGGGGGAAATCTGTGTTTGCCTCAACTGGCCCTCACTGAGGCTTGAGGGAATTTAGGGGATGCACAAGTTGTCCCTGTCTTGACTGGCCCCGTCGAGACATAGGGGTAGTTGCACCCCAGCCCCTTCTCGCCGGCCCCTGTGAAAAGGGTGATGAGGGAGTACTGTAGAGGTTTGTGGTGTTTCCATTATCAGCAATACTGCCTTAGAGAAGACTAAACTAGGATAAAGCTTATTATTAATCCCTCTGAAGCTGTCTTTCCTGTCTGACGAGATGAAAGGTGAAGAGGCTGGAGTCTGAAGCCTCCAGTGCCTCCTGTGTATTATCTAACACCCCGCCCCAGTCTCTCCCTACCACACACCTTTTCAGCTTCCTTTTGCATGTTGTCTTTCCCAATTAGATTGTAAACTCCTTGAGGGTAGAAGCTATCTTTTTCTTATTTATATCCCCAATGTTTAGCACGGTGCCTGGCATACAGTAGGCATTTAATAAATGTTTATTGTATTGATCAGAAAGATGATTAAAGAGGTCTTTCTGTAAATCTCTCCAACCCAAAATCACAGAAAAAAGAACTAAGCACTAAATCTATTTTAACTCAAGTTGAACCTACAAGGTAAGAGGACAAACTACACAAGATGAAAAATCTCATTAAATGTCATCAGATGACTGTACTATTTAGAACTTTCACCTAGCGTCTCCACCACTTGACCAGTACTGTGCCAGGTATAGCCAGTCCAGTCAGTCTTACGAATTTGGGATTTGGGGCCCAGCTGTAGAGGTCCGTTCCTGCTCTACTGTGGTAATAACAAGCCTTTTCACAACCCTCAAAAGGTAGTGAAAAGAGATTCTCTCCAGCTACCTGAAAGAGAGAAAAACTAAAGAGGACAGGTGAAGATATGAGCAGTGCAAATGGGCTGGAGTGTAGAGGCTAAAGAGCCTCTGTATCTGAGGGAAAAGAAAGGGACTAGAAACCAAATTGAATCTAGTCCTTTCACCCTGGAATTTGCTCTGGGTGGGGCCCCAGGCCAGGAGGCTAAGGGCTACCAACTTCTTGGGAATCCAAATAGCAGTAGAAGGAAAAGGAACCAAATAAATAAAAAAGAAGAAAACCTGAGATGTGATAGGAAATAAAAGAGAAAAGCTGAAAAACAAACAAAAATATCAAATTAACAAGTAGATAAACCAACAGAAAGACTCATAAAGACAGAAGGAAAAATGAGTAAAAACTTGAAGGCCAGTGAATACATATTTCATATGAAGGAAAAGATCTCAAAAATCCTAATGAAAAATAAAATCCTGTAGATTCCCAAAAGGTCATGAAGGAACATTAGGAAATTCCAGTATGAGAAAGAGAAACACTTTTAAAAAGAAGATATTAGGGATGAAATTGGATATCTTGATGTGGAATTAAAACAGACAAAAAAGATAATAAAATATATAGAAAATGTAATAGAAAATCTCTGCATATAAGTAGAGGTTCTGAAAAAGAGAATTATAGATTTGGAATGCAAAGACCCAGAAGTAGTTGCCAATTTTATAGAAGCGAATCAAAAGGAAAGAGGACATGAATTCTGAGTGAAGTGAATTCTGAGTGAGTGAAGACAAAAGGTTCATAGATATTCAAGGATCATAAGCCTCCCTGAATAATATAATAAATCTCAAATACATTCAGGAAATATGAGGAAACTCTCCAAAATTTCTGAATATAAGCAAGGTATCAGTTGATGGACTCGTGGACATGTAGTAGAAAAAGCACTTTTTTGAAAGTCAAACAGACTGGGTTCAAAATCCCGTTCTGCACCCTGTTTCCTATGTGACCTCAGACAAGTTACCTAACTTTTCTCAGCCTTGGTTTCCTCAACCAAGAGAATTGGACAAGATGACCTTCAAGATATCTTCAGGTTTTAAAACTATGATCCTATAATCAACACATTGTCATTACAGAAAAATTAAGACAGTCCATATTTAAATTTTATTATTACAGTGACAAACAACAAATTTCACAGTTATATGAGAGAAAGATTATCCATTATAAAGGGAAAACAATTTGAATAAAATAGTATTATCCAGAAATCATGAGAAATTTAAGAAGAGAATATACAAGTATATTCCAAAACACAAAAGAACTCAAGCTGCAACCCAAAAACTACATATCCTGCCATAACCTAATCATTAGTGGAAAAAAGCTAGACCTTCAAAAAAAGAGACCTTTGAATCATCTTGAAGAGGAAAAAAATGCCCACCAAATTTAAAGTACATATTGACTGACAAACAATCCAGGCCAGAGAAACGTGGAGGAGGAAAGTAAATTAGTACAACTATCTAGAAAATGTTAAGTAAATGAAATAATGAAAAAATGTAGTAATGAAGTCATTGTCATAACTATTGGTTACAGTATGTCTCCCTTGATATTTATAATCAAATCAAACCAATTGCATTATTATATCTGTCAAGGAATTGTGTATAATGTCAGAATATTCGCTGGATACAACTTTTGGAGGACAATTTGTGAAACTGTTTTGTCAAGTAAAGTATTTTTTGATCAATAAATAAGAAGCACAGAAATATCATATAATCTATCCATCTCAGTCATTTGTATGACTTTAGAAATGTCAACTGCTTTAGGAAATTATCTGCAAAAAACCTGGTTGATCCTATCTCATCGTGTAAACAAGTAGGCCCTTTATAAAGTCACACACTGTTCTAACAAATATTTAATTGGTGTAAGAAAGTAGATATGTGGGTCAGTAGTTGCTCTGTCCTTATATTCCTCTCACCATGTTTTTACTGTATTATTATTAATGATATTTTCTATTCTAATGGAATCTTCTCATTTAAAATATCTTTAAAAATTGATTCTTGAATCACTTTAAAATTGTGTTGCCTTCAGCAAAGATTTTCTTGGTATGCATTTGTTCATGTTCATGAACTTTTCATTTTAAGTGACATTTCAACTTCTTAGCACACAACATCAGGTCCCAAGATAGTGGAATCTAAATTTATCATGACAGTTTTCTGTCATCATAGATGAGAAGAGTCACTATAAAAATATTGTCAAATCTGGCCTATTTGCTGTCCTTCCAGTTTTAAATATAAGTTCTCTTGGAATGACCTGGCTTAGCGATGTCATCTGTCCTCATGCCAAACTTTATGTCAGTTCACTTTTCCCTTCACTACTTTTCACTGTTTATGGGTTCACGTTGCTTACAAGCTTTTGCTGCCCTCTGTAATATTTTCAAAGTCAGTGGCACTCTAAATCAGTGTTACCCTTGGTTATCATGGCTCTCCACTTGACAAGATCAATTGATTGCTGATTCAGAATGTTTCTATGTTCTTTTGACTTCTTTGTTGCAGTGTTTTACATTAGATAAATTTCTGTAGAAAAGAAAAGTTACTTCGACTCTTTAAAAAAAGTCTGTTTATTTGTGTTGATGATAAAAAACTTAAGTCTTTACTTTTATTTCCCATTTTTTTCAGAAGTTAATAGCTTGTTTAAATAAGTTAGATTGGAACATTTGCAGTTACACTTCTTCCTGTCCTTATCATTCTAATTTGGTGTCGGTTTTGACCCTGGCTTTTGACCAACTGAAGATCTAACTGCATGCCTTTGATTCTAAAATGAATTCGATGTCTATAATAAGTAATTTCTTATCTATTAAGATATATTGTATTTCATTTCATGATGGTGTCTGGTGCTTGGAACGTCCAATGCTTTCCAACTTCCCTGTTAAAGTATTCATTATATCTTACCAATACCATGATCCAAGACAATTCTGAAGGACTTATAATGAAAAATGCTATCTATTCCCAGAAAAAGAACTGATGATGTCTGAATACAGATTGAAGTACTTTTAAAAAAACCCTTTTTAAAATTTTTTCTTGCTTTTTTTGGTCCGTGTTTTCTTTCACAACATGACTATTATGGAAATGTTTTGTATGACTACAGATGTATAACCTATATCAAACTACTTGCCTTCTTAATGAGGTGGGGTGGGGAGAGAGTAAGGGAGATAATTTGGAAGTTTTAAAAATGAATGTTAAAATTTTTTTTACATATAACTGGGGAAAAATAAAAATATAAAATACCAAAGTATTCATGGTATGTAGTCATGAAGTTCTTGAGTAACGTATAAACATTTAAACTTTAATTTCCTAATTCCAAACCATATTTTCCAATATATTTCTTTTTCTGTTCTGCCATGTGTGTACCACCACATTGTCTGTAGGCTCTGAAATCACCTCAATACCACAAGGAGATACCAAATTAGAATCTTTTGTAGAGGTTTGCTTTCACAGGCTGTACACATAATTCATTCTGTATTACTTGATTCACCTCATTAAGACTTTCACCTCTTGAGTTGGAGTGGACCGAGAAAGTAATTAATTCTCCATCTAGGAACTAGATTGATTTGCCACTACTTCAGATATGTTAGATTTACTCAATCCTACCAGTGTTAATAATAATAATAGCTATAGAATCTTATATCCACAGACCCTAAAAGAAATGGTTGTATTTTTTCCTGATCCTGAGATGAACGGAACACTCCTGTATAAGATCAAGAGATAATAGATGTAGAGGTGGGCCTGCGAGATTATTTTGTCTAGTCTTTTCATTTTACAGATGAGGAAACTGAGGCTCAGGGAAGGTAAGTGAATTTCCTGGAGTGATGTTTCCAAATCCTCCAAGGTAGGATTTGAAATGAGGCCTTCTGACTATAAAACCAGTGCTCTTTTCACTCTATCCTTTCCAATAACTGAATTTCCAATAACTAAAAGTTCCCTTTGGAATATAGTAGACTGGAAAAAGGAATGCAAATACAAGATGTCCTAAAAGTCTTAGTGCAGTTTTACACTGTTAAACTTATTAAAGCTTAAAACTGCACTAAGGCTTTTGGGACATTGTGATTAAGGCCTTTTCACTTTTTCCCACTTTTACATTATATTTTAAAATGACATGACTTTTAGAAAAGAATTCTGTGATGTCCAGAGTTGTAGTTCCACTTTTCCAGTTTTCCAACAAAATTAATTTGGTAGTAATAAGAGTGTTTAGTTGATCTATTTCGGTTGATATTAGAGGACCAATATCTGAGCTACCATGTACATATAAGAGTAATTTATTTTTCCTGATCCTGATTCAGTTTCTTGACAAGACCTGCCTGACACAGATTAACATGTATATCCCACTAATGCCCAATCAAGTTCTCAACCAGATACTTTCTGTGAAGGCTGACATTATAATTTTAAGATACTTAAGCTAGCATTCATAGAGTGCTTTAAGATTTGCATGTGTTAACTCATTTGAGTACCAGAATTGGAGATAGTTCTACCAACATTTTCATTCATAGGAAATCTGGACTGGGATAATTATTCTTCCTTTGTATATATTGTTTCTTCAATAAAAATTAAGCACTGCTTTCTGGATTTAATATTCTCTATTGTAATAAAATTGAAAGACTAAAATTTACATTTTAGCCCCTACAAGACTGTCATGCCTGTGGCCAAAATTCACCACAGGTATTCTTTTAACCAGAAACGGCTGTCTCATGATCCTGGCTTAGTCACACAAGTCAGATCAGGTGGTTAAAAAAGAAGAAGAATCCTCTGGAATCCCAGTTCCAACCCCCCCCCCCCCCCCGCCCAACACAATCACTTATGTTTGTGAGCACTGGAAAAAGAAATTCTAAAACTTTACCCATGAGGATGAGTAAAAATTGAACCCCACAATGAATTCAAGAGTTCCCCTGAATCTGTTACTCCAATCCAATCTACCTCCCTCATGCAGTTCATTTGCCCTAGCTTTCCACTAGAAAAATTCGAGCATGTCTCAAGAACAACACATGAGCCAATGCGTGGATTCCATTTTATAAAGCTGGTAATTAGTGAAGCCAGAAAAGGATTGAAAGCAGCAGGGGTGGCTGGCTAAACCACTGCTGCCCAGGGCCCTTGCATCCAGCCTCTCAAAGCAATTACATGATGAAAAGAGGCATGTCAAGCTTGAATCCTTCACTGGTCTTTATTGAATGCGTTCCCTTGGTCATTGTGCTCACCACAGATGTGTAGCTTCCACCTCTGAGTGTATTTAACCTTAACTCCTATTCTGTTTGTTGGCTGTCACAGTGAATGCGGCTCCCAGAAGATCCTGCTGTTATTGGCAAGCACTCCTCCCTCTGCCATGCTTGATGTGTTGCTATCTCTGTTCCTACCTCTAGGAAGTACTTTCACTGTCACCATATCACACTTGCCGATCCACAACCCTGCCCTGGTAAGGCCACTCTACCCTGCTTACTGAAAGATAGCTTCCTAAATCAAAGAAGAAAATATTATATTAATTTATCATTCTAGTCTAATAATGCCAAATAGCAGTTCATGGAATTAGTCAAGAGAGTATTCCATATTCTCTAGCCAAAGAGCTTAAATTATGGAATAATCAGAACTTCTTTACTTACTTCCACACTTATTATTTAATAATCACCTCTTTGCTTGTCTATGTTCTTGAGATGGCTATTTTAGATTATGCTAAAATGTTTCCTTTTTTCCTAAATAAGTGTGATTTCAATATTCCCATCCCTAAGACTAACCATAGACTTTACCAAAATGATAAAGTTATGGGCATCTTTCCAATTCTATAAATAACCTCCTGAGTTCTGAAGAAAATCACACTGTCTTCTGGAAGAGACTTCCCCTCTAACTGTTGAGACCATTGTCAACAGACTATGTAAAGAGGCTGAGACCAACCTTACCTACCCCATGCCTGTACAACCCAATGACTTGGCAATCCATGACTTGGTTAAATAAAGATTAGCAGAAAGCAATTGCCAACATGCTTTTTTAAAATACAAAGTACTATAGAAATGTGAGCAATGGTGAGATCTAATTAGATCTAGTTAGAATTCATATAGTACTTTAACGTTTGTAAAATACTTAACATATGTAATCTCATTTGACCGTCACAGCAGCCCTGATAGGTAGGTGCTATTGTTATTATCCCCATTTCACAAAATAAGAAACTGAGGCACAGGAAGATTAATTGATTCACTCAGGGTCACACATGGAGTTTCTAGGACAGGATTCAAACTCATTTCTCCACAACTTCAAGTGTAGCACCCTATATATGGTGTCACTTAGATGATTTGACATAATTCCACAGGTATAATTTCCTCTGGACAGATTTAAAGTGGGATTTATTCTATTATCCCAAAACTATTATACTTTTTTTGTTTGGCCTTGTAGGGGGAAGGGTGGTGGTGGTGCAGAACTCTGCATTGAAGGAGAAACTGAGAGGGAGCAATAAATACTATCAAAGAACCAGGTTTCAGCTTGATATAAGGAAGTGCTCCCTAAAATATGTGGACTACCTCAGGAGATGGTGAGTTTCCAGTTATTAGAGATGACCATTTGCCTGGGTATTTTGTAGAGAAGGTTCCTATTTAGCTACAGATCAGAGCAGAGGACCTCCAAAACCTCTTCTAAAGATCTATTTATGGCATAGATATGTTCCTGGGTTCTCAAAGGTTCTGTCAGTAAAGTACAAGATTGAGCAGGTACAGATTACTGAGCCAAAATAACTGTGAGCATGGACCCAGCAACAGAATGCATTTCTTTTATCTGAGGAACATCCAAGATGTGTACTAAGAAGCTTGTTTCCAGAAGGGTGGCTAGAACTTTGGAAGCCTAACCCAACCCAGCCTTTGAAGACCTCAAGTTAGAGGGAATGCACCACCTTGGAGAGCTCTAATTACAAGGAAGCTTTTCCTTAAACCAGACTTCTCCAACTATCACCCATTATTTCTAGCTCTGTCCTCTTGGAAACTAGTAGATCAAGTCTCTTTTCTACATGAAAGTTCTTCAAATATGTAAGTACAACTATCCTGTGCTGCCTGAGGTTCCCCAACCCCTCCCCCTAAGCATCCCCACTTTATCTAGATCTTTCCTACTCATTTGTAATACTATTGTATCTCTCCGTTAGACTATATACTGATGCAAATTATGTGTCAACTCCCTTCTAAAAAGATTTTAGCGGTTCCCAATTGCCTATAAAACAAAATATATGGAATTCACTCTTGAATTCAAGAGTAAATCTGCCTCCACAATCTGTCTCCAACTTTCTTTTCCAGATTTATTTTACAGTACTCCTCTTTCATGCGCTTTATTACCCACCTGTGTTAATAAGATATTCATCTATCTCACACTGAAATCTTCCACCTCCATCCATTCGTGAGATTTTGGATTTAGAGCCTGAAGCGTACCTTAAAGAACATCTAGTTTAACTGCTTCATTTTATATATGGGGAAATTGAGGGCTAGAGGGTCACAAAGGTAATAAGCAGCAGAGCTGGAATCAGAATCCAGGTCCTCTGACTCCAAATCTAGCATCCCTTGCAGTATGCCACAATGTAGATGATCCTCATGCCTGAAACATTCCTATTGAAACAGTTCCCTTCCTTCAAAGTCCAGTTTATGGGATACTTCCTCCACCAAACCTGATAACTACCTGAAATCTCAAACTTCTCTTAAAAATTCCTCTGTGTGTCTTGCTTGTCCCACCACATTCTGTCTTATATATGTCACATCCCATTTTGTGGATAACGATCTCCTCCAATGGGTAGCTAGGTGACACAGTGGATAGACTGCCAGGCCTGGAGTTAGGAGGACTCATCTTGAATTCAACTTTGGCTGCAGAAACTAACTAGCTGTGTGACCTTGGGCAAGTCACTTAACCCTGTTTACCTTCATCTGTAAAATGAGCTGGAGAAGCAAATGGCAAACCACTTCAGTGTCTTTGCCAAGAAAAACCCAAATAGAGTCACGAAGAGTCAGACGTTACTGAAATGACTCAACAACACACAACAAATCCTCCAAGGCAAGAGCTATGGAATTTTTCATCTTTGTATTTACAATACCCAGCAAAATGCATTGCATATAGTAGCTGTTTAATATACGTTTGTCGAATTGAACTGAATCACGTTTTAAACACAAACATTAACAGCTTATCACTACTATATTGTTTCATCTCACTGAGAAAATGGTTGAAAGAAACATAAAATTTTCTTTCAACATTTATCAATCTCCTGGAAGTCTTAGATTTCACAGGAAGGGACCATGTATAGGCCAGACAATGTAACTTCAGTATACATTTAAGGATTATTCATTCTTTTTCAGAGTCTGTAAAATAACATTACAGCCAAAGGCGGAGTGGACAGAAACAATTTTTTGACAGATGAAATTCCAATTCACAATAGGTAGGCCTGCATCCCAGATTCCATTCCTTTTCATTTGTATTAAATAACTCGACACAACTATTAGGAGAACTTGTTGTATGCCCTGCAACCAAAGCAAACGGAAAGACAAGCAGCCTCCTCTGTGTTGGTGACATTGTTTTATTACTTCAGACTGAGACTAGCTTTAAGCAGCTAGACCTATTGGATAATTATGATCAGAAAGAAAAATGTAGCGTCAACTAAACTAAGGTGAAAATCACTACATTGGCAGACATTCCCGACCTTTAAATGGACAGTACTTTAGCACCATCCAACAGTTTGTTCTTTCATCTTGGTGCATCATGATATAATCCTTCTCCAAATCAGATATTCCATAAGATCCACATAGAGGCTTTGTGAGAGAAGCATCTTCATGTGGTGCAGTGGTGAGAATGTTAGAAGTGGAGTCAGAAAGATGTCAGTTCAAGTCCTGGTATCCTAACTCTGTGATTCTAACACCTCCTTTACAAGGTTGTTGTGAAGATCTGATGAGATGATACAGGCAAACATTTTAAAATGTTAAGCACATATGAGATGTATTATTAAGAGAAGAATCTATGATAACTGAGTCAAATTTATAAAAAAAAGTGATTCCCCATTGGTATATGGTCAAAGGCTATGAACAGACAGTACTCAAAAGAAGAAATCAAATCTATCTATAGTCTTCCCCCCACCTCTCTCTCTCTCTCTCTCTCTCTCTCTCTCTCTCTCTCTCTCTCTCTCTCTCTGTCTCTCTCTCTCTCTGTGTCTCGTGTGTGTGTGTGTGTGTGTGTGTGTGTGTTCTATGTATGCTCTAAGTCACTATTGACTAAAGAACTGCAAATGAAAACAACCTCACACCTATTAGATTGGCTAATATGACAGAAAAGGAAAATGGCAAGTGTTGCGGGGGGGGAGATAGAAAAAATGGGACACTAAATACAGTATTGGTGGAGTTGTAAGCTGATCCAACCATTCTGGAGAACAATTTGGAACTATGCTCAAAGGGCTATAAAACTGTGTATACACTTTAAGCCAGCAAAATTACTATTAGGTCAGTATTCCAAAGAGATGAAAGTAAAAGGAAAAAAGCCTATATGTACAAAAATATTTATAGTAGCTCTTTTGGGGGTAATAAAAAATGGAAATTGAAGGGATGCCCATTAGTTGGGGAATGGCTGAACAAGTTGTGTTATATGATTTTGATGGAATACTATTATGCTATGAGAAATGATGAGCAGGATGATTTCAGAAAAACCTGGGAATGCTTATATGAACTGATGCAGAGTGAAGTGAGCAGATCCAAGACAACATTGTACCTAGTAACAACAATATTGTATGATGACAAGCTTTGAATGAGTTAGCTATCTTTGATCAATACAATGATCTAAAACAGTTTTGAAGAATATATGATGAAAAATGATGCCCATCTCTCTTTATTTTTCTTGATTTTTTTTTGACATGGCTAATATGGAAATAGATTTTATATAATTTCATGTGTGTAATTGATACCACATTTCTTGCCTTCTCAATGGTAAGGGAGGAGTGGGAAAGAGTTCAGAACTCAGAAAAAAGTTTTTAAATGAATGTTAAAAATAAATAATGTTTTTTTAAAAAAATGTTAAGTACTTGACATGTGAACCATAATTACCCATGGGCAATTTAACAAATTAGTAACAGATACCACCAAACTTTTCAGGCCAAAATGATCTCTTTTTTATTTGGCAGAATAGCAGATCACTTTGTGTCTCTTGGCTTCCATATCTTCACCTGTATAATGGGAAAACATTAATGGCCTGTATGTCTATGAGTCCTACTTCCAAGGTCTCAACTGATTGAGGAGAATGGGGTAGATACTCATTTTATCCTGCATAGAAATAAGATTGTTCTTATACAACTTAATTCTCTTTCTGTCTAATCTATTCTTCACACAGCTACCGTTGTGATATTCCTAAAGCACAGGTCTGACTATGTCACTCTCTTGCTCAGAAAATTCCAGTAGTTCCTTATTACTTCTCAGATCAAATAAAAACTCCTGTATTTAAGATCTAAAATCCTTTACAATCTGACACCAACCTACCTTTCCTGCCTACTCTCATTTCATGTAGTTTACCATCTAGCCATCTGTAGCAACAATCTGGCTGGTAGCTGCTGTGGCTGTGAAAGACCAACAGTAACCAGCACATAGAAGGCTGCTAACACAGGTTCTTTTGATCTGCTCTACTAAGGAAAGTAACTTTAGGGGGTTAATAATCTTACTTTAATCCAACATACAAATATCATTCACTTAGTTCAGGAGGAAAAGCCAGCACCCTGAACTTCAAAACAAATACAAATTACAAACATGCACAATATAAACAGACCAAATCACAATTCATAGTTACCAGAAAAGCATCAACATCTGGGTTTACAAGCCAGAGACTCTTAAAACTGCTGCCCAGAGTCCCACGCCACTCTTCCAGTGACTGAAAGCCCCTAGGGAGAATGCCAATCTCTGGGTTTATGTATCTTGTTCAGGATCAAAGGACGTCACAATGTGAGACTCAAACCCACATGACCTAAAAGCGTCACAAACATGGCACTCGAACCCACATAGCCTAAAAGCTTCTGGTGTCACAAACATGTCACTCAAACCCATGCAAGCCAGGCTTGCCCTTGAGGCAAGGAGGTCATCAAAGACTCCTAATTTAATCAAAGAAACAAAGGTGGGACTCAAGGGCATGTGACTAAATAAGTGCTAAAAGAGAAAACAGTATAAAAGTCCCACCTTAATTAATATTACACCATCCAGCCCTTTTTGTTGTTGTTGAGTCATTTTCAGTCATGTCCAACTCTTTGTGACCTATTTGGGTTTTCTTGGCAAAGATACTGGAGTGGTTTGCCATTTCCTTCTCCAGCTCATTTTGCAGTTGAGAAAAATGAGGCAACCAGGGTTAAGTGACTAGCCCAGGGTCAGACTAGTAAGTGTTTGAGGCCAGATTTGAATTCACAAAGATTAGTCTTCCTGACTCCAGGCCCAACATACTATGCCACCTAGCTTTCTCTCCAGGCCTTTTACTGTTCCTCACATATGTTCCTCCATCTCCAATCTCCACACTTTTGCATTGAGTACTCTATGTTTGTAATGCACTCTCTCCTCTTATATGCCTCTTAGGAGTGCCTCTTATAAGCTCTAGTTTCCTTTAAAATTTATCTCGAGCTCCACATCTCTCACAAAACCTTTCTTGATCCGCCCAGGTGCTAATTCCTTTCCCTTCAAAATTAATTTGTATTTAATTTTAATATATTTCATATAAACATATATGCATGTTTATGTATTGTTGTTCTGTCATGTCTGACTCTTTGTAACCCCATGTGGGATATTTTTTTTGGCAAAGATACTGGAGTGGTTTGCCATTTCCTTTTCTAGTAGATTAAGACAAACAGAGATTAAGTATCTTGTCCAGTCACAGAGCTAGGGGGTGTCTGAGGCTGGATTTGAACACAGATCTTTTTGACTTCCTGAGCCATCTACCTGCCTCTACATATTATGTATTTTTCTATATATCTATGTATGTATGCATATATGTATGTGTGAAACGTATATAAATATATAGAGATAGCAAATAGATGAAGAAGGGAAACTCTGTGTGTGTGTGTGTGTGTGTGTGTGTGTGTGTGTGTGTGTTGTTTCCCCCAGTAGAATGTAAGCTTCTTGACAGGAACAATTTCACTCTTGTCTTTGCATCCCTATCACCTTACATAGTATCTGCGCATGGTAGGTACCCGATAAAATAATTGATGGATTGCTTTTCCACATACATACCATTCCATCTCTTAGCTCCACTCCTAAAACAATAGTTCTTTGCCTCTACCTCTTAGACTTCCTATTTTCCTTGAAGTTCTGATCAAAGGCCACCTCCTCCATGAGGCCCTTCGTAATCTTCAACAACTGCTTATGCCTCCACCAAAATTACCTTATATTTATTTTGTACATATTTTATATGAGGCAGCCAGTGAACAGTGGAGAGTAAATGTAGATGTCATAAAAACGTGGACTCAGGTCCAGTCTCTGTCACATATGGGGTATGATTCTGGGCAAGTCACTTAAGGTTTCAGTATCCCAGGAAACTATAAGACTCATAAGTCATCAATCAGGTGCCAACGTGCATTGGCTGAGGTGGTTATTTCCTCAGCAATTCTTTACATCAGTGAAATCACAAGTCCAGTCCAAAAAAGAAAAACACTCTGTATGTACTTATGTGAATTTTGTTTCTCAAGAAAAGGTAAGATCCTTGAAGGCAAGGCTTGTTTCATTTTTGTTTTTGTATTCTATAGGGCCTAGTGTGGGTCTGGAATATTGCAGGTTCCCAATAAATACTTGTCAATTGATTTGATTGGTTGATTAGGATAAGAATACAAAGGAGACTGCTGTGTTTTCATAAGTTCAAAAGTTCAGGTCTGCTGCCTGCACATCTGGAATCTAAAGCAGATATGCCAGTTGTTAATCAATAATGCATAACAGCCATTTCAGACATTCTTCAGTGAATTCAACCATGAATTAACCTCTATCCAGCACTTGCCAAAAGCTTGCTTGACACAGCTGATATCTGAAAGAGAGGGGCAAAGGAAAACGTTAAGTGGACATTCTACTACATTCTCTTAAGTTCTCTCCCTGTATTAAATTAGGTCACCAGAAAGCTAGGTCTCTAGACCACGTTATTTTAGCTTCCCTAGAAATGCTTTCATTGAATTGATTTACCATTTATGTTCTCACATTTCAGAGAAGGTCGATAAAAGAAATGTTTCTATGTCCTTTGCAAATGTTGTGATACTCAGCTTTCCTTATGTAAGGCCCCATACTATTAATCCATCCTTGTTAAGGGAAGAAACCAGGAAGGGAAATTTCTATTCTGGTTTGATTCTTAACAACAGATTATGGGGTAGAAATGATGAGTCCCTTGTGGGGAGGGAGAAGTAAGTAGCACTCTCCCTTAAGGTTTGTGACAAAGGAGAGGGAAGTGGGGCCTAATCTGACATGCCATAGATTATAGGAGAACAAATTTCAAAGGGATCAGTGGAATGATAGATAAGTTCTGATGGTTTAAAATGCTACAGAAAGAGTCAGACTAGGAGGGATAGTAATCTACCAAGAATCAAATTCCGAAGTCAGAGAAAGACTGTTCTCTTGAAAAAAGGGGCTACCATAATAATAGCCAACATTTACATAGCATTTGCTATGTGTGTGCCAGGCATTTTACCATTATTTTCTCATTCCATCCTCACAACCACCCTGGGAAGTAGATGCTTTTATTAACCCAATTTTACATTGGAGGAAACAGGTAAACAGAAGTTAAGTGACTTGCACAGGGTCCCAAAGCAAGTGAGCTCCTAAGGCCACATTTGAACTCAGGTCTTCTGGACTCCAGGCCCCGTGCTCTATCGGCTGCACCACCTAGCTGCCATGCTTACGGCCTTTGTGTGGGTCTGAGACCACTACTCACATTAAAAATAGAGACCGTTCTTGAGAAAAGGCAAAAAGGAATTTATTGCTTTCTCATGAGAAAGGACACACCCTAGCGTGGCCCAAGATGATGCCAGCATGTGTGTGTGTGTGTGTGTGTGTGTGTGTGTGTGTGTGTATGTGTGTGAAAGCGAGCTATATAAACCCTAACACAGAGCTCCCTCACCTCCTACTGGCTCCTCTTCCCATTGACTGGGTTTAGAGTTCACATACTAAACATGGGATTTTCTCCCCAGCAACAGAGAACAAAGAACAAAAAGGCAGGCATGAGACCAGGGACTAGTACTTAGCGAAAAGGGAGTAAAAGATAGATAAACAGGACCTTGCAGGTGTAATTTCTTATCTCTACTTTCTCAGCAGAGCAGTTTCTAAAAATATAGAAGGGGTGGAGGGTGGGGGTGGATGGTAGGAGAGGTAAGGTCTTAACCCACTCTGAGTGGGGGCTTCACTATTTCAGCATTCCACCCACCTTGAAGAGACAAGAAACTTAGATTTTCTTGAAAACTATACGCACTATCTGACCCTGGGCAAATCATTTAACCCCAGTTGCCTAAAAAACAAAATAAAAACATACAGAAGATAGAAGCAAGCAAAGGCAGCTAACAATAGATCCATACAAAAGTGAGGCATAGTACTGTAAAAATAATGTCCAGCTCACAATGAGCTGAGGCTGAACAGGAAAGCTAAGAACAAATAAACAAACAAAAAAAAAGGTTCTGTGTTGGTTTTTTATAAGGAAAAGTTGAAAGTGATATAGGGGAAAAGAGGAGGATCAAAGAGGGCATCATTAGCACTGCTTTTCTTCATGGTGGTTGGAAAGATAACAAATTGTAACAGAAACAGATCACAGCTGCTCAATTTTTATTTTGTATCTGCTTTTCATCACCAAGGAGAATGACCTTTGAACTGGAAAGAACAGAACAAAATCCAGTTAAGAATGGAAAACCATAATGAGTAAAAAAGAAAGAGAGAACCCCTGTATTAGCAATTTTGATTTGAAGATCTTTCCCACCCAGTAAGAGGCCACGTGACCTGCACCTAAGTTACATGGTGGGAAGAGCTTCCTGACAGGAAAAGGAAGTTATGTCACAGAAAAAATGCTGAGAAAGAGAGAGAGTTGTTATGGCTACTGGTGGCTGCTAATGGCTGCCCTCATGATTATTAGAACTGAACAGGCTGACTTAGCTGTACTATGAGTTTGTTTTGGGAAAGACCCCAGCAGGGGGTCAGAGAGGCTTTGGGATGTTGAGGCTCCGTGTTGTTATATTGTGTATTGAATGTTTTGGGCTCCTTGCTGTTATGATGAAGTGGACTGACTGGCTGTGGGAGCTGGGCATTTGCTGGTGGGATATGGTTCTCTGAATAAATGGTTTACTTCTTATATCTTCTATGTGGAGAGTCTCGTATATTTTGTGATACAGAATTACAAAGGCATTTTGACAATTATCATCTACATTGCTTTTATTGCCTTACTGTTTCAACCACTCGCTGGGCGCAGTATCCATGTATCCATGGTTGCTGAACTGTATCCATGGATCCTGAAAGAATTGGTGTTCATGATTACTGTGCTCTGAATCAATGAGCTCTGAAAATCATGGCGAAAACCCACTCCAGTACTGGAAAAGGGCAGCTGTAATCCTGCTATCCTTCAGAGGAGGAAGAAGAGGAAGAGGAGGAGGAGGAAAAAGAAGAGGAGGAAGAAAAAGAAGAAGAGGAAGAGGAGGAGGAGAATAGAGGGGGGAATGATAGGTTAGGGAAAATGCTTTGTGATGGGTTTGAGACTGAATACAGAAATACCAATGACAACATAATGCAAACAAGCAATCTTTCCTTTAGGAGCACACTCATAATGGGTCACAGACCATGCTCCCAAGGCAGCTGCTGTGCTAGGGACTGCAGCTTTCAAGATATATTGTTTTGGTACTTAACATTTATAGGGTCACTTATCTGGGTCACCACCTGTCCTAACTAGGGCATACGTGTGAGTGATTGACCACTGGCTGCAGGTGACTAATTGCTGCCATCTGGTGCTTTCATCAATTGAGTCATAGGACAGCTCCTGGCACCTCAGCAGGCACTATGACCAGCCAGGGGTCTCCACAGTTCTTCCCTAGATCCCTAGCAAAGCTGATTTTAATTGGAGAGATGAAGGTTGCCAGAGGCAGAGCCTTAGCAACCACTAAGAGAGGTGTTTAAGAACAATAAAAATTATTATAATCCCTTGGAATATGCACGTGATCCAGGAGAAAAGGTCCCAATGTTTATTCAAGGTCCTATCATCCCAGGTCCAAATATGCTTTACCATGATGACAATATTATTAGTGGTTTGTACATATGTTGACTGACCCTGTGGTTTTGACTCAGAAACAGCAGGAAATGCTTTGGCTAAAGTAGATAGATAGGGTTAGTACAATTACAAAAGAGGTTCTTACGGCTTCAACAAGACTATAGTCATTACATAATAAAGTAATTTGGCCTACCCTTGTCTTGATGGGCCTGGTATTATCTCATTTGATCATTACAACAGCCTTGCGAGGTCATACTATTATTATCCCCAATTTATAGATGAGGAAACTGAGGCAAACACAGGTTAAGTTACTTGCCCAGGATCACACAGCTATTAGCTGAGTATCTGAGGCCAGATTTGAATTCAGATCTTCCTGACTCCAGGCCTGGCATTCTATTCACTATGCTGCCTAGCTGCCTGTTTGGAAGTAGAAATAATTAATGTTGAGAGTTGGGTGGGAAGATTTTGTGAGCTTCAAATTATATTTTGTCATGTTTTTTATTCACCAGCAACATAATGTCACCCCCTTTCTTATCTGGTTGGTTCCTTACCCACCCTGAGAAAGAAAGGGATAAACTTGTGGAGCCATGGCCCCTGAGAAGAGAAGAAACATATAGGAGTTAGCTCACTTTAGTGGTCCAGCAGTTCTCAGGACATCTAGCATCTGTCTGCTAATAATCAGATCGTCAGGGAACAGGTTCTCATTGTGGTTTATCAAAAATCTGTGGGTCAACTGCTGTATATGAAGTGATGGTTTCTATGGGAATTGACCATAACCAATCAGGGGTGACTGGAAAATCCTTTCCTGTCAGTAGGTCTTCTTAACAGGGGCATAAAGGCAGGGACATATGTGTTCCTCAACAGGCTGATGCCTTCCCTGTAACTGGGGAGGTGGACTATAAGATGAACTTGAGTCACTATAATGGGAATTGCTACCAGCTTCTCTTAAGCGCTCTGATCTTTAATGATGGCTTCTATCACTCTAAAGAGCAGCCAAGTGATTGCATCTTTTACTCTCTTAGGCTCAGTTTCTTGTTCATGAAAAATCCAAAGTTCTTGATAGACTTAGCTCTTCTTAGCAATACAATGACCTAAGACAATTCCAAAAGACTCATGATGGAAAATGCTATCCACATCCAGAGAAAAAACTATGGAGTCTGAATGCAGATTGAAGCATACTCTTTTTTTCTTTCTTCTGGTTTTTCCCTTTTGTTCTGATTCTTCTTTCACAGCATGACTGTTGTGGAAATATGTTTAATGCGATTGCACATGGATAGCCTACATCGTATTGCTTGCCTCCTAAGGAGAGGGGAGGGAGGGAGAAAGGAAGACAAGAATTTGGAACTCAAAATCTTATAAAAGTGAATGTTGAAAGCTATCTTTACATGTAATTGGGGAAAATAAAACACTTTTAAGTGAAAAAGAAAAAAGAAAAATCCAAAGTTCATGAATCTGTGGGTCCAAGAGGCAAGAACCTTTGGCTAGCAGTCACTTAAGTCCTTCAGGTATCTGGCCTCTGCATGCTTCAGTATGACTCTTATCACAGTGATAATTTAGGACCCCATCCTAAGGGTTTTTTTCCTCCAAAGGTCATCCTGGTGATGGTACTCTTCATCCCATTCCTGGTACCAATTTATAAGGCAGCACAGAGTGATTTGAGTGAAGAATACATTCAAGAATAAAGGTTAACAAGGCTTTTTTTTTCCTGCTTACAGAGAGATGAAGAGAATAGATGTCAACATGGAATAATAAGAATGTGCTAACCCCTCGTTCCCTGCCTCATACTCTCATGGGCAATACATAGGGAATGGACTCTCCAGAAGAAGGCCCAGAGCCACTCAGGGCTTGAGATTATATAGACAAAGTGTTGACATGGCACCAGTTGGATAACTATTATGTCACCAGTGGCGTGTGATAGCAGGGTGACTTGGACCAATACAATAAGGATACTCTGAATTGCCTAATAAGGAATGAGGAGCAGGGAACCAGGAAGATTATTTTAATGGAACCACAAGGCATGGAATGAAGAAATAAGAATTGAAAATGTACCATAGCAAACAAATAAAAGGGAACAGTGCCAGGTCTTTAACACCAGGCTAATAAGCCTTAGGATACATATACCATGAGTTAGGTAGCGGTTGTAGCCAAGCCAATTCAGACCATCTCTCCCTGGCTTACATTATCTAGTATGTCAGGGGAATACTATAAAGTTTATCTAGATTTTAGCAAAGTACCTGATAAAGTTTTCCATGCTGTTCTTGTGGATAAATTATAGATTGGTGGGTTAGAGAGTGGTACAAATGATTGATTTGTAATTAATTGAATGCCCAGACTCAAAGAATTGTCATTGTTCATCTGATATCACCATGGAAGGAGGACTCCAATGAAATACTCCAGGCATCCATGCTCAGCTCTATGCTATTTAAGATTTTTTTTATTAACGACATAGGTAAAAGCTGGGTGTTGTTATCTTCATCAAATTGCCAGATGACTGAAGCCTTGAACAATTAGCCAACATACTTAATGATAGTGTCAGAATCATTGGGCCAGATTTAATCAAATAAAATTTAACAGGAATAAAATAAAAATCTTGGAACAGGGCTTAAAAATCAAATTCATAAGGACAAACTGGGGAAGAATTGGTTAGATAGCTATTTGAGGAAGACTAGGGTATTTGATGGAATAAAACTTTAGCATAAATTAAGAGTTGCTTTTTTTAAAAGCAAAACTAGTATAATATTGGGTTTTACTAAGAGAGTAATTTTCAGGAATAAAGAGGTAATAATACTACTGTATTATGCCCTGGTCAGAACAAATCTGTTACTGTGTTTAGGAACTGGGGATGAGAAAATTTGAGGGGGGTGTAACAGTTGCTTTCGTGTATTTGGGTTTGTTTTTTGGGGGGCAGGGCAATTGGGGTTAAATGACTTGCCCAAGGTCACACAGCTAGTACATGTGTCAAGTGTCTGAGGTCATATTTGAACTCAGGTCCTCCTGACTCCAGGGGCGGTGCTCTACTTACTGCGCCACCTAGCTGCCCCAGCTTTCATGTATTTGAAGGGCTGGTCTCAGAGGGCAAATTAGGAGCAATAAGTGGAAATTACCAAGAGGAAAATTAAATCTTGTTGTAAACAAAAGTTTCCTTAGAGCTATTTAAATACAGAATGGGTTACTTAAAGGTGTAGAGTTCTCATTTTGTGCCATCAAGGAAAGATTGGATAATCACTTGTTGGTACACAATGAAAAGGATTGTTTTTCCAGATACATTGGAATAAGTGGTTGTTCCCTTCCAACTCTGAAATTCTGTAAGCTGCGGCTTTGTGAAATAAATGTCTCCTAGAATTTGAAATAAGGGAAAAGTTTGTGTCTATACTCATTCCCCAGTAGAAAAGTGGTCAAATAATGTGAATAGGCAATTCTTGAAGAAAGAAATCACTACTATCAACAAACATAAAAATGTTTTTAATCCTTTTCATTCTGGAAAGCAATTTGGAACTATGCTAAAAAAAAGTCACCCAGCAATACTGTAATTGGGTCTATACACTGAAAAGAACAAAGGAAGAGGAAAAATACCCTATGTGCAAATATATTTATAGCAACTCTTTTTTTTCAAGTAGCAAAGAATATGAAGTTAAGAGGACACTCATCAAATGTGGGAAATGGCTGAAAAAGTATGATATATTATAATCCTATGAATGCAATGGCATTTTACTGTACTCTAACAAATGATGCAAAGGATGTTTGCAGTGAAACTTGGTTAGACATGCATGAACTGATGCAGAGTAAAGTGAACAGAACCAATAAAATAATTTCTACAGTATCAACAACATTCTATAGGAAAACAGCTTTGAAAGGCTTAAAAACTCTGATCGATATAATGACCAACCACAATTCCAGAATACTAATAATGAATCATGCTACCCACCTCTTGACAGAGAGAGGTCACAGACCTCAAAGTACAGATTGAGGCATACATTTTTTGGACATAGCTAATGTGGGATTTTGTTTTGTTTAACTATTCACATTTGTTACAAAGGTTTTATTTGTAGGTGAGGCAGAATGGGCTTAGCAATAGGGCTGCCCTCCAAAAAGGGAAAAATTAAAAGATCATTGAAGCATTAAAAAATTCACAGGAGGTAACAGGACAGAGTAAAGCAGACAAGCAGGACAGGTTTTAAAGTTGCATGTATAAATTGATTGTATACTTAAAAGGAAAAGCAAACTGTATATAATAAAGGTTTCTAGTTTCATATACAATCTTCTTTATTTGGCCCTGCTTTGTATATGTAAATGCTCTCTATTTTTGGTGTTTGTTAAATTTGGAATAAAAACATTAAAGAAAAAATTGTCTCTGTATATTAACTTGAATGCTTTACTTTCCTCAGACAAAAAGAAGTACAAAGTTATGTTTTCCCTTTACGCCTTAGCTGCCAAGAAGCACAGAGTTCAGTTCATTGTCTAAATGCAATAAACATCTCATCCTAGACAGCTGAGATAGCTATTTTTCTGTTCTCAACTTGTGTCCTGCTTTTATTTTTCATTGTCCCATATGCTTTGCTTTGGATGTTGCCTCAAATCCACTTTGGAAGCTTATAGATTTTAGGTTGCCAGACTGACAACCATACCTCTTTTATGACTATGAAAGAATCAAGACATTTTTATCACCATTTTCACCGAATCGTCTAGGAATCAGGACCACCTTGTAGAATGTAAGAGAAATATTGAAAGCAAGTACATCATAGATTGTAGAGACAGGGGAAGACCTTTGCCCTTATCAAGTTTTCCCATCAGCAGTTCCCCCTGATATCAGAGTGATGTAGACATCTGGACCCTAACTTCTTTCATTTTTATAATTTTGATGTCATGGTATTAATTTTTCTTCTGGTTCTGCTCACTTCACTCTGTGTTCGTTTGTACAGGTCTTTCTGTGTCTTATTGAAATCATTTGTTCTCTATGTAAATATCAGTCATTAGTAGTTCCATTTCCATATGTCATATCACCAAGAAGGATGTCCTGAATCACTACTCACTGCCATATTTTAAGTTTAGCCATTTATTCACTGAGAAGAAGTCATTGTGGGTTTCTACTCTGGTTCTTTGCTGAATACCAGTACTCGTTGCTGATACGTAACTTGAGACCAGTGGCTGCCCAGGGAAATCTTCATGTCACACTTCATTCAGTCAATCAGTAAGCATTTATTAAGCCCTGTTCTATGCCAGGCAGGCAATCTTTAGGAAACAAATACAAAGTATGAAACAATACCTATTCTCAAGGAATTTATATTAGTTCAAGCTGCTTAGAAGAAAGGACCAGGCTTGGAAGGAATCTCTAGAGGTATGTGTAATGAATACTTTGAGCTCATCCTACTGGAGCAAAGCTAGCTAAATCTAACCTTCATAGTTTTAGGAGTACCCCTGAGAGGTTGAATGTCTCTTCTCTAATGCTATTATTTCAAACCTCCATTACTCCCACTGTTAACTGCCAATGACTAGTACCCAGGTACCATTTAACTAATTAACATCAATTAACTTTTTACAAAAAGGTATTTACTTCAATGAATTAGCAAAAACAGAAATATAAACATTCTCCTTCTGCTACAATATCATGGAACAAAATTTCCCCTATTTTACCTCAGTCCCCTGGGGAGAGTGGGTTCAGAATTAATTTAATTTCTATATAGCATTAGTCTCACCAACTTCGTGTCCACATATGACATTACTGTTCGATGAACCTTGGTCTCAGTGACCACTGGGCTGGATCTTAATGATCACTCCTCACTCATATACAGGCTTCAAGATTGAACTGATTGCAAAATCAATCATGGACTCTACTTGTACTTCCTGGTGGCTTGCTGTCCTAACCTTTCAAAGCTCACAAGGTTGTAACTTCTAATCTCCTTCACCTAAAATAAAACAACAAACACAAAGGAAAAGAACCAAGGGCCACATTCATGGGTCACATGTTAGCCTCATTTGGGAAGGGCTCAAGGCTTCAGCCTCTTATAGCACTGTTTTCTTCTGTCACTGGACCTCCACTAAGCAAGAATAAACCAAGCCACAAGAAAGCCCAGGCTCTGGATGACTTTTGGCTTTTGAATGCCCTCCAGCTCAAGAAATGAAGCTAGTCAAAGTCTTCTTCATCACTTGTTTAGTATACCAGAACCAGTTATATAATTTCTATACTTACTTCAAAACCCATATGAAGATTCCATCAGCCAAGCGTATACTTGTAAAGACTGGGATCATTAGCCAGCTTCCTGTTACATTAGCGTTATACTTTCAACTTCATGCTGGCTTAGACTAAAAAACTGATAATTTCCTTTTACATATGTAGTCAAGGTGGCAATCTCTGCCCAAAATCTTCATGCCAGTTTTTCATCAAAGAAGCTGGAGGATCACTCTACTGCTCCCTTTCCAACCGTAAGGGGTAAAATGTAAATATTCTAATCTGTATTGACACTTTAAGGTTTACAAAGAACTTTCTTCATAGTAACCCTATGACATGGGTAATTTGAGTATTATTATCGCTGTTTGAGAGAAGAAGCCATTGATTTTTACATGTGTTTTAACAAATTTACACATAATCACAAAACCAATAAGTATCAGAAGTTAGATATGTACTGAATTTGTGGTTCCTTGTCTTTCCAACTGTAGTTCCCAGCTTCTGCTCTGCATTTCACCAGTACTTGGTTGAGTGGGCATTGGTGGATTGTGATCTCCAGCCACCATTACCCAAAGCAGTCCTAGTTCTGACCCATGGAAAGGATTAGTCACAGATTTCCTAATAACCCTAGAGCTCTCCAGCTTTAGCTATCAACTCATCGAACAGCTTAAATTTGTTGGCAGTGTTCCTCATATTGCTCCCACCAATGTCTAAGATCAACAGATTTCCCTCTGTGGCCATTATTTTACAAGACGCGTGTTCAAATAGATCATCAATTCCAGTAATCGTAGAACCCAGAAGTGAGAAAAATGCAATTATTTTGTCCTACTCCTTTTCTGTATCAGAGTAATGCTGGGACTGAAACACATCAACTAAGAGTACGTATTTTTCTCTTCTCAGTTGGTGAAATTGATGAATTATTCTCTACACATTTTTCACCCTGTAATTGAAAATAGATTGAATATATTCTGGGTGACTTTTTATCATCATTAATGTAGGCTTAGCCTACCATTCGGGTTTGGGATTTAAAATGCAATAAACACTTGTGGACCATGAAATTCAATTAAAAGCAACTTTACTAATTAACCATTAAAAGTATACACTTCAAAGTTCTAAAAGGGTGCCACTATTTGATTCAACCTCCATGATGCCCAGGTCAGGAAATAAGAAAGCATCCCTGTAGGTGGTAAGAATTCCGCAGAAGTCGTGACAGCCAATCAGTTTGGCAGCCAACAGAAAATAAAAACTCAGCATCAATTGCTGACCACTTTCTCTTTATGCTAGCTAAGCTTTTTATATCTCAAGAAACATCATACAGAACAAAGAGCAGGCCAGCCTACATGTGCCAGAGCAAGTACCAGGTATATGATCTTCTATCCATTGTAGTCAAGTGGGCTGAGCTGGGGAGCTTGGAGAGCCTTACTCACTTTCACCATCAAATGGAAAAGAGGGTGTTTCATATGAAAGGCAAAATGGAACTTGAATGAATTTAGTTCAGAAATAAAGCCCTTTGTTTTTATTTTAACATGAACAAGGCAAGTTTTGGGTAATCTCTTTCAAAGCGTGAGAAAAGGTAGAATCATTTTCTTTTTAATCGATAAACATTTATTTAGCATGTACAGTGTATTAATACAGCCATTGCTTCTGCTTTTCATGTCTACCTTGAATTTGGCAATGAATGCAACATCTTCATTTCATCCCACTTCTTGTAAAATCTGCATTGCTGCATGTCACATAAGACTTCACTCCAATTTAGAAGCAAAAAGAGCCCAAATAACACAAAATATATCATATTGTTTGCTTGAGATGCATGAATCTACCAGAAAAGGTTTCACATAATACATATAGTATTATTTGCATAGACTATGTAACTGCTTGTTTCTTTCCATTTTATTTGAATGCCTGTACTACATCCAGACTTATTAAATGAACCATCAAAACAGACACACAGCACTGATGTCCAATCATTCTTAGGAATGCCAAGGAAATAATTTAACTGGTCAAAAACAGGCTGAACATTGATTGTTAATGGTCTCTAAACAGACACAAAATATTAAATTAGATCATGCTTTTCATTATCAAAATACTGCACCACAATAGATAATTATTCCTAGTGTCCATATTCAGTAATGTCATCAACAACCATTGAGAGCATTTTTCCATTGAGTGAAGAGTTTTTTGTTGTACAGTATTGTGCAAACCAATAAGTAAATCATTTTCTATGGGATTGCACAGGTAGCATTTCAAGGAGATTGTTACATATGCTTTGACATTACAAGATCTCATTTTTAAAGCACGCTGACAATATTTAGAAATGACCTTTCTCAAAACTTTAGAGTTTTCATTGTGATTCCCGAATGGTCTCCCACCTTTTACCAAACACAGAATAATATAAATTAGTTATTATTCTTCACTATTATTATGTATCCTTCAGTTAAAGTACCATTATTCTTCAATTAAAATACTTCTCTTCTATCATGGTTCTTCTTTAGACCAATAAACCTGTTTGTCCTTATTCTACAATATAGCAGTGATTTCTTTCATTAAAATTTGACAGTAAAGACTAGCTTAACATATAAGATTTTATGAGGTGGTAGTTTTTAAAACATTAGCTAATCCTATGCTATTTTCTGAATCCCTTACAATGTTAGTGTGTCTGAAAAGGATGGAGGTGGGGTATTAAAGATTTCTCAGGGCATATAGTTTGAACTGCAGCTGGGCATATTGAGAAACAGTTCCGTGTGCCCAACAATCACATTTGTAAAACAGAAGAGCAAGATTTAAAAATCCCACAAAGTTGTGAGTGGCAGCACTCTCCTTCCTAGAGACAGGGGCAGCAGCTCAGAGATCAACTCAAGCAGAAGGATGGATAGCATGAAGGTACAGCTTGCAGTGACTGAACCGGGAAATGAGTCCTAAGTATGATTACTACTCTTTCTACATTCTTTCTGTTCCTGTCTACCTCTTACATCCTTACAGATGGAAATGAAAATCCAATGTTTTCCACTTTCCCATTAAGATAGCCATCCATTGCCTTATGATAAATGCTATTTTATAAGTCTAATTTCCTCTCACAAATGAGTTTTTCCCCCATTGTGTATAGATATATCTTTAACTGTAACTAGAGTATGGAAAGGGAGTGGAACTCTGAGAGTTTTTAATATTTCACAGAATATATAAGCTAGAACCCTCCTATTCTGCCATAGTGGTTTAAAAAGCCCCCCCAGGGGTTATCACAAACTGTTTATTCTATACTTTAAAAAATAACTTTATAGACATCTAAAGAAGAACTTAAAATGGAGTCTGGGATTTTTTTTCTTTTTGCTTCTGGATGTATCTAAATTTTCAATGTAGTTGTGACCTGAGTGTAGCATATCAGGAGAGAATAGTTGAGGGCCTAATCTAATTCTCCTCTCTCACGCTGACCCAAGAGAAGAGCAGGGGGATGAGAGGAAGGAGTGTGTCCCACCCAAGCCAGACACAGTAGGTGTGATCTGTGAGGATTTCAACCTGATCTCTTTTGGTTGGGAAGAGGTCTTTAAGTGAGAATAGAGACAGTTGCCATAGTGATACCTAATGATTACATTATCTTTGCCTCATCATTATAAGAAGGAAAAAAATGGCAGCAAATGCAAAATCTGTTTCATTTGGTGAGCTATATTGTAACCACTTCTGCTTGTCATAGAATTGCAATCAAGTATCTATTCTCTTTTACTTCCAGGAAACACCAGATCTAGGCTAATAAGGACCTAGAGGACTAATTTATTTGTTTTTGTAATACCAGTTTATCAGATAGAATGTTTGATGGTTTTGAATAGGAACTACACAGACCTAAATGAAACCTGTCTCAGATAATCTTAACTCAGTTTATGGCACACACTGGAACTAGGGTTCATGTCATCTTAATGTAGTTTTTTTTAACTGAGGAGTCAGAGGTACTTGCTCTTCTGTTCACACTCTCATTGTAATAGTCTGCTTCTTTACCCAACAATGAGTAGTCCAAGATTTTAAAATTCAAAAGGGACATTTTTCGAATGAATTAGTGTTAAACCATGGACCACACTTCAGTAGAGTGCAAACAAAATTACAAACAGTACAAGGCACTAGGCATGTCTGATGCAGCCATTTAACCAAGTGAAAAAAAAATACTAGCAGAATAACAGAAGTGGAGGACCAATGGTAATGGAGCCTCATCTTCCTCAAGTTAACATGGGATTTCCATGCATTTCTACATCATACATATTATGCCGTTAAATGTTTACATTAATGCAACCCATACTTTAAAACTATAAGATTACATCACACAATTAAAATGCAAACCTACTTTTTCTTGAGACAGTTAAGGTTAAGTGACTTGCCCAGGGTTACATAGATAAGTGTCTGAGGTGGAATTTGAACTCAGGTCCTCCTGATTACAGGGTTGGTGCTCTATGCACTGTGCCACCTAGCTGCTCCAAGCCCACCTATTTCTTGAGACATTAGTCTGTGCTTGGACACACTCAGCACATCTCACATCTAGACCTATGTTCCTTTTGTTTCTCACCTGATCCAAAATGCAGAATTCCTGAAGCAGAAGCAGTACTTCGTAAGATCTCTAGCCTTACTATGAAGACTAACCTGTGCATAAAGATCCCGGTGTATATATAACTCTTCCTCTTGTATCCTCATCTACTGCTTTCCTCACTCCCATACATGCCCAGACTCCAGGAATGGTGTCCCATCTTGTGAAAGACACTAGAGAGTAGCTTCCAGGGGAATCGTGATAATGTTTAAGGGAAGTGCCTTGGATAGACAGTGTGGAGCATGTATGCATAGTCTATAAATAGTTCCTGTCAGCTAAGCACATGGTAAAGAGAAGGCTCTATCTTACCCCCTGAAGGAAAATAAAACTTTGGACCTGGAAAGATTTTTATATCACTAATGATGGAAAATGTTTTTTTATTGCAGCTTAAATGCAACCGAAAAGCAAAGGTCATCTCAGCTATGCACTTGGTGATCTTACAAAGACAAGATGAATTGATAAATCCCACAGTTTTGCTGATTTGTTACCAAAGGTAAAACATCAAAGTCTTTAACTCTTATCTAAGTAGTCTGACATTTCATGACAGGAAAGTGTCATGAGACTACTCGATTTCCATCATTAAAACTTAGGAAAACATGCATTTCTGAAAACTTTTAGTAAATGCTATGTGTATTATTCCTTACATCCTTAAAAACAAAATGGTTTGGAGTATCTTGCAGCATATTTTGATTTCTAAGAAAATGTTGGGATATGATATGGAGGGTAAAGGGACTTAGTAATCATAGTATAAAGCTAGGTGTAGTTCAAAGATGAGAGAGTAGTATTTTGTACAGTGGCTAGTAAATAATTATTCTCAAAATCTGCACAAAATGGAAAAATATGTGCATGTATAATATGTCTACATAAGTTATATATATTTATATAGCATGCATGCATTATACATATATACATTTATATATATAGGTATGTGCACATACATACACACATTTAAACACACATATATAATAAGTATGCACACAGCATTTGTCAATTATACTCAGGCACTAGACATGATGAACATGTATATGATATTGAAGAACTAGTTTTCTACCAAGTTCCTATGTATTATACCCCAGAAAGAAAACACTGAAAATAGCAGTCTCTAGCTCATTTTCCTCTCCCAGAAAAGGCCCATAGCTCCTCTGTAAATATTTAGGCCAATAATATAGGAGAAGTTTTATGTAACCTGACAAAAAATGCAAGCCAGCTTGAGCCTGTAGATAGTCAAGAATGTTTCCTTTTGTTTTCTACAGAAACCTACATAGCCCTCTCGACTTATGTTGGTAATAATACTAATGGAAGAAGAAGGAGAAGTAGAAGGAGAAGGAAGAAGAAGGAAGAAGAAGGAAGAAGAAGGAAGGAAGAAGGAACAAGAGCTGACATTTATATACATGGTTATTCATTTGACCCAGTGCTTGTGTTGAGATTTCTGGTGTAGCTTCCCTTCTGACTCTCATGGAGAGAGAACTCTGAGCCATTATCTTCAATGCCATATGATTCACAGTAACAGAAAAGGTCAAAGTTTGCTCTTCCTATTTTGGTTCAGTGCCTTGTGTTACTTAGTTCGTATGGGTACTTTGTGGGCACATATCTCTTTACCCCAGTTCCCTGACACAGGGCATCCTGTCTGGGCTCTATCTCCCATGTCTTTTTTTTCCACAAAGACTTCACCTTTTCAGTGGGCTGCAAAAGTACAACAGCTTGAAAGTCGTACTCCATGCCCCCCATCCAAGTCAGAATTTCCATTTCTTCTCCTTGTGGTTCATGTGTTTCCTTATATCCATAAGAGGATCTCTCCTTGTGTATATGTCCCAGAGAATCCACTTTTGTCCCATGAAAATAGGAATGTATGTCCACTAAGCACACAGTTTTATAAATATATGTATGTTTTATGTTATATATGCAAAGTAAAGAAACGTTTAGATAAGTTCACAAAACATAGTTCACTAGTCAGTAAAGGAAAAATAATGTTCACAGGAAATTGCTAAACCCTTAAGATTGGCATTATGGAAAACAATAATCATGTTTTAAAATATAAAGTTCTTTGGTGTCACTGTCAAAGACACCACTGGCTTAGGTGGACTACTAGGATGTTATTCTTAGGTTCTTAATAAGTTGGCAAGGTCAAAATAGTGCAAGTATGGGAACCATAAGTTTGAATTGACTCAATTCATTGGTTGGCTATTTTCTATTTTCACTACTAAGTAACACACATACAATATATGACATCCCAAAGTCATCAAATCAACAAATTAAAAGGGTCCTCAGTGTTCATATATTCCATACATGAATAAGCATCACTTCTACAAAATATCTGACAACTAGACATCCAAGTTTTTTCTTGAAAAGTTCCAGTGATGTGGAAATATACTACCTCCAAGATAGTTCATCAAATGAATCCGTTATTTGGGTTTTGCTCATGAAGTTCATAGTACAACTGGTTCTTGACTCTCTTAAATCTAAGTTCAAATTGTAAGGGTTTTCAATAGTATCTTATCTCACTGGCTTACTTTTGCTTTAGTTTAGTTAGGGGCCAGAGAATATCTGAAATTAACTCTAGTTTAGGTATTCAATTACACACTGAGCTAATAAATCTGAGTCCATGTAGCCCTGAATTGGACAATGACTATATGGTCTCTAGGGAAGCATAGTTTCCGCAGTCTAAAAAGAGACTAAACTATAATGACGCCTCAAAGTGGAGGACGGAGTTCTGGGGTCTCAGTAAGTTTGGTTATCAGCACTATATGGGGAGAGGGTGCAGAGGGCTGCTGCATACTTAGGAGCAGTAGCAACAAATAAACCAGTTTAGGATACTGCTACACCTGGTGACTGACAATAAACATAAGTCTTTCTTTGCTCTCTGACCTGTTCAGGAATGATCTGTTTAGAAACAACTTACCTGACTGTGCCTATCCCACAGTGCTGCTGAGACATGGTGAATTTTTCCATTGTCCAAAGCTTCCTCTACTTCCAACCTTGCACTGTCTGTCATCACTTACTTTTTCAGAATTGCCTGTTCGTTTAAGTATTGTTTACTTGTTAGTTGTACTTTGATGATGGGTTTTAATTTAAAGTTAATTTTTATTGCATTATAAGTGAATGAAACAATGGGATATAGAAAAAAGGAAAATAGCGGATGTTGCAGTTGTATCTGACTCTTCATGACCCCATTTGGGGTTTTCTTGGCAAAGATAGAGGAGTTTTACCGTTTCCTTCTCCAGTTCATTTTACAGCTGAGGAGAGTGAGGCAAACAGGGTCAAGTGACTTGTCAAGGGTCATATAGCTAATAATTGTCTGAGACCACCTTTGAACTCAGGAAGAGCATTGGAATTCTAGGTCCAGTACTCTATCTACTGTACCACCTGGCTGCCAGTGAATAGCTGGGATTTTTTAAAAATTAATCTATTCATTGAATTATTTTTATTTTTCAACATTCACTTTTATAAGATTTTGAGTTCCAAAATTTTCCCCCTCTCTTCACTTCCACCTCCCCGTGACAACATGCCATCTGATATAGACTATACATGTACAGTCCTATTAAACATATTCTCACATTAGTCATGGTGTGAAAGAAGAGTCAGAACAAAAGGGAAAAACCACGAGAAAGAAAAATGAAACACAACAAAGAGAAAATAGTTTGCTTTGTTCTGCATTCAGACTGTATAGGTCTTTCTCTGAATGTGCATAGCATTTTCCCTCATGAGTCTTTTGGAATTATCTTAAATCATTGTATTGCTGAGAAGAGCTAAGTCTATCAAAGTTGGTCATTATACAATGTTGCTCTTACTGTGTACAGGGTTCTCCTGGCTCTGCTCACTTCACTCCAGCATCAGTTCATGTAAGTCCTTCCAGGTTTTTCTGAAATCCACCTGCTTATCATTTCTTATAGAACAATACTATTCTATTACATTCATATGCCACAACTTGTTCAGCCATTCCACAATTGATGGGCATCTCCTCAATTTCCAATTCTTTGCCACAACAAAAAGAGCTGTTATATTTTTGTACATGAGGGTCTTTTTCTCTTTCTTATGATCTCTTTGGGCTACAGACCTAGCAGTATATAGCTGGATCGAAGGGTATCCACAGTTTTATAGCCCTTTGGGCTCAGGATCACTGGCTGGTTTGCTGAGGTGGGGCTTGCTGCTGGCTGTCTGGGTTCTTAGGTTCTTAATAAGTTGGCAAGGTCAAAATAGCACAAGTATAAGAACTATAAGTTTGAATTGACTCAATTCAATGTCAATTCCAGCTGTCCTGGAATGTGCTCTCCTTTTATGAATGAGACAGACCTTTCTTGCCGATCTTCCAAGTTTCCCAGGCTAAAAGACTGCTCCACTCCATCCTTCCACTGGCTCTACTGTCCCAGGATTTGTTGTGGGGCTGTATTTTATGGTTTTTCAGAGGTGAATATGAGAGAGACAGCGATTTACTGCTTACTCCTCCATCTTGGCTCCCAGAGCCATGAATTGCTGGGATTTAGCAAAGATTAGGATAAAGCAAAGAGACTGGTCTCTGCCCAATAGTTAAAGGAAGAAAATATTTCTTCTTTAATCTTGGGATATTGAGCTCAATTACCTTTAAATGATAACCCATTAATAAGTTCCCAAAATAGCAAGCGAAAAGAATGGCATGAATCACCAGGACAGTTCCTGTGGACATAGAAATAAATCACAAGTTTAGCTCTTTTTATGTTGGCAGACTAGGTCTGTTGTGTGTCAGGCAAGGACTTGCACCTTTAAACTTCCTTCCGAGGAAGGAAGCAGGCAAGAAAGAGGTGTGGCCAAAGAGATGGTTCCACCCCAAGCCCTGGCTGTGGGACAAAGAGTGGTCCAACAGATTTAGTACTACCTACTTTCTGTTGGAAGGAGAACCTTCTCCTCAGCCAAACGGCCCTATATAGTGTGAGCTGCTAGCTCTACCAGGAACGGACTTAAAAGAGCAAAACATTTAACTGTAGCAATGATGAATAGTAAATTAACTTACATATACATTTATAATATGTGTATGTATTCATTATTTATCTATCTTGGATACAAACCCCTGGTGTGGAGTCTTAAGTTATAGCAATATTACAAAAAAGACTCTACTAGTATTCTAATAATATCAGAATTCCTTTATTTTGGTACTTAATATCTTCACTAATCAAGTCATGCCTACTTCTAGGTTTCAGGATTTTTCAGTACATTTTTGTATTTCACATATGTTTTCAATACTTAAGGATAAGAATATAGTTAACTAATGGGAAGAAAAATAGGGAGGAAGAATTAGGGATAGACATAAAGCAAGAATAGGAACCAGTGAGAGTGATAATGTTTCTTTATGGGGGATATGGTAAGAGTTAGTACTAGAGATAGTTTTAGACAAAATAGTAGGGCTAGTGAATAGGGACCAGATAGTATTAGAAATTAAAGTTAGAGAAAAATAACGTCAATATTTTAAAACTAGATAGAAATTGGCTCCTGGGAGCGGGGGTGGGGTGATGAGGGTGTGTGAAAACCTGCTCTGGAAAGCTAAGAATAGACTCTGTTTGTGTGGACTTCCCAAGTTTTAGAAGAGAGAAGGAGACTTAGTGAAACATGTGACAAAATATCATAGATGGAAGTTTGCTTTCAGATATATCAGATGCCAGGTAATATTCTGCACTTTTAAAGAGTATGAGAAGCATCAGCAAGGGATTGTACTGTGATCCAACTTACAGCCTCAGTGGAGGCTGTCATGTCACCAGTTCTATCACCTGTTGAAAACTTTGCTTTATAAAGAGATTTTATATGCCTCTTTGCATGAGCAAAAATATTGTGCTCCATCTTCCTCCATGTCTATTTGGAAGGATCTCCCGACAGCAGCAGAGGATCAGCAGTCAGGAATCATTGGTCTAGGGCTGCCCACTAGAGATATAGATAGGACCTCAAATAAGGTCCTTGTCAGTAATGGCTCAGCTAAACAGAAAATTGAAAACAAGAAAAGAAAGGAGGCTGGTACAGAACAGAAATAAGAGGACATAATAAAACTAGTGACAGAAGGATTACTTTGGATGCCTTTTGAGTATTTTTAACTAGGTATTAGATACATCAAAATAGGAAACTGATATTAACATTTTAAATAGTAGTGTGCCACCAAACCATTCTAGCAATACAGTTGATCAGTTTTCCAAAAAAAAGATCATTGAAAATGTTAAGAATTTTTAAAAACAAGCAGACTTTCAAAATAACTCCTCAGACTTTCTCAAGAAAGTTCAAGGGGACTTTAAATGCAATGGTGATCAGATAAATTTTAAGCTTCAAACATTAAATCATGAAGAAGAAGCCTGGTTACAGGGATGATGTATAACTAATCACCCCCTATGCTTTTAGGGAAATAACTTATGAGGCCTTACAATATGTCAGATTCCAACAGCAATTTTACATGAAAATATTTCAAAAGTATTTGGATGCAGTGCCACTTTTCCTAAAAATTTTCCATGCACGGGTACCAAACCACAATATTCTAGCTGATGTAGAAAACCCATTTACTCCTACTGGAATATGAGCTCATGGATTAGATGACATTAGGTACTAGATATGGAAAAGGATTGATCCAGAGAGACACATTTTAAAAAACTTTTTTAAATATTGCATATAAATATAACTATTGAAGGATTGGAGGCTCTCTGACACCATCTTAATTTACAAGAAAACCAATTAGAATCCACTTTCCAAATAGATGTTTATCGATAATACCATGGCTAAAATCTGTAGCTTGGCTCTATCAAAATATTAGATGTTTGGAGCTCTAGGAATGGACACAGGTGCCAAAAGAGCTCCATGCCAATTGACAGCTGCAGTGAACATATTTCTATGTATCTGATATAATATCCATCTTAGATGTTGCCAAATACAAAGATGGAATGTGTGGGGTGTTCTGACTGGACCCAAACAAAGCATTCAGCTCAGTAGCACATAATATTATGTGATTGATGCTGAAATGAGTTGACCTGCAAGATGAGACTATGATATAATATAAAGACTTTACTTGGGCAGGAAGACTTCTGTCTTCTCTAAGGATGTCTTTCCTTGATGACTGGCCTCTGTGCAGGGTTAAGACAGGGTTGTCCCTTTGGTCTCATAGTTTTTAACCTAATCCTGAACCCTGATGAGGGCAGATATGGAGTCTGACTTGTACAACAGAAGAACTAATGTCCAGGCTCTCATAATCTAGCTACAGTAGCTTAGACTTCATTGGTAAAATATTGGGCAAGGTAAATAAGATTGTCATGCAGGCAGAATTATTTGTATCTTTTATTGATAAATGGCTAAAAAAGGAAGGCACTCCTCATTGAATCTTAGAATTAAAGGAATTTTTGTGATCTCAGAGGGTAATCTCTTTGAGGTTCCACATAGCCAATCCAGTCAGTGAAGTGATAATTAGTATGACCTCCAATTTGGAACTTTTATACAGATCAAAATTAGTATACTTGCAGAAATTAGATGCAGTAAATATTTTTATTTTACACTGTATGTTTTTTTTTCCAAATTATCTATTTCTCTCTAAGTTTGCAATATACCCTCCATTAAGTCACTTCCTCCTCAGTTTTGCTTAGCTTCTGTAGGTAGGGGCACTGTAGGATGTCTTCCGGCAGTCACTATGGCAATTCTATTAATTGAAAAGGCTCAAGACTTAGTCTTTAGGAATAAAGTTATCAAGGTTCCATATGGTATAGGTAATTTACTATTGCAGAAAAATACTCAACATTTTTCTTTTCAGAAGTTCATACAGTGTAAACTTGTTTTAATTTCAACTGAGAATACTCAGATTAAACAACCTCTTAATCCTGCAACTCTCCAACCCTCCTGGCCTGGTGAACTCTAGGACCACCACAATTGTGAACAGGTTGTCCTCCAAGATGAGATTGTTAGGCGTTGTCTTCCTGACTTGCCCTTATAAAATGTCCACCGCATTTTCTATGTGGATGGCTCCACAAGAATTATTGGTGGGTACAGGAAAACTGTCTATGCTGTGGTCTCTGATTTTGTGATTATAGAAACCCAACCCTTACAATCCACAGTTAGTGCCCAGGAAGCCAAACTAGTGGCTTTCACTAGAGTATGATACTTGGTAGAAGGCTCTTTTTCTCATATTTACAGTGAATGTAATTATGCTCTTGAAATCTGTCATGCTACAGGACGGCTTTCAAAGCAATAGGACTCCTAACTTCCAACAGCAGTGAATTTGCTAATGGCCATCTGGTCGTCTGCCTTCTTGATGCCTCCCTGCTCTCTGTAGCTGTTTCTCTCATGCGTTGTTATGCCCACAAAGGAGTTGGGGGGGAGTGCAAGGTTCAGACATTGTCACAAGGGGAACACACTTGCATATGTTGCTGCCAAGGTTACAGCCCTTCAACCAGTGTCACAGACATGTTCCCCTATCTATACTCTATTCTGTGGCATTTTTAACTGTGCCCCTCCTGAGCTCTCTCTACCACACCCTCCAGAACTGTGCTTTGGATTAAAGCAGATGCCTTCCACCTTCACAACGATGTCTGGGAGGTGCCCTATGGTTGTCCAGTAGCTCATGCCATATCCCTATACTCTCCTATAACAAGACATTCCCAATCACACATGGGAGCTTTGGTTTTAGGTCTCATTGTGTCTTGTGTACACTTTGCCCCTGAAGTTTTTCAAGAGGCCAAACAAGTGGTTGGATTATGCTTCATGTGTGATCAATGCAGTCCAAGAAGGGGGCATATTCTGGTCCCCCAAGAAGTCAGTCCTGGCTTTTTACCCTTTTTCATGACTTCAGGTAGATTTTGTAGACATATCAAGGTGTAAATGGTATAAACAACTTTTGGTTGGGCCAACTCAGCAGCTGGCTCCAAGAATTTCTAAGCTATAGAGTTACAGCTAACAAGGTTGTAAAAAGAGAGAAAAATATGGTTCAAAAAAATTTCCTAATTTGGTCTACCCTGGTCAAAGAGAGTATCTGAGGGACTCATTTAACCTCTAGCATTATTCAAAAATTTACCCAGTCAAAAGAGACACTATGGAAGCTATACACATCCCATCATCCATCCTCAGTCATCTGGGCAAGCAGAAGGGATGAATCAGTCAATAAAAACCATTATTTTATTTTACCAATAAAAACTGATTATTTTCTGGCCAGTAAGAATGCTTAGTGGAAGCTGAATGCTACACACTTTCATCTGATGAGACCTCTAATATTATTTACCATCTGAACCTATTGGCAAAATTAGGAACAGAATTAGAAAAGACAAACACGAAAGGATGTCTGACTGGGACATTTGGAGGTGGCAGCCCTTTTGCCAGGAAAGGATTGGATCAAGGAAATTTAAGAAACCCTGTGTTATATAATACCAACATCATTATGTATTGGTTTTGCTTTGCTATTGTAGTGAATGCTTTTTCAGTACTTATATCTGCCTGTGGAAATGCTTGCTAGAAAAATTATATAATAATAATAATAATTGTCGCTTTTACATAGTATTTACAATGTGCCAGGTACTATGCCAGGTGCTTCATTGTCATCTCCTTTGATCCTTGCAACAACCCTGGGAGGCAAGTATTAATATTATCCTCGTTTTACAGGTGAGGAGACTGAGCTAAACAGAGATTAAGTACCTTGCCCAAGAGCACATGCTGATAAGTGTCTGAGGCTGGATATGAACTTGGGTCTTTCTGACTCCAGTGTGCTACCTAGCTGCTGCCAATATGAAAGTATTCTGATAGGAGATCAATAGAATGGACAAGAAAGTGTTCTGAGATAAACAAATGTGATTTGGACAAATGAAGGACCATGATTAAAAAAAATCTCTGGTCAGACTCCACTTTGTTTTTGGAGGCAATCAAAGTTAAGTGACTTGCCCAGGGTCACTCAGCTAGTAAGTGTCTGCAGCCAGATTTGACCTCAAATTCAAGTCCTCCTGACTCCAGGGCTAGTTGTTCTATCCACAACACTGCCTAGATGACCCTTTTCAGATTCCATTTTGAACTTCTTGCCTCTATTTGCTTAAACCAAACATATCATGTTGAAAATCAAACTTGAGATATAAACCACAAATCCTGTTTTGATCATTTAGTTTCTTCTTTATCATCTTTATCTTTATCATCTCTTTTTCTAGTTCTAAAATTCTGCTTGTGTACCCAGCCTGCTTATGTAGCCAATTGCTATGTAAGTTAATTTAAACTAATGCTCAGGGTTCACTGACTTCAGTGTAGTCTTCGGTCTAAGCATTGTAAAATGCAGTTTGCCTTTCTCTACATCATTGATTGATCATTAGCAGTACCTAGTTCATGGACTTCTGTACAATTTTGTCACCCTAGCGAAGACTGGAGATTTTGGTAATGAGGCTACAATAGTGTCAAACATCTGGATCTAACTGCAGGTAGCCTTGGCTGTTGTTCACTAGGATTCATTTGTGTATGTGAGATACTATACTGGGCACTGAGTTAATCACTTCTATTCTTTAATCCCACAGAGTTATGTTTATACCTCCCTTCAAGCAGTTACAATATCCTGCTTAGTCTTTGACTTTACTCTGTGTGTGTGTCATCTCTCCCCTTCTGAACTGTAAGATGCTTGAGATCAATGATTGGGTTTTACTCATCTTTGTAATCCCTTAAGCATCTAACACAGTGCTCTGTACATAGTAGGTATTCAACAAATGTTCACTGGATAGAATCCAAATCCCATTTGAATAAGAGAACTCATCTAAACTATGCCCTACTCCTCCCACAATGGTTCCCTGAAAGCTATACCCAGGATCTAGGTAATCTTTGGGTCAATGATATCTATTCAAAACTATAGCTCTCCAGTTTGGAACTGTGCCCAAAGGGCTATAAAACTGTGCATATGTGCATCCCAGAGAGATCATACAAATGGGAAAAGAACCCATATGTACAAAAATATTTATAGCAGCTATTTTTGTGGTGGCAAAAAATTGGAAATTGAGGGGATGGCCATCAATTGGGGAATGGCTGAACAAGTTGTGGTATATGAATGTTATGGAATACTGTTTTGCTAAAAGAAATGTTGAGCAGGGGGACTTCAGAAAAAGCTGCAAAGACTTACATGAATTGATTCCGAGTGAGGGGAGCAGAACCAGGAGAACATTGTACACAGTAACAGCCACATAGAGTGATGACTAACTTTGATAGACTTGGTTCTTCTCAGCAATGCAAGGTTCTAAGACAACTCCATAAGGCTCATGATGGAAAATGCTGTCCACATCCAGAGAAAGAATAAATGGAGTCCAAACGCAGATCAAGGCATACTATTTGTTTTCTCTCTTTTTTGTTTTGTTTTGTTTTGTTTCTTCTTCTTTGTGGCTTATTCCATCGATTATAATTCTCCTTTACAATACGACTAATGTGAAAATATGTTTAATATGGATGTATATGTAGAGCCTATATCAGATTGCATACCATCTTAGAGGAAGGGAAGGGAAAGGGAGAAAATTTAAAACTCAAAAGCTTGTAGAACTGAATGTTATAAACTAAAAATAAATAAATTTTTAAAAACTATAGTTCTCAAGCTCCCATTTGATTCACCTATCTTATCAGAACAATCTAGAGAACAAAGCAATATGCCATATTAGTTAGAGTACTGCATCTGGAGTCAAGAAGATGTGGTTTTAAAAATATTTTTTTAAAAAATGTGGTTTTGAATCTCATCTTCCAATATGTGCCTCTGAGCTTTTGTCTTATGAACTTCAGTTTCCTAATTTCTAAAATGAAGATAATCATAGCAACTATTTGACAAGTTTAAATGAGGTAATATATGTAAAGCACTTTGCAAACCTAAAATTGAAATGTAAATGGAAGCTACTATATTATCATTGTTATTATTAATAAGATTATTAACAAGGAAAGCATACACAGAAGGGCACATTTACCCTGTGTTCTCATGTTATCAGCGGCAGAGGGAAGACTCATAGTCCAGACCTTCACAGTTCTTGTATTTTCTGATCAGGGGAAAACACCTCCCTGCCTTCAAAGCTAACACTGGATAGTAGCCTGCAAAGCTGCTGAAGTCAACTGCTGGGCGTCTTTCTTTGCTGAACTGTCACTTGCCATTTCTCAGCTGAGCTACCACTGCCATCTACTGTTTCTCAACCAAATTTCAGTTGCAATATAGCTTGTGCTGCTTATGGCATCTACTGCGTCCCTATGGAATTGCCATTAGGCCACTCCTTCCCTTGCAGGGAGCTTCTGTAATTCTTTTGTGAATTAGGACCACTGTTATAACAGCTACAGATCAAAGTGTCCTTAATTCAATCTTTCTAACAAAACAAAACAAAATAGTTAGTCTGCCTGCCTTTCTGTGGGATCTTTCCCAGGGTCATTTATTTATTATTTCTTTTGGGGTGAATAAATTCCTTTCACCTCTTATCACATCTCTAGTCAATAACCTTGCAGCTTTGCATAGCCACATTAGATAGGGACAGGTTTAAGTGGGTGACCTTTGCCCTGTACTTCTGCAATTCCACGTAAGTCATTTTCCTTTTTTCACTTCAATTTCACAAATTTCTTATTTACTAAACAATATATTTAAAGAAGATAGTGTCTTTACATATAATTGCATCAGATATTGAAAGGTAGATATTTTCCATCTTGAATGAAAGTGCTTTGAAGCCTAAAAGACATATCTTTTTGCAAACTCCTCTTCCTCCCTCCACACATATTTATCATTTACCAACAGAATCTTCACTATACTTCTACTTTACCATAAGCAAATGTAGAGTGAACAATATATGTACACTTTTTGTTTTCAATAACTATAGGCTTTCATTTTAATGAGATTTGCATACAATGTAGTGTTTTTGTATTCTACCAAACTATTCACAACAGGATCTTACCAATATGTTTTTATGCACAGAGTAATCATTGCAAATAGAATTGGAAAGCATGGGTAAATGTTGATAAAGTTCTCAAGGGGGAAATCTCACACTTGAAGTCTAAAGAGTCTTAAATGAAAGCTCTACATTGTTCAGAGGATGCATTTTATCATTGATTTGGTAGTCAAATGTGATGAATGCAAATAAACACCTGAAAATTGGAGTTATAGGTTTTTCTGAAGCTATTTAGCTTCTTTTTGTAGCAGAGGCCTAACCCAAGTATGTGTATTGAATGCAAGTTTTGATCCATTTCAAAAGCTCTTGGTTTTAGTAAAGAGCATAGTCATGCATGGAGCATGTACAGGTGTGATGACACAATGTAGAGCAAACACTACTTTTGGCTCTCCCCAAAGGGGAAAGGGAAGAGTCAGTAGTAATGCTCTCTCCAGATCATGCCTGACAGAAGAGGGTCTATGCTCTACACGTGTCTATGGTGAAGAAATGTTTTCCTTGCATCAAAGTGTTGAGGTATAGTGAGCAATACTGGGGTAATATATGGCATAGGGAACATCCTATTGCTTCTTTGTCCCCCTCTGTGCCTCCCAGAGTTTCAGGAAGGAGTTTAGTGGACAGAATGAATTCAAGTTTTCCTGTCTTGAAATTGCCCATATCTCCTTATTTTCTCTGGCCTTCTCTCCCCTACCAGATGTTCTGGCAAGATTAGCCACTGACCCCAGGGTTAATGATGAAGTCTGGTAAGTTCACTGGCACCAGAATTTTGATATGCCTGAAAAGTACCACTCCTACTCTTCCTATACACCTTGCTTTAAATGCTGCAACCAGTGAGAACTTCCTGCTATAGACTTTGACAAAACCATTCTGACACTCTTTTCTCCATCTATGCAATGGAAGTGATAATGCTTATCCTTTACTCTATAAGGATATTTTTACAATAAAGATTAAATTCTGGATTGCTACTAGAGTTTTTTGTGTGTTAGTAAATGTTTCAATAATGGGCTCTTTGAAGAGCAGGACACGCTTTTAAGTTTAATCTACATCATTAACGTTTTCTCCATCACTTTCTTAAGTCTAGACACATAACAAAATAATAAACCGAGCCCTAATTTATAGTATTTGCTGATTTCCAAGATATAAATGCTAACACTGAAAATTTGACAATCAGCTTTCTCAGGCCAATTCAAGTTGGCTGTAGCACACCCTTGGTCATGATGGACGAGGAGTCAGACAGACTTAGGTTCAAATGCTATCTCAGATATTCAGTAGCTATTCCGTGAGCAAGTGACACCTCTCTGGACCTCAGTTCTCTCAACCATAAAATAAGGAAGCTGTATTTGATTAACTCTAAGCTTCTTCCTTTATGCATTCTTTCTGTAAATAACCAGCCAGGTTTATCAACTGAATATATTATTCAGCCCCATGAATATGACGATGCTAAATATGCACCTATTACATCTTTCTCTTAATCCTGATTACCAACAGCATTTAAAGATGTCACTCAAGACCACTAGAATGTACTCTGTCCTCTCTATTTCCTACTGGCTGCTCCCTCCTTTCAGTAAGCTCATGTTTCTTAATATATCTCTCTTTGGGATTTCCAGTAATAAATACTATTCTGCTCCCTCTTTAACTGCCACTTCCTCCACTCATCTCACCACTACCCCACTGAGGTCTGCCTAGGACTAGACATCATTACCGTCATACTTTTCAAGAGTGTTTACACTTAGGATCAAAATCATCTAAAGAAAGGATTTTCTCCTCGCATCTGCTCTGGTGATGCCTTTGCCCCCATTCTCCCACCCACTCCAGTTCTCACACTCTGCCCCTATTATTATTGTGTGTGAGAGACAGAAAAAGCTTGTATTCTTTGTGTTGGCAGGCACCACATTTTCTATGCCTGTTGTAAAGCACCCAGAGAGAAGTTTGGATGCTATAAATATTTGTACTGCAATCTTCTCTGAATCCTGTATGACTCTTAAGAGCCTCTGAATATAAATATCATATGAGAAACAATCTAACTCCTTATCCTTTTTATCCACAGTCAAAAACCAGTATATTATAATCCTTATACAATCATCTGTATACCTTGGTTTATTGTTTGGCATGATTTAAACATAAGTTATTCATGATTGTTTATAAGCTATTTGAGATATAGGAAAACCAAATTATTGCATTAAGGGATAAATGGTTAATGCACATCCTCTTTCCGCCAAATCTTCTTTAGCAGCTTTATTTCTTACTTTTAAAAAAGGATTCCCTCTTTACTAAAGCTATCCATATAACCTCATTCTGATCACAGCTTATTGCTTCCAAGGATAAACTAATTGGAGAAAACTGTCCAGCAGATGCCCAGTGATACATGAAATAGCAAAGCTCATCATCACATTGTTTTCATATACAGCTCTTAAGAGTTGGATTAAAGGAGAGTCGCCAGCCCTTTGATGAGTGAATTAATAGAGAAATTTTCAGAAGGCAAATTGATTATTTTTATCTGATCTGTCTCTTGTTATAGACAAGTTTGGTGAATTTTTTGAGTTCTTTGAGAGCAGGAACTATATTTTCTCTTTCTTTATAGCCCCAATCGTTAGCATAGTACCTAGAACATAGTAGGCATTTTAAAATGCTTGTTGACTGGCTAGAAGATCAATCCAAACACTGCTAAGAAGGTTGCCTGGGATGGAACTACTTTTTAATTCGCATTTATTTATAAAGGAGAGTTAAGACATATGGAATTGTGAAGTTTATTAATTCATCATTCAGAAGCTTTGGTGGGGAACTTGGGAAGAAGAGGTAAAAAGGGTGCATCTTGCACAGAATGTAATTTCTACGACAGTCTTCTTCTCATAGAAGCCATGCAATGAATTGGAGGCTCCAAGTTCTGTTCTCAGCTGTGCCACTGATGAGCTCTGTGACCTTGAGGCATAAAAAGATGTCAAGTGACTTGTATAGTTTCCCTATCTGTAATAATGGGGATAATAATACTTGCCACCCACATTCCTCAAGAGGATATTGTGAAGAATTAATGAGATAGTGTTTATATAATAATAGCTCCTTCCACGGCTCAGGAATATGCTATTTAAAATGGAAGAACAGAGCATTGCTGCCAAACATTTATTATGCTCATCATTCATGCTTCGTCTGCTCTGTATTATCATAGTAACACGCACTGTCATTGTGTTAATCTCTTTGAAAACAGGGGAAAGCAAGATCCCATCTTTTTCCATTCTAATAAGACTAGCCATATATATGGGATCAAATTAATTTCTCCTGGTCATAGATGTCTAACCAAAAAAAATGCAGGAAGAAGCACAACCTACTCTTCCCCAAAGAAGTTTGCCTAAATAGTTTACCTTTTTGTATGTTTCTCTCACCAAAAGCCAAAAATTTTATATGGTCTATAATGTATATTTGATTCACTCTATTAAATGCACCAAAGGAGGGGAAATGCCTCATTTCAGGCTACTGTCTAAAGAGGCCAGAAATTCCAGTGAGAAAGAAAGACATGCTTAATTATCCAGGAGGTTGGAGTCATTGGATAAACAAAAAAGTCTTTTTATGAAGAAATAAAGACTGTAGTTGTGAATTTGAGGGGAGTCGGGAGAGAAAGTTGACAAAAGTATAAGTGGAGGTTGAAGATTATGAAGAAATAAAAAAATGCCTTCTGTTATATTTCAAATGTCTGTATAGAACAGGAGGATCAGAATCTGGAGTCCAGTTAGACTTACTTGTATGGAGGAGTCACATGGGATAATTACAAGGAAGGGATAAGGTCAGGAAATTGTCTAAGGAAAGCCTTGTAAATACCCTCAGTCAGTATGGAATAATAAAGTGATAAGTTCCATGTAAACAGACTGGAAATGAAAAGGGGTGGCAAGCACGTTCTTTTGGTTTTGTTATTTATGTTGGCATGGGAGGGTGGCTCATCTGACTAGATTCTGTCCTAGTAAAAACTCCAGCAAACCAATCATCTTATCAATCACTGTAAAACAATCAGGTATTGTCTTTGTCTTCTTAACAAGATGGCAACAAGTACATCAATAATCCATAATGGTGAAGAATCTATGCTCATCAAATTAATAGGAGGAAGGAATTCCTTATAATAAATCCCTTTTAAAGAGGAATCATTAGAATGCTCATTCACAAAAGGATACAAGGAGATATATTCTTTCACCTAGCCAACTTTTCTTCTGTCTAATTTTCTTTTTCTTTTTTCTTCTTTTTATTCTGGCTCAGGAAAAAAGAAGGATCACACATAACCAGAAAACAAAACAAAACAAAAATCACTTCTCTCCAGACCTATGGACTGATCAGAGTGGCCTGAGGCTGTTAAGATCTATGTGACTTTATACTTAGGTAGTTAATGGGACCCTTTCACAAAAGGATTAATCTAAGGTGAGCTGATCCCAGGGACTTTTGAACCTAACAGTCATGAAAGGGCCAGATAAGGAGTAATACAAAGAGTAGTAGAATTCCTTTAGTTTCAAAGATTGTGCTTAAAGGAGCCATTCATCATTTTACCAAAAAAATTGTCTCTGTCCCATTTCTTTCTCTGGAAGAAAAGGCTCAGGCTAACCAAACTGAAGTACATATTGAGCATAAGCTATATGGTAATTTACATGAAAGAGTAGTTTTGTGAACTGCTTACTAGTAGTTAGTGGTTCATAGAAATTTAGATGAATTCAATAGCAATAAATCCGAAAAAAAGCTCTTAGAGTTTATGAATCAATAGTATCACATGGCAGCCAATAAAGCTAATGCTATATTAGGCTATATTAAAAGAGGCCTCCTGTCCAGAATGAAGCAAGTAATAACCACTGTACTGTGCCCTAGTCAAACCACATTAACAATATCACGTCCAATTCTAGACATCATATTTTAGGAAAGCATCGAAAATAGGCTTTCTGCAATTCTGTGTTTATTTTGCATAGTTCAAGCCTGGAGCAACTTGATATTTGTGAATATGGAATATGGAACTGACCCCAAAGCCAAGAAGACCTGGGAGCCCCACTGAATGAATCACTTAAACTCTCAGAGCTCTAGGAAACTCTTTAAAACTACAAATTGCAGTGAAAGCGCCCATCTACATTGGTAGACAGTTTCATCACCTAGGAGCTCCTGATATCAGTGAAATAACAAACCCAGTCTCTTTCTCACTATCCCTCATTTAAAGCGTGTTAACTCTTTTAAAAGCTGCAAAATAATGGAACATCACAGTTTCTAAACAATTAAAATTACTGGCAACCCAAAGGACAATAGAGATATATGGTGGGCTTAAGAAGACTGCCATAGATCTCCAAATATGACTTCTACAAAAGAAGCGGTATGCTATGTTATGGAATTTCAGTTTCTTCTTCAGTTTCAGTTTCTTCTCTTTCTTTTATGTGGATTGCAACATTGCAGGCATTAATAGTATGCCAATTGCTCTAAAATAGCTTTAGAAATAAATATAATACAATTGGTTACTTCAAAAAAATATGGAGGACTATGATTAGACTTGTGATTTCATTGGAACAGAGAACTCCTGAGGAAGGAAATTCCTTCTACCAGGAGAAAGTTGGCATTTTCTCTTCTCACTATAATTCTAGAGTGTTGTTTAGAGCATTGAAAGATTAAGTGACTTACCCACTGTCAAATGAGAGATATATGACAGAGATGAAACTTGAACCCATTTTTCTTGAATTTGAAGCTAGCTCTGTATCTACTACACCATGCTGTCCTGATCTAAAAGGAAGTAGTCATATTTATAGGGGGAGAAAGAAGTTTCAGATGGGGAATCTAAGCTACTCTGGTAGCCATGAAATGTTAAAACTGGAATGTAAATTCCTTGAGGGCAGAGACTATTTTGTTTTTCTTTTTATATCTAATGTGACCAACATAGTACAGTTTAACACACAGTAGATGGTTAATAAATGCTTGAGCTGAAAATTGAAGCAGTAAATTTGAATTGAAATAAATCAAAAATTCAAGAATTGAAATTCAATTGAAATTGGAATTGAAAAGACCAGAGGGAAGCCTTTAGTATGTTTAGTTGATCATCTATGGAAGATTTGTGGAAACACATGGACAAGAATTATAGGGGGCAGCTAGGTGGCTCAGTAGATAGAGTACTGGGACTGGAGTCAGGAAGACTCCTCTTGGTGAGTTCAAACTCTGAGCAAGTCACTTATCCATGTTTGCCTCAGATTCTTCATCTGTAAAATGAGCCAGAGAAGAAAATGGCAAATCACTCCAGTATCTTTGCCAAGAAAACGCCAAATGAGGTCATTAGAAGTCAGATATGACTGAAGTAACTCAACAACAACTACATGTAGAGTGTGGTAAGGTGTGATTTACACTGTTGGAGAGGATACCAGAGTCATGTATAGCAATGCTCCCCTGAAGCATTGACACATTAATTTGAGGTGCTATGTTTGTATTTTTGGCCACGTTCAGGCCAGGAGCCAGCTGTTCTGCACCAGAGGTAAAGATAGTGATGACAGAATGCTACCCAGCCCAGAATCCCAGAGAAAACTGAGTCTTTCCCCTGCTCTAAGGATGTATTTAGGCCAGGTTCTGGTACTCTCTTCTTCTAGAGTTTGTGCTCTCTCTCTCCTACAATGAACCCTTATTAAAACCCCACTCTGAGGCACCAGAGGTCATACATCATACCCCATCTTCCAGAGGAGCCCATTTCCTATTATCTCATTGCTTTAGATACTCTTTTTTTAGTGTTTTCTCTTTTCTGTGGGACCTTCAAGCTTCCACACCCCCTCCCCCACCTAAAATGCACAGCTGCCTTTTTAAGCACTACTGAGGCTGTGGTTAGTCTCCATAGTAACTCACCAACAGTGCTAAAGAGCTATTCTGCCACAGATAGAAATTGAGATGGAGGAGAAAAGGAGACAGTGGATTCTTGAAAGCGAAATGCCTTGAAAGGATGCTTTCATCAATCCTGCTGGATGAGGAGACTTTTCTCCTTGTTCCTTCATTCATTCTAAAGAATCTCTTGAGTGAGGGAGTTGATTGATTCATTGCTTGATTGATTAGATACAGGAACCCCCTAGCTACCCACTTTCTGTAACTACCGAACACAAACACAGGCCCACTGGTTGTTAGGTTCAATACATAAAGTCTCTTCCATTAACAGTAATCCTGCACAGTGCACACAATTTTAATCTGTAATTAAAAGCTGCCAGCTACCTCACGAGGCTTTGGGTAATGACATAACTCTTCATTACAGCTAGGTAGCCGGCAACGTGGTTCAGTATTCCTGGGACTGCACTGCAGCAAAAACCTTCGTCTGTCCCCATAAAATCTCTTTGTCTGCATGAGACAGTACTGTTGCCTGAAGAGACTTGGGGAAGGTGTCTTCATTAAGGACTGATGCTAATCTCTCAAGTTTTCACTGTTAATATTTAATGCTAAGTGTACTTAATGTATCAGCCCAGACATCTTTAAAGAGAAAGAAGAATCCAATTAATTCCATATTATTGGAACACCCTTGCAAAGCAGCGTGTGTACTTTGTTTTATTCACTTCAGCGAGAAATAAAATTTAGGTGCCCCTTGGATTATGGGGACACTCTTCGTCTTGTACCTGAACTTAGTTCCACTTGAAATTTTGAATTAGTTCAAATTAGCTTTTATTAAGTTGCTGAAATCTACCGTAGGCCTCTCTTCTGGTCTTATTGGACACCCATTAATTATCTCTGAAACTATATTCACATGCTTTGTGAAAGACTGCAATCTTAAGAGAGAGGTCATAAAGCTCGACTCTTGGGAACATCTTAATTGGACCAAATTGTACCATTCTTGTTCCTAGGTTTACAATCAAATAATAGGAATAAGCTGGTATTTTTAGAGGATATCCTTTTCAAAGTGCTTTACAACCATTTTTATGAGTTGTTTCTTCCCATGACACTGTGAAGTTAGTTTTGTGATCCCTGAAATGCAGATGAGGATTCTGAGGCCTAGAAAAAGTAAGAAACTTGACCCTACCATCAGCAATCTAGCTGCTTTTACAGCCATTGAATTTTTAATCTTTGGTTTAGCGCACTTATGTTACTGGGTCTTGGAGGGCAAATCCATCGTGATCATTTTCAGCTACGTGTCTCCAGTTCAGCTCAATGAACAGCTATAAAAAGCTGACAGTAAACACCATTTGTATGCTCTTAACTAGTAATTTTACTAATATAACATTTCATTTCCATTCAGTGTGCAATAATTCCCATCACACGAGCAATCTGTTATAACTCATATTTTTCTCCAAGTAAAAACCTGACAGCTTCAGGTCTCTTAGTTGGGAGTTTAAAAGTAAGCAATAGGTCAGATTTCCATGGGTTGCCATGGACATTGTTAGGTAGGATGGTCTTAAAGAGAAAACTCAATCTGTCACCAGTAAGTGGACCACTCATGGTGGGGACAAGGGATAGTAGATGAATAACACAAAATAAGAAAAGACCTTAAGAGAGACCTCCATTTCACCAGGTAGATATTCTGTGAAGGGCTTAAAACAGGCCTAACAACCTGTGGCCCATGGGCTGCTTATGGCCCACAGGCCACTTGCAGCATGCCAAAGGAATTCAGGTGGCCCTCCAAAAATATATACCCTCCACATTTTTCACAGGCCATCCAAAATCCTTTGCCGAGTCACAGGTTGTGCAGGCCTGGCTTAAAGAATAAGATAGACTGGAAATACATGGGGAGAGGAGGAAATTGGGTGATTTACAGTTTGATATAGCTGATAGTCATAGTTTGAGTTATAGCTGCTGAAGAGCATGCCAAAATCGATAAGATCACAGAGACTTTGAAACACTGAAGCACTGTTATGGGCCAGACTCTTCTAAAACCAGGGAGAAGCTTTGGATTAAGAATCCTGGATAATTATGTGTAGGTGAGTTGTACTTTAGTGATCAGGGATATTCAAGTCTAACTTGTTCATGAAGAAATTCCAGGAAGGTGCAGGCATATTGCCACCATGCTGGCCAGAAGTAATGAATGAATTGAGAAGTTGCTAATGGGTTCATCTTAGTAAAAATTCCTGCCACATGGGTGGTGATAACACTAAGAAGCAGAAATCATATTCCATTGGAGTATCTGTAAAGGTGACTGTAGCTTGAAGAGCATTTTAGACTTTATGAACCAAGGTTGCATCAGGCAAATAACCTCTTTTTCTCTAATTCAGTTACTTTGATGAGTTTAAAATTCATTGTTAGCTTGACTCTTTCCCTTTGCAACTGAGATGCCTATGTTCCAAAACAGGGTATGGAAAAAAGAGCCTCCTCCTAGTGTATCTTAATTTATATTTGGATTTAGCAACTTATTCTTATATAGTATTGTTTGCTTTTTAAAGTTTTTTTTCATAGGGGGTAGAGAGGAATCTGTGATTTTATTTAGATATGATATTATCAATGAGAAAAAAATCCTTCTATTGAAGTATATCTCCAAATTGTCCTGAAACCTAAAGTCATAGAGGGCTTCCTGGGTTGGGAAGGAGGCAGGGAATTGAAAGGTTAGCTAATTTCCCCAGGGCCCCACAACTATCAGAGGCAGGATTTAAACCTAGACCTTCCTGACTCTGTACTTCCTAGCTCTATACAGTATGACATGCTGCTTCTGTCTAGGATAGGGACTAGGAGGGAACACACTTTTACCTAGGATGGGTCCTAGTGACAGCTAAATCCATAGCTTCATTAGCAAAAGTCACTCTCAGATGGGGAAACCCCTGCTGACAACTTCAAATCTTAAAGAGTGCCCAAGGCTCTGGAGGAACTTGGCCTAGTGTCAAACAGCCAGTAGGTATCACAGGCAGGTCCTGGTACTTGGGTCCCCCTTGCTCTGACATTGATTCTATCCATGACACCATGCTGCTGCTCAGAATGGTACTTTCATATATATTCTGATTTTATCCTTGAAACAACCCCATCAGCTATGGAAGGAAAGAATTATCATACCCATTTTATAGTCAATAATGCTGTGGCACACAGTGATTAAGTGATTCACCCCAAGTCTTCCAGCTAGAACCTTATGTAGAAGAAACAAAATTCACAGCCGAGGCCGTCTAACTCCCACACTAGAGTTCTTTCCACTACATCACATTATGGATCAAGTTCTCAAATGTACCTATAATTATACTAATAATACCTTACACTTGGTAGTGTCTGACACATTACACAGTGAATTAACATTATTATCTCATTTAGCCCTCACAACAACCTTGTGAGTAGGTAAGTATTGTTGTCTAGTGTCAGAAGGAGAAGTGCACCTAAAGTGTCTTAAAACCAATTTTGTCAGAGGACTTAAAACCATAAGGGACCTTAGAGATAATGGAGTCCAAGCCCCTCTTTCTACAAATGAAGAAACTGAGGCCCAGAGAAGTTAAGCAATGGTAAGTCATTTACATATATAGAGAGCAGGATCGACAAACTACAGGTGGACTGTACAAAAACAGGTGAAAGGCTAGATTTGTATCTAAGGAAAACTCATTTTTGTGAGTTCAAATGTGGCCTTAGATACTTAATAGATGTGTGATCCTGGACAAGTCACTTAACCCTGTTTGCCTCAGTTTCCTCATCTGTAAAATGAGCTGGAGAAGCACATGACAAACCATTCCAGTCTCTTTGCTAAAAAAAACCCACTTGGGGTCATGAAGAGTCAGACACAACTGAAATGACAGAACAAAAAAAGAGCTTTAAATTTTACAAAGTGCCATCTCCTTACTTCATAACCACCCTCTGAGGTAATGAAAATATTAGTATACCTCTTTTATAGATAAGGAAATATGCTGAAAAAGGCTCTGTGACTTGCTCAGGGTCTTAGTACTAGAAGCAGCAGAGCAGTGATTTGAACCAAGTCCTCTGATAGGAATTATAGTATTCTTTTCATTATATCACACTGGTGCTCCTGCTGCAGATATATAATCAAATATAGAGAAATAAAGCTATTTATGCCCAAATCATTCTAGCTATAACTGTTTTTTAAAAATACTTTATTTTTCCCTCAGCTACATGTAAAAGCACTTTAGAACATTTGTAGTTGCTTTTTTAAAGTTTTGAGTTTCAAATTCTATCCCTACCTCCCCAAGGAGGTAAGCAATCTGATATAGGATATACATATGCAATCGTGTAAAACATTTCCGTATGAGTAATTTTGTGCAAAAAGATGAGCAAGGAAGGAAGGAAGGAAGGAAGAACAGAAGAGAAAGAAAGTGAAAATAGTATGCTTTAATCTGTACCAAGACAACATCAGTTTTTTTCTCTGGAGGCAGATAGCATTTTTCATCTTGAGTCCTTTGGGGTTGTCCTGGATCATTGTATTGCTGAGAATAAGTCATTCACAGTACTTCATTGTGCAGTATTGCTGTTACTATGTACAATGTTTTCCTGGTTCTGCTCGCTTTGCTTTATATCAGTTCATGTATGTTTTTCAAGGTTTTTCTGAAATGGTACTGTGTATCATTTCTTATAGAACAATAATATTCCCATACCACAACTTGTTCAGCCATTCCCCAATTGATGAACATCCCCTCAATTTCCAATTCTTTGCCACTACAAATAGTAGCTATAACTCTTGATCAGACTAATCTGCTAGAGTCCTTCCATGACATAATCAGAACAAACCATGCTTCTCAGTCTTTGCAGGCCAATGGCTTGTTGCTTAGTTCAACAAAAAGTTAAGGTAAGAGCCGTGTTACCACTGGATTACTCCTTAGTGAAATGGCCCTGCTCAATTACTGGGTGGTTGGGAGAAAAGGTGAAAATTTGTGAATAATCCTAAATCCACTAAACCATGGAACCTTTCTTACTACCTGTGTAACTGCAAAATTATAGGATCTCAGAATTAGAAAAATACCTCAGACTAGCAAGTCCACTCTACACCCAAATGAAGTTCCCTTCTACAATATACCTAACATGTAGGACTGCCTTTAAGACTTCTACTGGGGGAAAACCTGCCACCTCCCCAAGAATCCCATTCCACTTTTGTACAGCTCTCGTTGTTAGCTAGTTTTGCCTTATACCAAGCAAAAAATTCCCCCTCTGTAACCTCCTCCCATTGTTCCAAATTCTCCCTTCTGGGCCAAGCAATAATCTAATTTCTGTTCCACGTTAAAGTCTTAAAAATACTCAGCTTTACCATGTGCAGGCAGCCTGTTTTGTTATTTAGCATCATGTACCCATTTGTGGATATCACCAAAGTATTTTTTTAATACTTAATATATTTTGAACTAGAAGGGAATTTCAAGGCCATCCTGTCCAAATGCTTCATTTTACAAATGAGAAAACATGGATTCACAGGCCCAGGGTCACAGAGCTAGTGAGGATCATCTGTGGGATTTAAATTCCAGGTTCAGCATTCAATCTACTGCAAAAATCTGCCTCTAATTTCCTAAGCCTTGCCAAGAAAATTCATGAAATCCACACGTATATTCCTCTAGGATAGTCATTGAATGCAGTATGTGGCATCAAACATCAATTCTCTCAAGACTCTCTCTTCTGGGGTCTGGCTTACTCCAACCTCACATTGAATTCAGCAGTTGTTTAGGAAAATGGCACCTCATCCCTCTCAATGGATGGCTGCATCATTCCCTGTTAATTCTGACCCATTCTCAAGTTATCCTTGGCCTAGAGGAATGGTTCTTAACCTGGAGTACATGGGCCTCTTAAAGAGTCTATGAACTTGGATGGGGGGGGATACTTATTTTTACTAATTTCTAACTTAAATGTAGCATTTCCTTCTATTATAAAAATAGTAATTAAAAAAATTATTTTCAGTCTGTAGGCTTTGCTAAACTTCTAAAAGCGTCCGTGACAAACAGAAGAGTTAGAAGAGGCAGAAGAAAGGAAGATAATCCATTCCATGTCTGGCCTTATTATTTGGTTTAACTCCAAAATGAGAATGGAGGCTCAGTTTGGTTTAAGGTTTCAGAGAAAAGTGAGATTTGAGGGCCAAAACAAAACTAATACAACTTCTGGACACAGCTACCCTCTTGGGTCTACACTGACTTAAATCTTTATCCCTGAGACTAATACAAAACCAAACTAACTTCTGGGGTGGGGGATCTAAGGCAACCTTCATTGGACCCTTTATCTCCTATGGTCTAACTCAAAGTCATTTCCTTGATGAACTGATTATAATCCCTGGTAAAGTACGTGTTCTAAATCAGACATATGTTAAATGGAAAAAGTGGGGGGGAGGGATAAGGCTTCTCCAATTTATATCTTAGGTTCCTCCACCAAAAAAAGGAAGATATTGCTCTTGTGCCCAATGCAAAAATTTGCCTTTTGCTTAATAGTCCTACTAAGTTTTATTTTTCACTTGGCCAGATAGAGCTTACGTAGCATGTGTGGCTAATTCACTTAAGAGATATCCACCCTTCCATCTTCATGAAACTTAAATGATTACCAAATCTTAGTGATGCAATCAAATCAAAGCAATGGGGCAATTTGTGTGTAGCATTTTAGGTATGGAATTGGGGGGAGAAAATCAGATAATTAATCTCTAATTTTTAGAATGTTAAAGGCTTCCTCCCTTCCCCAGCAATAACATAGTGAGATTAGCATTAAAAAAAACCCCAAACTTGATTAAAACCAAGTGAATCAAGGTGTTCATTACTGAAAATTAATTTCTTTCTTCTATGAGATAATAAGCTTTTAGCTTAGATAATGCTTTTCATTGTAAACTGCAAACTTTATTTTGCTCATGCAAATCCAGAAACTGTGAGGCTCATTAGTGATGATATTTTAGGAAAACTTACTGCTTTGATTGGGTGTTTTATACCTTCTTGATTTCTATTTAGGCCAGGGGCAATGTTCTCTACATCCTCATATAGCTTGCCATGTCTGTCATCAACCCAAAATTTTCTCCAGGCTGTCTCTTTCTCAACTGAGGCTGGCCTGTTCATTCCAACCTATACCCACTCTACAAGATTGGGGCGGTTTTCCAAATGTGACAGCCATACTGACACACTTAACTCTCAAGTGCCTATGTATAACCCTGATGTGCAAGAACTGTACGTCTTACTACTTGCTGTCATGGCTCCTGAGCCCCCACTGTTCTTATTCTTCTTGCTTTTGTTGTTGTCGTGTCATTTCAGTCATGTCCAACTCTCTGTGACCCTATTTTGGGGTTTTCTTGGCAAAGATACTGGAGTGATTTGCCATTTCCTTCCCCAGCTCATTTTACAGATGAGGAAATGAGATAAACAGAGATAAGTGACCTGCCCAAGGTCACACAGCCAGTAAGTATCTCAGGCCAGATTTAAACTCAGGGAGATGTCTTCCTGATTCCAAGCCCACTGCTTTGTCCACTGTGCAACCTAGTGTACTTCCCATGTAATGAAATCAACCATAATGACATCATTAACTTTTAAATATGAAACATTTACTAACAAAAGAGCAAGGTATAATAATCGTAACATAAACGTCTGGGACACCTTCTCTCACTGATCCATACTGTGTCTGTGAGGGAAGATGGGCACAAACTGACGGAAACATATCAGTGAGGCACATGAATAAGGAAATCCATATGGCCCAGTAAGACTTAAGACCTTGATGTCTTTGGTCTCTTTAGGTTATACTAGGAGTCATACTGAGGACCAAATCTGGGCTTGGAGCTAAGAATGATTTTTGTATTTTTAAATACAATAAAACTTCATTTAAAATGCAAAATTTATTTTTAGTTTGTGGACAGCCTGTACAAACATAGACCAGATTTGGCCCACAGGCTGTAGTTTGCTGACCCCTGGTTTACAGCAAATATCACGTTTCCTCATCTTTTGGACTCTTCTATGCCCCTGTTAGATGTTGCTTTGCTATTCTCAGGCACTGAAGTGATTTTAGGCTCTTTTAGTAAATTGCAGGCTTAAGTAGAGAATGTATATAGGTGTACAGGTCTTCTCCTTTTCCTGGGCACTGAGGTATCATACTCTTTCATGAAAAGCCTTTCCCTTCAGCCTGAACTCTAGAAAGAGATTCGGATCTTCTCTACCAGCTTGAGGAGTTGTCCCACCTCAAGCCTTAGATGTCAGTAAAGATCTATCTAGTTATAGATGGTTCTAGAAAGCAAGACACCCTTCCCTGCAATCAGCTCTTCAAATAGCTGAGGATTATGCTTTTCTTTAATCAGCTCTTCAAATCAGGGCTTTCTTCAAATAAGATCAGCTCCTCACATCAACTGTACAGCTTTTTGGTCTCAAGTCAGGTAGCTTGAGCTCAGAATGGCTGCCATTATCTTCACTGTGCCATCATCTTCAGTTTCATCAGTGTCTGGCTTCTTTGTGCAGCTTCTAACATGCTGCTTGCCCTCTAGTTTCTTTCTCTCTGCTGCTTTAAGTCGAAGAACCCTCACCTCTAACTTATCTTGAGAAACTCAAAATCCACATTTCTGTCAGCTGTGACACAAAGCCTACATACAATTGTCCAGTTCATGTTTTTCTTGGAGGTTTTTGTTGTAGGCTCTTTGACTTTGTTAACTTCTTCTGTCTGTATGTTTTGGTCTTCTTTGTCACCAAAGAAAGAATCCAAAGTCCGAGACTGAATCTGGGTGCGTTTTCGCTGCCTGGCCATATTCCCAACCAACTAACTTGACCCTTGAGTTTTTCAGCAGGGTATGACTGCTTGTAGACTAAGGAGTTCTATGTTCCACGTTTGGGGAGGATGCACCAGCTCTGCCACACCAGCACTCCTCCTTCCCGAAGAACCCCCAACCCGGACTGGGCTTAGATCTTCAGCAGGCTGTGCACTCCTGCTCTGATCTGCCACTTAATTCCTCCCACCAGGTGGGCCTGGGGCTGGAAGCAACTGCAGCTGTAGCTGCCCCACCTCCACTGCCCCGGGAGTGGAACCAGGAACTCCTTCCACTCCAGCAGCTTTTCCCACTAACCTTCTCCGCTGTCTTTGGTGTTTGTGGGTTGAGAAGTCTGGTAACTGTTACAGCTCACTGATTCAAGGTGCTAGGGCCTGTTCTGCTCAGCTCCTGGTCTGGTTGGTCCACACCACCCACGCTGGGCTCTGCTCTGCTCCGCTCCCAGCTCCCAGCTTCCAGCTCCGTGTGGAATAGACCTCACCCAGAGACCATCCAGACTGTCCTGGGCTGGAGCCCTGCTTCCCTCTGCTGTTTTGTGGGTTCTGCAGTTCTCAAATTGGTTCAGAACCATTTTTTATAGGTTTTTGGAGGGACTCGGTGGGGAGCTCACGCTAGTCCCTGCTTTCCAGCCGCCATCTTCAGGTATATGCTTCTTAAGTCCATGCAATTGTCAATAGACCCCAAGCAGTTATTTGATCCAGTTTCTCAACTACAAACTTTCAAATTCTAAAAACAGTTATCTATAAATTAAATATAAGGAAAAACGCACCACAGCCAATTTCATCATGTTAGTACTTTTGTCTGTGAGGGGCCATCTTTCACCTAGGTCCTCTCAGAACTTGTCTTTCTCCTCAAATTGCTTTTCTATGTATTTTCTGATAAAAGTCTTTTTTATACCCCTTTCAGTAAGCAAAATACCTAAAAAGGGCAGTACCTTGCATCTTTGGAGGGGAAGATGTTGCCTTTTTATACCATTTCTCCTCCCCAATCTCTACGTAACTTTAGATTCAAAGTTGGATACTTTGCTCATTATTGCAACAGTCTGAAATATCACTGCAATTAAGGCAGAACAAAAACCAGGGAGATAATTCTCAAAGAGCCCCGGTCTCTGAATGCTGCAAAGCTCCTGTTCTTCACTATACATGGGACCATTGCATCTCTTGCAAGAGAAGGTGTCATGGTGCAAAGGGAAATACGCTGGATTTGCAGTGAGAGGACTTTGGTCCAAACCCTTACTCTGCCACTTAATGCCTTCTTGATCATTGGTAGGTCATTTTATTTCTCCAGGTTTCACTTTCCTAGATCACATTTACATTACATTCAGATCTAAATCTACATGAACCTATAGTTTCTACCAAAATAAGAAAATTTGAGCCTACAAAACAGATTCACGAAGACTTGATTTTTCATTACTTTAACAGTTCACCCAAAGAATTCCTTTGAATTGTTGTCGTACAGTCATTTCGGTCATGTTCGACTTTTTGTGACCCCATTTGGAATTTTTGTGGCAAAGATACTAGAGTGGTTTGCCATTTCCTTCTCCATTTCATTTTACAGTTGAGGAAACAGAAGAAAACAGGATTAAGTGACTTGCTTGGTGTCACATAGCTAGTAAGTATCTAAGGCTAGATTTGAACTCAGGTCTTCCTGACCCCAGGCCCAGCACTCTAGCCACTGAGCCACCTAGCTGCTCTTCTTTGAATTGTAAGTGCCCCTGTATGATGTAGATATTTGCTTAAAATGTAAGTGTTAAGGAACATAGCAACTGAAGGTCAACCATGCTAAACATATCTCAATTATAATGAAAGATCCTTTGAAAATATAGTTAGAAACAGAAGTAATCATCTTAATATATAAATGTCACAGATACATCTGTTTCGAAAAGCAAGTTACACCTAAATTCATAGGCATTTTTTTTCTTTGTAAAGGGGAATTCTCTCAAATAATCTAAGGGCCATTATATGCAAACTATTATTATGATGCCAAGGACATCAGCATGGTCCTTGCTCAGTGGAAAGCTGATTATTTTGGAAGTAGTTCTTCAAGTTTGGTTATCATTCCTCTCAATTCACAGAGACAAGAAAAATAGGAAAAAACTCAAGAGGACAGTAATTTAAGAAGTCAGTGGAATGGATTGTTGGTGGGGAGAACTTTTGTGGAAGAAGAGCTTGAAAACAATTAAGTGCTCAGAAAGATTTCTCCCTCCCTTTGGGTGACCAAGGCCCCAGTGAAAATATCACACTCCACATGGCCTTGCTTTGAACAGCAAATCATGCCCATACTTCATTTCAATTTTCACAGTGTGGGTGCTTGTACTGTTAAGACCCTGGGAAATGTGTCCATAAGTACCAATAAACTCACTAATAATAAGCTCTGGTCCTTTAAGTAGGCTAAAGTTGAAGACCAAGATAACAATTTGTGCAATAATAATCTTGTAGAGATGAACTTTGAAATACTTACAGATTTTGATCAACATAATGATCAAAACACTTCCAGAACACGGGTGCTACTCATTTCCCAGTGGAGAGATGGTAGACTCAGGAATGAAACATGCACTATTGAACACAGTCAATTTGAATGTTTTCCTTGATTATACAAATTTGTTACAAATGTTTTGTTTTGTAATTTTTCCTTCTCAAGGAAGGAGGGAGAGAAAATAAATGCTTATTAACTGGAAAAATGTTTTTAAAGGAAGAAGGAAACCTTCACTTTTGAGTCCCATGTAATGGAGTTGGTAAGAATTGAGGAATTGGATTGGATGTATATTCATATTTATTTGGTACTCATTTCTTCCTAGTATGAATCACCTTTCTGTTTCTTCTGCTACACTTTTAAAGTCTATCTCCTGAACTTTATTAGCTCCTCTTTTCTATTTCCTTTCATAGATTCCTTGCTCCAACTTCACATATAGATCTGAGCCAGACAGTGTGAGCAGATGGACTCTGGCCCATCACTCAGTAATTTACCTCTTTTGAAAATTCATTCACTATCTTCCAATCCTTGTTGCTAAAATAAAAACTCATCACCAGAACCTCTTCAATGACTTCAACACCTGATTTACAAATGCAATACAATTCTGAGAAGTTCAATAATCCCAGCAATGGTCTTTCTATTACTCTGTCCTCAGTTTCTTGGATTTCTCAATTGCTACAACTCTAGCACTTAGCACATAGTAGGTGCTTGCTTACTTACTGATTTAGCCATAACATCCATTCTTACTCTCTATCCCTTGCCCTTATTCTAAGATACTTCAATGAGTTTTATGAACCACTTTTATCTTCCCTGTGCCACAGAAGAAAGGTCAAATCCTTGATCTTGCTATTAAAACTGTTTCATTTTCATAATGAAGAATCCTGAAATTCCTCTATTTTGCAATAGCCTTCTATCATTCTATCTCTTATTCTGCTTTACTTCTCCCAAACTTGTAACATCATCTCACAGAATCACTATCTTCGTTCAAAGGCCAGGTGATGCCCTAGTAGCTACATTTCTGGTCCTACTCCCCACCTTTCAGAAGTCAAAGTTCCCCTCCCCTCTCCTTGAAATCACTTTACATTTATTTTGTATTTACTTCTATTTGTATTTATATTGTTGCTTTTGCTTATATGTGCATTTTGTTTTTCCCCTGATAGGAGGTAAGTTCTTTGATGGCAGGGACTTTTTCATCAATGTTTTATCTTCACCCTCAGGACCTGACAGGTATAGTAGGGATTTAAGTAAATATATTTTGGTATTTATTTTGGCTCCTATGACACTAGAATCTCATAGTTATTTTCCTGCCTCTCTGGTCACTCTTCTTCTTTTGGTTTTGATAGATTCTGATTCCCAGCACTCCCTATACATGGGCTCCCCAAAACACTTAGCTTTATTCTCTTCTCTCTTCTCTTGGAGGTCTTATCCACTCAACACACACATACATGAACATGCACACACACAGAGAGTGAAAAGATAATTATGAAAATTTGCCACATAAAACATTTATTGTGAAAAAATGTTTACCTTTCCATTCAAATAAAGATGTTTTGTTCATTTTAATAAGCATTGCTGTCATATTTGTCATTCTCTTCTTCCCAATTTTCCTACCATATGTCGTCTTCACTACCATCCACTGCATTTGAAAGACAGCATTTTTTTCAAGTTACAGATGACAGATTCCTAGGCAATTTCTTCCCACACAGTTATAATCAAGTTGCACAACAGATCCACCAATAACTTAATTTTTTTTCTGCCTACCAAGGAAGCATGTCCTTCTAACTAAGGTACTATATTCAAAGGTCCTTGAAACGCTTATTATTGTTTGTTTTTTTAAGCCTAATTTATAATTGCAATTTAAAAATTCATGTTGTAAATGCATTCAAGCACAAACTGATGGCTTTTTAAACATAATCATCCACATTTTTACAATGTATTTAAAAATGCAACCTCTAGACTTAACCTTAGAATAAATAATTTACCTATGTCATAAAAGATGACCCTTTTATTAAAAACCTCTAAGAATATAACAGAGCTGTATGAAGAACCTGAAGTCCCAAATTAAATCATATCTTCTCTTCCTACAATAATGAGTCAAGTTAACTTAGGTCACATTAAGTTTTGAACCATTATTATAGAGGGAGAAAGCATGATCTGTATTCATACATATGCACCATATGCATAATTTCACACAAAGTACAAACATACTTATATTTCAGACAAGGCATATTTTAGGGGAAAGTACAGTCTATATTTCAACCAATAGTGTCTATTTCCAAATTCAATCTCTTAACAAAGTCCTGGATCAGAATTTTCAATCACCTGCCTCTTTTCACCTGGCTGGTCCATTTCCACCTCAAATTCATTATGTCCAAGACTGAATCTATCTTCTTCCCCTAAGTCTCCTCCTTTCTTTAAATTCTTTGTTGTCAATGATATCACCATCCTTATGGTCATCCAAACTCAAAATTTTCCTCAAAAAACCTTTGCCTTTGCCTTTTTCTTTGTTCTCACATTTAATTAATCACCAAATTCTATCAGCCTTACCTTTGGAATATTTCTCCCGTCCAATTCCTACTTTCCTCTCCTATAGCAACTATTCAGGGTCCTATTACTTTCTCATGACTTATTCCTATCTGTTCATCTAATTTGCAATCTCTCTTCTTTCTAATTAATCTTTAACACCACTGCCTGTATAATCATCCTCATGGCTCCTACCTCTGCTCTACTCAAAATTCTTTAGTAGTATAACAGAGGCATTCCTAATTCCCTTGAAACCACTCTCTATTTATGAGCCCAGCTCTTTTATAAGTGAAAGAGTCATCCAGGGGTTAGATAAAGATTTTGGAATTTAACATTCAGTATCTTCAAAAGTAGTCTTTTAAGCTGGGGGCATTGTATGATTTGGACTGGTGAGGTGATATTAGACCCATAGGAAGCTTTTGAAATAGAGACAAAAATATGGCATTTGGGCAAGCAGAGCTTGGGTAATGGAGAAGTCATAATCCTGTTGAGGTGAGCAGGTCTGTATAATGAGCAGAGGTTGTCTTTAGTAATAAGCCACTGCTTTGCAGAGAAAGGGAATTCAAACTGTTTCCACAAAGTGACTGTCTCCTCTTAAGAAAAATGAGGAAGCTCTGAAAAGGTTTTCTTGATCCACCCTCCCTTCTTCTCCCCATACTGATTTATGATTTTCTTTACTGTAAGCTAATCCTTTATTTTAATTTTGCTTTCCCATCACATAAAAAAAAATTCCTGTTGGATTATAAAAGCTATGATTTCCAACTTTGTGCATTGGTGGAATACCGAAGAGGTTCATGGGAGATGCAGTAGCCAGATGGAATTTACACAAGAGAAAATAGAGTTAGGGAGTCAATTTTGTTTTAATGAAGTAGTTTAGGGGCTCAAAGCTTTTATTATCTTTTAATTAATAATTCAATAAGGCTCCCTCCCAAGAGGCAGAATTTTAAATGGAACCTAGGTTTTCCTTTTCTGCCCCTGGCTAAACAGCAAATCTTTCATTGTCCCTAACTAGATCAGTCCTTCTGACCTGCAGGTGCCTGGGACAAGACAACTTCTACACCCTTGCATCCAGAGAACGATAAATGCCCGGCCCTAAGCCAGCCCTAATGGGAAGAGATATATTTGGTCTGGGAATATTTAGCTCTTCCCATTTCCAGAAGAAAGAAGGAGTAGAAAGTAGCCAGTACTAGTTAGCACTAGCCAGCCAGCTAGCTTTGTCCTCTATAGTGCCACCTTCTAACTGTAAGCATACACCAGGCCTGTCCAACCTTAGGTTTTTATTGAAACAATAGACAATGTATTTTGATTTGCCATTTTAGTGAGAGCTCTGTGGTAACTCAGCTTCATTTACTAAAGCATTTATGTAAATTTTATGCTTGTAGGCAGGCCACATTTTGGACAGCCCTGGCATACACCATTGCCAACTACAGAGAGTTTTTATCCTAACATTCAACACTTGTTTTAGAATATTTTCTCCTTCCCTTTTGATTCTTAGTCTATTTGTCCAAGCCAAACTCTACTATTCTCCACCCCTACCCCTCCATTCTTGTCTTGCTCTTGGCCATCTCTATGCACTTATTCATTCCTGAAGTGATCTTATCTTCTGTCTCTTCCTATTTCAGTCCCTATTCTTTCCAGGCCTAACTTAAGTACCAGAAATTCCATGAAGTCCCCTTGGTTTCAACCCCACTGACCCTCACTCCCAACTGACAGTGACCATCTCCTTCTCAAATTTCTCATAGAACTGTCTGTACCTTTGTTTAAAAATGTTCACATTCTGACATAGTCAGTTTTGTGTGTGCATGCCTCATCCCCTTCATTACATTAGAAATTCCTTGAGGGCAGGGACTATGTTTTATTTCACCCCTGTAACTCCCGTGCCCAGAACAGTGCCAGGGAGGCAGCTGACACATAATAAATGTTTGCTGGATTCAATTAAAATGCGTTGACCTTTACAAAGGGAGGACTTCCAAAGCCATGGTCTTGTCTATAAAGACGTTCTTTTAGTTTGATGATCCAGCTGCTCAAAGCTTGGATTCAAATTATAGAGTGCCAGAAAATACTCCATAGGAAAGACTAAGATTGTAAGGATAAGGTCTATTTATTGAGGGCTATGTAAGACCTAGGAGTCAGTAGCACTGCATTTCTAGTAGCTCTGAAGGGAAAGCTTCACTCAGCAAAGTTCATCCTAGCACTGTGAGGGTTCTTAAGAGCCTCAGTGACATCATGTGTGTAGGCACATGAAGGATTTTCCCTTGACCAATGCAACCCATCTCTCATATTACCCTGCCCTTAAATGGTCTTAGTAATGGTATAATAAACCAAGAAGTATCCATGAGGGCAATAATAGTTAATATTAGTAACATGTAGAAGTGATTAATCGGTCAATCTCCAAGGGCCCTTAAAAGTTTCATGTACTTATGTTAACTCCATATTAGGCCAGTGTCTAGTTTCTGTAGTAATTGTTAGACCAATAAAGAATAAGACTTCTTTCCCTCTTTACTTCGGATAGCTAAATGAGCACATACACAAATCACTAAGTTGTAAAGAAAACAGAATATGTATGTATCTGTACACTTCTGTGCATGTTTATGAGTGTGTATGTATGTATAAAGTATGTCCCAAAGTCTTAGAGCAGTTTCAAACTATTAAAGCTTAAAGACTGTTAAAAGTTTAAAGCTATTAAAGTTTTGTGACACCTTGAATGTGTATGTGTGTATATCAATCATATTAATGTATGTGTAGTATCTATACATACATATACATAAATACATATATACTATTGTTGTTCAGTTGTTTCCATCATGCTCAATTCTTTATAGTCCCATTTGGGATTTCCTTTGCAAAAATACTAGAGTGACTTGCCATTTCCTTCTCCAACTCATTTTATAGATGAGAAAACTGAATGAAACAGTGTTAAATGACTTGCCCAGAATCACAGAGCTAGTGAGGCCAGATTTGAACTCACCTAGCTGCCCTTACATATATGTTACACATCTATATATTTAGTAGAGTATGGAAACTACATATGTGACAATTTCATGAAAATTAGATATAAATATAGATTCAATTCCATTTAATTCAATGATCATTTATTGAATGTTTATCATATGGCAGGTACTATGCTAAATTTGGAGAATAAAATGACAAAAACAAAAATTCCCTGCTGTCAAGAAGTTCATTTTATAGAGGGGTTATTTATCTGTTTGCTTATCTATCAATCTGTCTATCTATCTGTCTATTCTATGTGGCTAGATATACATCCACATTCATATCAATTTACAAATATTTATTAAGCAATTACTATGTGCTATGCATTATGCTAAATTCGGGGGATACAAAGACAGATGTGAAACAGTTACTGCCCTCATTGTACTTGCATTCTATTAGAAGAGATATGCATATGCAAATATGAGCATATACAAAATTAATTTACACATACCGACACATAAAAGGATATAGATGAATATAGCCGTAGAGCTAAAGATAGATATGGTAAGATAGAGAAAGTCATTGCAGTATAGCGCATGCTGCATGAGGACCAGATAGGGGTACCAATGAACCTCAGGCTGATGATGGGATTTGTTCCTCCTAAGGAGGTCTTATCTCTCTTAAAAGCAATTAACAGGGCGGGAACTATGGAGTACGTTCTTCCTTAACCTCAGTTGGGGAAGAGCTAAGGAGGACAGGTCCCCAGAGAATATACATCTAGTCATAAAAGGAAAACTCAAGACATTCAGTACTTGTCTATCATAGCATAGGTCTACCATATACCGTATAGGATGTAAATAGGCTTGGGGCTTTTCAAGTGAATTCATAGGACAGTAAAATGATTGTTATGTCTTCCATTCATCATAGAATGAGAATATGTACTCCTAGAAAAACAACAATAACTTGCATGTATATGAATGCAAATCAATTGATTAATTGGTCAGATAGGATGTTTATCTATCTATGGGTACATATATATAAATATATATATATATTAAAATATATACATACATTCAAACATGCATATATAAACCTACACACATATATATGTATTGGGAAAAAGTTCACAATTTTATAGCACTTCAAGGATTTTCTCACAACTCTCTGATCATCCTTATTTTATAGAGAAAGAAATTGAAGTCAGACAAAACTAATTATCTCAGAGCCAAGATCTGAATCCAGACCTCTATTGACCAGTTCTCTTTCACCTATGCCATAATGCTAAATTGCATCATATACTTCTATGTTTTGAGCTAGAGGGAACCTATAGGTCATCTGCTTATTTTACAGATGAAGAAGCTGGGACCCAGAGAAGCTGTCCCAAGGTCATGGAGGTAAAAGATAAATTCACTTTTTCATTCATTCTTACTTTCATTATTCATAAACTTAAAAATAAATTGACAATATATGGTAATAAAATTTGGATTTATTATGAATATTGGATAGAACTAATAAGAAGGACTGCGACACTAAACTGTGTGCTTGGAATCAGGAGATCCTCAGGGTTCAAATCCTAGCTCTAAAACTTAATAGTTGAGAATGTCACATAATTTCCCTAAACCTTGGTTTCTTCATCTATGAACTTCACATGTTTTTGTGAGAAAAGCCCTTTATAAGCCTTAAACTCCTCTGAAAATATTAAAGACAATCATAAATCAACATGCAGCCAGAGAGGTAATCCAATTTCAGTGACCTCTCAATTTCCCCTCTGACCTTATCTTGTTATGAATGGAGATATGATTTATAAATAAACAAACTACAGCAAGACAACTAATTGAGTTTCCTTCCCCCAAAATGAAATGAAACAGCTAAAGGGGAGCATTTCTCCATCATATTGGTAACCTTTAGAGTTCAATATATTATTAAGACACATGCCTTCCTCAGATGATTTAAGAACAAGCCATTGAGCTCCAATTTAATATCCACATAAGCTCCCTCTTAATATCCAATGATTTTAGGGTTATTTCTAATAAATATATCTAAAGAGTAGTGTGTGAGCTTATGGTATTCAGACTATAAATACTAAATTTACATTACAAATAATTAAATGTAGACACACAGATGAAAGGGACTTTGCTGCTGCCATAGTTATGTCAGAACAGATTTTCAGGAACTGAGCCTATGGATTTTTCCCATCCCAATTTACCTCCCTCTAACACACAATTTTATTTCTTAATGGACCTAAACTAGCAGGCAAGATGCTGTGTAAAACACATCACCTGCAGATCCATGAACTGTACTGAATATGAACCATTTGAATTCTATGGGTAATTAATTCTCTGTTGGTCAGAAGAGAACATGTTCATCCACTATAGTAAAAGAAGAAATATCCCCCTCTATTAATTTAGGATTTAATCAAAGACTTCCAGCTCCCATAAGGGATAGGAAAACAGTTTATGCCTTTAAGAAGCAAACATTCTTCTCAATATAAAATATGGAAACAGATGGAGGAAGATTGGAATAGTGGATAGAGAATGGATCACAAAGCAAGGAAGAACTGGGTGTAAGTCCCACCTAAGCTACACATTGCCTGTGTTACCCCAGGCATGTCATTTGATTCTTGGTGATCCAGGCAATTCTCTAAGACTGAAAATGGTTCAGAAAAGCATTGGTAGAGTAAAGTCCTCACCAGGAGCTCACTACAAGGATGACCAATGATAGTTCCGATTCCCACCCCTCTAGATAAGGATGCAAATATAGATATAATAGTATATAGATGCCAATTGCAGAACAAGGCATGTATATACATAGGAGGAAGTAGAAACCACTTATTACCTTAGATAAGATGCAGGAGAAAGAATGATTATGCCACTCGTCATTACAAACAAAGATCCATTATTCTTATTGGTCACCATTTGGGATCTTTGGATCATAGATCTAGAGCTGGAAGGACCTCAGAAATCATAAAGGTCCAACTGCCTCATTTTACAGATGAGACAACTGAGGCTTAGGGAAGTGATGTGATGGGTCCTAGGTCAAGGATATGCAAAGACTCTAGTTCAGACGTGGTTCTTAACGTGTAGGGGAGCCATATGTAATCCAGTATCCCCTTACATTAAGTAGGTACTTAATGCAAGTTTGTTGAGTTGAATTCACTTTGATTTTTGTTATGAAAAACAAGATGAAGCTGTATCCCAACTCTTATTTCGTCAGTTTGAATTAAACTTCTCTACTGCCAAATGGCTCCTTGTTCTCCTCCAGTCCTCCTCTCCCTATGTGTCTCTTCTTTACTGTTTTTCTCTTAGCCAAAGAAGGGACGAGGAGGTTGCAGGAGGAAGAAGGCAGAACAGCAAGGGAACAGAGCAAAGGCAAGAAAGGGGGCACTTTCCCACCTCCAGGCCAATTAGAACTGATGAATTAGTTAACATCCTCCAAGTGTTCATCAAAGGCCAAAGATTTATATAAATATGAGAGTCACAAGAAGCTTGATTCAAGTGTGAATGCCATTCTTGACCAGAAAGAGGTAAAGGAAAGCATCACTTTGGTTTTATGGGAGGTGACCCTGGAGAGATCTTCTAGGTCATAGTTCTGGTCCTGAAAAAGTCTAACTACATTTCCTAAGTGTTATCAGAATGTATTTGCTAATGTTCCTAAAGCATTCTGAAAATGAAAAGTGCAATAAAAGACCTATTAGTTTTAATGCTGAAACATCCCCAAGTGTTCCTTCTCACCTTGAATAAGCCTGGCTGTTTACTGTCCTCATGCTGTTCCCTGCCATTATATTATGAAAAGATTTATTATGCAGCTTATCAAGTCCTTGGGTTCTGAGAATGCCACGTACCTGATGGCCTCTATGAATTGCAATCAAAATAAAATACGTCAACCACCCCTAAAACAAGACAAAAGTAAGTTCTGGCTTTTACTGGGATACACAGAACATAGAGGTCAACCAAGGATGCTGATTTCACATTTGCTTTCAGTTTCTCCCCCAGAGCCTGTTCCTATTAGACTGTTTGTGACTGTTCCAGGAAGTATCTGCGATGATCCTTGATCATTTTAATCAATATGCTAACTGACAACCCATGTTAGCTACTGATCATCAGGCCTGTCAATAGCTAATTGAAAGCAGCCGGGCTGGAATTTGCAATTCAGCCTCTCCAATTCCCTGTACTGAAAGTGTTTACTTTACACCTTCCCAGCAGTCAATCTCTTTTAATATTCACATGTCCTCTTGTGAATAGTTGGTATAAAAGCACACAAAGAGAAAAGAAGAGTCTTGCACAAAAAGTGCTCTTTGCCCCAAAGAACTGAAGGCGTACATGTGCTATACTGAAAGTACTAACATACCTCATTTTATTTTTCAACACAAAGGTTCCACTAGTTCCATGATGAAATACTTGGAATTTACCTCTAATCAGAGAACATTAAAGCAACAGCATGTAATAAATATTCAAAAAGAGCCTCAGAGTCCCTCAGTGACTTTATTGGGCACATTTGTATATCTAGTGATGATGGGAGGAAGCAACATATTGTAACAAACATGATAACTAAGCAAGAAAGCTAAAATGAAAATATGTTGAAGTTTAGGGCTTTGCGGCCCCATGTTCATGACTTTTGCTTTGTCCATTATGGGACTTGGACTCTCCAGGACTGTTTCCAGTTCTAAGAGCTATGATTCCATGAATGAATTAATGAATGTTTAAATGATGGCACATTTCTTTGTCAAGAAGGATGCCATGTGTTGCAGTGATAGCTCAAAGTCTTCAGTGAGTAGTAATACACAGAGGACTCAGTTTTCAGACTTTGACTAAGCCAAGGTTCTGACTCTGTTTATGTTTATATAATTGACCTTCCCACATAGGTAACCATTCCAGGGATGCTTTTTCTTACCTCTTTCATAGAGAGTGTAAGTGGTTTGCCCAAGTATATGTAGCTAGTAGGCAGTTATTTTCATCTTTAAAATGAGGGTGTTGAATTCATTGATTTCTAGGGTCTCTTCCCATATAGAGATTCAAACTTAGATATTCTAATTCTCAAACCCAATACTCACTCAATAATGCCATGTTATATTTCCTGTCTAAAGAAATTACTCGTAAAGGTAGAGTGTCAGTAATCTTTAAAAATGGTGGGGGAGCTGTTTATGGACAAGTTCCTTTCTATTACCCATCAAATCACCATATACGATGCTCAGTTACTACCTAGGTGGACTGAGTGGCAGAGAAGTACAAAAGAGTGAAGAAAGGGAAATGAAAAGAAAATGAGAGGAAAGCAAAGAAAGAAGAGGGGAAGGTCTAAATGGAGGGAAATAGTGGAAACCTACACACAAAAGCCTTCATTGAAATTCAATGAAACCACATCGTAGCTTGCCTTCCTCCTTCCTAAAGCGAGCTAGAAACCCAGTTGATTCCCTCAAAGAGCCTACCTGCCAAATGATGACCTTAGTTTGTGATTGTTTAAGAAGCCTCTCTCAAATTCTGCAATAATAGGAGAATGATTCAAATGAGTATTTATATCTGTTTGAAAATCTGTATATTCTGTCTCCCCTGATAGAATAGAAACTCCTTGAGGGTAAGGGTGATTTTACTTTTATCTTCATATCATCAACAAAGTATCTGGCCTATTGTAAGATCTTAATAAATACCCTAGGTTGAGGAGCATTAGAAAATTGATGGCTTTTTTATACAAAATGGAAGCAGAGAGAAACATCTAAGCTATGTGGGACAAATCCCATTCTCCTTTTTGAAGGCCCAAGTAGTTGCTGCATTTTAGGGAGACACCTGAAAGTCCAAGGTCTGCTTTGCTGGAGAGCTAGCTAGTCTTTTTGTGATTAACAAAGCAAAGGGTCCTTTCTTATTTTTTCCCCTTAGGAATTCTCTTAAAGTAATACTCCTTATGTTTATTTTCATGCTTTTTCTCCCTTTTTCAGTATATATCTGGATACTGAAGAGCATTCAACAATAGTTCCTCATTTTTTTCTAGAAATAATTCAAGACCCCAGCTTTTAGCTCAGAAGTTTCAAATAAGGGGGTCAGAGGATGAATTTGCTGCAGAAAAAAAATTCCAAAATACAGTCATCAATATTGTAATACTTGCCTGATTTGAAGAGAGTTGATCATAGTATATTTGGTCTATAAGACATGGCATTCAAAGGGAAATGTCCCTCTCAAAGCCAAATTTTTAAATCCTTTACCAGAAGCTTAGTATTATTTAAACACAACTGCAGAGACAGTCATAAACAACAATTAAGTCTACAAAAAGCTTTTTATGTCAAACAATGATTCCTGTACATATGATGTGGAAATGGCTGTTTACCAGCTGCTTACTGTTTTTCTCAACAACTGTCCCTACAAATGGGGAAACCTCCCTCCAAAACTGCCATATAGAAATATTAAGGATAATTGCATGTATATATATCTACTGAGAATCACCAGCATTGCTGATTTGTTATTAATCATAATCTATCAATAATCATTCATCGTGATGGATTTGGACATTGATTTTTACAACAAAACAGGCACAAAGAAAGAGAAAGGATAGTCGTAATTAAATATAATGATTTTTTTGCTAATAATCAGAAACGCTGTAATTTGCTAGTATGCCTTTTAGCAAGAATCTCTGCATTAAAATATAAACCAACAAAACGTACTTTCAGTTGCAAACAATCAAGTCCTTCTCTGTCCTACTCCTCCAACAACACTGTCTGGGAGAGCAATGGGAGTTCTTTTTTTTATATATATGCTTCATTTGCTCCCACTCTCCTCTTGCTGATTCAATCGCCTTTCAAACAGCAATCAAAGTATTTTGGTGGGCAATCAGATACAATCAAAAAGGGTTAGGCTTTAAATTTCTCCAAAAAAAATTGGTATTTTCTTAGGAAAAATCATCCTGACAATGCTCAAAGGACTGTAAAAATGTGCATACGCTTTAATCCAGGCTATTTCTAGGTCTGTATCCCAAACAGATCATACAAATGGAAAAAGGACCCATATGTAAATAAATATTTATAGTAGCTCTTTTTGTGGTGGCAAAGAATTAAAAATTGAGGAGATGACCATCAGTTGGGGAATGACTGAAGAAGCTGTGGTATATGACGGTAATGGAATATTATTGTGCTATAAGAAATGATGAGCAGAAGGACTTCAGAAAAACCTGGAAAGACTTACACGAACTGATGCTGAGTAAAGGGAGCAGAACCAGGAGAACATTGTACGCAGTAACAGTCACATTGTGCAATGACTGACTTTGATAGACTTATCTCTTCTTAGCAATGTCAGGATCTAAGACAACTCCAAAAAACTCATGATGGAAAATGCTGTCTACATCCAGAAAAAAAAAAAACTATGGAGTCGAATGCAGATAGGAGCATATTATTTGCTCTCTCTTTTTTTTGTTTCTTCTTTCTTGTGGTTTCTCCCATTGGTTCTAATTCTTTTTTACAACATGATTAATGTGAAAATGGGCTTAATATGAATGCATATATAGAGCCTATATCAAACTACTTGACATCTTGGGATAGAGAGAAGGGAGAGATGGGGAGAAAATTTGGAACTCAAAGCCCTATGGAAGATGTTGAAAACTAAAAATAAATTTATTTTTAAAAAAAGAAAGAAAGAAAAGAAAAACCATTCTGACTATGACCTATGTAAGTTTGGAGGTCAGAAACACTCATATAAATTAACATCTTCAATCATAAAATCATGTCCTATGGGAAAGCTTGGCCTATATTCTTATCTAATATCAAACTCATCAGCAACAACTAGAATCAGTTATCATCATCATCAAATAATCAATATTTATTAAGTACCTACTATGTGTCAGGCATCATATTCCATTTATATAGCACTTTATAGTTTATGAAGTGATATCCTTAAAACATTTCTACAAGGGAGGCTGTATAAATATTATTATATTCATTTAAAAGATGAATGAACAGAGAGGAGAAAGGGGTTAGAACCTCATATGGATTGTAGGTATATTGGAGATGATGAAACAACATTAGGCTGGCCCCTGTTTAAAATGTTTAATTTAAAAGAAGTGTTTTGAAGAGAATGCCTTAATCTATATCATAGTTAGAACACGTTAATTGTGTAGGAAAGAGTCTCAGGATTCTGGTAGTTACAAGACCTCTGACCCAACTTCATTAGACAGAAGCAGTGATTGTGAGGAGTCTGACAGGCCAAACCATCAGCTCTTACTCTCCTGGAATCCTTCTCAAGGTTTCCCCCTCCTTCAAAACAGATACCCTTGCCTGAGGAAACAGCCAGCCAGTAGATTGGATCAGAAATGAGTGATGACCATTTAAACACAGATAAAGACAGTCTGGTAGGCCTGAGCCACCAGGCTATAAAAGATAGCATTCTAATACAACAACCACTGAAATTAGCCTCTTCTGGTTGTTGCTAGTCCCTGATCCACAGACACAAGGGCCCTTGTGGCTGCTTACATATGGTCTTTCTTTGTAAATGACCTTTTGCTGACTTTGTCAATTTCTGGAATGTGACATAGACTCCTAAATGAGATACATAACCCTTCAAAATAATTTGGCCTAATTATCCACTTTGGGAAAAACCAAATGGATGCATAATGGCTTTTGTCCAGATTAGGATGTATGGTTTAGTAGACAACATAGAGAGTTCATCCATCAGTTTATATATCTTTAATAGATATTTTTTAAAAAGACAATGAGTTGGGTTGAGAATTGAACAGTAGGAGAGTAGAACTTTTTTCAGTAAATGCAAAATTCATCTAATGACCACAAGCTTCTCTCTGAAACAAAGACCTATCTTTTAATGCCAGTATTTTTTCTGGTCCTAAATAAGAGTGATCTCTGCTGTTTTAAAGCAGGCTTGGGATTTTGACATATATGTGAGAAATATCTTTTGGAGGATAGTCTTTAAGGTTGTATGACTTCAAGATGTAAATATGCTTTCATATCCAAAGAATTTAAACCTGGAGATTACCCAAAAGTCAAGATGAGAAGAATTGGTGAGCCTAAGCAAGTTGTAGCACTTTTATAAACTAGAACATTGTAAGTATTCGTTGACAGTATTTAAGCAGAAGTATTATAAACAGGATTCATTGTTTTGATGGAAAACCTAGTTAACCTTTGAGGTCTCTTATAACTGTATTTCTGTAATTCTATTGCTTCGTAATTCTAAGACGATGATCTTTCACAAAATGACCTGAGTTAATATTAATTCAAAATTCCATTATATTTCATGCATTGAACATTTCAAAATTTAATAAGCTAGAAGCAAAATAATTTAATATACAAGATTATAACCTCTGAAAATTGTTTTTCATTATTGCCCAAACTAATGGAATGTTAAAAAGTAATCTGTATTATTTTTCTGAAAAAGTTTTCATGGCATAACCCTCTTAAACATTATGATTTACCATCAAACATTTGTTTATATTATCATTTAAACCCTGACCATGAAATACAACTAAAAAGTCTAGGTGTATGATAAAAAGAGCACTGGACCTGAAATCAGGAAACTTAAGTTTGGATCAGGACTTTGACATTTATTGTTTCTTTGACCAGCGCTAAGGCACTTAGCTTTAGCTTTCTCTTATTTAAATTGGAGATTTTATTATTTGTAATACCTGCTTTACAGTGTTTCTGTGAGGATCAAATAAACTAATGTATGTAAAGTGTTTAAGCAAGCTTAAGATCTTTACACATGTTAGCTGTTATTATTGGCTAAAATAAACCCATTACCCAGTTACATCTGGTTCTTTCTTTTTTGTTGAGGTTTATTTTCTTCCCTTCTCATTCTAGGTTCTTATCAAGAACTAGTTCATTTCAATTCAACAAGCGTGTAAGCACCTACTATTTGCCAGACAATGTGCTGAGTTCTGAGATACAAATACAAAAATATAGAGAACTTAAATTATATTGGGGATGTGGGTCAGGAACAACATATACACAGAATAGTAAATGAAAATATATGAGGTTGGAGTGCTCACACCTGGAGAATCAGGATAGGCTTCCTTTAAGGGATGGAATTTGAGCTCAGCATTAAAAAAAGGTAGAGATTCTCCAAGGTGAAGGAAAAGTGAGAATGTATTCCAGATATGGGGAAAATACTGTGTAAAGGAAAGTGAGGGAAGACAGAATATCATATACAAAAAATAGCAATTAGATAAATGAGGGGGAAATGTAATGTGTGAAACAATGATTGTATAGTACGTCTGGAAAAGGACACTTGACCCAATTGCAACAGACTTTAAAAGCTAGAGAGAAGCTTCTGACCAAGATGCTTTTCTGAATAAGAGGCAGGCCTCTCTGCTCCCACACACCTACTCCAGCAAAACCTTGAAGTGTGCACCAAATGAAATAACAAACAAGAAATGAAATGGGGAGTCAGTGTTAATGACATCTTCCACATCAGAATGACACAAGGGGTCCATCCCCTCTGGCAACTGGAAGTGAGACAAGAATAGCCTTCAAGGCTTTATGGAAAGAAGCAGAATTAGCAAAGGTCTCACCTGAGTGAGCCACAGAGGAAGCATGTATGGACTCAGCCTCAAGTTGTAGTGACATTAGAAGCCTTAAGAAGGGGCAGCAAGCAGTGGCCAGTGACAGTCTATGTTATGATGGAGAGCTTAGATCAGGACAGTTCAGTCTCTAGCATTCTGTCTTGTGACACCAAAGAAATCCCTAATGATCCAGTTCTCTGAATCTCCAAGCCACCTGGAAGCTAAGTCCTTAGAGGTTTAAGTCAGCCCAAGAACCCAGGTGGACCAAGATAAAACCAAGGTGGACTGATCACTCTACCCAAAGGCATGTCAGAGGTTAGAGACTGGCCCTGACTCAAAGGCTCAGCTCAAGAACTAAGGTTGATGAGATGAGTAAATCAAAGAAATTACAATCTAGTAACAAAAATTATTACAAATCTAACTCAATAATAACAACCACAGACTTAAAGGAAAAAGGTGGATCTTCCACAAAGACAACATGACTATCTAGAAAAAATAAAGCAATAACAGTCAAGGAGAGATAATTTTAAAAAAACTGTTAGACTCCCTGAAAAAGCATTTTTAAAAAAGCCTAGACGCTATCTCGAGAAATCACAAATGAAAACTGCCCAAATCTAGTAGAATCAAAAGACAAAGTAAATCCAGTGTCTATCAATCACCTCCTGAAAAGAACTCCAAAAGGAAAAGTCCCAGGAATGTCATAGCTAGAATCTAAAGCTCTCATGTGAAAGAAAGAATCCTATATGAATCCATAAAGAAATAGTTCATGTTACCAAAGAACTGCAGTCAGAATTAAACAAGACTGGACAACTTCTACTAAAAGACAAAGGACATCTTAAAATATGACATTCCAAAGGCAAAAGATAAAGATTTACAACCAAAGTCAGTTTGGGTAAATCAAAAGATTTACCCTGCAAAGCTGAGGGTAATCCTAAAAAGAAAAAAATAGATGATTTTTCAAGCATTTTTAAAGAAAATAACTATGTGGGAAACTCATATAGAAGCACAAAAGTCCAGAGAAAACTAAAAAGATGAATTTATTTGAGCAGTTGGAAGGAACTATATGATGATGTATTGCTAACATTCTAATCTGGGGAGAAGAAAACAAGTGTCCCTTCAGAGGGTTTTTAGGAAGTTAAATAAGAAAAACAAAGTTCCTGTTGGGGGTAAGGGGAAATTGGTGATATCCTAAGGATTGGTTTTATCCTGACCAGATGACTCTTCTCAGAAACTCCATTTGAGGGGGTGTAAGACTTCTAATCCTCTCTTCATTTCTCACTAGGCTGAACTCTAGACATCTCCATTACTATATTAGGAAGGCAGAATTTATGATTTCAAAGAGAATCTCATATGTGCCTAAAAGGTCCGGAACTGCAGGATATAAGGAATTCTCTAGGCAGAAGGCAGGAGAACTAAAGCATGTATTTACACTCCACAGTAACAAGCCCACAAACCAGCATCCCCATTTTGATATTTTCATCAAAAGCTTCCAGGCCCAACAAGTCCGCCTCACAAGGATAACCAGGAGGCCACAGAGAAGCGAGATGGTATAAGGCAAAATCATATACATGCTTCCCCTCTACAGTAAGAAGATTACCCACTAGCTTCCAGTCAGCTCTGCTACTGGCAGCTCAGCTTCGGCTGTAGGCGTCTCTGGCTCCGACCAGAAAAGGAAGAGAGGATCTTCAAGCTGTCCTCTCCCCTCTTATAGAGTTTTTGACATCATCAAGCGCCGCCTGAACGACCAGGGCCGATTGGTTCTTGACTTGGCCCCTAGACCATAGACCATAGACCAGGTTAACACACCTCTCCTCAGCCAACCCCATGACTCATCACACAGGAAGTTCTCTGATTCCTGGCATGGTCGCTGGGCTTCCTGCCCCGGAAGAGCAAGCCCCAGTGTCCAGGGAAGCTCAATGAGGTAAGCTGAGTCATTCAAAGAAAACAAAGTCCATTCTGGTTACAATTACGCTCCTGTTCGAAGTACCTCCCATCCTTCCTTATACGTGTTGTCTTCTCCCATTAAAATATAAATCCCTTGCAGAGACTGTGTGCCTTTTTACTTTGAGGTAGATGGATGGCTCAGTGAATAGAGCACTAAGCATGGAGTTGTGAAGTTTTGAGTTCAGATTTGACCTTAGACACTTGCCGTGTGACAAGCCACTTTACCTTTGTCTGTCCTAGTTTTTCCTTAGCTATAAAGTAGGAATAGTAATAGCACCTAGTGACTAGGGTTATTGAAAAGATCGAATAAGATAATATTTATAAAGGGCTTAGCACAGTTCCTGGCACATAGTAAGCAATTAATAAATGATTATTTCTTCCTTCCTTGTATTTATATTTCCAGAGCTTAGAATAGTACCTGGAACATAGTAAGTGCTTAATAAATGCTTGTTAATTGACTGACTGCCAATGTATAAAGACATACATTATTGGATATGACAATGGTGAGGATTTATTTTGCTTGACTATAAACATTTGTTGGAAGGGTTTTTTTGTCCCCTCTTTCTCTCAGTGAAGGGGCGGGGATCGAAGAGAGAAGGAGAGGTTAACAGTAATAATGCCCAAAAGTGAACATTATATCCTCCTTACAAATGCACAGAAGGTAAGGAAGGCATTTCAAAAGGACGCACAGACAAACAGGACATTTTTAAATGTAATGTGTAGATTTTATTACATACTTTTAAAAAGAGCAAAGTAATGTGAAACACAGATTCACAGTTTCACATAGAATCTTCTTGTGTAATGATGTATATAGAAATATTCTTGTTGTGGCATTTGTTAAGAATACAAAAATTAAATTTAGAAACAAAAACAAAAAAAGCCAAATGGGAATTTGTATTTTGTCCTTGAGTCAAGAGATATCCACTAGAACTTCTGGAGCAAGGGAGTGACAGGATTAGATCTGTGATTTAAGGCAAGAGACAAGATGGGGAGACCAATTAGGAGGCTTATTGCATAGTTCAAGTGAGAAGTGATAAGGGCCTGGACTTTCAGTGATGACCTTAAGTGGAAAGAAGGGGACAAATACAAAACATACTGTGGAGGCAGAACTCACAAGACTTAAAGTTGGACATGAAAGGTAAGGGACTGGCAGGATTTCTTAAATACATTGAACTTGCAAATGTGGGTGAATGGAAGGATTCTGGTGGTGTCCTCAACATAGAGAAGCTAGAGGAAAGGAGGATATGGAGGGAGGGAGGGAGGAGGGAAACGGTGAGTTTGTCATGGCTTTTCTATACTTTTTGGACGTCCAGTTGGAGATTTCCCAAAGACATGGGAGCTAATGAAATTAACTAATTAGGGTAGAGAGATAAAAGAGAAAAAGGCTCAGGATAGAACTCTGAGGTACATTAATGGACATAAGATGAAATAAATAATGATGATCCTGCAAAGGAAACCAAGAAATTGAAGCCAGACATGTAGAAGAACCCAGAGAGAGCAGTGCCATGAAAACCCTGGGAGAAAGGCTATCCAGAAGTAGGAGATCTACAGTATCAGATACTGCAGAGAAGTCAAGAAGAAGGCCTTTGAAAAGGCCATTAGATTAACATCTTAGCCATAGAAAGAGCAGTTTTAGTGGATTGATGAGATCAGAAGCCAGGTTACAAGGGACAGAAGTGAGCTAGAGGAGAGCAACTGGAGAAAATGTGAGTAGGTAGATGTTTCTAGTAGTTTGTGAAAGGGAGAGGGGGAATAGAACGTTAGCTTGGATTATACAATGCCTCTTGATCCTGCAGCTCAGTTTCTGCTTTAGTCTCAAACTTTTGGATTTTGGCTTTCAAAGGAAGCCCTAAAGCTAACCTACCCATGCCTTTTGGGTTACAATTGTTTGGATCCCAATTTGAACCCTGCCTTCAACTTTAGAGAAGATTGCCCATCCTCCACCCCAATGCACTCATTATAAACACTTTACTGACCTCCACTAGGTAGGAGGTGAAGGAAAGAGCTAAGGGAAGCCCTTGCTTAAATTTTCTATTACTCAGCTCCCAGGATTAATTAGATTAAATTGAGTTAAACAAACCTAGAGCTTTCCTGTTCACAAATACCCGACTTCTTTCATTATTCTCTGATTCTGTATATGCCTGTATATTTCTATATCAGGTCCATTCAACTTAAAACATGAGCTCCTTTAAAAAAAATCAGTTAAGAGTAAGCTTTTGCAAAACAGTGTTCATAGAGCAGTCAAGCAAAGAGTTTTGGATAACAATATTATTGTTTGACATAGCACACCCTCACAGAATATAAGCCTCCAAAGGTCAAAATAGATGTTGCCTATTTTTTCAGCCATGCCTAGGGTACTGCAGGCGCTCAAAATGTAAATAGCAATATAATAGCAGAAAAGAATAAGAGACTTTTTTTAACCTGTCCTATAAATCTGACCTCCCTCTCAAGGTTATAGAAAATAATGAAAAATGACTGTAAAATGCTTGGCAAACATTAAAGTGCTGAGTACATACTAATAACCATGTTATTAAAGTGCATCTAATAACTGTGGATCATTGTGTCAGGGTGAAGTGACTTCTGGGAAAAATGAAAGAAGTGTGCATTTAATTTTCATCCCTCAAATAGATTCAAGGTTGCCAGATAATAAGAAGCTCCCTTTCACATTTAAAAAAAAAAAAGCTTCCTGGGGCCATGAAAGTCAACATTTTCCATTTCAGAATGTTTTCATGCAAGTCAATAACAGTTCCTTTTTGAGAGAAAAAAAAAGTATTTCATAGAAAAGCCTGAAAATTTTAAGGGCCACCTAACACATCTCTTGCCCAGCTGCCGCAGTGTCTTCGAATGTGCTCTTCAAATACGGGTGACTCATTATCATTACTCTGTTCCAAGATGTGGAGCACAGATTTTAAAGGCAATGATAAAAAATGATTATGATTGTGGAAATAGCTCCGGTTAAATGTCAAGGGAAATATTTGGCAACACTCTGCATAGATCTGAGAGCAAAATCACTATGGTACCTGAAGCAGTTGAGCATAATGTAGATTAACAGCTGCCTCAGAAGGATCTTGCAAAGCTGTCTTCCAAAATCAGTATCACTCATATGCAAAGAGCTACCTGAGTAAAAGAGGGGAGAAAGGAAGAGTTCCCCTGGTCTGTTTCTTAGTACTTAAGGTCCCTTTGTTGTTTCAAGGACTTGGATTCAATTTTTTCAAGCTTTTATTTCTGTCCTCTTAGTGACTGGATGATGGAAAAAATAATAAAATCTGGCAGGGAAATGGCTTTTTACTAAAGCTGTGTCTTCTTGGAGGTAATGATTGAAACATTGTGGCCCAAAAATATTTTTGGAACCCACATATATGATAGCAACAAAAATAGTTTTCCAGACAAATTAACATTTTTGTAGGTGAACCTTGCTGGTTCCACTGGAAATGTTTGTGTAATAAAAAGCTCACATTTCTTTAGGATTTTAAGGCTTGCAAAATGCTTTCTTCATGTAAGCCTCGTGAGGTAGATAGTTAAAGAATTATTATTTCCGTGTTATAAATGAGCAAGCTGAGGCAAAGAGAGACAGTTAAGGTCACATGACCAGTAAATAGATGAGTTGAGAAATGTTCCTGCCACTGCACTGAGTGGTTTCTCTATACCATGAGCCTATAGTCCTGCCACATTGGTTTCTGAATAAATTGTGAAACCTGCATGTGAACTTAAGCACTTAGTGGCAAAAAACCATATTAAAAGGTGAAGTTCTACACACTTCCCACCTACCCCAACCCCAGCTTTAGTGAACAAGATGATCTCTACTTTAATACCTTTATCAAACTGGAAGCTTCTTTAATCCAGTTAACTTATCAAATAATCAATAGGCATAATGTTTAAATAAGATTGTCTACACCTTTAAATTCTATGATCAGGTCAAAAAAAAGTCATGATTGGATAATTGAACCATCCAGCCAGGCCTCTGGAAAATATAAATGGAATTTCAGCAGTTCCTCAGTCCAGAATGGACTTGTCCAGTGGTCAACGATTTCATTTTGGGAGTTGAAAATTCTAGTTTCAGCCACAGTCTAAAGAGGAAACCACTTTTTATGAGAGGAGAGGGTTTCTTTCTCCATCTCCTCACCTTCTCTTCAATTGATCATGTCATCAGAAAGAAGAGACAAGTCAACTGGGAGCAAAGAGAGACACACAATGGACAGATATGGACAGACATTGATACAGACAAATACAAAGAGATAGCAAGCTGAGAGAAGAAGCAGCTTCATTGAGTATGACCTGTTTTGGTGGAGAACATGTTAGTAATGGACTTTAGAAAGGTACTAGTCCTCAAATACCAGAGAGCTACACCTAAGTGGAACTTCATGAAAACTCCTCAAAGGGAAAAATGGATTCCCAGTGACAGGATTATGAGGGACCCCTTTACCATACATACATGCTCCCTATATGAATACTTCACAACTTTTGTACATCAAGTGTGAGCCACTCTCCCCAGGGATCTTAGAGGAGGGAGGGGAAAAGGGCAAATTGGAGTGGGAATGTGCCATAGCAACTGTTCTTGATCTACCTGCTTACTAAATCTTTTTTTCCAAAACCTCATAGTAAAATCCTACTGTTTGATAATGAGGAGCACACTGGTGGGGGCTCATGAGTCCTGGTATTAGAAACCCAGCCCCTCAGGGTTCCAGGGCCCCCAGAACTCTAAGTAATAGTAATAAACCATCCTCTTGAAAACCAGCCCTAGCATGCAAGGAAAAGTAACCTTGCTAACACATCCATTATATTTTCAAATTGGAATTTGTAGAGCACTTATGTTTTCTCTGTCACATCTGTAGAGGTGATTTAGTATTCATCTCTAACAATAGCAAGCCCAGGAGCTAAGGTTGAGGTGGGGGTAGAGAAGAAAACATATGTATTCATCAAACTGTTTTAGCTATCTTGACATGACCAGAAATAGTAAAGTCAATAGATTCATTCAAAGCTGAACTGAATGATTTCAACATCTAGAGGCAGGATAATGTGGTGGAAAAAGCCCTAGATTTAAGATTCAGGAGAAACCTGAATCTTACACAAATCCTGCTTCTGACTTTTACTAATTGACAACCCCTCTGAGCCTTGCTTTACCTGTTACCTACTTAGAAGGACCGTTGTGAAGGTTAAATAATATAATATATAAAAAAGGCTTTGAAAATTTTAAAGGGTTCTTATCAATGTTAGATAATATTACTCCATAAATACTTCCAAAAGTGTTAGTGCCCTCATTTTATCACATAGAATTCCTGTATGGACTGCCCTGTAGATACAGTCCTGAAGATATCTTCTTTGAGACTGAAAGAAATAGAATAGGATTCAGGGATCAATTGTCCTAAGATTGTCAGTTGAAGACTCATAAAGTGGTATCAAAGTTATAAAAAAAGAGATGACCAGAGTATGGCATAATGGTAAGATCACTGTTCTTAGAAAGAGTGCCCAATGATGGGAATCTTATGTGGCATTTTTCAATTCTAAGATGCTGTATAAATATGAGCTTTTGGATCATGTTAATGTTAATAATTTATTCATTCAACAACCATTTTTTCAGAGTTATTGTAGAGAGGGTTTTGCTTGAAGTAAGGGTTGTACTTTCCAGTCCAAGAGTCTAGGATTTACCCTATGATTTATTGAACATACATAATGGACAATGTGAGGCTGCAAGCATAAGACCAGTAGCTGTATCATACAAATAAGTCACAGAGGAAACACTAAATCAAGCTCAGCCCTTTTTCCTGTTAAATCTCTGCCTAGGTCTTTAGTCAGGATATATTCCTGATAATTCTTTTTTCTCTATGGAAGGACAAAAATAAAATACTCCAGGCTAGAGGTAAATAATTGTGGTATATGGAGAACCAAGACTATGTTTTCACAATCTGGGGTGGGGGGTGGGGGGCAGTTTGTAAGAGAATAGAAGAAGAAGGGGAAGTGAGTGGCTAAGTTTCTATTGTCATCCCTACCTACTGCCAACTACCCACCACACACAGGATAGGCAAGGTGGCCCAGCTGAAGGAGAAAGGCTGAAGGAAAGACAAGTGGTAGCATGTTCCAGGAAAGCCAAACTGCCACCAAAACCTTGACCACCATCTTCCCTTATACCCTTATGGGAAGAGTCCAGGAGACTAAACTCCAAAGCCTTGGGAATAGCAACATTGTCCAAATCCCCAAGCCTGCTTCCAGCCTGAGCTCCACAGTCATCACTGATGGATAAAATCATTGTGAAGAAGGAGCCCACCTTCCTCAACACCACCAGCAAGAACTGCTGACCAATTGCCATCAACAGGCAGATAGGCTCAGCAGCCCTAGGAATGATAGCTCTCCAGATCACCATTCTGCTTCTAGACCAGCCCCCACAGCCAACATCCCAGGAAGCAACTCCTGAGGAGAAGGGGACAACCATCCCCATCAACCGCCACACACGGGTCAAGCAAGCCAACCTACCTGCAAGGCACCCGGACTGAGAGACAAAAGACTGCATTTAACATAGATAAGTCAGACCACAACCCCACCCTCTGGACTATCTACCCCCTCAAACTTGGTGGGAACAGACACTGGACCTTGAACCCAAGAGCCTTGGTAATAGCATTGCTTCCAGCTCTATGCCGTCGGTCATCATCCTGGGAAACTGCCCCTGTGGAGATGCAGCCTGGCAACTGCTGCTGAAATGGCCACAGCTACTAAAGAGACAGAAGAGAAAGTCCTTGCCACTAAAGTCCTTGTCACTGTCAGATAATCCAGGGTCAGAAAGTGATATGATTTTACCAAAGAGAATGACATTGAAGAAGAGGCAATGCTATCTGCTTTGCCACTCTCCCCTAAGGGCCATGGGACTTTTCCATCTCTTTTGTGAAACCTTCCTTTTGTGTTGTCTTCCCCCATTAGAATGTGAGCTTCTAGAGATCGGGGACTTCCTTACTTTTCCATTTTTATGCCCAGAGCTCAACACAATGCTTTGACCATAGTAAGGGCTCAATAAATGGCTTTTTTTCCTTTTATTCATTCAAATAAGTAGGAAAAATATCAACCATTCATGTAGCGCTTTCCCTTTTGTACATTCATTTGTTGGAGGCTCACAACAACTTTATGAGATAAGTGATGTGATGTTATCCCTATGGTACAGATAAAGAAACCGAGACTCAGAGAATAAGTGGTCTGTCTCTTTTCACACAGATAGTAATTGTCAGAGACAGTATTCAAATCCAGTTTCTTCTAACTTCAAGGTTATGGAAAATTCACTGTATAATATGTCTTAGTTATTTTGTCCATACTGTTGGAGAGAAGTCACAGGATAAAAGGATATATGCCATAAAGTAATGATTATTTTACCTCAAGCCTGTAAAATGATCCCATCTGGCCTCACTGCTGACTTGAAAATTTGATAACAAAGCAAATTCCTTTAAATCACTTTCTATTTAAAAAACAACAATAAAAACAAACAAACCCTCACTCCTAGTTTCCAGAGTATAAATTAAAAATAATTTAAGAGACAACAGGTCTGATTAATCAAAACAATGCTGCCTGATAATTTCTCTGGATTGGAAGAAATTAATCTTCTGGTAGAAACTCTATATTTTGCCCCATTCTGTAGAGAAGTCCAATGGTGACTCCATTTGTCTTTTCTGAACTTTTTCCTAAAAGCCTTGAAAGTAACCTCATTAATGTGACATTACAGAAAATGTCAGGAGCTTTATCATGGTCTTACTTGATAATTTGTTATATTTGGAAAATGTAAGAGAGAAAGAAAACATGGATGTGGCTTATAATGATAAAGGAAAAGTTGGAGCACTTCCACAATCTGGCACCAGCTTGCCTCTCTAGCTCGATTGCCTAAACCCTATGTCTTGGCCATCCTAAGATAACTCCACCCCTGCAGGTCTCACACGGTGAGGCATTTATCATGTGTTCCTTTGAACTGTGGTGCTTTATGTTTTATGTTGAAACACATTTGGTTCTTTGTGTATGTTATAATTCATAGCAAATAGAACTGGAAGGGACCTCAGAAGCCATCTAGTTCAGCTTCTTCATTTTATAAATGAAGAAACTGAGTCTCAGAGAACCTAAATGACTTGCTCAGAGTTACATATAGTAAGTAGAAGAGCCAGGATTTGAATTCAGGTCATCTTTCCATTGTGCATATATCTCCCTGCTCCTGCTTTGATCAAATGTCATCATATGCCCCCTGAGAGTAAAGACCATGTCTTCATTTTTCAGCTTCATTAGTGCCTAGCATAGTACTCTTCCCATGAAAGATGTTTAATAAATATCTGTTGAAGTGACTGTTTTGTTGAATAAAAATATGAACTTTAAATACATTGAATTTAGAGGTTAAAGCATGCCAATGAGCATACTTTAAACAGGGAGCGAGGAAACGATATCAGTGAAGATCTGTGGGGAAAATCTGGAGCTGCTCTTACATGGGAAAAAGAAAATACTTCTTGGATTTCTGAAAACCCCGAATATTTAGCGGTTGGGAATTCACCTTCCTGCTCTTTTGTAATATGTCATCTGTTATTATTATGAAGCTTCAGATTCCCATGGTGAACAATGTTATGAACTTCTTTTCCCCAACCAGGCCTCTTTAATGAAAGCATTGGGAAAAATAACCTTATCAGAAACCTTAGACATTCTGGCCCTAGGCTGGACTCTTTAGGTTAACCACAAACAACTGGAACACTGTTCTCTCTTCTTCTGGTTTAGTGAGAAGGGCATAAGGTTGGAAGTCAAGAAATTAAGAAATGAATCAGTTGACCTAATCTCTTGATAAAATGGATGGGAATAGCATGCCATCTGTATATAATTAGATTTTAATTCTTAATTTTAGCTATTTTCCTTACTTGTTTACAAAAAATAGAATGGGAGGTTCTCAAAGATTAACTTAAGATCTGGAAGGGCTTAAAGTACATTGCAGTTCAGCATTCTGGGCAACAATAGAGACCCTTCAAGGCATCTCATTATGCTACTGCAATGTGTGTTTGTTACCATGTTTTATATAAGTGATGGTCAAATTATTTTGGCCTATGGAGCACCTTGACAAGACAAGGCTTTGTGTACCGTCTTTTTCTGGGGTGCCAATCTAACTTGCTGCTCCAAAATAAAGTTTTTCAGAAACAGCAAGAAAAAAGTGAGTGTTCTTAATGAGATGCTAGTGGGATGCTATAACCAAATAGTGGAAGTAGTGCCTTGGCTAAACCAAAAGGAGCTTCTCAGAGAATATTCAACACTCTGTCAAGTACAGTGTCTCCTTGGAGGCCTCATCATACCTTAGGTGCAGCTCTCTGCCAGACTTCAAGGGTAAGCTACCTTGTAGAGTCCTGAAGCTGCTTTTCACCTGTCTTGTCTCCTCCATGGAATGTGGAAACTATTCTAGAGATTCTGCCCTGATGCTGAAGGAGCTCCAGATCTTTTGACGTTTAGAAGTTTATAAGGTTTACAAGTTTACCTGGTCTGTACATGCTAAGTCTTTCCAGACCTTAAGTTATTCTTCATGAATCTCCCATTCTATTTTTTTTTAAACAAATAAGGAAAACAATTAAAATGGAGATTGGGAGGAAGAAAAAAGAAAATCTCTCTCTTACTCCCTATCCCCAGACCCCAGCAAAGGGCAGTTCCTTCTTAAGAGTCCTTCATCACTAGTTTAACTGCCGCTCAAATTATTGCTAATGAAATGGTCAATTTCAAACTGATTCATGTTACACATTGGCCCAGGGCGGGGGCGGGAGTGGGGCGGGACTTGTGGCCTGGAGGCCACATATGGCCCTCTAGGTCCTCTAGTGTGTCCCTTTGATGGACTCCAAGGGCTGCACTTGAGGACCTAGAGGACCACATGTGGCCTCTAGGCCACAGGTTCTCCACACCTGACCCAAGCTAATGTCTTATTCTTTCAGCTAATCATAAGCCATGTCCTACCTGACTTCATCCAATGATTAAAGATTTTCATTCCATCTAAATTAAGGATTTGTTCACATCTAGGTTACACCTTTGATTGGTTGACTTAACCCGCATTTCTGGACCTTTCAGAGTTATTACATTAATTAGGATGGAGGTAGAATCCTCCATGCCTATTAATAACATAATGAAAAACCAAACAAATGGTCCACAGAACACACTTTCAGAAAGACCGATCTATACCTTACCTAGCAATCATTCTTCTTGCTTAGTTACAGGAATTATAATCATTTTGATGATGATGACAGCCAGAATTTATATAGCCTTTAAGGTTTTCCTAGAGCTTTGTAAATATTATGTCATTTTATCCTCACAACAACCCTGGGAAGTAGGTGCTATTGTTATCCTCATTTTACAGTTGAGAAAAATGAGATTGAAGTAATAACTAGCCTAGGAGTCATGCAGGTATCTGAGGCTTGATTCGAATTCAGATCTTCCTGACTCCCTGCATGTCCAGTAGTCTATCCACTGCACCACTAAGTAATGTGGCTACTTTCATATAATCCATCACCTCTGTCAACATCAGTCTCAAGAAATAAACACTGTCAACAAAAGCATTAGTAAAGTGGTGAGCAACATGTAAATATTAAAAAGTACCATACTCTCAATTATCCACACAAATGGAAGTGACAAGTGAGGTGAAATCCTGAACAATTTCTTTTTTGTTTGTAAATCACTAGCCTTTTTGCTTCCCAGTTATGTTCTAATTTATTAGCATTCCCCGAATATATGCTGACTGGAAAGGAAGAGTAAAGTCAGTTTGGAATATTCATGACTGGGTAATTCACAAAGCAAGGAGCAGACTGTATTTCCTTTCAATATAGGTTTAATAGCATTGCCTCATATTTTTCCAGTGTTATTTTTTTTTACTGAAGGTTAGTTTATCAATGTGACTAATTAAAAACACAATTCTATAATTCATCATTATGATCTTCATCTTTCTGAAATATGGAGTTCTGGAGTTCCCCTACTGGCAGTAGCCATCCTAGGCTTGCCTTTGTATTGGCTGGGTTTAGTTTCTGCTTTGCCCTTTCTCAGCTGGTGCCTGTTTATATTCAAGGTGAATGTCACCCATGCAATGGCATAATTTCTCATATTGTTTTCTCAAAACCTCTTAGCTCATAACATGAAAAAGTCTCTAAGAAAAAAAAAACCACCGTTCAGATATTTTATCAGTGTAACTTAATCTTCCATCCACTTCCTACCAAGCCCAAGCTTCATTTAACAATGACAATGCTTTTTAGTCCTCCTTGCTTCTAAGAGCCTTCACACTGTGAGTTAAAGTAATGCTGCCCCATTAACCCATCCTTGGGGGGATAAAGAAGTTTCATAGAAAAGCTCAAAAACAGCATAAATCCATCCCTTCCTCCCACCTTCTGTCATTCTCTTGGAATGACTGACTACTTTACAAAGCACCCACACCCATACACACACACACACACACACACACACACACACACACACACACACGATGTGCCACCGATATATCCCAACTCCCTTAGCATTTTTACAGCATTTTATTCAGTAAGATAAAAAATGATCCTTGGTGAGTTGGATTCGATTAAAGGCTATTTAATTATAGACTAAAATACAACATCTTCTGTACCCTGTGAAATATAACTTCCAAGAAAGTATGGGCAAATCTGTCTTGTAGAATGAAAAAATTATATACTCATGGAAGTTTAGGGCTAGAAGAAACCTTAGACATCGCCTAGTTCAATGCCTTCATTTTTACAGATTAAGAAAACAGGGCAAAAGAGATTGTAGTTCTTGTGTGGTGATAAAGTGACTTGGCATTCAGTCCCAAATCAACAACCAGAACCCAAGCTAGTTTAGTATTATGTATAGAGCCCTGGATTTAGAGTCAGGAGACCTGGGTTTGACTTTTGCCTCCAGCTGAGTAGGCAAGTAGCTTAACCTTTCAGAAACACAGCTTCCTCATCATTAAAAGGGAAATGATACTTGTAATTTCTTGGACTTTCATACCTCACACAGTTGTTGTGAGGAAAGTACTTGGCAAACCTTAAAACTCTATAAATGTGGGTTTTATTAATTCTTGACATTTGAGCCAGGACTCTACTTAATTATACATTTCTTTTTATATGGGGCTATCTATAATATACAACCTGCCTTCCAAGCAATTAATTTCCAGACAAATGACAAGAAAAATGATGTATGATAATCTGAGTTTAGACAGGATTCTAAAGCATACATTCAGTCATTCATTTGACAAACATGAATTTTCATATTATGTCAAAAGATACAAACTATACTAGCTTTAAACTTTTATGAGTTTATTGACTATAAACTACGTTAGGGCAAAAGCTACATCTCTGTCAACCATATATAGCACTCTACTGGCCTAGTTGTTCTTCCCCATTCATCCCACTTCAGCACAGGTACATTTATTATCTGACTGTTCCCTATTGGTAACAAGAACACTTTTAACAGGCTACTGAGATGGAACTTTGTGGATATATCAAAGGGGCAATCTTCACCCCTCAAGCCCATCCTCTTGCTGACATTGTAGTGCAATGATGACTCTCTGAGCTCCAAAGAGTTGCTGGGGAGGATGCTCTTTCCTCTGCCAGGCCATGAGCTGTGAATTCTTGTCCTCCTGGATATGACTGGTCTGGGATAGAGTCATCTCTTGTGTGATCTGTGTCTTCTTTCTTTGATGACAGGGCCTTGTAGGGTCTTGAAAGGCTGCTGACTTTTGTCCCTTGTTGAAGCACCTGACCAAGGAGATATGAGTTACTAGAGCACTTTCAGTGGAAATAACAGCAGAGGCAGCAGAGCACAGCAAAGAGGGAAAGTTTCTTTTTTTTGACTTTTAAGAGGTAGGAATTTTTTTTTAATTTATTTAACATATTTAGTTTTCAGCATTGATTTTCACAAGAGTTTGAATTACAAATTTTGTCCCATTTCTACCCTCCCACCCACTCCAAGATGGCATATATTCTGGTTGCCCTGTTCCCCAGTCAGTGCTCCCCTCTGTCACCCCACTCCGCTCCCCTCCCCTTTTCCCTTCCTTTCTTGTAGGGCAAGATAAATTTCTACACCCCATTGTCTGTGTATCTTATTTTCTAGTTGCATGCAAAAACTTTTTTTTGTTTTTGAACATCTGATTTTAAAACTTTGAGTTCTAAATTCTCTCCCCTCTTCCCTCCCCACCCACCCTCCCTAAGAAGTCAAGCAATTCAACATAGGCCACATGTGTATCATTATGTATAACCCTTCCACAATACTCATGTTGTGAAAGACAACTATATTTTGCTCCTTCCCAACCCATCACCCTTTATTGAATTTTCTCCCTTGACCCTGTCCCCTTTTGAAAGTGTTTGTTTTTGACTACCTCCACCCCCATCAGCCCTCCCCTCCATCATCCCCCCCATTTATTTTTATCTTCTTCCCTCTTCTTTCCTGTGGGGTAAGATTCCCCATTGAGTATATATGGTATTCCCTTCTTAGGCCAAATGTGATGAGAGCAATGTTCACTCATTCCCCCTCATCTGCCCTCTCCCCTCCTCCCACAGAATTGCTTGCTCTTGCCTCCTTTATGTGAGATAATGCACCCCATTCTATCTCTCCTTATCTCCCTCTCTCAGTATGTTCCTCTCTCATCCCTTAATTTGATTTTATTTCTTTTAGATATCTTCCCTTCATCTGCAGCCCACCCTGTGTCCGCTCGCTCTCTCTCTCTCTCTCTCTCTATATATATATATATATATATATATATATATATATATATATATATATGCACACACAGATATATACATACATACACATTCACCCATATATATACATAAACATATATGTATGCATGTTCCCTTCAGCTACCCTAATACTGAGGTCTCATGAATCATACTCGTCATCTTTCCATGTAGGAATGTCAACAAAACAATTCACCTTTAGTAAGTTCCTTGCAATTTCTTTTTCTTGTTCTTTTTCTTGATTACCTTTTCATGTTTCTCTTGATTCTTGTGTTTGAAAGTCAAATTTTCTATTCAGTTCTGGTCTTTTCACTGAGAAAGCTTGAAAGTCCTCTATTTTATTGAAAATCCATATTTTGCCTTGGAGCATGATACTCAGTTTTGCTGGGTAGGTGATTCTAGGTTTTAATCCTAGCTCCATTGACCTCCGGAATATCGTATTCCAAGCCCTTCGATCTCTTAATATAGAGGCTGCCAGATCTTGGATTATTCTGATTGGGTTTCCACAATACTCAAATTGTTTCTTTCTGGCTGCTTGCAGTATTTTCTCCTTGATCTGGGAGCTCTGGAATTTGGCGACAGTATTCCTAGGAGATTTCTTTTTGGGATCTATTTGAGGAGGTGATCGATGGATTCTTTCAATTTCTATTTTGCCCTGTGGCTCTAGAATATCAGGGCAGGTTCTCCTTGATAATTTCTTGAAAGATGATATCTAGGCTTTCTTTTTGATCATGGCTTTCAGGTAGTCCAATAATTTTTAAATTATCTCTCCTGGATCTATTTTCCAGGTCAGTGGTTTTTCCAAGGAGATAATTCACATTGTCTTCCATTTTTTCATTCCTTTGGTTCTGTTTTATAATATTTTGATTTCTCATCAAGTCACTAGCTTCCACTTGCTCCAATCTAATTTTTATGGTAGCATTTTCTTCAGTGGTCTTTTGGACCTCCTTTTCCATTTGGCTAATTCTGCCTTTCAAGGCATTCTTCTCCTCATTGGCTTTTTGGAGCTCTTTTGCCATTTGAGTTAGTCTGTTTTTTAAGGTGTTGTTTTCTTCAGTGTATTTTTCAGTATTTTTTTGGGTCTCCTTTAGCAAGTCATTGACTTGTTTTTCATGGTTTTCTCTCATCCTTCTCATTTCTCTTCCCAATTTTTCCTCTACTTCTCTAACTTGCTTTTCCAAATCCTTTTTGAGCTCTTCCATGGCCTGGGACCAGTTCATGTTTTTCTTGGAGGTTTCTGTTGTAGGCTCTTTGACTTTATTAATTTCTTCTGTCTGTATGTTTTGGTCTTCTTTGTCACCAAAGAAAGAATGCAAAGTCTGAGACTGAATCTCGGTGCGTTTTCGCTGCCTGGCCATATTCCCAGCCAACTAACTTGACCTTTGAGCTTTTCAGTGGGGTATGTCTGCTTGTAGACTACAGAGTTCTATGTTCCACGTTTGGGGGGGATGTGCCAGCTCTGCCACACCAGCACTGCTCCTTCCCCAAGAACCCCCAACCCGAACTGGGCTTAGATCTTCAGTAGGCTGTGCGCCCCTGCTCTGATCCACCACTTAATTCCTCCCACCAGGTGGGCCTAGAGCAGGAAGCAGCAACAGCCGTAGCTGCGCCACCTCCGCTGCCCCCGGGGCTGGAAGCCGAACCTCGAACTCCTTCCACTCCCACAGCTTTTCCCACTAACCTTCTCAGCAGTCTTTGGTGTTTGTGGGTTGAGAAGTCTGGTAACTGCCGCAGCTCACCGACACAGGGCACCAGGGCCCCCTCCGCCCGGGTTCTGGTCTGGATGGTCCACGCCGCTCAGGCTGGGCTCTGCTCCACTCCATTCCCAGCTTCCAGCTCCCAGCTCCCAGCTCCTCCGTGTGGGATAGACCTCACCCAGAGACCATCCAGGCTGTCCTGGGCTGGAGCCCTGCTACCCTCTGCTGTTTTGTGGGTTCTGCCGTTCTAGAATTGGTTCAGAGCCATTTTTTATAGGTTTTTGGAGAGACTCAGCAGGGAGCTCACGCTATTCCCTGCTTACCAGCCGCCATCTTCAGAGGGAAAGTTTCTTACAGAAAGAGGGAACCCAAGAAAGAAAGATCTCCTCTATATTTAATCAGGCAGTATTCAATGGAGCTAAAGTATAAAACATCTAATGAGCATCCCTGTTACAAAAGTGCCAACAAGGTTTGAATACTAGCCTCTCAAATGATGAGAAACATTCTATAATTATTTTTAGTATACCTTTTCTGTATGGGAATAAAACTGTTTGTTTTACACCTGATTCATGCTTATACTCTGGGTACCTTATTTTCCTTCCTGTCTCCCTACTGGGATAGAATTCTTAGACCAAACCCCAAAATAGAATTTGTCCTTAGGAATCTGAGATGAAATGGATGCATTAGGAGCCTAGTTCCTGTAATAAGTAGAGAGGAAACCCCAGAGCAATGACTCTAGAGCAGAAAAAGACAGGGATTGGCAATGGTTACCAGCCATTGTGGCCTCAGACTAATGGTACTTGGTTAGCCACTCTGTGAGATCTGTATTCTCTCCCATAGCACCCAACACGGTGCCTCACACATAGTGGGTTCTACTTCTCTCCCTCTTAGATAGAAAGATAGACAGATATAGATATACACATATGTAGCATATCATACATATATGCACATATATTCATATATGGATGAAAATTAAATGAATCCAATATGACATAAACTTCTTAAGGTTAGGTCTCGTATGATTGTTTTTTACCCTTTTATCCCCAGTGACTTACACATATGGTAGTGAGCACTTAGTGTCTGTTGAATTAAATTGAATTGAATTGCATGAATTTTTAGCAAGAAGGCAAAGGACAAGTTATCATTTCAGTAACAAAAGCTGGTTGACAAGGCAGTTGCCTTGAAGAAAATTATGATACTTTTGTATTTGGAGACGGGGAAAGATTGTGTAAATACAAGATGTTGTGAGCTACAAATTTTCATACAACTTTTCAAACAAAATATATATCCAGTAAATTTTCATTTAAATTTTAATAGGTTGTTATCAATTGGTTTGTTCTTGAAGATTCACTACTCAGAATGGTTTCAGAGAGGATTCAATTCTATTTTTTAAATAATCATTTTACTGGCACAATAATTCTTTGAAGAGGCAGGCATTGTTCAGTCTAACATGTTATTAGCAAACACTTCAGGATTCTAATTATTCTTAAAGTAACTAATTATTCTTAAAGTAAAGAACACAAGTGAATAAGTCACTACCTTGAGTCTTTCTGCAAGAATCTGATAATGAAGACAGTTTAATTTGCTACTGTATTCCTGAAATAAAATGTAAATTATACTACATAAATAGTTATAATCTTCAAAGTTCATCCAAAAACATCTCTTCGTTTTCTCTTAAGACATTTATAATTAAAAGGCCCAGTTCTCAGTGAGGTCACACTAAGCATTTAGACAATTGTGAGGAACAGATAAAGAGTGGTGATTTGAAGTGGACTGGAAAAAGATTGTTTAAATCTACAAGTGACATGTTAAAACACTTGATTTTTCTAGTAGGAAAGCAACAGTCAAGAAATGGAATCACTTACTAAAAAATTTCCAGTTTTTGAAGAGATTCACTAGCTGTGTGACCTTGGGTAAGTTGTTCGAGGTCCTTAGGTCTCAGTTTCCTCAGCTATAAAATGAGAGGGGAGATGGGTGATCTCTAAGGTTCCTTCTATCTGTGGTGTTTATGATTCTCAGAATGTCCAGACTTCATGATGTCTAAAATGGAGATGGTTGCAGAGACCAATTTGAAATAGATACAGAAAAAATATGTGACCTAAATATCTAGTCAGTGTCCTGCAGGGGATTCTATCTCTTTTGGCAAGTGGCAGTGACTGGTATTTTAAGAATAAAGAGATAGCCCATTCCTAGCATAATGTATTGAACCCAGGATTGGAGTCAAGAAGACCCATGTTGAGGAAACTGAGACCTACTAAATGAAATGGGGAGATGTGAGAAATGCAGACTTACCAGCAGGTTACTGCAGGAGTCCAGGTATAGGGTAATGAGGACCTGCACTAGAGTGGTGACCAGAGGAGGGAAGGGTTTGTATTCAAGAAAAGTTGTAAAGATGAAATCAACAGGCCCTGACAATAGTACCTGTCGGGGGTGAGAAATCCAGGATGGCTCCTAAGTTGTGTGTCTGAAGGACTCTGAGGGAAGCATGGTGTTGCCTTCTACAGTAATAGAAAAGGGAGGAAAGAGCAAGAGTTTAGGAGGAAAGATATTGAGATCTGTTTTGGACATGTTGAGTTTAAGATACCTACTGGACATCCAGTTTGAGATGTTTGAAAGGCAGTTGGAGATGCGAGATTGGAAGTCAACAGAGAGTATAGGAAAGGAAAGATATATTTGGGAATAATTAGCCTAGAGATAGTAATTAAATCCATGAGAGCTAATAAGATCACCAACTGAAGTAACATAGAGGGAAAAAAGAATAGTGTCCAGCACAAAAACATGAGAGATGTCTACAGATGTGATTTAAAGGAGGCTCCAGCAAATGAGGCAGAAAAGGAGTGATCAATAGGTAGGAGGAAAACCAGGAGAGAGCAGTGTCACCAAAACTTAGAGAGATGAGAGAATCAAGGAGGAGAGAGTTATCAACAGTGTTGAAGGGTGCAAAGAGATCAAGGAGGATGAGGGTTAAGAAAAGGGCCATTGCATTTGGTAACTAAGAGGTGATTAGTCACTTTGGAGAGAGTAGTTCCAGTGGAATGATAGAGTTAGAGGACAGATTGTCAGTAGAGAGTGAGAGGAGAGAAAATCAAGGCACCTATTATAGGAGGATTTTTTTAAGGAGTTTAACTACAGAAGTCAGAAGATGTCAGCAGAGATAGAAGGATCAAGTGAAGGTTTTTTCAAGATAGAGGAGACATAGGTATGTTTGCAGTAAATGGGGAATGAGCCAGTAGAGAGAGAGAGATTGAAAATAAGTGAAAGAGTGAAAATGACAGAGAAGGGAATCTGTTGGAGTAGATGGGAAGGAATGGGATTGCTTGACCAAACAGAGGGATTAGCATTGGTACGGATTAAAGCCACTTCATCATGTGAAGCAAAGGTGAAGGAGGAGATAGTGGCACAAGAGAAGACTATCTCTTAGTGTTCTTAAATCTGCAAACCTATTGTAAATGCTACAGCTACTACAGTCTTAAAGGGATATGGCCAGTTTGTGGTATTCACCAAAACACATTTTTTTTTATTTGACATCCTGCCAAAGTTTGGTCAAATACTCCTGAACCTTTTCTGAGCATCCATTTTTTTCACACATGAAATAGAAATAATGATTATTTGTCACTTACCTCATATCATGTTGGGGGTGTATGGGATTTTCAGGGAGGACTAGCACCTCTGGTGTGAGGATTTGCTGAACCCTTTCCAAGGCTGCTCCTCCACTTTTAGTGTCCTCTTTTACCCACCTCTCACTTGTGCCTTCAAGAAGATGTAGCATGCACAGCAGCCACATGCCAGCAAACTATCTTGGCAGATGAGCTAAACCAGTTGAGGGTAACTAACAGTCCTGAAGCCCATTGGCGAATTAGACGGATGTCTACTCCAAGCATGTGAAGACTTAGCCTGGTAGAATTGCCATGAGAGCACTTAGAGTTTGGTCCAACATCTAAGATGCCAAAGTCATCCACCACATCCTGGTCCATCACCAGTCTGACTTCACTTTCGTCTTATCACTGGACTTTGATGACTCTGGAAGAGAGAGTGAGACTGATGACTTTGTGCAATTCTGCTTCACTTAAATCCAATGTCATTGGTCTTCTTCTAAAGAAAAGGAAGGATGGACAACAACAATAACAAATAAACAAACATATCCTGTTGGGAAGATTTTTTTTCTGTAAAATGGAATAACTTGTTGTATAAAGGTAACAGACTCCCCCTTTGAGAACAGAGATAGAGGTGGTTGTGTACCTTATGGAAAGGCAAGTATAGTAAAATGCAAACAATTTAATAATTTCTGGTAACAATTATTTAATAATAAAATACTAGCATTTTTATTTAAATATAAAATTACTAAAACACAAAAAGATGGCGTGATGTAGTAGATAGTATGCTGGACTTCATGAAAATCAAGAAGACACAGGTTCAAATCCTATCATTTATACCTACTAGTTATATGACCTCAGGCAAGTCCCTTAATAGCTCAGAGCTTCAGACAACTCTTTCAAACCATGAGTTATATGGATGGGCTGCAGGTCCTTGATACATTGTCATTCTAACACACATTTCATCCAACCTGCAAACTGTTCTTTCACCAAATGAGATAGTATATGAGACACACAGCACTTGGGAGTGACAAGCTAGCAAATAAAATGGTGTCAGTCTAATAGATGATAAATAAATGTGTATTTGACAGTGACTTTCAATAATAACATACTATTATTGAAGTATAGTTCAAATTCCACTATCATTTTTCCCAAGCTAAATCACTTGGTTGTATTCAGAAACTATTTTAAACATATATTTTAGAACAATGTTTAAGCTGTTTTATTTTACAGAGAAGATTGTCATTTGTGATTAATATACTGTAGCTCTATAAGGCATTTGCAATTGTCTGTTTTCAGGGGAAAATAGACCAAATTAGCTGACATGTCTTCCAAGAGGGACACAACCTTGCTTGGTAAGCTGTGCCAAGTTGTCTGCCAGGGATCACCAGGATGTATATTTAACACCTCTGCTAAAGTGCTACTTGGTGCCTCATCAGGGTGTTGGAGTTTCATAGACTCAGAGATCCAGAAGTGTAAGGAACATCAAAGCCTGCCTAATCCAACCCTCTTATTTTATAGATTCAGAAACTGAGGCCAAATGAGTTCAAGTGACTTGCCCTAGGTCATGGAGGTAAAAGTATCAGAAGATGACTGGATTCTCAAAGGCTCTGTCATTGGAGCTCAAACTCTGGCCGGTTCTGTGGAGCTAGAAAGGCTTACAGACAGAGTCATCTGAGGATCCTCCCAGCTGGGTCCAGAAAAGCTCATCATCACCAGATTGGCAGCAAGATAATGCCATTTTAAGGTGCAGTGACTTTCAAAGTCTATTTTTAAGTTATTGAGCAGTTTGCAATCAGCATTAGCTGAGGCAGCACTCACACCAGTGTTGTCATAGCTTCTCCAAGTTTTCAAGTTAGTCCTTGTAGTATCACTGAGATGTTTGTAGTGGGGAGGCAAAGAAGAATGGCATGCCTTCCTTGCCTCCAGAGAGTTTTACAGTTTCATATAGGGGAATGATACAGATGCATGAAAGGATAATTAAAAATAAAAGAATTAAGTAATACTACAATCAATACACAAATATTTCTTAAATGCTTGCTATATTCCGGGTTTGTACAAGGTGGCGGGAATAGAGAAACAAAACTGAAAACAGTCCTTACCCTCAGGGAGCTAATATTCTACAAAGGGAAGCAACATGTACATATATTAGTATATACAAAATAGATTGTAAGTGCTTTGAAAGCAGGAACTATCTTGCCTCTTTTTGTATCCCCAGCACTTAGTACAGTGCCTGGCACATAGTAGGTGCTTAATAAATACTTGTCGATTGACTATTTGAATTTGAGGTTAGGAAAGGTCTCTTGTAGGAGGTAATGTTTGATCTGTGCTTTGAAGGGAAATGATTCTAAGAGTGAGGCATAATGGATAGAACATTGGTTTTGTAATCAGAGGACTTGAGTTCTAAACCTGCCTTAGTACTTCTGTGATGTTGGGAAAGCACTCTGCCTTCCTGCCTTTATTTATAAAATAAGGGCATTGGACTCAATGAACTCTAAGGACCCCCTTCATCTTAGGAACTTCTAAGAGATGGCACATGGCAATTTGGTATCCAATTTGTAGTGTAAGCAATACATACTAGAAGTGATCAGGAGCAAGAGAGATCCTTGTGCACTGAATAATGATAATAATAATAGCTACTATTTACATATAACTTTAAAGTCTACAAAGTGCTTTATAAATACTAAGTCCTTCTGTCCTCGTAATCATCTTCAGAGGAAGGCACTGAAGAAACCGAGGGAGAGATTAAATGACTTGAACAAAGTCACACAACTAGCAAGTGTCTGAGGCCAAATTTAAACTCAATTCTTCCTGACTCCAGGCTCAGTGCTCTATGAACCACCTTCCTACCACCATCAGAGTAGTCAGAGAAGGCTTTGTGGAACATATGGATTGTTAGTTGATAAAAGTAACATGATGACACATTGGTTTCAGAAGATTAATCTGGTAATAGTGTTTAGAATAGATGCGGAGAAGTTGACAATAGAAAGACTAGTATCTAGGAGATTCATAATCATTCAGGTTTAGCATAATGAGGTTTCTTTCAGTTTGAAACACCAAATTGGCCAGTGTGGCTAATAGTATAGGAGAATAAAAGACACGGCCAATACCTAACAGGAGCAAACACAGTTACTCCATTTGAAGACCACAACTGTAAATAAATTGTCTATCTATTCTGTCCAGATGTGGGCAAGAAGCCTTCCCTAGACCTTCTAATTCCAGTGCCTTCCCTCTTTTAAATATTCTCTATTTATTCTGTATGTAGCTTGTTCCGTATCTATTTGTTTGCATGTTATCTCCCACATTAGACTGTGAACTCCTTGGGGGCAGATACTGTCTTTCCCTTCTTTTTGTATCTGCAGCACTTAGTATAGTGCCTGGCACATAGCAAGCACTTAATCAATGTTGATTGATTGATTGATTGAGGAAATGGACTCCAGAACCAGGAACTGCATTTTTTTTTGGCATTGTATCCCCAACAATAGCACAGTGTTTTAGATGTAACAGGTGCTTAACAAATGCTTACTGAATATAATTAAATTTAAATGAAGATTTTATCTCCTTTGAAGAAGGTAATCTCTTTTGGGCCTATTAAAAAGTCTTATCCAGAATGAGTTGACCATTCTCAGTTCTGACCAGAAGACTGCCACACGATTTACTGTCTAACCTTTACTGTAAAGCAGCTTTGTCTTTAGGAGAATATCAATCTCATCGAAATGATTAGAAATCATTAGAGAAATTGCATGGTGTGTTGTTACAACAGGGAGACAGGTAAAGTGAGACCTAAATGACAGGAAAAGAGGAAGCATGAACATTTGCATCAGGAGAGTAACTTTTTTCAAAGTTTTTTGAGGTGTTTTGTTTTTACATTATGTACATTTACAGATTACTCCCACTTCATGAGAGCTCTCCTGTAACAAAGTATGCCCTCATCTGAAAGTACATGCAACGTTATACATCTGAGGCACCCCCTACTTCTCTCTTTAGAAAAAATAACAGAAACCTATTTTCTCTCAATCCCATGCCTCACTCCATTGAAAAACAAAGAAAAGGGAAACAATTTTCTTATAACTAATACGTATAGTCAAGCAAAATAAATTCTATCAAAGGCTGTACAGGTGTGTGTATATGTTTGTGTGCATATATACACATATTATGTGTGTGTATTTTATTTTGTACTTTAAATCTATCTCATCTCTGTAATAAGAAAATACAATGGTGGTAAATAATCAACTACCATAATTGTGAATGTGAATGGAATGAACTTACCAATAACACAGAAAAGCTTAGCAAAAGATATTAGAAAGCAAAATCCAAAAATATTTTGTTTACACAAACATACTTGAAACATAAGTACTTACATAGAGTTAAAATAAGTGGCTACAGCAAAATCTATTATGCTTCCACTGAACATAAAAAAGCAGAGATAACAATTATTTCAGACAAGGCAGCAACAAAAAATATCTAAATTAAAAGATAAAGAGGAAACTACATTTTGCTGAAAGGTTACAGGCAATGAATTTATTTTAGTGCCTAATATATTTGCATTAAATGACAGCAACTAAATGTTTAAAGGAAAAAAACCACCAATGAATTTAAGGAAAAATAGGCAATAAAACTATAATAATGGGAGAACCCAATTTATTCCTATAAGCTCTAGAAAAATCTAAGAAAAAATAAATTAGAAAGAAGCTAAGAATCTGAGTAAAAATTTAGAAAAATTTGAAAAGACAGACATAGGGAGATTATTGAATGAATATAGAAAGGAATTTGCATATTTTCAGCCGTGCATTCTATCTTTGATAAATTTATCATGTCTTAGGACATAAAAACCCCACAAATGCAGAAAAGCAGAAATATGTATGTGTACATATACATATATAGATATAGATATCTCCTTTACTTATCACAATGTAATAAAAATTACATTAAGGATTAATGGGGAAAAATCCTAAAATCAATAGGGGACTAACAAATTAGATCCTAAATAATTATTGGGTCAAAGAACAAATCATAGAAATGATAGATAATTTCATTAAAGATAATGACAACAATGAGACAATATTTCAAAATTTAGAAGAGGAGTTTTATTTCCATTCACGTGGAGCCCTCCTGCCTAGTATGAATAATGGTGTTTGCAATTATCACAGAATATGTCCTTCACAGTGTCCAAACTAAAAAAAATTCTTTATTGATGGAGAAGTTTTCCAATGTAATCGTTTGTGAATGGTAATCCAATTGCATTAAGCCTTAGAACACTACAGGGCTTCCCATGGTAATACAATTATCCTGGCCTAATTATCCTTTGGAAAAATAAAGTAGATAAAAGAATTCATATTGTCCATATTAGCATGTAATTAGATAGATATTCCAGTGAATTCATTAATAAATAACTGTATCCTCCTTTCCCAGGTGCTGTTTCCTTTTCCTTCCAAGTCTGATAGACACTCTTAAGAGTGTGGCTTTGACTATTCAGAATTCATAGTCACCATCACTTGAATGTTCTCTTGCCAGTGTTAAAGCCATGGCATCTAGGTGATGCAATGAATATAATGCTAATCCTGAAGTCAAGAAAAACTGAGTACAACTGTGACCTCAGACTCTAGCTATGTAACTCTGGGCCAGTCAACCTCTGTCTGCCTCAGTTTCTCTAACTGTAAAATGAGGACAATGATAGATAGCACCTACCAGTGTTATTGTGAGGATCAGATGAGATAAAATTTGTAAGCAAACTGCCTGGCACATATTAGGTGCTTAATTCTTTTTTCCTTCCCTCCTTTTTCTGTTGTTCCTGATTCACCCTCTCCTGGCTAATTCTTTCTCAAAGAGAAAAAAAAACTTACTGGAACACTGAATGAAAAAACGATGGCCAAATAGGCAGCAAACTATTTGTGGCAGCAATTTTTAAGTAGCAAAGAAGTGAAAACAAAGTAGAGGTACATAGATTAGGGAATGGATAAACAGAGATGCCTGAATGTAATGGAATACTACTGCACGTAAAGAATTGTGAATCTGGAGGGATTCAGAGATGCATGAGGAGATGTAGTTCTGATTAAAAGGAAAGTAAGCAGAGCAACATACATGATTACCACAATGTAATCAAAACAACAAGACTGGCATTGAATGCTATGTAATTATAATGGACCAGTGGTCCATGAAGAAGAGATATGACTGCACCTTCCTGCATTCTTCTCAGGAGGTGGGGAACTATGGGTAGGGAACACAACAATTTCTGTCAAACTTGATACTTGTGTTAGTTTTGCTAAAGGGCTTCTTTTCCCTCCCTTTATTATAAGAGATGGCTCTCTGGGTGAGAGAGGAGAAAGGATATATCACAAAATCAAGTTGATTTAAAAACAGAAAATATCAATTAAAAAGTTTAAAAGGAAAATATGATGAATGACAAAAAATCCTTAAAAACAAAACAAGCCACCCTCAGAACCAGAACAAGTAAATCTTAGAATGTCTGTGTTAGGGCAAAGATGACAACACCCTTTTAATAGGAAAAGTATACTAAACAGATCGTGAGTATGACCTGTCTCAGGTTTCGTGGTGAGTTAGAGATGGAACTGTGATTGTTACCAAAGCCTCCCAACTTACAGTTTGGTGCTGTAGTCAGAAAACATCCCTGTTGGTAGCTTTCAGATTCATTCCTGTGTTTATCTAAGTGGCTGTTACAACCAACAGGCTGGTAATTACTTCACTCAGCACGAACATTCTGTATATAAACTAATGAGAGCACATGAATCTGGGGCATATGAGATATGTCTTTGACCTTTGCCTGCATCACTGCCATCCTATATGACCTCGGGAGGATTCTCTGGGCCTCAGTTTACCAAATTGCCTGCCAAATAGATGTGATACAGTCAGAATAAATTCAGCAACAAAATTTAAGAAACATTTATTAAGTTCTTGCTATGAACAAGGGGTTGTGCTAGACAAGGAAGTTAAGAAAATTAAAAATGCCCACAATCTCTACTCAAAGAATTTATCATTGGGGGAGTAGGGGAAGAGGCGTAGATATATACACACAATTGGGTGGGTTTTCATCATCTCTGTTCTACTAAAACCATTGTCTCAAAGATCACCAATGACCCAACTATGAAAACCAATGGTTTATTTTTATGCCTCTTTTGCCTGTCTGCTATCATTTTCATTTAAAAACATGTTTGGGTTCATGGGAAAGATCAAATTCCTGAGGTCTAAGAAGATAGAACAAGAAAAGGAAGACTGTATAGTACAGTTTGCCTGGAAAGTCAAGCATGTAAGGAGATTTGTTATTATGTAGGGTTGGAATGATAGGTCAGAGCTAGATTGGGGAAAGTCTTGAAAACAGGGTTAAGGAGAAAGGGGACTGGAGTTAGGGAGACCATTTAGAGGCTATTATAGTAGTCCAGAAGAGTGGTAATGAGGAACTGAATTGGGATTGTGTCAGTGTGACTGAAGAAAAGAAGATGGATGAGAGGGACATTAACCCTAACCCTCCCTCACTCAAATCAAAGTCAACTGCAAGTCATGTCATCATTTCCCTGATGTCTTGGTCCTCTTAGAAAATGAAGGACAACCACAATCTGTGAGTAGACTAAGCTGCCTGAAAGGGGACCCAGCTAATTGGATAATTCAGCTTATCCTCTCCCTCTCCTTCTCCTTCTCCTGTCCAAAGGAAGGTAAATTTTGATGGCCAGAAACTTCCCACTTAACTTGGGGTTTATTGGCTAGATTTCTTCCTTCCTTCCTTCTTTCCTTCCTTCCTTCCTTTTTTCCTTCCTTTGTTCCTTCCTTCCTTCGTTCCTTCCTCTCTCCCGTGAAGTTTAGTAGTCAGTTGGAGATGTGGCCCTAGAAATCTGGTCATTTGCGTGAAAGTGATGGGTAATTGAAGTTGTGGGAGTGGATTCTATTGCCAAGAGGAATGAGCATATAAAGAAAGAAAAGGACTTAGGTAGAATATTAGGGCACACTCATACTTAAGGGTTAGAGAAGAAAAATGAAATAGAAAAAGGGAAAAAGAAATATTGGTCAGAAAAATAAAGGGAAAAGAGCCCAGAGAGAGCAGTGTCATAGAGGCCACAGGAGGAAAGACTTTGAAAGAAGGGCTAGTCAGTAGGAAGGTGAAAGAGGATTTAAAAGGGACCATTGGTTTTGACAATTAAGGCACTGGTAGAAGTGACAAAAACACCATCTTTGAGAAGTTGATTATAGTAAGAGAAATGAAGGCAGTTGATATGAAGCGGTCTCTAGAAATTCAGCAATGAAAGTGAATAGAAAGCCAACAGGAAAAAGTAGCAGGGCAAAGAGGAGCATTATTTTCCAGAACTAGAAAATGGGGTGGCAAAGGAAAGGGAACCCTATCACGAGCCAAGCATTATATTAAATGCTGTGCAAATATATTATGACATTTGATCCTCACAACCCCTTGAAGTAAACACTATGATTTATACTTGAAGAAAATGAGGAAGGCAGAAGTCATGTGACTTACCCAGGGTCATACAGCTAGCAAGTTTTGGGGTCAGATTTGAACTCATGTCTTCGTGACCCTAGGCCTTCCAGAGCTCTATCCCACTGGGCCACCTAATTGCTCTAATCATGAAAAATCAAGAAAGACCTAAGCGTATTTGTAGGCCAAGAGCAATGAATGTTATGAATGACTGAAATAACAGTATTAAAGTTACCCCAAGGTGTAATTGCTTTGCAAAAATTCAATACCTGATGAAATATAATACTGAGGTGTCAATAAATGGGTTTCCTAATTACCCAAGAGTCCAAAACTGAATATTTTCTTACTTCATCAACGTTGTCACTTGCTACAATGGTGTCATATTCCCAGTGTAGGTGATATACTTCTCTCAAGTCTGCTATTTTCTATTAGGTCCTCCAGAACTTGTAACCAACACTTAAAGAATGGCGTTTTCATTTTATTTTAAAAATTCCTTCTTTGATCTAGTGTGCCATTATGAAGACTAGCTTTACTGTCAGATGTGTAACTTAATAGCACTTTCAGCTTAGAGCATGTGCCGCTGGCTCAATGTGGACCTTTTCAGGAAAAGCCTCCCGGAGAGAGGCTTTCATCTATATTTTTAACTGTTGCCACTTCCATTTACATTTTATATAATTCAAATACAAGGCTGGGAGTTTTCTAATTCAAACAATGATACAATGATTTTTGCCCATAAGCAGAGGAACAGAAATATAAAATGTCTCCCTTTGAAGGAATAACCCCCACAAGAAAAAGCAGTGGGACAATTTCCCTGCCTACCCATCTCCATGTCCACATATCAGCAGAGAAACAAGGGAATACATTTCACTGGATACCAAAAGCTGAAGCCACCAGAGAGTTGATTTCTGTCTTTATTTTAAGGACCCCTTGATATATTTGGAGATGGAAAAGGGGGCAAAATGTATCCATAATTGATAAAAAGGGGGAAAGAAAAAGCTAAGATGGGCTTGAGTTAGAATAATTTTAATATTCAGACTAATATAGGAAAAACTATTGTAGAATCCACCGAGAATCTTGGAAAGGTTAAAGAGAAGCCAGTAATCATACTTTGGTTGCATACACGACTTTGCCATAAGCCTCGCACTTTTCATTTTAGGTGGGGCTAGTAGTGAAGAGAAAGATAATACAGGGGAAGAGGAGGAAGGCCACATCTGCTGAGAGAATGAAGCAACCAGAAAGGAGGATAGAAGTAGGACTTTTCTGACCTTCTTTTATACCAATCATGACATTGAATGATAGGAAACTCAACACTAGGGACCTTTTCTTAGAATGTTTGTAAATGCATAAAAGACATAAGACTATAAAAGAAACTAGTTTCAGTGAAATGTAGATAGAAGCATGCTAGCTGCTAGCCACCTCTTGACAGAGAAGTGATAGCTTCAGGAAGCAGTATGAGAATTTATATTTTGAACATGTCTAATGAAGGGAATTTGTTTTGCTTGACTATGCAAATTTATTACAAGGATTTTGTTTTTCTTTTTCCCAATGGAAAAGAGAGTGGGAGGTAGAGAAAATAGATTTCTGTTAATTAAAAATTTTTAATTAATAAAAGAAACACAGTAATAATTGGTTTAAAAGTTCATGGATACCAGATTAAGAACCCTTGATTTACAGAAACTTGCTGGCCTCACTTGAGAAGTAGTTGGGTTCAAAGGGTCTCATCACCAGAAGACTGGCCAGCAGGTAATGACTTGGGGAGCTTCAGCAACCCATGGAGCTACTTAGAAAGGCCTGAAAGTATTGCAGTTTGTATTGACAGAAGTACCCATAGCAATGAAATCATGGATGTTTTGAAGCAGAGACATTAAGGACAAAATAAGAAGGTGGTTTAAGCTGTATACTAGAGGTTAGTTAAATATAAAGAAAGGTTCACTTACAGAGGATGTTCCCAAGAGAGGTTGGTGGGAAAATTCTTCTCCAGAAGTCTTTAAAGAGAAGATTTTGATCTAAGAGTGTACCTTAATATTGATGGAAGAAAAGAAATGTGCTAAATAAACTTTTTTATCCATCTCTGTAATTTCTTTGGTGTAGAGAACAGCTGGTAAAGTTTCCTGCCAATGCAGATGGGCAACAATTCTACAATCTATAGTCTCATAGAGTTGCCTGAAGTCTTGGCCAGGGTTACACTGCTAATTTTTGTCAGATGTGGATCCTGAACATAAGTCTTACCAATTCTGAGGATAGCTCTCTATCCACTACAGCAAACTGTCTCTAGGAAAAACTGAACAGGAAAAAGCAGAATGCAATAGAAAGATAGCAGAATCACAGAATTGGAGATGGAAGGGAACGAAGAAGTTATCTAATCCACCCCCTCTGACCCATTTTTACATATAAGGAAACCAAGACCCAGAAAGTTCACAGAATTCAAATCCAGGTCTTCTGACTGCAAATCCACGCTGCTTTCTACCACGTCCTCTTGCTGCTCAAGATTCCTGACAGCCCTAAGATTCTGTAACCTTGTAGATTTCAGAAAGAAAGGTGAGCTCAGGAAGATTGCAAAAAGTTTGGAAGGGCTACCTACCTTCCAGTTCCTAGACCTCGTTTTCTAAGACCTTTCCTTCTTACTGGTTGTGCAGGCATTAGTTAGAACTAATTCTAGAAGGAATGTGTTTCTTTCAGGTTTAATGCACTTGAGTCTGTTACTTTGTCTTAGAGCCAAGCTAGAAGCTGGCTTAGAAGAAGAGGCAGCACAGTGACAGTGACGGTGACGGTGACAGTGACAGCAGGTTGGGGGGCCAGAACAACACAGCAGCCTGAAGCAATGAGGGATGGCAAGAAGTAGGAGAAACACTAGCTCCTCTGCACACTTGGCAGTTGCAATAGTCTCAGAATCTTCAGCTTGATTGATGTGGCAGAGTTGTTGGCACCATCAAGAAAATCTCCCACAGAACATTTGCACAAGCTCACCCACACTCCCAGCCCTTCAAGGTTCTGATTTACTGAGAGGCTTCCATGAAGCTCTTCCTACAGAATCCTGGGGCTCCTTTTTAAAGAGCCATTTTCTTCCCCTATCATTGGTATATTAGATTCTACCATCAGGGAGAGGGCTTCAGGACAACTAACAGGACCCATTATAATTAAAGTGATATTTTATTTATTGTTAGAAAGTCATTAATAGGTAGGCAGCCACTAAAACAAAGCATTGCCCATTATTGTTGATTTGACAACAGGTCAGAGGGATGGAAAAGCATGTTTTAATTTCAACCATGATGAGTCTTCTGGAGATTTTACAGGGAATGAACGATTTGACCTGTCATATATTTGCCTCCTCCACTGTCCTTAGCCCCTTTACCGGTGAATACCACCAAATCACCCTGTGTCCATCTATAGCTGTTTCAAATGGCATTTTCTGATGGAGCTTTAAGTTGTAACATTGTCTGGATGTGCCGAGTTCCTAACTATGTCTGGCAGCAGCAACCAAGCTGTTCCAGCTCAGAAGCCAAGGGAGAAAGCCAAGGAAGAAAGAGGTCAGACTAGTACATGGCAGCCCCCTGGCTATCCTGGATATTTAGCTTCCCAAATGTTCACTTTTTTACCCAATGAGATACCAGAGACATGGTAAACACCATTAATTTTTATTAAGAGCCTCACTGAAAAATCTCATTTCAATACTTACCCCATGCCGCCAGTTTATTTTCTTAAACAAAACCTCACACAATGCTCCCAAATCACTGATGACTTTCGGCACTGACAACTGGCAAAGGGCACTTGAGCCAGATTGTCCCACTACAGAATCTACCTCCTCCAGTGGGTCAAACACTTGGGCAAATGCAATATTTTTATGAAGCATCTGCCACCATTATCAGACAATGGTTCAGAAGTCTCCATACTCGGGACTCCTTTAGTGTCTCCCCCAAATGCCTTGTGGTCATCCCCCTCAGTTTTAGACAAGATATATAAGCTCAATTACTTTGTTTTTATAAGCTCTCTCTAAATATCCTGGGGTTGATTATTTGGGGAAAAGAGTTATCCTTTGGTTTTTGCACAGAGTAAAGTGAAGAATTATGCAATTTTCTGGATTATTCAAGGCAACTAAATTTAAAAAAGAACTAGATCTGATATATGAAAACAAAGGTTTTTGGGTTTGGGGTTGGGGGCGGAGCTTTGTTTCCATTATGTGACTATTAAACCAGTTCTTTGTCTGCTTAAGCCTATAACTAATGATAATTCTTGTAACTTCAGATGTTGATACATGTGGTATAGTGGAAGGAGTACTAGATTTTGAGTCAGAAGATGTTGGTTCTGATCCCAGCTCTGACACTCATTATCTGTGGAACCTTGAGTAATTTACTTCTCTCTAAGGGCCTTAAGTGTAAGAGTTGGGAAAGATTCTTTCTGTAACCTCTTCCCAAGATTGTCTTAGAAGTATGGCGGGGTAGGAATGCTGAGACACATTTCCTACCAAGAAGAAGCCACCTGGCCAAAAGGCAAAAAAGCCACATGGCTAAGTTGGGATGAGCAGGGAGTCTCTGAACCTAGCTGGTAGACTATGAAGGACTAGGAGTTTCCCCTGCAGGAAAAGGAAGCTAAAGTAACCTTTTCTTTCATTGAGTGTATGTGGAGGTGGGGAGGGATGGCAATAGATTGAAACAGAAAACAGTCTTATTGAACCAATAGACTGTGTTTGGTGAGATAACTAAAGATCTGCCCACTTCTCTCCATCTTGCTCCCCTAAAATCCATCTTAAGGAATTTTCTTCTACCTGTCTAACCATTTGCCTTCCTGTTTGTCCCCTCTGACCATTCAGGAGGGATGGAGGTGAAAGAAATTCAACTTCAGCACTGTCTTCATTCATATTACAGCCAGTTTATGCTTTACTTTAATGTTTGTTTATGTTTCTATGCAATTGCTATTAAAGCATAAGCTTACTTACTATGACTTTCATCCAAGGCAATAAGCAAGAAGGTCAAGACTGGGGGAAGGGAAGGGAAGCTAACTCAGAAGGGAGAGATTCTCCTCAGCTCAGGCAGAACTGGAAGCAAGTTGATCAGAAATAAAATGTCTAAACTTTAAACTTTGAGCCTATTGAGAAACTAGACTTCCATTTCAACCTGATGAGAGATTGAAAAGGAAGAGCCACCAGCTGTAAGATGTGTTAGTTAAGGTAATCATACCCAAGGTAAACTATGCCCAGTTAATGATCATCTTGCTATATTTCTAAATCCTCTCAGATCTAAACCTTATGTTCCTAAATATATAATTTATATTATTATAGCACTTTGTTAAAAGAACTTGCTCACAAGTATCTCTGAAGAAGACCATTTCTCAAAGATATAGAGAACTGAGTCAAATTCGTAAAAAAAGTCATTCTTCAATTGACAAATGGTCAAATGATATGAACAGGCAGTTTTCAGGCAAAGAAATCAATGTTATCTATGGCCATATGAAAAAATGCTCTAAATCACTATTGATTAGAGAAATACATGTTAAAACAACTCTGAGGCACTACCTCATACCTATCAGATTGGCTAATATTACAGAAAAGGAAAATGTTGGGTGTTGGAGGAGATGTGGGGAAACTAGTCTACTAATGTACTGTTGGTAGAGTTGCGAACTAATCCAACCATTCTGGAGAGCAATTTGGAACTATGCACAAAGCATTATAAAAATGTATATACCCTTTGATCCAGCAATACCACTGTTAGGTCTATGTCCCAAAGACATCCAGAAAAAAGGGAAAAGGACATATTTGTACAAAAATATTTATGGTAGCCCTTTTTGTGTTGGCTAAGAATTGGAAATTGAAGGGATACCCATCAATTGGGGAATGGCTGAACAAGCTGTGTTATATGATTTTGATGGAATATTATTGCACTATAAGAAATGACAAACAGAATGATTTGAGAAAAACCTGGAAAGACTTACATGAACTGATGCATAGTGAAGTGAACAGAAATGTTGTACACAGGAACAGCAATATTGTTTGATGAAGAACCATGAAATAACTTAGCTATTCTCAGCAATACAATGTTCCAAGAAAATCCCGAAGGACTAATGATGAGGTATACTATCTGTCTCCAGAGAAAGACCTGATAGTGTTTGAGTACACTGTGAAGCATGCTATCTTTCACTTTCTGTCTTTAATTTTTTTATTCAAGTCTTCTTGTACAAAATGAATAATATAGAAATGTTCTACATAATTGCACATGTATAATCTATATCTGATTGCTTACCATCTTAGGGAAAGGGGTGGGGAGGAGGGAGGGAGAGAGAGAGATGAATAGAATTTGTAACTCAAAACTTTAAAAATGTTAAAAAAAAATAACAACCAAATATTCCCATAAAAAATAAAGTGCATTGATCAACAACAACAACAACAAATAAAAGTACTTGCTCACAGTCCTGTGATACAGGTAATATAAATATTTCCCCCATTATACAGATAATAAAACTGAGTCTTGGGGACATTTCTATTTACCCAAGGTCACATATCTATTAAAAGCCAGAATCAGATATAATCACTCCAAGTACAGTGCTCTTTCCATGGTGCCCTTTCTTGTCTCTGCAGAAATCTGTGACTGGAAGGACTTTTGAAATCATTTAGCTTTACTCTTTTGTTTTACAGATTAGGATGTTGGGATCCATAGAGGTTAAATGACTTGTCCAAGATCATTACTGTTTTTCTTCCTTATTCCTTCAACAAATTTCTTTAGATCCTAATGTGTGAAAAGAAAGGCAATATAACACATAAGAAGTCTGGATTGAAAAGCTGGATTCTTTGAATTGGGAAATGAAGTCACTCAGCTAGCATTTATTAAGTAATTGCTACGTGCCAGGTACTATGCTAAGCACCAGAGTTACAAAGAAAGCAAAAACAAAACAAAGACAAACAAACAAAAACAGTCCCATTCCTGCTTTCAAGAAGCTTCCAGTCTGACAGAACTGGGCCATCTCCAGTAGTTTTGACTCTTGTCTTGACACTGGATTCTGATGACTGGAGGAGAGGATGAGGATGTTGACTTTATCTATCAAATGAAGAATTTGAACTTGATAAGCACTAGAATTCCTTCCAACTCTAACATTCCATGTGTCTGATTCTTTATCAGGTCTGAAAAAAAAATAAAGTCAGCAAAGTCTGTCTTTGGCACCACCAATTTCTTTCTTCCACATCCTTTCCTCATTTTGGTAGGGCCCATTTCCCTAATATATTCTTGCATTTGTACCCAAATTCGAGCCACTCTCACTAAAAGGAACAAAACAAAATGTAACATGAATTCACCTACACTGAGGTGTAAGTAAATTATAAGGATCAATAGGTTACCCAGATTTATTTGAACAAGATTCTACCCATTTGGACTAAGCCCCCTAAATAAATAAGCAAATAAATGAATGAATAAATGAGTAAATAAATAAATGAATGAATAAATGGATAAATAAATAAAGTGAATAAATAAATTAATAAATGAATGAAACAAAATAAACGAATGAATAGATAGATAGATAGATAGATAGATGAATCTCTCATTGTAAAATTTAAGGCATTAACCAACCAGGCATAAAGGGAGAGGGAGAGGACAGGTTAGGGATACAGGGCTTTCTTAGTACTCCTTAAACCACAAAAGCTGCCTTTAGTCTTAATAATCAGTCTAAATCGAAGTCTTTTAACCTTCTCATAATCGGCACAAAAAATATTAAGGTGATAGAAGAGAGTGATAATGGAGAGATGAAAGCAGCATCTTGACCAGTAGCAAATCTTTTGATTCTCATCAATTGGCATGGTCATTGGTAAGGAGGCAAAATATGATCTATATCAGTGATCTCAAAACCACAAGCTGAATCATGCAACATACTGCTTCTCACTTTTGTTCTATTTCTGTCCATTTTCTTTTTTTTAACCTCTCTTTCTCTCCAACCTATTTCTTAGGTCTCTCAGTGACATCGTATGGCACCTAAGGGCATTAATTACTGGGGTCGACCATTCAGAGTTGAAGAGATTTCTCACCCCAATTTTATCCACAAAATTGTCAGTAACTATACAGCTATTCAGAAGATTTCACTTAGCAAGTCTTCAGTTAACAGATTAAAAAAAATTAACCTGAAGCAATCATATTTGTTTCCATAGTCAGGTATTCTTAATACAACAGAAATATTTTTTCATTATTTTCTAGTTTAATTCAACTCAATAAAACAAGATTATTGTTAATAATTTTAATGAAGTTGTATAAATTAATATACTCCTTGAAAAAATTGAAAATGATCAGATCCATGATTTAACTAGTTTAGTAAACAGTCACTGAAGTTCTCTATGCCTCAGTCTGCTAACCTTTAAAATGAAAGCTACTGAGTATAATGACTTTTATGTTGCCTGACTTTGTATTACCTTACCTCAAAAATGATTCCGAGTGAAAATTGTTCTTTAGGAATCGGTCTTGGGCCTGCTGTTGTTGATTATTTCTTATCAGTGACCTGAAGGTAATAATAACAACTCACCTTTATGTAGTATATTTACAAAGTGTTTTATATATGTGTTATCACATTTCATCTTCAAACAACCCAATGAGGTTGGTAGTAATATTGTTCTTATTTTACAAAACAGAGGTTAAGTTAAAGATTGACTAAGTGACTTGTCTAGGCTCATATAGCTAGGATATATTTGAGGTAGAATTTGAACCCAAATCATCCTGACTTCAGATGCAACTCTCTATCTGCTTTGCTACCTAAAGAAAAAAATGCATTTGAAGTTAACGGATGTCAAGGAGGTTGTGGAGTTTTCTAGCATTGAAAAGGATATTTCAAAATGACTGTCCTAACCTGTGGTAATGGTCAGAAACAAAAAGAGAATGAAACCCAGTAAGAGAAAGTATGGGACAGTTCACTCAGGAGGAAAAACTTATAAAATTAGAGGACTGCTCCCTTTATTAAATTCTTGATAATAGGTTACAAATCTAGAGCCAGAGAGGACCACGGAGGCCATCTCCTCTGACCTCTTCATCTGGCAAAAGTAATGAGGTCCTGGTTAATGAAGGTCTAGCTTCCAAGTGTGTGTGCATGGACATTGGTGAGTTTGCCTCTCGAAATTTGTGATGATGGGGAAAGGAGGGGTCTGGCTACTGAGTTAGAAATGCGGATGTATGCAAAAGACTACAGTGGAAAAAGAATATTAGCGCACTTTACCTTCTTCTAATCTCAATGAGTAAGAGCAACTCTCTGTGCTCCATAAAGCTGGGGAGGTGGGGCCAGCCTCAGAGCACCTGGCCTCCTAGGCACACCTGGCTCTGGGATGGGCTGCCTCCTGCTCTTGTCATCTCTTCTTTGATACAGGTCCTCGTGAGGAGCAGAGGTCCAGTGACCGAAGTCCACACCAGAGTTTGCCGGAAGCTAAGCCTCCTGGGCCAGTGCAGCCCTAAGCCACAACCTACCTGACTCAGCACCACAGTGCATGAGCCCATTAGTCAAGACTTTCGTCCGGCAGCAAAGGAGCAATTTGTCCAGCAGCTAATCACATTCACAATTGAATTTAGTGAGGCAAGTACTCTCAGGGTGATAGAGAAGAGTGTCCCAGATTCAAAGGAACATTTTATATTTTGGTTCTTCCTATATCTTTTGAGTAAGTATCTCTTTTTGAAAAGCTAATTCATGTTAACTAGTTTGATGACATCAGGGCATTAACAACTGATGGTAGATAGTGAGGAAAATACATTGTATTGCAGGATTGAAATGACAACATTAAAAGAACCCCATGCCCGTTAGTGTTGCCCCTAGAACCCTGTCCTGGAGACCCCTTTATCAACATGAGCAGAAATTGGGAAAAGTATCCTCAAAGTTTAGATGGTTATGCAGATGAAGAAACTGAGACCCAGGGAAGATAAATGACTTGTCCCCAATGTTACATGGGTTGTTAAACTTTTGAGAGAGCATTTGAATCCAAGTCCTCTAGCTCAAGACTCAATGTTCTTTCAATCCTCCCATATTGATTAATATGTAATATGTTTGTTTATAGACCTTCCCATGAAGTCATCAAAGACCATCCCAGTCTGATTACTAGCAATAACCTACATATATAGCAATGACTATATATACACGTATATATACATATACATACATATATATACATATACACACATATATGCACATATGTGTATGAAGAGAAATAGAGAGATGACACTATCTAAATTAAGCTCATTGTCTACTAACTAGTCCTTCTGCTCTTTTGAGTGTAGAGCTTGTCTCAGAGTAAATGTGGGATAACAAAGCAGCTTTTATCCAAATTGCTTTGCCCACTAAGTTTCAGCCTCCACCAGCATACATCACTTATAAGCAAAAGAAACAAACTCAAACATAACCAAGAAATTATCTGATATGTTGTACATTTAAAATTATCTAAAAACTCTTAAGGATCCTAAATAACCTCACAGTGAAAACAATTCTAGGATCTCAGAGCTAAAAGAGATCTCAGAAGTCATCTAGTTCTATAGCTAACTGGGCAGGAACCCCCTCTCCAACATCCTCAAGAAGTGGATATCCAGCCTCCATTTGGAGCCCTACAGTGCCAGGAACTCCTAGCTTCCCAAAGCATTCCATTCTACTTTGGGGCAGCTCTAAAGATTGGGAAGCTTTTGCTTTCATACCATACCTAAGTCTGCCTTGCTACAATTCTATCCCTTGCTCCTAGGCGTGCCTTAGAGGGTCAAGCAGAATAAGTCTAATTCTTTAGCCAAATGGCAGCCCTTAAAATTGTGGAAGGCAGCTATCATATTCCTCTAAGTTTTCTATTCCCCAGATTCAATTATGAAACTCTCATTTTTCCCATACTGAATCATACATTCAGCTATCATATTTTTTCTGAGATGGAAAACACTTTGACAGGGGGTAATGTCACCCTCACTGGAAGAAGCTGCTTCTTAGCATATGGATGGCAAGTGTAAAGCAAACAATTTTAGAGGTCACAGCCAGAGATGCCTGCAGACGCCACCTAAGCTTTTACCCAGTAATCATATTAGAAAGATGCAAAAAGTATAACATGAAGATATAATGGATGGAGGCAACAGCTTGGTAACCTATTTATTCCTTGCAAAACCATCTCATTAAAATAGATGCTGGGAAATTTACATTTAACTCATGAGTGGGAACTTAGTTCCCACTGAATATGACAACTTGGTATAAGCTGGTTCAGGGTACATGCTGTAAAAACAAATCAGTCAATCAACAGTTGACTGAGTTAATAGCTCAACTATATGCCCAGTACTGAGCTGGGAGCTTAGGAGGATATAAAATAATTCTAATAAGACCTTGTATCTCCAGATTACTTGGGAGTATCACTCTGTTTTCCAGTTATCTTGAAGTTTTCCCCTTTAAGCAATAAAACTTTTTAAAAATTTAACCATTTTTATTAAACTCCTAAATGTTTTATATGTGCGTGTTTATGTATGCATGTATGTATGTATGTATGTATCTTCCTGCCCTTGTAGAATACAATAAACTTTTTTTTCTTTCTTTGGTAGGTCAGAGGTATCCTGGACATAGATAAAGTAATCTTGGAAAGCCAGAGCTAGAAGGACAAAAGGGATGATCTAACTCAGTACTTTCATTTTATAAATCAGGCAACAGAGACCCTGAGAAGTGGCCTGACTTGCCCAAAATCACACTGCTCTATTATAATTCAGTGTCGATTTCTCACCTTGAAGGTCACTAAGGAGTGTAGGATTGTTGATCTCTACTTTAACTTTATCAATATGCACTAAATTATTGAACATGTTTAGAGGAAAACTAGCACCTATAAATATGACCCACTGCTAAGCAGCCTCAAGCTGCTGTGCTTTTGGAGTTTGGGTTTCAGCTCTTTATAGTTTTTCTGTCTCCTCCCTTGCTGTCAGCTGTCTCTTCTCACTGCTGTCAGGCTGCCTGCCTCAAGCATCTGCCTCCCCATGCTCTCTGTTATAGCTTTGGAAACCAGATAATCAAGTTCGGGAGGACCACATGTGAAGAGAGTAAACAGACTTTGGGTGAGGGTTTGAGGGATATTCCTACAAGAAAAGTGTAAGAACTTTTGTCTATGACTTTGGGATATTGATTTTGGCTAATCATACCACTCTCCTTCCCTTCCAACTCTTTTTTTGCCTCATTCTCCCTCATCTTCTATATGCCAAGTAGGTGACATTGTCAGATAAGTGAGTTTATAGAACCAAGTAATTCAGAGCTGGAAGGGACTTTATTCCAATATCTAACCCAACTCCCTCAAAGCTATTTATAGGTAAGGGAAAAGCAGCAGAGGCAAGATTCTAAAACAACCAAGTCTTTTGACTCTGAATCCAGGGTTCTTTCTACTACACAATGCTACCTTTTGGATAAGTAAGGTGTTATGGATATGATCTTTGCCCCCAAAGAGCTATCAGTTTGGCAGAGAAAAAAAGAGATTTACATGCATGAAAAAGTAAGAGCTAAATTTTACAGTAATATTAATGGTAAAGCATGCTACTACCTACCTCCTTACAGAGCAATAATCGACTTAGATACAGATTGATACACATATTTTTGGTCATAACCAATGTGGGGATGTTTTACTTGACTATGTTTATATTACAAAGATTAGTTTTCTTTTTTTCAGTTGGGGTGGGAGAGACTTGGGATAGGGTTTCCTCCTCCTAGAAAAAAGAGAGAATAGAAGGAAGTACAGATAAGCAGGGCAGATTTGGAAGTTGCATGTTAAATTTATTATATACTCGAAAGGCAAGCTCTACACAAGAGAGATTTGCCTTTTCACATACAATTTTCTCTTTCTATTCTATAGCATATATGGAATGTAGGTGTTAAGTTCAGAATAAAAATAAAGCATAAAAAGTCTGTAGTAATATCAGTAAGTGCAATAGGAGGTCGGAAAAGTGATTACAGGCTAAATTAGTCATGGAAGGCATCACAGAAAATGCGGGACTTGATTTGGGTTTTGAAGAATAAATAGAATTTTTATAAAACCAACAGGGGGATGGGAAAGGTTGATCGAGACAGAAAATAACATAAGTGTGGAAGCCATAGAAGAAACAAACCTGATTAGAACAGACGGATGTAAGGGAATAGTGGAAAATAAGGTTGAATGGGTCAAAAAAGGCCAGCTTGTAGAGGGCTTTAAAAATTAGGCAATTTCATGAATGCAACATGCCACCCACCTCTTGCTAGACAGATGATGGACTTAAAATGCAGAATGAGAAATGCACTTTTTGGATGTGACCAATTTGGGAATTTATTCTGTTGGTCTATGGGTATTTACTACAAAGATTTTGTTGTGTGTTATTTTTTAATTGTTCAATTGGGGGAGGGAAGGTACAAGGAGTGGAGGGACAGTTGGAAGGAGAGATAATGAATCAATTATTTTTAAATTAATGCACAGAAAAAAAATCAAAGGCATACATGAAGCAATTTTGTTACTATATAGTTAAATTTATACATGACTTTTTGTTAAGCATGTAACAACTCCACAATACCTAATTTTGAGGGGAGAGATATTTCTTCTAAAGCACATGTTTAGTATTCACAGTGATTTTCTTGCTTTTCTCCTTAGCAGAGCCCTCTCCTACCATGGATAGTACTTTCCAGTGCAGCACCAGCAGAACCTGATTCAATGTACAAAGATTTTTCCCTGAGGAGTGAGAATATACTCAAGTACAAGTTGTGTGCAACTGAGCCAAAAGATAAGCACACAGCATCAAGCTAATCAGTTGGAAACAGATTTAAAGCATTCATCAGTATTATGCATTCCCTAGCTTTCCTGTCCTGTTAGTATACCCAAGTCCCAATCCCAGATTCAGGCTGAGCCCCTTGTTCTCTTAAGAAGCAGTGTCCTTTTCTGTCTAGTTACTCAGATCAAAACTCCTTTAATACAGGCCAAAACATCTCTCTTCAGAGTTATCGGAATCGCCAGCTTAGCCACTGTCGCCTGGGTTCTGCCATAGAAATCCTCTTATTAAATTTTATACCTTAATTTGGGGCACTCAGCATCTTACTCAGCTAACCCTAGTTGCCTCTTCCTTCTTTATCAGTACCTGCTTGATTCTTTGCAAGAATCTCTTTGCTTTTTGTTATTTTCTATTCAACTTCATATCCTATTATCTCATCACAGGTTCTCTCTGGTTCTTTCTCCTTTCCCTTCACTGCATCTCTCAAATAAAACCAAATAATTTATTGAGTGCTACATGCAAAGCACTAGCCAGATATTATAAAGCCCACTTACCCCTTTCTTTAAAAATTTGACTCCCTGAAATTACTGGCTCACCTGGGAGGCTCAGAATTTCCCACCTCCCATCAGAAAAGCCCTGGGGCCCCATTGGATAGGTCATATCTATCAGGCACACAATTAGCATCATAATTCAGCTGGCACATCCTGCCTTCTCATTGTACTTTCTTTATAACATCTGCATGGAACACTAGCACATTTGCATTCAATTAAACTTCAACTCTCCAGATTTCATCCAGCCTGAAAATTATACAATCCGGGAAGGCTTTCAATGGGGTTTGGGGTTGTACTTAGCACAACATGCCATCCACCAATTTACCAACAGCCCTTTTCTGCATGGGACTCTAAGATATACATAGATTTAACTATCTGTTTGGGGATACTTTTGTACTATCAATTCCCTTAAATATTAAACAGAGATAATAGACTATAATAAAAGGCTAGTTGGTGTAGAGGTTTTTGTTTGTTTGATCTTTTTTCCTTATTAACAAGCATTTATTTTCTCTCCCACATCCATCTCTGAAAAAAAAGAAAAAAAAATTACATTCTTGTAACAAATGTGCCAAGCCAAGCAAAATACATTTCTGCATTAATCATGTCCAAAAATGCATGTCTCATTCTGCATCTTAAGACCATCCACCACCTTTCTGTCAGCAGATGGGTAGCATAATTTATTATCAGTCCTCTGAAATTGTTGCTGGTTAATGCATTGATCAAAGTTCTGAAATCTTTAGAAGTTGTCATTACAATGTACAATTTTCTAAATTGTTCTTCTGGTCCTACTTACTTTACTCTCTATCATTCCATGTGAGTCTTTCCAGGTTTCTCTGAAACTCCATTTTATTATTGCTTTATTGCATTATAAAAATTACGTTCAAATGTCATTTGTTTATCCATTTCTCTGGCAGACATAATGATTGCTCCTTTAATTCCCAATTCCTTGTGCACAAAAAAGAGCTGTTACAAATATTTTTGTAAATATAGATCCTTTTCTTTGATATCTTTGGGGTATGGGTCAAAGGGTATACACAGTTTAGTGACTTTGGGGGCATAGTTCTGAATTGTTTTCCAAAATCCCTGAACCAATTCACAGCTCCAATCATAGCGCATTAATAAGCCTATTTTACCAAAGCCCTTCCAACATTCTTTTCTTTGCTAATCTGAGGGGGCAGGAAGATGTGGATTCAAGTTCTGACTGACATATATTATCTTTATGAACATTAGTAAATCACTTTATCTCTTAGTGCCCCAAGCAACAGCAGGTGTGACCAGTCTCCATTGGTGGATTGAATTTCCAGGCTGGGAGTTCCAAACATTTATCAACTGGCAAATCTAAACCCCAAAAGGGAGCAAATAAAAAGCAGGTTTTTCAATGAGTTGTTGGTTTTGTCTCCTTTCACCCATGTGGAATTAACATCTGTTTAGCCAAACAGTCTATGAATATTCAAGATCAAACTGTATCAAGATGAAACTGTATGGAATGGAAGTTCTTAGTCTCTTATGCAATCTTCTTCTGGTTGTTTTTATACTGAAATGCTTGTTAATTCCTGCTGAGTTCATAAGAAATAAATGAATATATACATATATAAATATGTATAGGTACATATACATGCATATATGCTTATATATGTATTATGTATGTATATTTAGCTAAGAGAAAGCTGTAAGAATGCTGATGGCCATTTTGAATGCACAAAGATTGCCACACGACTTGTGAAATAGCACTGCTATCTCTGAGAACAGCCCTACCCTCACCTGGTAAAGAAGAGTGACCAAAAAATCAAACTCTGCAGGCTAGGAGAGAACCTAATGACTAGAACTACAGAAGAAGCCATCACTTGCATGATTTATTCTCATCCAAACATAACTCAGCCTTTTAAAGTCATTGTGTCAGCAAATCCAAAGAGCAGTTGCTAAATTAACTTTTCCTCAACTTCAAAATGAACTCCTTTGGAAGGTGCTAAGTTTTATTCTAGGTTATTCAGGAAAGAACAAGAAATGGTATAAGAAATTTTATCAAAATTTCAATTTCCCCTAAATGTAATGGAAAAAATCTCAGAGCTGATTAAAAATTTTAAAAAGATAGACTTTAATGTAGATCTACCCTTGACTTGGCTAAATTTTAGATGTAGCAGAAGCAACCTAGAAATTAAAAAAATAATAATAACAGTCTCCCCAAGTAGGTGTGGCATATAACCCACGATCAAACCAGCCATTGCTTCCTTAATGTCTTGCAGCCTGGCTTCTATCCCCTTCCATCTGTTCTCTCCTCATGAAGATAACCAGTGACTTTATAATCCCCAAATCCAAGGGCTCTTTTAACAATTATTGTATTCCTTGATTTTTCTGGAAGCTTTTTTCCTGGCTTCTTTGATGATGTAGTCCCCTGATTCTCCTCCTACTTTTCTAACTAGTCCTAAGTCTCCTTTGGTGGCTTTTTTGTTCACTTTTCCTGCCCTCTCATTGTGAGCATCCCCTAAGGCTTGGTCCAGGCCTTCTGTTCTTTTATAGTCTCCCCCTTTAAGAGCTCATTAACACCCCAAATTTTAATTCTCACTTCTATCTTGATGAGGCCCAAAACATAGAAATGAGTTCCCTGATTTGTAGGGAAATACACAGATGATCTAGTTCAATCTTTTCATTTAACAAACGAAAAAGCTGAAGCCCATTTCTCACTCCCTTATTGAGTACTCCTAGAAAAAAGTGCTAAAAGACAGTAGTCCAGTTGGCCTTGGAACAATTAAAGTCATGAAGTTTTCATTTTCTGGGAATTATTGAAATAAATCTGTAACTATATTTAGGGAAACACCAAGTTTTTTTTTTAATGGAACAAAATAGGGCACCAAAGCTAAGAGGTTTGGTTTCCACCAAGTATATGTGATAAATGCAAGAAAGTAGGTCAGATAGGTGGAGGACAATGAGCTTGTCTCTTTACATATGTGTGTGTGTGTGTGTGTATATACATATATATATATACAACACATATATGCACGTGTATATGTATGTATGTATGTGTATATACACATACACACACATATATATTTTTTTAAATTCTAGATGGAATTCATTTGTGTATCAAACTTAAGAGGATGTTGGGAATTGTGTAATCCCAAATCAGATAGCTATCTGAGACTGAGGACTTTGATCTCAGTCCTAGATAGAGGAATTAAAACAGAAGGTAATTAGCCTGAGGGCTCTGTGCCCAGCTTTTGTTTGCTGGGCATAGTAGTTCATTCACAGCCTCTGTCAAAGTTCTCTTTTAGCCATCACATCTTAGCCCACTGAACAAGATAGCCAGCAGCTGGCACTGAAGCGATGCAGCTCAAATATCCTTTGACCCAGCAGTATATAGCAGGGACATAAGACCAGGAAAGTGTTCAATGCAGCAGAAAAGCCCAAAATAGCAGAGAGATAGGCAACAGTAGTCATGTGTGACTTGAGGACGCAGCAGGAGCAAAATGCAATGCATTACCTAAGTGCTGGCTGGTTTCTGCAGACTTTTTAGCAACTCTGTTTGAGGCAAGAATTATTGGATACAATATATATGCAAAATATTCTTGGCAGCACAGTTTTCATGGTTAGCAGAAAAACAACTTAACAAAAGGATTGTAGATCAACTGCAGAGTGGGTGAGCAAACTGATACATTAATGTAATGGGACTTCATTGTAACCTGAGAAATAATGGCTGTAGGAATTCAGAGAAACATGGGAAGATTTATATGAATTTAGGCAGAGAGAAGTAAGCTATACCAGAAGAACAATATATACAAGCACAATAATGTTAACAAAAGCAAAACTAACAAGCAGCTGAACTCCCAATTTCTGCTTAGAAGGGGAAGGAAAGCGAATAAGCATTTATAAAATGCCTACTGTATGGCAGGCACTGTGCTTAGGACTTTTCAAATATTATCTCACGTGATCCTCTTACCAACCCTTCAAGGTAGGTGTTATAATTATCCCCATTTAAGGAAGTTAAGGAAACTGAGGCAAACTGAGGTTGTGACTTGCCCAAGGTCATTTAGCCCGTAAGTGAGGCTGGATTTGAATTGAGGTCTTCCTGACTACAGGCTTAGTGTTCATTTGGGCAGTGCAAGGGAAAACTGAATAGGGAGTGTTTGTTAAGCAGCTTCCCAAGTGTCTTTACCTCCCAGGGGAGTGAATAATGGGATACTGGAGTGCTTCATGTTTCTCTATTTATTAGTTCATGGTATCTGATGAGTCCTTTGTGTCCCATGAATTTTCTCTGGTTGGTAAAATAAAGTCCATTCCATTTCCACTAACTCTGCTGTACACTAGGTGCCTTGCAGGAGTTGAGGACCTTATTATACATATTTGGGGAAACCCAGAGATGAGCTAAACATACCCAAGGTACTCTGAGTAATGTCATGAGCCGGAAAGAAACTGCCCTTTGAGGCCAAACCTCTGGATCCACATGAGCCCAGAGTTTCATGCTGGTCCATCAGCCATATGTGAGCTACAGGCTATAATGATCAATCTTGGTCTGTGAATAGATGACTAAGCACACTTTTCTCCTCTTGGTGGAGATGTGGGGGACTGCAAGCAAGGAATATTGCATAGGTTTTAGGACTCAGTTGGCCACTTTGTTAGTTGATTTTACTTGACTGTTTTCCTTTCTTAGAAGTCATTAAGGGGGAGGGGGTAAGCAAAGAGGGCAGACTAAAGTCAGCAACCCAACTGAACTCTGTCAATATTTCCCTCCAAACAACTTTAAAATAGCAACTTAAACCAAATTTTGGAGTGAGAAATTTTTTCAGGCCTAAAAATATTTAGGAGGTTGGCAGGAGAGGTCTGTGACACTGTGGTGGAGGCCTGTCCAGAGTACACACACAGGGGTGGCAGCATCAGCAGCTTCAGGAGCTCTCAGAACAGGGATGGTAAGGGGGTCAGACAACTGGTCAGAATGAGATTACAGGGGATCCTTTGCTGGCACAGAGTGCAGTAGTGTTGATTGGCAATTCTATTGCCCATATACAGATCCAGGTTGCAGTTTCAGGATAGACAGTAGCACTGGGGGTCAGCCACAAGGGAGCAGTTCCAAGGCAGTGAGAACTAGTGTTTGTGGATATAAGAGAGCAAGGGACCTGGTCACAGTTCTGGAGTTGAGAGGAGCACTAGGGCTGGTGGCTGCAGGGGAGCAAGGGCCTTTCCTGGGTAAAGACCAAAGTGCAGACCAGGAAAACAGTGATGATATCTCTCCCCAGATCACCCCATCTTGGAAGCACTGAAAACAAGCAAATCTCTAAAACTAGCTCTAAAAGCAGCAGCATGAAAAAGCCTGCCCACCCCAGGTAAGCAGAGCCCAGCTTGAACATAAAGTTTAAGGCCAAGAAATAAGCTGGAAAAATGAACAAACAGCAATAACAACAAAAGAATTTGACCATAAAAAAGCTACTATATTGGCAGAGAAGACCAAGACACAAACTCAGAAGGCAATAAGAGGTAAACAATCAAAGCCTAAAAGAAAAGTGCTCATTGGGCACAAGCCCAGCAAGAATTATTAGAAGAATTAAAGATGGAGATAAGAGTGGTAGAGGAAGAATTGGGAAAAGAAATAAGACTGATACAAGAGAATCATGAAAAGAGAATTAACACCTATAAAAAGGGCACAAAGATTCACAGAAAAAAAGAACATCTTAAAAAGCAGAATTGGCCAGATATAAAAAAAGAGGTACAAAAGCTCATTGAAGAAAATAATCCCTTAAGAATTAGAATTGGGGAAGTGGAAGCCAATAACTCTATCAGGCATTAAGAAACAATAAAACAAAGTCAAAAGAATGAAAAAAATAGAACAAAATGTGAAGTATCTCATTGGAAAGACAACTAACCTGGAACATAGTTTTAGGAAAGAAAATTTAAGAATTATCAGACTACTTGAAAGCCAGGATTTTTAAAAAGAGCCTACACATCATATTTCAAACAATTATCAAGAAAATGGCCTCAATATCTAAGATCCAGAGGGAAAAACAAAAATAGGAATAATCTACAGATCACCTCCTATAAAAAGATCCCAAAATGAAAACACAGTAATATTATAGTAAAATTTCAGAGCTCCGAGGTCAAGGAGAAAATATTGCAAGTAGGCAGAAAGAAATAATTCAAATATTTTGAAGCCACAGTCAGGACCACACAAGATTTAGTGGAAGTAGTAGGTAAGGAAGAGTCTTAAGATGAAAGTAAGTTTGTTGCCTGTGGATCCCAAGGAACACAGAAGAATGTATGTATAACTTTAGAGTGGGACTTTGAGGGGGAGATGCTAAGGGAGATGGGAATAAAGGAGTGGACAATGAGGGATGAACAACATGGTTTGAATAATGACAGCCAGTTAAGAGTCACTGGGATAGGATAGGTAGGGTGGATGAATGGGAGTTTGTTAATCATGGTTGTCATCATCCCTAGGAGTATTGCCTCATGGTAGAGTCCTCCCATGTCATTAGGCAACAGGGCTGAGCTGGGATGGAGGTCAGGAGGCAGGAGGAAAGGAAAGTTTCCCCTGTGGAGCAGGCTTTTAAGCAAGGTCTGTAGTAGAAGTGAAATTCTGCTAGTGCAAGGTTAGAATGGCGTTTCATTCTTTACCTGCCAGGCCTGAGTCTGGAGATCAAGAAGAGGTAACAAGGAATTAAAGGAAGAAAGAAAAAAGGAAGAAAGAAAGAAAAAAGGGAGGGAGGGAGAAAAGAAGCTAAGGGAAGGAGGAGGAAGGAAGGAAGGAAGGGAGGAAGGAAGGAAGGCAGAGAGAAAAGGAAGGCAGTGAAGGAGGGAGGAGAGGAGGGGAGAGGGGAAGGGGAGGGGAGGGGAGGGGCGGAAGGGAGGGGAGGGGGGAAAGGAGGGGAGGAGAAGGAAGGGGAGGGGAGAGGAGAGGAGAGGAGGGGAGGGAGAGAGGGAAGGAAGGAAGGAAGAAGGAAAGTAGAGAGGGAGAGAGGGAATAAGGAAGGGAGGAAGGAAGGAAGGAAGGTAGAGAGGGAGGAAGGGAGGTAGGAAGGGAGGGAGGGAGGAAGGGAGGGAGGAAGGGAGGAAGGAAAGAAGGAAGGCAGATAGAGAGGAAGGAAGGAAGGAAGGAAGGAAGGCAGGGAGGGAGGGAGGAAGGGACGGAGGAAGGGAAGGGAAGGGAAGGGAAGGGAAGGGAAGGGAAGGGAAGGGAAGGGAAGGGAAGGGAAGGGAAGGGAAGGGAAGGGAAGGGAAGGGAAGGGAAGGGAAGGGAAGGGAAGGGAAGGAAGAAGGAAGAGAGAGAGGGAGGGATGTAGGGAAGGAAGGAAGGAAAGAAGATAAGAAAAAAAGATAAAGGAAGGAAAAGACCTAGAGAGGGTCTTCGGGAATCAATTATTTTCTTAATGAATTCCTTAGTTTGGTAGTAGACACTGAAAATTTGCCTTAAAAAATCATTGTTGCCTAAAAAATCGTGCTGCATAACCCTTTAGAGACATAAACCTTAGTGTATTACTCACCACATTCTACAGGTTGCACAGAATCTGCAGAACACATGGAAGGCAAGAGCCTGTCATTGCCATGGCAACTTTTGCCTTGGGGAATTCTTTTGGTTTCTACTATTTCAGATGTGAGCCTTTCAGTTTTCTTTGAACCTGTCTCTAAATCAATTTTCTTCCTAGGCTGATATAGAAGACTTTGTAAAACAAAGTTAATTGTCCACAGAGAGGGAGAGTAAAAGAGCTTAAAATTTCTGTTTTTTAAAATATATAACACTTTTTTTCTGTCTCTGGTTTAAACCTTATGCATATAAGAATGATCCCTCAATAATAAATCTTCAATTTTATTCAATCTCTTTTTTTTTCTCATTTGTATTTTTTCTCGTTTTATTCCAAATTAAACTATGTAGCTGCATGTTTGTGTACTGACACATACATACTATGTTGCCATAATAATAACTAGTATTATCATGGTAATAATGAATAAATTTACATTTACATAGTTCATACATAATCTCATTTGTTACCTTACAATAACCCTGTGAACTAGGTACTAGTGAAAGTATTATCATCTCCTTTTAAAGATGAGGAGACTGAGGCTCAAAGAGGTGAGTGACTCATCCTAAGTCACATAGGAATAGTATGAAGCATACACACAAACACACATTCATATATAGTGTGAAATATATATGTATGTAAAGTCTGATGGGTTGTATTGATAATGTATTTTTGTTTAATTTAAAGATCTTCTCTATTCATTGATAGGCCTATGTGACTTATGTCACAAGATGCCTAAGTCACTGAATGGGTGGAACAAGAAAGGGTGGAGCAGGAAGGAAGTTTGTAGAACTGAGAGGAAGTGAGGTCAGAGCAGTTAGAGCTGAGAGAGAGAGAGAGAGAGAGAGAGAGAAAGAGAGAGAGAGAGAGAGGAGGCAGCTAGCTGTGCTGTGTTTGTTTGTGGGAGGCCCCAGCAAGGGGGGGAGGCTATGGCATGGAGCTGCTCCCTGTAGTGATAATGTCTTTTAACTTCTTTTTTGCTGTAATGGATTTGGTTTACTGGTATTGGGATTTGCCTTTCTGATGTTTGAATAAATGTTTTGGTTCTGTCTTCTATATGGAGAGTCTGTTATGTTTTGCAATTCAGAACCATGCTGGCATACTCATAACAATAGCAACCATTATGGATAATGCCTTGGTGAAAATGGGTATATATACATGTATATGAAAATATATTCATGTACTATATGAATATTTGTATATAAGTGTGCAAGAAATTAGTAGAACTGTTTTCACTACAGACTTTGCTAGTGATAGTCGATGATGGATAAAATCATTTAGTAGATAGGTATTCACATGCTTATAGGACTGCATGTTTAGAGTTACATGTTAAATTCTGTACATGGTCCCTGCCCTTAAGGGAAAAAAATGAAAAGTATCTAAATGTTCTAAGAGGTTTCAGACAAGTAGGGCAAACACATAGAATTAATTGATTCACATTCAAGCTATTGCACTGGTCAAGGAAGGAACCTTCCAGTGAATCTGGAATGAAATGTAGTTAAGAGTTCCCAAATTCCTCACAAATTCTTCCTAAGGCTGGGGTAGCCTACCAACTGGAAGGAAAGGAAGATTCCATAGAGAAGGAGGGAAGGAAGGAAAGCAGGGAGGGAGGGAGAAAGGAAAGCAGGGAGGGAGGAAGGAAAGAAGGAAGGAAGATGGGGAACAGAACACGCTTTGATGTATGGGAGCTTTGATTTTGTTCCTATACTAAGCTAGAATGAACCCCAGGAATCAGAGTCCCTCAGCATATCAGGTTCTGATGTTTCTCCCAAAACATTAAGGCAAAAGCTCCTAACTTTTTTGGGTCATGATCCCTATTGACAATCTGGTGAAGCCTATGGATCCCTTCTCAGAATAATGTTTTTAAAGGCATAAAATTAAATATGTATTATTAGAAGGGAAACCAATTATTAATACAGTTATCAAAATATGTTTTAGAAAAAGTTCATGGATTCCAGGTTAAAACCTCCTGCACTGAGAAAATGGATTTTGTATTAGGAGACCCTTAGACAAGGAGTTCCAGAAATATAGAAGATCATGGATCTCCTGCTAGAAAGACAGGATCTAAAGTTGTCTCTGGAATAAGGGTATTTGAGGTAACCTGGTTATAAAAAGCAGAGGGCTGGAGTTCTCTGAGGCCCCTTCTCTTTTTCTGGCTGGTTTGGAAGTGGGATGTTCTTTCACACACAGGCCAGAGGCATAGCTATAAACTGAAAGTGCGTTGGTGGAAATGTGTGAGTGCCATGGAAGTCTATGAGGGAATGTGGGTGAAGGCATAAATGGTGATGGAAATGGGTGTGGGTGTGAGTGGAGTCTGCAAAGTGAGTTATAGAAAAGATAGGAAAAGGGTTAAAAGTATGTGCTTTACACAAAAAATATTTTAAGACAAACATATAGATATATGTAAATATATGTATAAATACATAGGTATACGTATAAGAAGGAATAATATAATTACGTATTGGCATATTAAATGTTCATATTCTTTTTGGTCTGTATTCCTGGCCTAGCACGCATCTCTCCATCTTATTCACAAGAGTGGCATGAGAAACTTTGTCATAATGCTAAGATCTAGGTAAACTCTATGAATGTCCATGATAGTTATTATTTTTATTATTACTGAAATGCACATTCTTGTACTCAGAAAGGTAACATTTTAGGCCCAAATGTAAGACTTGATATTTATTGCTCTACAATTATAGGCATTTGCAATTATAAAATTATATCATTATGCTATGGTGCAGCTCAGTGGTATCAAACTCAAATTGAAATGGCTCCCTGCCTGCAGCAAATTGACTTAGAAAACCACAAGTTTACACATCTAAGCTATATTATATTTTTATTTATTTTGTTAAGCATTTTACAATTACATTTTATCTGGTTCTGCCTACACTTAGAAGTGTTGCAGGTCTCAACACAGGTTTGACAGATTCAATTTAAATTAACTTTTCATTTGATTCTCTTGAAGAGTGAGGAATTATGCTGTAAAGTAAATAATCACCAATCTTGCCTGGTTTGTATTTTTATATATCTTATTATCTTAAAGCAGGCCACTCCTATATTAGTCAAAGCTCCTTCCTTCAGTTCCTTCTTGCCTGAACCAGGTATGTTTCTGGAAGTTATTGGGAGCATTTTATTTATTTTTTAATACCCAAGAAGCAACAAGAAGCATTCAAAGCTCAAACAGAACAGGCTTTTTACATATAGTGAATGAAGGTAAATAGAAGGAGAAATAAAACTGAGAAATACCCTCTGCTTTCCTGGGGATGAGGGGTACTTAAGGGAATCAGGGATCACTATTAGGAAGCGTCGTTTCATAAAAAGCAGGTCATGCCAGACTTATTTCATTTGTTTTTTTTAAAAAGTTATTTTTTTTAAAAAAAAAGTTATTTAAAAAAAAGCTAGGTGGCGCAGTGAGTAGAGCACCAGCCCTGGAGTCAGGAGGACCTGAGTTCAACTCCAGCCTCAGACACTTGACACACATACTAGCTGTGTGACCTTGGGCAATTCACTTAACCCCAATTGCCCTGCCTTCTCCCCTCAAAAACAAAACAAAACAAAAAAAGAGTTATTAGGCATGTTATCCTAGCAATGTCATAGACACAGTTTACCTGGATTTCAGAAGGGCATTTTTTTTATGAAATCTCTGATGATATTCTCATGGGAGATACATGGATTGGATGAGAGCACAGTTAGCTGGATTCTGAAATGGTGGACTACTCCAAGAGTGTTGATTTTTTTAAAAATGGCAATATGTAAAGAGGTACCCTACTATTGTGCCCCAGGGCTCTTATCCTTGACACTACTCCATTTAAGATTTTTATCTGAGTTATGATAAAAATTTGTGACATGCTTATCAAATTGAGGGTTAATGTGAATCCCTCTCTCCCAAACTACCTCATATTTAAATACTTTTCATGGATTTGTATTTATTCCCTTTATATTTATTTTTTATGTCCTTATATGTGTACATGTCTTCTTTACTACAATGTAAGCTCATCAGGAGTAGAGATTTTTTCATTCTTTGTATCTGTATTCCAAGTGCCCAGAGCCCAGGACATAGTAGATGCTTAATAAATGCTTATTGATTAGTTGATTTTGCACACACAGGAAAATAGAAAGCCTGGTTATGGATTATCTACTTATAGAAATCTCTTTGGCACTTTCAGGACACTGTGTACCATGTTTTCAGAACAAAGCTATAAACGCTCCTGGAAAAAACACGTCATCCTGATGGTGGATCAGCCATATCAGGCTTATATATGAAAGACAGCACATGTTTTCTTCTCTTCATAATATAAATGGATCCTTTCCATTTCCAAAGTACTTTCACATACATTAATTCATCTAAGCCTCATAAAAAAACCCTGTGAGGTAGGCATTAAGACCATTAGCCCTATTCACAAATGAGACTCTGAGGAGTGTGGAGGAGCCTTCCCTAGCTACTAAGTTGTCATAATTAGGTCTAGAGCCCAGCTTTCCTTATGCCCATGTGTAGTGCTTGCATCTTAGGATCCTTCAACAAAATAGTGCCCTAAAATATCCCTTATTTGTAACTGTACCCCCTTCTGACATATCACACGAGGCCTAGAAAGCAGAATTCATCTGTGCAACAGCTCAGTGCACAGGAGGTGACTGTCTAGTGTGTCAGGATACCAGACTGCCTCCTTATAACTGCTTTAAAATGAGAATTGATGCTTTTTGGAATGAATAAATACAAACTCTTCCTCTAAGCCCAGACCATTCTTTACAGCAAAACTTGGAATAATAGTCTCAGTAAACTTCTTAAATTGAGATGTTGTCTTTCCCTCATTAAGTACCAATTAACTGAAAGAAATCCCTACTTTTTGTCATTAAAAAGGTTTACCAAGTGATACCCAATTATGTGGATTTTAATCTGATCTTTCCTCTACTAAACAAGGCATCTGCCTGAGGAGAAATCAAGGACTGGATCCAGACCAAAGACAGAGCATTATCAGATAATGTCAATGACAGTGGGAGAGAACATCCTTAGAATTCTAAACAGAGACATACAAAGCAGTGGAGGCAGTAAAGGTCATTGAGGGCCTTGTTTGCTCTATGAGAGGAAACATAAGTCACGGTGATTTTTTTTCATCCCTTTTTTTCTTCAAGCTGCAGTGGGGGGAGTAAGTTGGAAGATTTCACTGGACCCTGATGTTTCACACAGAACAGAAATACTACTTAAGAGCAAGAAATACCTTTGGGGAAGAAATGACCACAGACAAGAAGCCCATTAACTCTGTTCTCAGAGTTGTACCCTAGCCTTAGCCTCAACCATATCTGGGGAGGTTTTCTGACCCTTACTCTCCTCTCTTTTCTGGTCTGCACCCAAATCTTTTGGTTGAAGAACCCTACTGTCTCTCTACCACCATCATCAATCTGTTTTCTTGCCCTCGGCACGTATATCTTCTTTGTTCCCTTTAGTTCACCGACAAGAGAGATTGTGTTTTTATAACAGGGTTTTATAAGCCAATAAGGAAGAAAGGCAGCATACTACAGGGAAGGAAGAGCCAGAGTCAAGAAAGCCTGCTTCTGACATAGAATCACAAGATTTGGGAGTTGGGCCATCTTGTCCAACCCATTCACTGTAAGAAGACCACCTATAACACACCCAACAAGTAGTTGGTTGGCCTCTGCTTGAATATTTCCAAGGAAGAGGAAACCACCATGTCTAGAAGCAACCAATTCTATTTTTTCTAATTGTTTGGGAGTTTTCTTTGAAACTAAATATAAATACACCTTTTTGGCAAATTGGTCCTGTGCCATTAATGTTCTTAATCAGCAACTTGGGTGAAGCAGAAATAATGTGCTCATTGAAACTGTAGACACCACTTGTTCTTAGCTGGGCCCTGTGGAACCACATAGAATAAGTCTAGTTCTTTTTTTATATATTTTATTTTTAATTTATGGAACAAAACAAGCATTTCCACAACACAATATAATAAAAAAGATGATTGCGTATTAAACTACAAATCTATTATGTACACCTTGATATTCCACTTATATATAATAAAGTTATCATGTAAATTTCTTTTTTTTTCTTTTTTTCTTCCTCCCCATTCCCTTCAAGTCTAGTTTTTTCATACACATGAAGGTTCTTCAAGAAAACAGCCATCTGGTATTCCCCACTGCTTCAATAATTCTACTAGCAGCAGCTGTGGGGGTGAAAAAAACAACACGAGCCCAACAACAAGAATGCTGCAAGCCCAGGTTCTTTTGATCTGCTTTACTAAGGAAAGCAATGTTAAGAGGTTAACAATCTTACTTTAATCCAGCATACAAATATCATTCACTTAGTTCAGGGGAAAAAGCCAGCATCCTGAACTTCAGAGCAAATACAAATTACAAACATCAACAGACAGACCTTGTCTGATTCAAATCATGCTTAGTTACCGGGTTTAACAAAGTCCGAACATCCGGGTTTACAAGCTGGAGGGCTCTTAACTACAGCTGCCCAGAGTCTCCACATCAACAGTCTGCTAAGAGTGAGAGCCCTAAGCAAATAACTCTGTTCTCTCTTTTTATACAGTTTCAGATGTTATCAAACGTCGTCTGAGCGACCAGAACTTAGGCTCCTACTATTGGCTCTGTTCTTAGCAATTCCCCTTAGGACCCTGAAGGCTTCATGCCCACACAGTCTTAGCACCTAGTAGATAGGGGTTTGGGCCTGGGGTTTAGCACCTAGTAAGATTCAATCAAAGACACCCAACTTAATTGATATCACTAATATTTATCCTTCAGTTTTATCTGTTCTTTCCCCTTGCTAATCTATTGCATAGCCATATTTAAGGTCTGGAAGTGAATTTGTCTACTTTATATCTGTCTTTTCAGAAGATCAACAGTGGGTATGCTTCAGCTACATTCTAGTACCATTACCATCTCCAAAAAAAAAATGGCTCAAGACAGAATTATACAAATGCTAATAAATTATTCTATTTTTGCAAAAAAAGAAAAGAAAATAGCCATCATATCTCCATCCCCACCCTCCCACCCCTAGTCTTCTTTTTTCTAGGCTAAATATGCTAAGTTGCTTTAACCATTCTTCATATAATATGAATGCAAGGCCCTTCACCATCCTAGTGGCCTTCATCTGGAAGTCCTCTAAAATGTGGAATCCAGAATTGAACATAGTAAACTAAATGAGGTCTGATTGGGGCAGGAGATAATGAGACGATCACCTCCCTATTCCTAGAAATTGTCTCTTTTAATCCAACCTAGATCCAATTTGTTTTGGGGGGCTGTCACATCATACCACTGACATTGAGCATGCATTCTACTCCAACCCCCAGATCTTTTTCAGAACTACTATTGTCTCCCCAGTATTATGCTTGTGAAGTTGATTTTTGCATTGAAGAACAAGATTTAATAATTATAGCTATCAATGTGAATTTCAACCAAATGCTCTAGCTTGTCAAAATCCTTAAAGTTTGTAACTCATCCACTGTGTTAGTTCCCAGCTTTGAGTAATTTGATAAACATACTATCTATGCCTTTATCTAAATTGCTGATAAAAATGTTAAACCACCCAGGACCAAGCAGAGATCTCTGTCTACTAGAGACCTCCTGCCACATTGGCATTGAACCATAAACAACTATTCTTTGAGTTGATGCAGTCTACCAGTTCTGAATCTATTATATTATTGTCAAATCCATATCCATTCATCTTCTCTACAAAAACAATATGAGATAGTTTATGAAAAGTTTTGCTAAAATTTAGGTATATCCTTGGCATTTCCTTCATCTACCAATTTAGAAATCCTGTCCAAAAAAAATAGTCCACATTATTCATGCTTGATGAAGTCCTGCTGGATTTTAGTGATCATCATGTCCTTTTTCCTTAAAACCATTATGATTCATTCTAAAATTTTCTCAGGAATTGAAGTCAAGCTTATTGGCCTATAGTCTTTAGACTCTGTCCTCTTTCCTTTTGTGAAAATGGGAAAATATTGGCTTTCTTCATTCTTGTGCCATCTCCCCTATTTTCCATGATTTTCCATAATTATGGACAATTTCTCTGCAATTTTTCACATAAGGTAACTTGAATTCATAAAGGATAGCTACATGTACTCGTATAATCTCCTTCTCTTTCATGGGTATCAGCACTATGCTAGCCTTCTTTGTTCTGTTACTTCCAAGGTCATTCTTCTTTTCAGAAAAGGAAAAAAAAATAAAACCAAATAAAAATTAAGCAGTTCTGCCTTCTCTGTTTGTCAGTGATCATCCCACCCACTCCATGTAAAAGTCCTGTGCCTTCTTTGGTTCTCCTTTATCTCCCACTATAATATAATTGGAAAAACAAAACCCACATGTCCATTCTGTTGTCCTAGGCTTTTGGCACAAGTGTCAGCATTGCTGATGCTCTTTTTAACAGTACTAATCTAGGCTTTTATATTGATCTTCTGATACTTGGCTTTGCTTTCTTCTTCTGTACATTTCTTCTTAATGTCTAAGTTAGTTGGTGAGTTCCCCATGCATCCATGCTGGTGTCTTTATACAAATCCCATTTTTCTTCCCCATTGAAATTCTTTCCCTTTGTGTCTTCATAATTTCATTCTTGAACACATTTCCTCTCTCCTAGGTTGACTTTCCCAGAAACTATTTACTCCATGGGATCCTATCCATCTTTCCTATGAATTCTGACATGTGCTTTCTCCAAATTTTCATGTCAGACTATGTCCAGATTTCCTCTCTTTCATCCTCTCAGTCCTCCAGGTTCAAAACCCGTGTCATCCTCAAGTCCTCATTGTCTCTCACCCTTCTATATCCAATCTGTTGCCAGTGTCTTTAGATTTTACTTTTACAACATCTCTCCAATATTCTCTCCTCTGATACTACTACCAACTCAGTACAGACTCTCATCACCTCATTACGGACTATTGTAGTAGCCTGCCCGTAGGCTGGCCTACCATAAGTCTCCAAGTCTTTCCCTACTCCTATGCATCCTCCATTGAAGTGCCAAAATGATTTTCCCAAAGTCTGCAAGTCTGACTCTGTCTATGTCACCACCTCCTCCTTCCCCCATTCAACTAACTCCAGTGACTCCTTCTCACCTCCAGTATCAAATACAAAATCCTCTGTTTAGCATTCAAAGCCCTTCATAACCTAGTCCTCTGCCCCCTTCCTGATGAATATCTGGTCACTGGATCCAGATGGCTCTGGAGGAGAAAGTGAGGCTGATGACCTTGCACAGCCCTACCTCACTCAAATCAAAGTCAACTGCAAGCCATGTCATCATTTCCCTGACGTCATGGTCTTCTTCAAAAATGAAGGACAAGCTCAACTGGTAAGTAGACTGACCTGTCTGAAAGGGGACCCAGCTAGTTGGGTGACTCAGCTCTTACTCTCCCTCTCCCTTTACTTCTCCTCTCCAAAGGAAGGTAAATTTTGATGGCCAGAAGCTGCCCACTTAACTTGGGGTTTACTGGCTAGATTTCTTTCTCTCTGTCTCTCTTTCTTTCTTTCTTTCACAAAACCTCAAAACCAGTTCACCCTGAAGCTTATGGATTGGACCACAATAACTCCCTGCAAATGGCTGTATTTTGGGCCCTCCTGCCTTAGACTGACTATCAATGGTAACTGTTTCTCTTTGGTCTTCCCCTCCCAGCTTGATTTTTTTTTCTTTTTTTCTAATTAAAGGGACCATCCTTTGACTCACTTCTTAAAGAGGCCTATTCACTGAATAGGTGTTACCTCACTCTAAGTGAGTAAATGAATAGGCCTTAGCCTAAAAGGGCCAGGGTCTCCCATTTCCTCCTGGGTCATCTCCAGTCATCTTGATGAATATCAGGTCCCTGGATCCAAATGGCTCTGGAGGAGGAAGTGAGGCTGGTGACCTTGCACAGCCCTCCCTCACTCAAATCAAAGTCAACTGCAAGTCATGTCATCATTTCCCTGATGCCATGGTCCTCTTCAAAAATGAAGAACAAACACAAAACACAACAACCTACTCTTTCCAGTCCTCTTACACCTTACACTTCCACATACACATGTCTCCTCTTCAATCCAGTGAGACTGGCCTCCTTGTTCTTCTAAAAACAAGACACTTCATTTCTTGGCATTTTCTCAGACTGTCTCCATACCTGGAATACTCACCCTGTTCATCTCTGTCTCCTGACTTGTCTCTGGCTTCCTTTACAACCCAGCTGAAATCCTACCTTCTACAGCAGACTTTTCCTAATGCCTCTTAATTCCAGTCCCTTCCTTGTTAATTATCTTCTATTTATCTTACATATAGCTCATTTGTGCATATTTGTTTTCTTGTTACCTCCTCCATTAGACTGCAAGCTCCCCGAGGGCAGAGACTGCCTTTTTCTGTTTTTTGTATCCCGAGCATTAGCTCAGTTCCTGGCACATAGTAGGTGCTTAATAAATACTTATTGAGGGAGCAAGTGATTTGTCCTGGTTATTCACTTACAGTGTTGGTACTGGTAAATCATTGAACATCTCAGGTACCCAGCAAATTCTTTAAGTTGCAGAATCTCTACCTTGGTAGAGAGAGTTTCCTGATTAGACATTCTCTATACCAATTCAATCATGGATTTGCCTGGGGGGCAGTCAAGGGTGGAGGAGAAGAAAGGTTAAATGCAACAAACTCTAAATGGAAGAGTACAGAATTGTCAGGTTATAAACCTTGAGAAACTTATCATAAGGTCCTCTAAATTGGATCACTAATCCCACTTTTACCAATCAATCACCATGTATTTACTAAGCACCTAATGTGTTCTAGTTGCTGGGCTAGACATTGCAGATTAAAGTATCTCTGCAGCATCTTGAATTGGACTCACATCTTGGCCAGTGGCTATGTGCCACTTCAGATGACCTAGCATATGCCTGTCCTTGGCCACATCCAACCCAATGCCTAGATCCATTTCACTTCAAATCTAGTGATCCTGTTCACAGGATCAGGTTGAATGGGACATTTTATTTTTATTCTGTTTCTTCTTTGTGATACCACCCACTTCTCCAGATTGTGGCTCACCACTCTTCTAAAAAGAAATTGTTGAGCATTTGAAGCCTTCCAATTTGAAAGAACCCTATGGACTCAGATAACTCCCAAAAAAAGTTAAAAAAAATTGAAAAAGATAATTTCATCACTCCTTTGCAGAATGAACTATAAGGTCCTATTGTTGTCATTGTTTTGTTTGTTTGTTTTCCTTGAAATGTGGTACTTCAGGGCCTAGAAATGCTGTAACGTTGTCTCTTTGCTCCAAATATCCAGTGTGAGATGTGCTGGCTACCATCTGGGGTAGAAGAAAAGGCACTAGGTTTGTAACCCAAGAACTTGTTTTTGATATCCTAGCTCTGCTGCTAGATGACTAAGCAAGTCATTGAACTTCTCTGGACCTTATTTGTAATATGAGTGGATGGGACCTCAAGATCTCCATGATCCCTTTCTGGGCTTGAAGTCAGGGAGACTTTTCTTCCTGAGTGCAAATCTGGATTCGGATGCTTATTAAGTGTATGCAAGTCATTTAACTCTGTTTGCCTCAGTTTCTCATCTGAAAAATGAGCAGGAGAAATAATAGCAAACCACTCCAGTGTTGTTAAGAAAACCACAAATGGGGTCACAGAGTCTGAGATGACTGAAAATGACTGAACTGAATGCTCTATAGAATGTTCTAAGAATCTGTCATTTCTATGAAGAGGTAGAGTATATTTTAAATTATATTGAAATAAAATAGATACAGTCATACCCATGGATCAGTTTTCCTCATTAAGAGAGCCTATAAAATATGTCTCTTTGCTATAGCCATATTCCTCATAAAGTCAATATGACCAATTTGGAACAAAGCATGGTAGATAAATTAGGGTGTACCCTCTTCAGCCAATGGCTCTTTGTACAAATTCTTACATTTAGTGTCAAAAGCCTTTCCAAATTAGTGATTATGTTGTAATTCAAGTTTTACTGGAGAGGAAAAAGGACAAGGCTTACAGGTAAGACATACAACCCCTGACTGCATCTCCCCAAAAATGATTTATTAAAGGCTATGTAGAGCCAGCTTATGTTTCAATAGGTACCGAAATGTGATATCGTGATCCCCCAAAATCAACATGCCAACTGGGGTAATTGTTTCCCAGTTCCAAAGATAACTTCCAAAACTTCCCTTTTTGAATAGAAAAAGGTCCGTTTCTAAAGTATTAGAGATGGTCCCTCCATTGATGGTGGTGGGAGGGACAGAGGTTGTCCAGGATGATGATTGGTAGGGAATAATGTTTTAACTGCTTCCAAATCTACATTTTGGGATCTTTAAGCAGAATAATCACTTAAGGAGGATGAGAATATAAAAACAGAATGCTCCCTATCTACTCTGAGTTGGCTAACAGGGGTTATGGAAGAATATTGAGGGTCTTAATAACTATAATACCAGGTGCTATAGGAATCTCTGGGAAAAGACACTTTCTCTATGGGATAATTATTGTGAAATACATGGAGACCTTAACTGCTTTCAAAGGTGAAAACAAAATGCAAGGAAAAACTAATATTTATTGGATATTGGTCAAGTGATATGGGCACAAAATCTCCCAGAAAATTCTTTTAATACATGTCAAATGCCAGAAGAATGGCTTTGATTTATTCTCTCAAGCCTTATAGATGTGCTTATGCTTATATTTATACTTCTGTGAAATACTCATTTAGATTCCATAATGGAAAGGGAATAAACTTTCAATATCCAAAGATCCTAATGGGAATACATAACTTATTAATATAGTTTTAGAATACATTATAAATGTGTGTATGCATATATTCTATAATAAGCAATATTCATTAATTTATATTCCTTAGGTTGAGAACAGTTTCACAGTTGCAAAATTCTGCAAAGAAAACCTTTCCCTAATACATATAATATGAATGGGCCTCAGCAGCTGCAAGTCAGACAATATGAAACATTGGGTATAATTTTGGATTTGTCGATGAGAAAAAAAATGTCCATGTATCAAATTAGAATGGAATTTACCTGAAGAATTCAAAATTAATAAAGCAGTGGAAAGAATATTAAAATAGTGATTTTATAAGTATTATTTTCATACGGAAGACACTAAATTACTTTTTAACCACTCCCTTACTTCTCAACACTTTTCCCACTCACTTTGTACTCAGAACCCAAAGAGATAATAAGTTATGGGTTAATAATGATTGCATTAAATAAGATCAAACAAAAATAATAATTCTCATTTTTGCTCATACACATTTTGAAAAGTAATTATTCAATTTTTCATTCATTCATCCAAAAACCATATATTATGCAAGTGCCTACCATGTTCATTGCACTGTGCTAGGTACAGAAGAAAATTAAGTGATGAATAAAAAATATAGTCTTTGAAATTGTGGAGCTTATAAACTACAGGGGAAGAAAAGGCATGGACACTAATTATTATACAGATTTAAACATATGTGATATTAAAAGAGATGCAGAAGAGATCATAACTAGTTAGGGAGAGAGATCATAGAGAAGGTAGTGTTTGAATTAGGTTTTGAAGGAGCTACAACAACAAAAAAGATGGGTAAGGGAGAAGACATTTCAGGCCTAGGAAACGTATGGATACAAATGTATGGCTGCAGGACATATTTAGGAGCATGTAGTTGTCTTGAATGGCTACTAAGGCATGCAAAAAGAAGTAATGTGAAATGAGGCTCAAAACATAGACTTTGAATGAGAGATTATGAATATTTGAGTGCTAATAATCTGTGAATTAGATTGCTGGGGGTTAGGGACCTCTTCAACTATAATCTATGTCTTTTGACTGAAAGTTGAAGCTTTGCATTCAAGGCCCATCACCATCTGGTCCCACACTCCTTTTCATAGAATCATAGACTTAAGAGTTAGAAGAAATCTCAGAAGGATTCTAGCCCAAGTCCAATCCAGGTCATAAATCCTCCCTATTGTGGTTTCTATCCTTCAACACTCTGGATACCACTTTCTGGGTACCCCCAAATTGTCAATACTCCTTCTCAAATATTATGTCTGCTAGATATGGTGTGACTGGGGCAGAATGTAGAAGGGCCATCATCTCCCTCACACTGGACACTACTCTTAACTCTTAATACAGCCTAAGGCTGAATTCTCCCAGCCCTCCATTGCTTCCTTGTGTAGTGAAGGTCTCAAAGGTAAGGCTGGCAGTGTGACTCCTACCCTGCCTGGTCCTTCCCAGTGAAAAGGACTTACATGTACACATGTAGCCACAGAAGAGCACCGGCAAGTTCAGAGGTTGCAAAAAACAAAACAAACAAAATAACCCCATTGGCCCATCAGTTGATGACTTGTGCCACAGCAACTCAGGAAAATCATATACTAGGGTACAGAGTGGAAATCTGTGTCAATAGAGAAAACATTTCCATGGAACAAGAAATCTTTTAAATTAAGAAAATGCAAACATTTCTAGTTGTCATATTACAAAGTGACTCCCATTGACGTTGCAGCCCACCAATAATAATAACAGTAGCATTTATATACATTTTAGGGTTTGCAAAACACTTACAAATATCATCTCCTTTTATATCCTTACCACAACCCTGGGAGCTGGGTGTGATTATCATCCTCATTTCATAGGTGAAAAACTCAGGCAGATGGATTAAGTGACTTGCCCAGGGTCACACAGCTAGTTAATGTCTGAGGTTGGATTTGAACTCAGTCTTCCTGACTTCGGGTCCCTTGCTCTAGTCACTGTGCCACCTAGCTGCCAATACAACCCTTAGGTTTTGGTTTTGGTTTTTCCTCCACATGAAGTGCTTTCTAGTGATATCTCTCTTACCTTAGAATTGTACAGCTGATCTTTTTGAATGCATGCACAGAATTTTATATGTTTCCCTAGTAGATATGACATCCTTAACTTCATCCCATAGTTTAAGATCTTTTTGGCTCCTGATTCCAACATTGAACAATATTAGCTATTCCTCTCAGCTTCATGCCATCCATGGAACAATTCACATTCTATCTATGGCTTCATAAGTGTTTTGTAATACTTAAATACTCTATTGCTTTGTAATAAATAAATACAAGTGTTAGTTTAATTATGATTTTGACTATCAGTCATTGAACCAAGTGGGGCCAAGGACAAAAAATTTGTCAGCTACTCTGCTTTTAACAGAAAGTTCTGGCAAATGTCCAGAGAGTTGGCATCTTCTATGTCACCATTTCTTGCCATTCTAGGTTTATGATCTTCATTGGAAACAGTTCATCTAATTCCTCCATCTGGCCTGGCAGTCTGTAGTATAATCTCTCCATCTATTACCTTTATTTTTCTATTTTTTTAAATTCTTACAAAATGTTCTCCAATTAGATAATCTACTTAAAGTGCTGCAAACCTTACAATTCTCTGTCTCTCTCTCTCTCTCTCTCTCTGTCTTTCATCTTATCTCTGTCTCTCTGTCTCTGTCTCTGTCTGTCTGTCTGTCTCTCTCTCTCAATATATATGTGTGTATCTTGACCCTATAATTAACTAATTAACTAGTTTAATATTTCACTGTCTCTACACTCAAACTTCTTATCCCTCGTCCTATTGCAGGTTATGCTTTGTCAAACTCCAACTGTAAGTTACGCCTTGCTATCTTCCAGCTTCTACTGCCCTGGTGCTAACCAACACCAATCCTCACTCTACTTCTACACAGCCTTAAATAGGAAATAGCTAGCATCTGCTTCCTCCCACAGCCTAGGGCACAAGGTAACTTCTCCTTTCACTTTAAGAGTCATGTTATTCTCAATGCCTAGCAGCATATTTCCATCATACTTTGGGGTCACCTTAAATTTTGATTCTACTGAGATAAAAGTGTTTTATCATTTGCAGCCATATAGAATAAATATTGCTGTTAAAAGATGGATTTTTATAGCAGTGAGCATCTTGGAACCACAGAGGTGTTGTAAGTTGATCCAAATATGATCCATTCTGATCTCATTCAAGTCAATTCTAGGCGCAGCTCAAAAGCCTTTGTTCTGATACACTAATTCAATTAATTGCCCATGCACTTATACATCATAATTTGGACAAGATGTGTTCTTCAATTACTTTGTTTTTCTATTTTGTCTCGTAGGCATAATGAGTATTGGACGAATTGGATTAAAATTACCCCAGGAATTATATCACCACCACCCCACTTTGGTGTTATTTTCTAGTATCTTTTTAAGTAGCCAAATGATAAACTATTCTCTACTTACTGTACTTGTAGAATACAGAGTAAAAGTTACCACTAAGTAACCCTATATTTAAAATAAAATGTCTTTACATACAGGAGCAGTTAGAATGAAAAGAACTATATCTTGGTTTCTATCGAATGAAATATAATACAAAGAGTCTCCAGCCAAAATGGCTTGTGGGCCAAAGTTAATTCTTATTATTGTTTGGAACTTGGAACACATTTTCCCATAGAAACAACATAATCGCATTATAGAGCCAATCCACAAAAGCCTATTGTGCCCCATAATATCTGTAACACCTGGAGCACTCAAACATATCCCAAGTCTGTTGGGGTAGAGTTTCAGCCAGTCGTCATCTAATGGATGTTGCCTGGGCTGTTTCACAAAGGACGTATCAGATTCGCAATATCAGAAGGCTGATCCCCAGCCAATGGAAAGGCACCAAGTATTGCAATAGCACATTGACACCCAAAGGGAAAGAAAACACAGGCAGAAAACACAACTTCCCTGGCCACTTTCCCAGGGATCAATGTATTAGAGGAGACATAGAGAAATGTCTACATTAGGTAAGTCTCACTGTGATTCCAGTCAGATTAACCACATGCTTCCTATACACTGGAGACTTTCTGAGGTATAGACCACTTTCCCCCAACAAATGGATCTACAAGGCTCCACAATTCCACTCAGCCTACTGTACACCAATATTGTTTCCTGTTCTTTCTCTTCTTTAAATATTCTCTCTATCTGCTGGCCCTGCCCACCCATACAGGACATAGTCCATGGTGTTGATCAGTCTATCTTCCATCATCTTCTCTGTAGCTATCCCTCACCAAGTTGTGGACATTACTAGATATATAAAGCTGCCAATTCTAACACCCATTAGCTATACCCTACTGAAAACTAACCTGGTTAGAAGCTTAGAAGGATAGGAGATTTAGAGTCAGAAAACCATGGTTCAGATCCCACTTCTGCCACTTCCTATGTAACCTTAAGTAAATCACTTTCTACATCTGGGCTTCAGTTCCCTCATGTGTAAAGAAAGGAGGTTGGACTGTGACTTCTGAGTTCCTTCCCAACTGAGGTCTCATCTCTAATCCTAGTATCCTATGAGGTAACCTCTGAAGTTCATTCAAGTTCTAAATCTATTAGCCTACAGATATGATTTAGGAAACATTGACAGCAATTCATGAATAATAAGATAAGTGTCATAAAATTGGAGAATGACAAATCATCCAATTTTCAATAAAAATCATGCTTATCAGAAATATAAATGACACAAAACTGGGAAGCTTAGCTAATATATTGGATGACAGAATCAAGATTCGGAGTGATCTCTACGTGCTACATTTTGCTTATCGGTACTACTATGTACCCGAGTCCAGAAGTATATAAAACCATGCTCATTCACACAAAGATGCCCAGTAAGATAGGTTGTTGAAAGAGATGGAAAGGAAACAAATATACCTGTGCATGTCAGAAAATGGAAAATATCTATAATCATGCAATTTAGACAAATGATTTATTAATACATATTTCTTCCCATTATGTTGTCAATGAGCCTTAAAACCCCATGACAAGCATGTGCTGATGATAATGTGTTTTGGTCTTTCCACCTGTCTCTGTTTCTTCAGGGCAGTTTATTGTTGAATTAATTTGTTATCCACCATTGAGATACACAATCATGTGTCCTGGGGAGCTCATCACCTGTATCATTGGGATATTGTATGTACCTTCCATTAGTTTGAGTTGGTTGTGCCTTCCTGGAAGCTGGTCTCTTTGGATTAGGCTCTAGTGCTATACATATCATGTTTCCATATTGCTGAAAGATTGCAAGGAAAAGCTATTACTGATAAAACATAGCACCAGACCAGGACAAATTGGCTTTTGTTTGAGAATAGCTTTCAGGTAACTTCTCCCTACCCCCATCATTTCTTTTTATGCAGATATCCAGGAAAGAAGTGACAGCCTTCATATTATCCTCATTTTATAGATGAGGAAATAGGATCTAAAAGGTTCGGTGATTTGTCTCAGAGCTAAGTGTTAGATCTCAAGCTTGTACCTAGATCTTTGACTCTAAGTCCCTTGCTCTTTCCATTATGACATGGTGCCTTTTATGAATCACTACAATATTCTTCATGTAACTTGTACTCATATATTTTTTGTATTATTATCATTTTTCCTAGGAACATGGTGATGATGATTTCATATTAATGAGTCGTAAAATAATTTCTGATGATCACCCTTTCCAACCCTCTGACCCGGAGCTACATTTCAGATGATTGCCATTTCCCCTTCACATGGTGTCTAGAAGCACTCATGACCACAACAAACAAGCATAGAGATGACAAGATCTGGTTGCTGACATCCAGGACTGGCTACATCTCTTTTCTGTCTGCTTCTTGGGCACAAGGGAGCAAGGTTGCTATATGGGCACAAGGGAGCAAGGAGTTGGTATGATTTGCATAAGTCTGTAGAACTTCCGTGAGTCACACAGGCTGTAGTCTGTGGTTCAAGTGAATGGGACTATGGAGATCACCACCCTCAGAGGTCAAGCTGTGTTGTTTGAGCCTGATCTGGATGACAGCAGATTGACAGAAGTGACAGGGCTTTTACTAGGTCAGAGGAGCAATGATAACTTTCTCTACACTTTTTTTTAATCCTCAAAAGCCAGATTCAGGATCAGTCCTGGAGGCACTGGAGCAATTGGCAAAATGAGGTTATATATCTTGAGGTTGCATCTTTTAGGACTCTTTCCTATCCACTATTTTATATCTTTGATTTTCTGCACTTTTCCCCATTCCCTCATGCAGAATTATTTTTCTTCTCCTCCTACTTGAATTTTTATGATGCCCACCACATTTTAAGTATTTCTTCATTTTGGATCAATTGTTTTTAACTTGAGTCCATGGACCTCCTACTCTAGTGGTTAGGTGGATAGATTTCAAGAGGTCTGTGAATTTGGATGGCAAAAAAAAATCCATTTTTGTTTTATTAAAATTGGTTTCCTTTGAAATGCTATGCATTTTATTTTATGTATTTAAAAACATGATTCTGAGAAGGGATGTCATAGGCTTTCTCAGACTGCCAAAGGGTTCCATGATGCAAAAAAAAAGAAGGTTAAGAACTCCTGGACTAGATTTTTGGATAGCATATAAGTCTTGGTTGGGCATATAGCAGGTTCCAACCAAAGCCCACTAACACCTTCTTCATGCCAAGCCCTTCCTTGTGTGGGCAGGTTTCAGTGCCTTCAGGGATGGTAATTGTGAGGTTCTAAATGATGATGTCTGAATTTCTGCTCTAAAACTGATGACATTCAGAATGTTAAGAAAACAAAGACTAATTTTTGTCTAATGTGGTCAATGGTGACTATTTGACCAAACAAAATTTATTTTGCATTATTATCTGATTTGTATATTCCCTAGAATTATGTTTATTCATGTGTTACTAAATAAAAATAAAGAAATGTTTCAGGCATAAAGTAGATATCCCTGAACATTCTCTCTAGTGCTAGGTACATCTCTCAGGCCATTTGTTACCTGGGCCAGAAGAAGGAGCAGTCACTCTTCTTGCTTCTTCTCACTGTGACTTCCATACCTTCTCCCTAACACTGTCTCTCAGCATCTCCTCTCTTTTGAGGTTCATGCTATCCACTAGCACACAGGTCATTCTCTCTACTTTCTCAAGAAGTTCATTATCTGACTAACAATCTTTCTCTTCACCTCAAACCCTACCCTTCTGTTGAGGAAGTCCAATTTCCATGTTAGAGAAAGAAAAAGAAACTGACAAATGCTGGAGGGGATGTGGAAAAATAGGTGCATTAATGCATTGTTGATGGAGTTGTGAATTGGTCCATCATTCTGGAGAACAATTTGGAACTATGCCCAAAGGGCTATAAAATTGTACATACCCTTTCACCAGGAATATTACTATTAGGTCTGTATCCCAAAGAGAATAAAGAAAAAGGAAAATGCCCTATGTATTCAAAAATATAGCAACTTTTTGTGGTGGCAAAGAATTGGAAAATTAAGGGGATGCCTATCAGTTGGAGAATGGCTAAACAAGTTGTGGTATATACGTCTGATGGAGTGACAAGGGGAATGGTTTCAGAAAAACTTGGGAAGACTCACATGAACTGTTGCAAAGTGAAGTGAGCAGAACCAGGAGAACATTGTTCTCAGTAACAGCAATATTGTAATGATCAGCTGGAAAACCTCAGCTATCTCTGATCAATACAATGATCCAAAACAGTCAAAAAGAACTCATGAGGAAAGATGATATCTGCTTCCAAAGAGAGAACTGATGAACTTGGAGCACACATTAAAGCATATCTTTTATCACTTTATTTTTCTTGTTTTTTTTTAACATGGCTAATATGGAAATGTGTTTCGTGGCGAAAAAAATTCTATGCTAGTATCCGCTCAATTACCCTTGCTTCCCAGTTCATCAACCTCTTCAGATTCCTAGATCTGTGTTCTCCTTCTACCTCAATCACACTGGGGCAGTCTTAACTTTGATCTGCCTCTACAACCCATCACTGTGGAATTCTTCTATCTGACCATAGCCTCTTGTCATTTTCTCTCTCCTTGTGCTCCAACTCTTTTGTACTTACACTCTCTCCTCCCTGCTCCATTGTCATTCCTCTCATCCACAATTTCCAAGCCATCACCCCAACTCCAGCCTCACTTTCCTCCTTTCAAAATCTTGATCATTTAGTTGAACATCTCAGCTAGACACTATCGTCCACTGAATCTATCTCTTGCTGCTTTTTCTGCTCCACCCTGGGTTATTTACCTTCTCCACTCCTGCTCTTATGGTGCAGATGTGCTAGAAGATAGCACCTGAATATGTTGACTTGCCCCCACTATAATTTTTTTTATCTAATCTCTAAATTTAGAGATTATCTAAAATTGTAATTATATAAAATATCCAAAATTATTACAAATCTTTTGTATTTATATTTCTAGTATCAACTAAGAGAGTATCACAGAGCAGATGCCTAATAAATGTTTATTAATTGACTGAATATGCAAATAGTAGTCTGTCCTTTAAATCTATGGGGAAATCTTTCAACACTCATGGGATTAATTTCTGAATCCTAGTATATCGATTTCTTAAGCATCCCATTTATGCCACATGCTGCATTAACTTTTAGCCAAAGTGGCAAATGTCTTCTAGCGACATTTGGCTCCTTAGCCTCCTTAACTGTCTTCAGATGGCTCCCTGAGGTACTATGCTGTGCCAGCTAAAGCCGACCTGATTTCAGCCTCATTGCTGATAAATGCCACATGGCACACCATGCTGAATTAAGGGATGTGGGGTTGGGGAGGGGGGAGGGAGAAGAGCAGAGCTGTGCCCTGTGAAATTATCAACTGGCGACTTACTGATATGCATTAATTAATAAAGTGTAAACACGCCAGGCTCAGAAGATGTGCCAAGCTTGTTCCATTGACCTTCTTATGAGAGTTGGCAATTACTTTGAATAAACAGAATCCCTTTCCTGCAACACTCGCTTCCTTGTTAGTGGCATGTATATGGAAGATATGAATCCAGATCAATACACGAAAGAATGCTAAGTCCATTCTCATTCAAGGCACCCAGGGCAGAGGCAGCCAGCCTTTCAGTTCATGTCCTTGTTTAGTGTCCCCTGTCCTTTTCATACTCTAGGCCATCAGGGAGAAGCTTCCAAGTATAATATGCTTGGTGTGAAACTGAATCAATAGCCAGATTAGAACTGTTGAATGGTAACAGCAAATCTGATGAGCCAGGTTTTTTCCTTTACCTTGACCTTGTTCTGGGTACAGGCCTTGAATGTATTTGGAAATATCCTTGTTATTCTTTCACAGGCACAAGGTGGACTTCCTAGCCCAGATAATCATCAGGTTAATTAACCTTTAGGTGAAAATTCAGAGATCTCTGTGACCCTCACTTCCTTCTTCCTCATTAACTTCAGCCAGATAAGCAGCAAGAAGCTGCAATAAATGCATTAATTAGGGAAATGATTAAATGCCGGCTGCCTTTATTAGCTTGGCAGTTAATCTTCATCTCTGCAAGAGCCCAGAAAAAGTCACCTACCTCAGGGGGGAGTCAATGCAGGGGAAAAGCAACCAGCAGGAGGCCCAAGCAACTGCTCCAGAGAAGAAGGGAAAGCTGAGCCTATCCACTAAGCAATTAGAAGAGCAAATGAGCCTCCAAAGCCATCGTTCAGGTGAATGGAGAAGAAGCTAGCAGACTATCTTATTAACCTTGTGTTTACCTGAACTATTCCAAAGAGAACCAGAGATTATGGACTAGAGCTAGAAGGGACCTCAGAGGTAATCTAGGCCAACCCCCACATGCCACAAGTGAAGAAAATGAGACCCAGGGAGAGTAAGTTATTTGTTCAAGGTTACACAAGTGGTAAGCAACAAGGGCAGGATTTGAACCTAAGGCCTTGGACCCTACCATACTAAGTTGCCCATGGTTTGTTTTCCAGCTTTGAGTTTTCTGTGATGTTGGCGAATGCCACTGTACATCCATCTTCCTTACCTGAGCAGGATGTAAATTAGTGATGTTCAAGCACTCCAGGACACTTGAGTGAAAAGTATTATGAATGAATAAAGTAGAATGTGATAGAAATATTTTGGGTTATGTGCTGGTTTTAGACAAATAAGCCAGGTTAAAGAAGAAATAGATAACTACAGCGTGACATTCTTTCATGTTACTTCCTGAAACTAAAAGGTTGGGGACCTTGCTGATGCTGGCGCATCTCTCCAACAGGCTCCAGCGGGATTTCATTAGATATTTTAGTACTTTGGATATCATTGACTATATTATTTATCCAAAATATGCTGACCCACTAAAATGTAGTCTCTCTAGGAAAATAAATGAACAAAAACAAACAAACAAAAAAACCTAGCATACATCGGTACATTTCACATAAAATTACTATACATCTGTTGTCCATGTATGTGCTATATATTACTATATGTATATCTATGTACATAAGTATATGTGATTTTAGATATAGAATATATTATACATATAGTTTATGCATGTAATAATTTATAAAATATATAATTTAATCTATGTGACTCCAGAAACCTCTCTATAAGTTGAAGAAAAGTTTCACATCTGCCTTAATGGAGGCTGTTTCCTCAACACACACGATCCAGGACCCATCCTCTCTCTCTCTCTCTCTCTCTCTCTTTCTCTCTCTCTCTCTCTCTCTCTTTCTCTCTCTCTCTCTCTCTCTTTCTCTCTCTCTCTCTCTTTCTCTCTCTCTCTCTCTGTCTCTCTCTCTCTATCTCTCTCTTTCTCTCTGTTTCTCTCTCTCTTTCTGTCTTTCTCCTTTCTTCTCTCTCTCTCTATTTAGCTATGGAAAGTTTGGAAAGTTGTATGCTTAGACAGTTGAGGAATGTGAATGGACTACCATCTCATATTTCAAAGTTTTAGGGGGGTGGATGAGATCTGTAATAGTGTTGGAGCCCATTTCAAAGTCAGAGACCTCAATGGTGGGGGGGAAGAGGGGAAAAAGAGGCTATTGAGGACTTTCTGCAAATTCTATATTGGACCCCTAACTTCCAGAAGCTAGAGCTGGGACAACTTAAGTTGAACAACTACAATATAACGCACAGGTTTTTATATGAGCCAAATTTTAGGGGAAAATACAGCCTATATTCTAACTAATATGGTAGTTAGATCACTAAAATAAAGCCACAACACAAGTACAATTTTCTTGAGTAAAAGCCACCACATGTCAATTAGCACTGAGATATTTGTAGCATAAAAAGTTAGTGCTGGAGGGACCTTAGTTAGGACCCATTCAGGTTAAGTGACTCTGCCTCAAAGCCGCAGAGCTGCAGAGCTGAGACTACAAAGAGCCATGAATTTGGAGTCTGAGGATCCACATTTGAATCTGTTTCTAGCAAAGTAACTCTGAACAAATCTTGTCACCTCTTTTGACCTCAATTTCCTTAGAGCCTTTTTTATATCTGTCTTTCATCTTCAATCTTACCCGATTTACTCCTTCTCTACTACCAAAAAAAATGCTCTGGTCTCCTTTGACCTTTAAAAACAAATAACAACTTCTTTTGATCCTGTTATTTCTCCATGCTATCTTCCTATACTTCTCAATGCAACAAATGTCCATTACTGAAGTCTAAGACACTGGTGGTGTGAAGACAAAAGGAAAAAGTTGTTTCTCTTGAGGAGAGTATATAATATTCTACTGGGGGCATTGGATGGGGGATACCACAAAGATATGGGCAAAATTGCAAACCAAATTGAAGAGGGAAGGAGGGAGATATGGAGAGAGACAGAGACAGAGAGACAGAGGGAGGGAGAGATGGGGAGAAACAGAGGAGAGGGAGAGACAGACAGAGAGACAGAGACAGAGAGAGAAGAGAAGAGGAGAGGAGAGGAGAGGAGAGGAGAGGAGAGGAGAGGAGAGGAGAGGAGAGGAGAGGAGAGGAGAAGAGAGGAGGAGAGGAGAGGAGGAGAGGAGGGGAAGAGAGGAGTGAGAAAAGGAGAGAAGAGGAGTAGAGAGGAGAGGAGAGGAGAAACAGAGACAGAGACAGACAGATAATATATGTGAGGTGGGAAGAGGTGATCAGTGAAGAATGAGGAAAGGATTCATAATGGAGATGGCACCTGAGATGAACCTGGAAGGAAAACAAGAATCCTGTGATGTAGAGATGGGGAAGGAACACATTCAAGACATGAGAGATGGCTTCTGTGAATACACAGTAGCAGGACGTGGAATGTCAAGTTCAGTGAACAGTTCTTGATCCAGTTTCACTGGAATGTAGAGCTCATGGAGGGGAGTAGTATGAAATAAGGTTGAAAAGGTAGGTTCGAAATTGCATTTCCAGCCTCATTTCAAATTTTTGCTGCTCAGACACTCTATAGTCTAGTAAAATCAGGTTATTGGAGTGCTCTGTGTATTTGTCTAGGCAGCTCCCCCATGCCTGAAGTGTGCTTTCCTCACATCCTCCTTTACAAAGCACCTTGTTTGGATCTTTCCTTTACCCCATCACTTGAAAGTAAGCTTCTCAGGGTACATGTGGAAACCTCTACATTACTTCCACAATAGAATGAAAATTCTTGAGGACAAGAATTGTAAACATATATATATATAGATATATATATATATATATATGTGTGTGTGTGTGTGTGTGTGTGTGTGTGTGTGTATACACATACACACATATATCATATATATTTAAATTTGAATTTTAGTGCCTAGTAGTGCCATAATGTCTTGCATATAGTAGCTATTAATGAAAGTTTGTTGATATGTTTGTAATTAACAAATTGGTTTTTAAATATTGAATTGAATTGAACTAGATACTAACCTAGAATAAGAAGCGAAGCAAGATTTTATCAAAAAGCAAGAACAAATGTCTAGGTGATGCAATGTATCAGGAAGACTTGAATTCAAATCCAGGCTCAGGTAGTTGCTAGATGTGTGACCCTGGGCAAGTCACTTAACCTCTATTTGCCTCAGTTTCCTTGTCTGTAAATTGGGGATAATAATAACCTTCAGCTGCCAGGACTGTTGCAAGGTTCAAATGAGATGATAAGAGCAAAGCACTTAGCACAGTGCCTAGAATACAGTTAATGCTATATAGATATTATCTTCCATCAATAATAATATTTGACATTCACATAGGCTTTATCAGAGGTAATGTTGAAGCCAGTTCAGACTGCTCACAAGAAAGACCTGATTGGCAAATGCTAGATACCAGAGCTTGGCTTGCTGTTTTGATCATTGACTAGACTTAATAGCGATAAAAAAGATATTAAACTTAATAGTATGGTGTGTATAAATTTTCAAGAGAGCACAGTTGTTAAACATTTACCGATGCACTTGTATGTTTCAAAGCACCATAGGCATCTATATCTTATCTGATCTTCACAACAACCCTGCAAGGGAACTACTGTAGGTATTATCATTACCATTTTATAAATGAGGAAGCTTTGTCTCAGAGGTTCTAAGTAACTTGCCCACAGTCACACATAAGTGTTGGAGTCAGTATAAGAACAATGCTAGGAGCAGCTGCTGTGGACATGTAAGTCCAACAACACCAGCACACAGGAGGGCTGCTAGTACAGGTTCTTTGATCCGGTTTTCTAAGGAAAGCAACTTTACAATCTAACCTTAATCACACACACACACACACACACACACACACACACACACACACGCATATATGTATCATTCACTTAGTTCAGGGGAAAAAGTCAGTGGCCTAAACTTCAGAGAAAACACAAGCAGAAATTACAAGCAGAAATTATATAAACAGAGCAAATAACTCAAATCAGCAGCAGATAGGGCTTCTAACTGTCTATCCATAGCAATATGTACATAATTACCAGAGAGAGAAGAACCAACATCTGGGTTTTCAAAGCCAGAGGGTTCCTTAACAGCTACCCAGAGTCTTGTCTGGCCAAATCACAGGAACACTTTTCCAATGAGTGAGCCTCAAGCAAAATGCTAACCTCAGAGTATACATACATATATATATATATACACACACACAGTTCCATGTGACTCAGGCTCATGTCACTTAGGCTTTCTTGTGACTTAAGCAGGTCATCAAAGACTCTTGATTCAATCAAAGCCTCTTGATTGAAACAAAGGCAAGACTCAAAGGCACTTGATTGCCTTAGTGCTGAGAAGCACTCCAAAAGAAAAAACAGCAAAAAGGCCCACTTTGCTTGCCATTACAGTCAGGAGCTGAACCCAAGTCTCTTCTGATTCTAGATACTAAACTTATTCCATGATACCAGATAAATTAACTGGGAGAAAGACCACTAGTCAAGGACAAATGAGAACTTTCACTTGCCAAAACCATCTAAATCTCTTGGAGGGTGAAGGAAACCACTGATAGACAGGAGCTACCTAGCCTAAAACTCACTTTTGAAGGATTAAAAGGAAATCATTTTTCTCAACCAGGAAACCCAGAGTGAGGAGAGAGCTTCTAGAGGCCCAATAGCCTTGGAGACTTTCAGGGGGAGGGGACTTCTTGGGACTGGAGGCTCAAAGATGTTCCTTCCACAAACCAAAAACATCACATGCGTATCAGGATCCAGGTCTTCAAAGGGCTTAGGAAATTAGCAACCTTGGGAAACCTAATCTATAGTTTAATAGATTAGAATTGTCATTCTACTCAGACATGATCAGAGCCATCTGGCTTCAAGGATATGACTTTGAAAAGGGCTTCGACTAATGAATAAGAGGAAATTTCTAAAAATTTATACCCAAGTCTCCCTACAGTGGCATACAAAGAAGCTGAACCATAGCTGCAGTGAGGAAATTGGGCTTTTGTTACAGGGAGCTAAGGGGCACATTTCCTACCAGGGAAAAGGGGAAAGGGACAAAGGGAATCTTTGTTTGGGTAGTGGTTTAGAGGCCTTCTTCATCTCCATACTGTACTGTTTGGAATCCTCCATTAGCCTCTGTCTTGCATGGCCCCGGGCTGTTGATCCCAAGGTCACATTGCTGTAGCAGGTCTCTAATGGGTTATGACTTCCTTCACCAAGTGCAGTAAGGGTAGGAGCTAGACTGTATTATGGGGGATGGGAGCACTCCCTCTTCACATATGACTGCACCCAAGGTTCAACTGTCTTTTCATTTTTGTTGTCATTTTAAACATTCCCCTAAATATTTCTCTGTAATGATTAGCTGAGAATGATCTTAACAAAGATAAAAGGTTGTATGCCGATTTCAGGAAGCAGATGGGGACAGGAGGAAAGAATATAAGGAGAGAAGAGATGAGAATGTTTTTTAAAAATGTCAGGCCCTAGAGCTTTCTGGTGGAAGGACAAAGCAGTAAGCAATAAAGCGCTGAACTGTATAGGCCCACCTAAATTTAGAAGATCAGAAAAACAAGAGATCATTGTAGACTCCTTTGATTATATGAAAAATTATATCACACATCTCTTTTTTTTCACAGTGTTCTTTTTTTTTCACAGTGTTCAAATCCAAAATTATTCCATCTCTACCCAGGAGAATAACAATTCTAAAACATACATCTGGCAGATGGCCACTGCCAAGCCCCTCAGTCACAGATTCTAAGGCCCCTCAGACTTATTTCGGAAATACGAAAATCTAAGCTCCTTCTAGGTTTGCATTTGGCTCTCCTCTTGAGGTGAACAGAGGCAGCCTGCATCACGACTTTTTCTCTCTGCTCTGTTGAACAAAAAAATGAAAATATGACAATTGCATATGCCCTTTAGGAGGAGAGAGTGAACTATTCATGTCAGCTTCTGGATACAGCACAAACCTTCACATCACTTGCTACCCAGACAGCAAACCAGCTGCTCTGCTAGTGGGGCTCATTATAAGATATTCTCAGGGCGAACAGGGAGGAAACTAAAGTATGACAATAGTTCTGCAACAACAATAATTCTTCCCCATGTTTCTCTACCATCAACAGTGTCTATCTACTTCAGTTTTGATGTAATGGGAGAGTGAGGGAGAAAGGAGAGTGGGGAAAGGAGGAACAGCGCCCCCAAACTCAGAAATCCTCAACTGAATTAAATCCATTGAGAGAGTCAGAGATCAGGCCAAAGGACTGTCGTTTTGTTGTTGTAATCATCTCCAGCCATTAGACTAGGGCCTGGTATATTCACTACTATGTTCAGAAATGCTTGTTGAATTAAGTTGAGTTGAACTGAACTGAATGTGGGCATTTTCCTCCCTGCTCTTTTATTTTTCATGTAAAGCTGTCTCAATAAGATCAGCAAATCTCCAGCCAAATATGTTGTTCCTAGTCCTTTGGAGATGCAATCTATGCCAAGCTAGTAGAGAATCATTCTGATATCTTAAACTAGGGATGGGGAGCCTGCAGCCTTGAGGCCACATGGGGCCCTCTAGGTCCTCGAGTGTGGCCCTTTGACTGAATCCAGACTTCACAGAACAAATCCTTTTACCACGGCCTAGTAGATCAAATGCTTTTCTTTGACACCATATATACAGCTGGCTGTTCATTTTCTGTTTCCTTTTTTCTCTTCCAAATCTCAGTCTTTGGTTGGAAAAAGAGATGAAAACACCACCTGTACTTCCTTCAGTTTCCTATCCTGGATTTCAGAGTCATTCAAATAATATTCAGGTTTCTTCTGTTCCCATACCAGAAGTAAGCCTTGGTCATCTGAATGGATATGAACAAACTAGACAGTCATTATGATGTATCTGAAAATAGGCTTGAGGAAGGAAGTGCATCTTCTAGTAGGCAGTCATGTCAATTCATCTTCATGCTACTTAGCTTCTCGTGTCTCAGTTGCTTTACCTGAAAAATGGGGATACTAATATTTATAACAGCACCTCATAGGGTGGTTGTGAAGGTCAAATGGGATCCTGGGCATTGATATACTTTGGAAAGCATGAGCATGTTATGAAAGGACAAGAATATATTAATAGCTCTAAGTCTTCTTGACCATTTTAGCCCCCTCTGTTCTCCCCCTTCTCTGAACTCCTATTGTACCTGTAGCTCTCACCACACCATTTAGCTCTTAATTGTCTTCTCAAGCAGTCTGCCTGGGAATCTGAGAATTGTTTGAGGAGGAAGAGGAGGAGGGAAAGGAGAAGGAGGAGGAGGAGAGGCCAACCACATCTTGTTTTACAGTCCTTAAGCACTGACATTTTTCACTTCTACTGAGCAGTAGACGTGCACTTTAGAGGATGGGTTGAGGAGGAGAAAGATCATATTCAGGGAGACCAATAAGGAGGATGTATTTATATTCACCTCCTGATCTTGAAATAAATGAGGTCATTACATTTATTACATATATTCTGTTAACTGATACAAGCATCTGAGGGCATAAGTGTTGTACATGACCATCTTTCTCATTATCTTCCCTTCCCTCCATCATGAGTTGCTATGTGCTAATTATCCTCTTCCTCATGCTTTACCAATTCAGTAGTATCTAGTTTAACACCTTTCTATCACTATTCTTTAAACAGAGAGTTAAAGACAATCACATAGATATCACTGAGACTAAATGGTTTGGGACTATGATCAGAATATGCCAATGAAGCATATATCTTCTTCAAAAGAAGCAGATTTTAAGGGGGAAGAAGAACAGTGGAGTTGAATTATAGAACAAGAAGACAATGACCTAACTTCTGCATCACGTATCCAGTGAAAGGAAGAACTAGACATTTTCTCTCATCCTCATGACCTCTCAAGTCTCTTAGAAATAGAAGTAAAGATGAAGCAATTTCATTTGCCTCCACGGATTAGGAAACCAAAAACACAAAGAAGGTTATAAATTCCATGTGCACTCAGCATACCCTACCCCAGCACCCAGCATGCTCCCAGAAGCAAGGCTGCACATATGACCTTTGGGTTTGCAATAGAATCCAACTCCACACACTGACCTCTCCCTCCTCTTTCCAGTGTAGTTTAAGGATTCAAACTACAAATTTCAGAAACATACTGAGGCCACAATAGTATTCTATGCTACGACAGAGTTCTTCAGGAGAGTGGAGAAACAGAGGGAATGTTACAGAATGGGCTTGTAATAGGGTTCAACTCTACACCCTCACCCCTGCCTCCTCCCAGAACAGCTGAGATCCAAACTCCACATGACAGAAATTTGCCCAGGCTTGGATAGCAACAGTGTGGCAGTGGTCTGTACCATTGGACCAGAGAACTGAAGAACAGGGCTAGACCCTGGGGCAGGGGGAAGGGAGCAGTTTGTATGGCACTGTATTTCATCCTAAGAGAAAGAGCTCAGTATCTAGCAGCTTGGGATAGTCCTCTCCCCTCTGCCGCCCACCCCAAAAAAATAAGTCACTTGGAGCAGAGATCTAGGCTGGTGAACCATGAATTGCTCAGAATGGGAAGAAGCTGAGATGTTTTGAGATTCAGACCCTAGGGAAACCACCATCAGAGGAGAGGGAGTCAAAAAATGAGTGACAGAAAAAAATTAAGGTGGGTGGGGTAAGGAGGTAGACTGAAAATACCAAATACCACAGGAAGAAGAAAGCTCAAAGATCTTCACTGTAAGCAGATGAATCGACAGGGAAGACATTAACAGAAGAAAGAAATATGTCCTTCAGATCTAGTAAATGAGTTCAACTATCTCATGAGGAAATATTACAAAACAAAGGAAAATGTTTCATCACTTGATGAAAGAGTACCCAAAGAAATTAAAATTGTGGGAGCAGATTTCATGGTCTGAACAGCAGAAATAATGGGCAGAATAGGAAAACAAGTCTCACCAAAGAATCACAAGAGAGGACAACTGATTGTGAGTGCAAATATACAGAAATAGAGGACAATCTGGAAGAAAAGAAGGAAAAAGCAGTAACACTAATAGAAAATATATCCTCCATATATACAAAACATATTGATCTTGAAGACAGACTGCATAGAGACAATTTATGGATTATAGGTTTCCCAGAAGGAAACAAGTCAAAAAACCCGAACGCCATAATACAAGAAATAATATTAGAAAACTGCCAGAATTTCTGCTTACAGAAAAAGAAGTATCGACTGAAAAAATCTATAGAATGTCTCCATAAAAATCACCACCACCACCAAGGCAGCAAACTTCAAGACACATAGAGGTTAAATTTAACAATTGAGAAAAACAAATTGTGCGAGTGACCAGAAGAAAAACCTTCAACTACAAAGAAAAGGAAATTTGAATAATATAAAACTATTCTGCACCCAGTGCAGGAGGAAATGGAATAATGCATTCCAAAAAAGTAACAGAACTCAACTTGAGTTGCAGCCCGCAGTGACCTACCCTAAAAAGATGATAATCCAATAACAAAGAGGTATTCAAAGCATTCTTGTAAAGAAAACTTGGCAATTTGGAACTATGCCCAAAGGGCTATAAAAATGTGCATACCCTTTGACCCAGCAATACTATTTCTAGGGCTGTATCCCAAAGAGATCAAAAAAATGGGAAAAGAATCCACATGTACAAAAAATACTTGTAGCAGCTCTCTTTGTGGTGGCCAAGAGCTCAAAATTAAGGGGATGCCCATCAATTGGGGAATGGCTGAACAAGTTGTGGTATATGAATGTAATGGAATACTATTGTGCTATTAAGAAATGACGAATAGGTGGACTTCAGAAAAACCTGGAAAGTCGTATATGAACTGATGCTGAGTGAAGTGAGCAGAACCAGGAGAACATTGTACACAGTAACAGCCACAGTGTGTGATGACTGACTTTGATAGACTTAGCCTTTCTCAGCAATGTAAGGACCTAAAACAATTCCAAAGGACTCCTGATGGAAAATGCCATCCGCATCCAAAGAAAGCACTATGGAGTCAGAATGCAGAGTGAAGCAGACTTTTTTTTGCTTGTTTGTTTGTTTGGTTTGTTTTTTTTTCTTTCCCATGGTTCCTCACATTCATTCTAATTCTTCTATACAAAATTATTAATGTGAAAATATGTTTAATTGGAATGTTTATGTAGAGCCTATATCAGATTTCATGCTATCTTGGGGAGGGGGGAGGGAAGGAAGAGGGAGAAAATTTAAAACTTATGGAAGGGAATGTTGAAACCTAAAAATAAATGAATTATCAAAAACTAAAGAAAACTTAGCTGAAGGAAATTATTTGTTGCATGACTACCACCAGACAACAAAAATGCAGGAGAGATGAATAAATGCAGAAGTCAAGAAAAGCAACAGCAACAGAGTAACAACAGAAGAACCACTAAATTTCTTCCTAAATGTCCAGAAAAAGACAGGGGCGAAGGCGGAACTCAGGTGGAGATAATAATGGGGCTGGAGTATTATGAACTGTACTGCACAGTACTCTGCCTACAGGTGAATGGATTTTGGTGGGGAGGGAGGAGGTTTTTTGTTTTGTTTTATTTTGTTTTATGGGAATAAATTACAAAATGAGAGGGTTCATGGAAGGGTGGTATAGAGGAGGATAGAGAGGAGTGTGGGATATGCCCTCATTAAGTCAAGGGCTAGCAATGAGAGAAAGTGATTCCTGTGGTCTCTCAGGAATAGAAGAGAGAGGGAGAGGGTGAGGAGGTAGGGGCTGGGGTAGGAACATAAAAGAATGAGAAAAGAAAGAGGCCTTATTTTGGTGGTGGAATTTGGTGGCACTGATGAATGCTCCTATGGGTGAAAAGAGATATTCTATAGACTAAGATGTGGACCATGTGCTGAGTGAAAACTAGGGGATTTGCTGCTTGGAGAAACCACTCTTTCTGCCTTGGTGGTGGGGGAAGGAGGGAGAGTCAGAGTTCCTAGAGGCAACTAGCACCCAGGAAAGTGGGAAGGGCTGGATCCAGAGAGGAAATGTTGAGGTATGTAGGGGAGGAAGGTAACCAAATGGGTCAGTGGTGAGCCTGCTCAGGGCATACCCAGGGATGGGAAGGCAGGAGGGAGCTCCTGCCATGGGACAATGTCTTCTCTCTCTCCTACAGTAATTGATAATTTTCTTGGAGTGAGACCCAATGGAAATGGTGGCCGTCAGGGAACAAACTCTACATGGCAGTACCAGAAATTGCTTAGAGGGGAGAGTCCAGAATGGGCACCTTAGAAGTTTTGGTTCCATGAGGAATGTAGAGAATACAGAGGACTAGATAGTACAGGGCCCATGAATCAGAGAATGAGGGTCTAAAGTAGATAGATAGAAGGAGAGGATGGATAGTGAAGATAATGAATGAGACATCTTCTCTGGAAAGGGGTGCAGCAAATGAAGTTTTAAAAAACTAATGAACCAGTCAAATTGAAGGGGAGGAGTGGAAGGGGAATTCTACTTGCCTGAAAAAGAGGGGGGAAGTGGGAGAAGAATTAAATAACCAGATAAAACTGGAAATAAACAGGAACTAATAAGCAAGACTCAAAAGGAAAAGAGTAATAAATAGAATACAGGGGAATCAGTGTGGGAAGGAAAGAGAACTAATGGGAATAGGCCCACCTTAAAATAAATTAAGGTAAAATAACTGAATAGACGTAAGAGAAGAGGGAGAAAAATTATAACTTGAAAAAATAGAATCAAATGGAGGCAAATGTAAACATGACTCATAAAGTTGATGAGTAACTAATAACTTTCGTTTCCCACTAACTGCACTGCTTGGTTTTGACTCAGCCATCAATCATCCTGGCTCCATGCTAGATAACCTCTGCTGCTCTGCTTCTTTTCAGCTTCCTTTTGTATATTGTATCCCCCCAGACCCATCAGATCATAAGCTCCTTAATTTAGGAACTATGCCCAAAAGGCTATAGAATTGTGCATACCAACAATACTACTACTAGGTTGTATCCCAAAGAGATTTTTCAAAAAAAGAAAAGTACCTACAAGTACAAAAATATTTATAGCAGCTCTTTTTGTGGTGACAAAGAATTGGAAATAGAGAAGATGCCCATCAACTGGGGAATGGCTGAACAAGTTGTGAAAGATGGTTGTGGGGGAATGATTGTGCTCTAAGAAATGATGAGCAGGATGCTTTAGAAAAACCTGGGGAATTTTATATTAACTTATGCAAAGTGAAGTAAGTAAAATCAGAACATTGTGCCCAGTAACAGCAATATTATAAAATGATCAACTGTGAACGACTTAGCTGTTCTCAGCGATACAGTGATATAAGACCATCTGAAGGACTTATGATGAAAAATGCTATCCACTTCCAGAAAATGGAATCTGAATGAAGATTGAAGCATACTTTTTTAAAACTTTCTTTTTGTTGCAGTGTTTTTGTCTGTTTTTTCTTTCATAACATTACTAATATGGAAATATGTTTTACATGACTGTACATGCATAATCACCTATATCAAATTACTTGCCTTCTCAACGTGGGGAGGGAGGGAAGGGGAGGAGAGGGAGAGAATTTGGAACTTATTTTTTTTAATGAATGTTAAATATTTTTACATGTAATTGGAAAAAATAAAATAACACAAGTTTGTTAGTTTCTTGAGAGCAGAAAATGCCTTTTATTCTTATTTGTATTCCCAGAACAGTGTCTGGAGCATAGTAGGTGCTTGATAAATGTTTATTATATTGTATTCTTTTAACTTTAAATGTGAGATTCAACAATGAAATAAAATGAAAAAGCAATTGAATGGATAAGAAAGCAAAACCTCACAATCTTTTGCTTATAAGAAATCCAGCTTCAGATACCTACTAGCCATGTGACCCTAGGCAAGTCACTTAACCCTGTTTTCTTCAGTGTCCTCCTCAGTAAAATGAGCTGGAGAAGGAAATGGCAAACCGCTCCAGTATCTCTGCTAAGAAAACCCCAAATGGGGTCATGAAGAGTCAGATACACCTGAAAACAACTGAACAAAAAAATTTTTTTACCCCTGCCTTTGAATCTAGCACATAGTTTTGCATGTAGGTTGTGAAATTGCATGACTCATTACCAGTACCTGAAAAACTAATCCATTATAATTTATTTTGTCTGACACCAGATACCACCTTCCTTTGATTATAAACTGAGGGTAAGAGACTAATTAGTAAAGACAAATCACAATGAATGACAGAGTAAGTGCTAAATAAATGTATGATTTAATTAAGTGACTAAGTGAATGATTTAATTCATGAAAGTCTGAATAAGGAGGGTCTGAGAATAGTTCCCATTCTCCTATAACTTTTCTCTTTTTGTATATCACTTGTCCTGTTTTGTCACTAAATCTGAACGTGTGTCATTAGAATCATTCTTGTCCAGGGACAAGCTATGCCTAATAAAACTCAGTCACTACCTTGTTTCGAGCTAAATAATTTAGATATCTCAAAGCAGCTCTATTTCTAAAATGCAATAAAAATGTCCTAGGAAGCACTTTCCCATCATTTTGATGGAAAAAATCTTCCTCTTTTACTGCACAAGGAATTGGCGTGTAGACCCTGAACACTGGCTGCTGCCTTAGTGGTTTCTAAAGGGTGAGAAGCACAAGTGAGCCCTATCATCATCACATGGGCCAGGGCCTCATCTAGCCTTTTGCTCTGTCTCCAGCAGCGACCAGTGCAGCAATGTTAAATCTATCCGACATCCCAGGACTGTGCCATGGGGTGCTTTTTTCTCCTAACCTCAGCTGGTAAGGCAGCTCCGACTGTGAAACATGAGAAATGATACCCCTTTTATGACTCATCTGAGCCACTGTAACCACAGATGCTGTTCTGAATTTTCTAAATTAGGTTAACCTTGGTGATAACTTATCGAAAAATGAATTAACCTTGATCGAGCTTTCTCAACTATCCCGACCCCTTAAAGGAACCTCACCTGAGGGATGGCCTGCCATTCCAACTCACAAAAATCCTTTCTCAAATCATCATTTCTTCTTGGTATTACCACTTAGGCATTTTAAACATTTTAACTATGCATAATCATTTCCAGAAAATGTGTTACACACTTTATAATCTCTTGTATAAACTGACTAATTCTGAGAGCTTCCCTCTGGAACATGACACAAGTGAGCTGTAAATTTAATTTGCCTTCACATCTGCCATCATTATGCTGGGGTCTCCTGGGCCCAGCAACTGTCCAGGACTCATATGTTCTAACACCTCATTTTTATTTAGGCTGGTTTTAATTATTCACATTTCCCCACAAACACATCCCCTTCCAGAATTCCAGTTGGGAAGGCAATTTTTTTCTACTTAGCTACACTCCTCCAAAGCACATTTGGGCAAGGGATGCAAATGATCAGAACTAATTCATTTCAAACACAGTGGTCACTGATTCCTACTTAATATTTTACACAGGCAGCTGTCAGTTCCTGTTGAATCAGCAGGGACACTTAGGGTTTTGACTGGCAATGTACTTTGTGCATTAACACTGAAAAGGCTTGAAAATAAATGCAGATCAATTCCACAAATACTTATTAAGTGCCAACTGCATGAAAGGCACTGGGGATAATGGGTGACATATGACAGCTTTTGCTCTCAAGGAAGGAGCTGGCTGTCTGGTGGAGGAGGAAAGACAAGAAGAGGGCTGAGGAGGAATCAGTTCAGGGGAAGGTGAACGAGGGCAAAATAAAAAATTAGGGCAAGTGTGAGTCATCCAGGTTGGATGAGATGTGGAAAGCATAATGACAGTTGTATAAAATAAGTCTTGTAAAATAAAATTTGGAGCCAGAATATGGGGAGCCTTGAACGTCAGGCTAAGAAGCTGATTCAGGATATAGGCAGTAGCCACTGACAATTTTCAAGCAGAGGAATGTCAGGACCAGACCAGATTTAGAGTAAGAGGACTTGAATTCGAATTCTGATGGTGTGACTTTGTAATTTTGTAACTTGTATAACTTTGGAGAAAGCTGGTTATCTTCCCTGGGCTTCAGATTCCCCATCTATAAAAAAATGATGTTTGACCAAATAATCCTTCAGGTTCTTTTCCACCTCTAGATTTTTGGATTCTGTGATCCTCTGACTTATATGTCAGGAAGATTGTTCAGGCAGTTTCACAAAGGGTGGATTAAAGACAGGAGGGGCTCCTAGAAACCTAGAATCTCAGATAATAATAACAATAGCTAACATTTAAATAGTGCCTACTATGTGCCAGGCACCGTGCTTAGTGCTTGGGAATTATTATTGCATATGATCCTCACAAGAACCCTGGGAGATAGGTGTTATTATATAATCCAATCAACCACACTGTTAGCTATCACCTAGTCCTTAGCACAAAGTAGATACTTAATTGGTATTTATTTAATTGAATTGAGTGTGACACCCTTGCTTTAACAGTGTTTAAACTGTTGCATATTTGTTAAATGTTTGTGGGTGAACAATAGACCCCCAATTCACAAACTTGGCAAAATGAAATAAATACAGGGTGTCCCAAAAATATTAGTGCAGTTTTAAGCTTTAATAGTTTTTTTTTTAAATTAGATTGAAATTGATACAGATTTGTTGAATAACTAGAAGGGAGAGGAGAGAGAAAAGGAGAAAAATAATTTGACCTAGACACGGAGAAAGTAACAAGAAAACAAATACATATACCTCAGGGAGCCCAACAAAGAGCTAGGCCAGGAATAGATACATTTGGTGCCTAGACAGAAATTCCAAGGGATCTCAAAACTGTCTCCTAAGCTGAAAAAGACAGAATAAAACTGTATACCTGAAATGGAATAACATCAGCTCTTGCCATAAAGTAGTTTCTGCTATACTTGAATAAGATGAACTTGAGAGAGTATTGCTGCTGCATTAATCTTCTCTAAGAAGGAATATGAGAAATGTCTCTCAATTAAACCCAGTTCTCAATCCTGATTAGATCACAGGATTTAGAACAGGAGGAGACCTTAAAGAGCTTTTACTTCAAATCTCTAATTTTACAGATGAGTCAACTGAAGCCCGGAAAGGTTAAGTATTGTCTAAGGTCACATAGGTTGTGGGTCCACTCTCACTATGAACATCCTCAGGTTGGAGATTAGAGATTGGATAAACAGCATCAAGGATCTCTTGTAGAGAATCTTCCTGATAAGGTACAGGTTTGATTCAATCCACTAAACATGCATTAAGTGCCTGTCATACACATGATCCTGTGGCTGGTACCTGGGGTGGAGAAAGAAAGAAGGAAGGAAAGAAGGAAGGAAGGAAGGAAGGAAGGAAGGAAGGAAGGAAGGAAGGGAGGAAGGAAAGAGGGGGAAGGGAGGGAGAGAGGAAGGAAGGAAAAAAGATGCCAAATGAATGCTATCATAAAGTAGAGAAGCTAGAGAAAAGTATATAGCAAAACCTATAATTATAGGAAGAGTACTCAGAAATAACTTTGAAGAGCTCAGAATCTGAAGCAGGGACATAACTGGGAAATTATTATGGAGGTAGTTACCCCTAAGTTCTTCCGATAGCCTATGCAGTATATATGAAATCTGCAAGTAATGACCTCTTCTTGATGACATCTCCACAGGTGTACATGTCAGGCATCTCTCTCCTATCTACTCATCTTCCACAGGACTTGATTTGATTTTGTCAACATTACCTATTCTGAGTACATTTTTAAAGTGAGGATAAATTTGGGCATTGTGGGTGGCTTTGAAAAATCCACTTTAACCCAAAATAGTTATGTTCTAAGCAAGTTGGATAGAACTTTCTGTTACTTTCAGGAACCACATAATTTACCAAAGGAGGTTTCAGTAAGATTTTCCTAGGCATGGTCTATATCAATTTAGTACCAGACTGTGTACTCTGTTCTAGTCTGCCCTAGTATCAAAATAATTAACAGAAAGTTTGTATATGTACATATACATACATATGTGTATGTGTGTGTATATATATATATGTATATATATATGTGTGTAGTCTTATATTTATTATAAAATAGAGAGTGGGCCTCAGGCAGGAAGACCTCTGCCAAATTCTCATTGTGTGACCCTAGCTAAGTGACTTTAGCTCTCTGTGCTTCCAGAAACTCTCTAAGGCTGTAAGTTGGAGAAGGTGCCATTCTGCATTGGTAGAAGGAGTTTCCTTACCTCATAGTTCCCAATAAAATCACATTTCCAGTTTAAAAAGTCGGGGGTGGGGGGGCAGGCTGAAGTGAGCTTTAAGATCCTACAAGATTCAAGTCTTTTCCTTTCAAGGACATAAAGTTTTTTAATCTGTCATTTTACAGATGAGGTATAAGACCCTAATATTTGTGTGAGTTACTCATGGACAAACAGGTAGTTTGGCCAATGGCAGAACTTTGAAGTAGGTGTCCTGACTCCTGGTACAAAGAAATGTTGTCATTGTTATAGGGGTTTTTGGGGGGTGTAGGGGTGGGGGTTGGGATTTCTTTCCCCACTACACCAGGCTTATTCTGGTGCTATGGGTGTTTTTTAAGGGAAGAGAGTTGCACTAGTGAACCTTAAGAAAATCATATTGGAAATCAATTCCATTGAACTATGACCAATAAAACAAATGAGTTCTAATAGAAACAAAGATGATCACACAGTGGTGGTTGTCTCATAGAGACATCCTGAGTAAAGAAGTGAGAACTGTACCAAATAAGGCAGCTATGCCTGGCCTCTGAGCATTTAAAAAAATTCCATCTCTCAGTAGATCAGCACAAAATTCCCTCTTGTCATGGACCACTGAAATGATATCAGAAAAATAATAATAACAGAAATATCACCAGTCACATCCACTGACTTCATTATCTCCAGCTGTTTGTGGGCACTGTGTTCAACTCTACAAATTCCTGTGACCTTTTTATAAATAGGATTAAAATACCTCATTCACAACTGAACCAAATCCTTCCCTTCCCCTTCCTATCATCTCAGCATCTCAAATATTATTGAAGGAATGTTGTCCTTCTTCCACAGCATCCCCACCCAGGGCCCTAGAGACCTTCCTTCCCTTTTCCCTCACAATATACAGACTATATACAGATACACTTCTCAGGAGCGGTAAAGACTCCTTTTGCCTACATATTGTTGTTGTCTCAGTCATTCAAAGACTCTTCATGACCCTGTAGACCATAGCACAGCAGTGCTGTCCATGGGGTTTTCTTGGCAAAGAGCCCAGAATGGTTTGCCATTTCCTTCTCCAGTTCTGGCTAAATATATCTGAACAAAAACTGCAATATGAACTAGGCAGCTTCTTCAAGGAAAGGGGTGAAGGCATTTGCCCAGGACCTGAGCCTTTGGTAGAGAATGTCCCTCTTTCATTTGCTTTATGGTCAATAAAGGCTTGCCCATGAAGGAATAAAACTTGTTTCCCTTCCAGCAACCCCCACCCCTCCCACCCCAGCCCCAGCCCACTTGGTTCCTATGGTCACTTATTTTGTAATAAAAAGGTGTACAATTAAGCTACAATGCAATCAGCAGAAACTGGGAGGGGAAGAACTGTTCTCTGAAAGGGGCCAACGAAGGCTGTATAACACCTCATATCTTCTCACCTAAGCTCACCTAAGCTACCCTAAATGTTTTAGGGGCTTAGAGCCTGAAGGGACCTTAGCTAGGTCAGCTCTTCTCAAACCATGTTCTTTGGAAACCCAATGTTCTTCTTGATGTCACATGCATTCTATGAGAAAATATCTATGCTTTGAATTATTTTAACATCTTGTACATTGAGTTTGAAATTAATTTATATATCAAAATACTTATTTCATGTAGCAATTGTTCAGAATGAAGTAGGCTTAATTTCTTTTATGTGCCATATCCTGGTACTTCCAGCAAGTTTACTGATTCCAGAGATGGGTCAGTACGCTTCGCTGGGATGGTTGGCTGGATGGCTCCAGCTTAGATCCGGAAAACAGAGTCATCATCGATGACTTTTTTTATGGTGGTGAACATTGTATTTTGGCTTTGAAGCTGCATGAACCATGGCTCTGGCCCCACAAGGTTACATCTGGCTTGATGATATTACAAAAGGACCCACTGGAGACAGAGTATACAAAGCCGTCCTCAGTGTTTTCTGTAGCACCGCTGTGATGAGATTATCGCCAGGAAATGCCAGCTTGTTGTGGACATGCCAAATGTGTCCTCTTCTGCCTTCTCATAGTTTAACATCTCATTCTCTCAAATATAATGGTACCATATTGCTCCAAAATTCCCCCAACTTTTCTTTGTACCAAGGGTGTTCAATATCCCTAGACCTTCTGGACCAGCATTTCTGTGCTCAATATATTTTAAACCAAACTAATATGTGGTCAAATTAGTGTCCCAGAAAATTTCCAGATAATTACCGGAGCAGATCATCTTTAAGGTTCCTTCTGGTTGTAAATTTAATGATTATGTGATTCTTTCTACCCATAAACCAGTGGTTTCACTCTTTTGTGTCTGCAAATCCATATCTAGATGCAATATAGAAGAGGAGAAGATAAGGCAAAAAATGGAGGATAAACACATATATGTATACAACATACACACATAAATGCATATATGTGTATTTACATATATGTGTGTATACACACACACACACAAAGCAGGCATGAATGAAAAAATGGGAAAAAAGGGAAATCATGAGAATATAGCTAATAAAGTAAGAAAGGAGATAAACACAATAATGGAGGAAAATATAAAAATTACTTTTATTGATATGTTTCATTTTTTTCACCATCTTCATTTTTAAATGTTTCCATTCTCCTCCCATTCCAAGAGTGCCACCCATTCTAACAAATGTAAAAGAGCAAGAGAAAAAAGAAAGCAATCCAACAAAAGTAATGTATCAACCAAGTTTGACAATATATGGAAGGTTTTTTCTCCATCGTCCACCACTTTTTCAAAGGAAAGGAGAAGAAAATTTATCCCTTCTTTGGGGCCAACCTTGGTCATAATAGCTATATAGAAAGAACTCAGTTTTTATTTTGAAAGACAGTCTTAGAAGAAGAAGAAAAAAAACAACATAAGTCAGGAAACAGAGAGGTTAAAAAAATAGAATGAGACAAGAAGTACAAGCAGAAAGACTAAAAAGCAGGAGGTAGGTACAAAACAATAGAAAAGACTAAAGAGAATACAACTTATTACTTTAATCATTAAATGGCTTCCACAATCTACCCCTTCCTTCCAATGCATTGTGATTTCTGGCCATGTCCTTCTGTAGATCTTCCACAGAGTACCTACACAGCCTACTGGAGGCTCTCTTCTGGCTATTTTCATATTTTACCAATTCTGATGCAACACCTGAGCTATCTATTGGTTATCCTTTACTTTCACCATTCAAATTGCCTTTCTTCCCTTTCTAGCCATACATTCCCTCAGTGATTTTTTATAAGATTTCCTTCATTCCAGGTGTCGATAATATGCTGCAGCCTACTTATACTCATATGCGTATCTCCATTAATTGTCTTTTAGGTCGGCTAAAATTTTGATTCTCTGAGAGCATAGTGTTCCATGATTTTCAGTCATTTGGCATCACCAAGAGAATAGCAGCAATGATAACAACAATAATAATTAATATCATTGTAACTAGCATTCATGCAGCATGTTAAGGTCTACAAAGCACTTTATACATGTTACATCACTTGATCCTCACAAAAGCCACTGAGGTAGGTAGATTGTATTCCTATTTTAGAGCTGAGGAAACTGAGGCACAGAAAGAATCAAACAGCTAGTGAGTGTCTGAAGCAGGAGTTGAATACAAGTCTTACTGACTCCAGTACCTCTGTTCTATCCATGGTGCCACCTGACTGACTTTAAAGGGTGGTCTTCTTTAGCGGCGGAATTGCTGAAAGTACTAAACAAGTTTAAATATGCTACTCAACCTACTCTCCTCCTAATGCATTCTGAGCTCTCCTCATTATATACCTATAATACATACCATATCTTCACCACAATACACAATAGACTGCCGAGGAGGCAGTCCTCTTCAAAAACAAAGGACAAACACAACCTGTGAGTAATCTGAGATGCCTGAATGGGGACCCAGCCAGTTGGGTAACTCAACTTGACCTCTCCCTCTTCTCTCCAAAGGGAGGTAAATTTTGATGGCTGAAAGCTCCCCAGTTAACTCAGGGTTTACTGGCTAGATTCCTGCCTTCCTGTCTTTCTTTTCCTCCTTTGTTTCTTTCTTTCCCTTTTCTTTCTTTTTTTTCCTTTCTTTTTCTCTTTCTCTTTCTTTCTCTTTTTTCTTCCTTCCTTCCCCTCTTTCTTTCTTTTTTCTTTCTTTCCTACTTTCTCTCTTTTTTCTTCCTTCCTTCCTCTCTTTCTTTCTCTCTTTTTTCTTCCTTCCTTCCTCTCTTTCTTTCTCCCTTTTTTCTTCCTTCCTTCCTTCCTCCCTCCCTCCCTTCTTTCCTTCTTTCCTTCCTTCCTTTCTTTCTTCATCTCTTTTCTCAAAGACCAAACCTCAAACCCATTTCAATCTGGAGCTCACAGATTGGACCACAATAGGTCCCTGCCCAAGCTCCATTTAATAGCTATGTTTTGGACTCTCCTGTCTCAGAGTGAATGTCAATGGTAACTGTTTCTCTTTGGAACAGCAACCCTGAGGGTCTTCCCCTCCCAGTTTGATTTTTTTTCTCTTTTTTCTAATTAAAGAAGACATCCCTTGAATCACTTCTTAAAGAGGCCTATTCATGGAATGGGCCTTACCTCACTCAATATGAGAACCTTCAGACCTTAGCCTCAAAGGGCCAGGATCTCCTATTGCATCCTGGACCATCTCCAGTCATCCTGATGAACATCAGGCCACTGGACCCAGATGGCTCTAGAGGAAAAAATGAGGCTGGTGACCTTTCACAGCCCTCCCTCACTCAAATCAAAGTGAATTGTAAGTCATGTCATCATTTTCCTGATGTCATGGTCTTCTTCAAAAATGAAGGAGAAACACAACAACCAATAGACTGCCTATATAATTGTACCTATAAGTAATACATGTTTTTCATCTGTTTTGTTCTTCAAATGAGGATGTTTAGTCCATTATTTCAAATGAGTATAGGTTTTTCTAAAGAAGTACAAGCTAGGAATATATGTGGACACATAGCATGTATAGAAAGCATAAGCATACAGGATATGTGGCTAGAACCCATGTGGAAGAAGGACAACTCACAACATTAGTCTTCCAATTTTGTCTGTTAATATCACACTGTTCTCTGTTGCTTGCATTTCTGTATTTTCATTTCTCCACACCTTGTTGGGCCATTTGCTGACCTTCAGATATTCAGGACCATCTGTTGACTTTCCTTGTTTCTATCTGATGTAGTGTAGTGGCTAAAAAGCCACTCCATGACAAGGGTGGATTGAGCTTTCTTTAATAAATAGGAACAACAACCCACTATAACGAGCTAACTGTTTCTAAGCTAAGATTAATAGAGTACTTTGACTATCTGGTGCTAATTCAAAATCCTTTGACTATCTGATGGGGTTAGAAACTTTCTTATAACTTTTGTTAGGAACCCAGTAGGGATCATGTGGCTTCCTGAACTTATTTTAGGAACTTTGTCCAAACTGCCATATAGGAGCTCTCAAGTTTAATCCCAGAATGGCATTCAAAAGTATCTAAGGAAGAACAAAAGCAAAGCAAAGAATATAAGATCATTTCTCTCTACCTCCCTGATCCATATTCCTAATCTCTATTATGTATATCTGATACTCACAAAACCCTTTGGTTTTTGTGCTATGTTCTAGTTAGTTAAAAACCTCATTATTTCTCCTTATACATACAGTTTCTATAACTTTCAGTCAATAGTGTGAGTAAGAAGATAGAATCTGTTAGAAAATGGTTTCGTAATCCCTGTCTATTGCTATCACCTGTTTTCATCGATCATGTCCTTTATACATGCCTAGAGCAGTCTCACAAAGATTTTAAAGAGATGAGAAGGTAGAGATATGGCTCTATAGTTGCAAATGTTCTTCAGTTGACTTGGGGGGGAGCAATAATATCCTGTATTATCTTTTTCATGCTTGTGGTATTTTCTCCTCTTTGTCATAGCTTGAAAAATGAGTCCTAAAAGGTTTTTTTTTAACTGTATTGTCTTAAAAGAATCTCTTTAGTGTGTAATTTGTTTGATCCAGCTCTCTTCCAACTTCATCACAAGCACCATCACAACTGACTTACATGATACATTGGGTACTGAAGGATGGAATTTAAATGTGAAGGTTCTACTATCATTGTCAATAAGATTAGAATATCAGTAGATCTAATCCATTTTGTTTCTAGTTTCATATGCAAATGCCTTGGAATGATCTGTCTAAGCAAATCTCAAGCCAAGCTTTCTAAAATCTTATTTTCCCTTAAACCTTTTTTTGCCCTGTTTTATAACCTTCAACCCTCTGCCATAATATTTTGCCAATGAGTTTGCTCTTAAATAAGTGTTGTCTTTGCTTACTATTTTTCTTCTCTTGGCAAGGAGGTAAAATTTTTTTCTAGATAAGGAAGTTTCTGGGCTTTTGAAGTCTCCCTCCCCATTGGTAACTATTTTCCATTAATTAACATTGCTAAGAAATGATGACAGCTGGTCAACATCTTATTCATATAGGCCAGGTTGGACCTATCCTAATTGTACAGTATCTTCTTTTCTATTCTTTACATCCTTTTTTTCTAATTTTGTATTGATTTTGACCTTTGCTCTAACTAGCTGATGATCTGACTGCAGAAGGCTGTTTCAGAAATGATTGCTATACGTAGTAACCACTCATTGCCTGTCTGGTAAGACCAAGAGTCAATTTCATTTTTTTTTTTCTGGTGGAGGGTGGGGACTAGGGAAGGAAGACTATTGTTAGATGCTTATCACGTCCAGATCCTTTCATTTTGACTCTTAAAGAAGGCATTACTGAAATACAAATTTAGGGCTTTGAATAGTCTACATTTGGGCCTCTTCATTTTTTGATCTTGAACCATATTTTCCAACACAATCTTTGCTATATATCCTATTATGTTTCCACTTTCACATTAGTGCATAATGCTACATATTGCTTTAGTTTGGAGTGGATTGTCAAGTTCTCCATTTGACTTCTCTCCTTCTTTATTCTCCACAACAGATGATGAAACATAATTATCATGAAAACCAAGGGTGAGATGACCTATTAAATTATATATTTTTTGTTATCTTTAGGCTCATAATGAAATCATTTCTGCCACAAAGTTGACAAACAGTTGCCAGTCTATATTGACCAAGGGGTATTTCTCAGGAAAAGTTCCTTATACAGATTAAATCACAGTTTTGAGCCCAACGAAATTTGACTGAATAAAAAGAAAGGGGGAAGGGTAAAGAGAATACAAAGAAATATACTTTTGTGGGCATCAGAGGAATGAGAAACATGAGAGAAGAGAACTGATTGTGTTTTGTTTTGTTATCAAGTGAAGATGGTTGCCGCTGAGTCAGTGGGAGTAAAGGAGAGTATTTGGTTTTCTGGATAAGGTGAAGATATTGGCACTGAAATTATGTGTGGGTAAAATATATAGGAGAGTGAGTAAGAAAGTGGGGAAGAAACTGAAGTGATTTATCCATTCATTCAACATGTATCTTTGAGTGCCGCTTATGTGCAATAAACTATTAGATACTGAGGGATTTGGGGGGCAGGGAATGAGATCATCCATGTAGGGGACTCTCAGTATACAAACACCCATCAGGGGCAGTTCAGCAACTCATCTGCAACCTTAGAGAAGTGCCTAGAGAAATTGAGAGGTGAAGTACCTTAGCCATGCACCCAGGGTTTCTTGGCCCCAAGGCTGGTTCTGTAACCACTATGTATGCTACCTCTGTTGTAATCAGATAAAGGAGAAACAACTTCCAGATAAGGTGATTAGGATGGATGTATAAGAAGGCTTCTAAATGAACCTGGAATGCTATTGCAGTTCTACTGATAGGAGAATTGGAGGGTTATTTTATTACAATGAATAAGACCAAAAGCCCAATCTCCTGTGGGTATGCATAACCAAACCATCCCTATCTAGATAATTATCAATGTATTTGATTAGTTTTTCAAAATTTCATAATCACTCATTAATTTTCAGAATTCTGTGGGTTCTGATTTTTTAAGAATTCCTCTTTTGAAACATTTCTCCTCAGTCCAAGAAATATCCAACCAACCCATTAACATTTTAAGATGGCCTAGACTGTTCCAAGAAGATGCAGACATGTCCCACCTGTTTTTATGAATCAGTAATGTGGGGAAAAAATGATATTAGGTAAAACCAATGTTATAAGGGCAACTAGCTCCAGAAGAATAATATTATAGATGCTATAAATGGAAATCACTCAAGTGAGATTACAATGGTCATTTGCAGTTTTATGTCTGGGTTTGGTTATAATGTATCAGTAAGGCTTATTGTGAAACTACTTCATTTACAGCAACCTTTTATCACATATACCTAGAATCAGGTTCTGGTCCAAAATTGGTGCTCTGTTTATTTTTGTCTTCACGTCCCCCATCTCCTAGCACAGTGCCTGCCACATAGCAAGAACTGATAGTGGAATGAATGAATAAATGAATATTTCTTCCAGGACCTTTTTTTTATCTTTAGCCAAAACCTACCCAACTACTGCCATCTTATCTTCTATCTCCAGTCTTCCAAACTCTGTTCTTTCTTTCAAATTCCCACTTATAACTGCTAATTGGCATGGGTGACCTCTCCATTTCTCCCTCTTTCCCCTCATCTCTCGGAATAGCCCATTTACTCTGTGGAATAGCTCATTGCCTCTACCCAGGATGCATCGATTCAACATAACGGTATCCCTGCATCTGTTGTGTCTCTAGGCTGTTAACTCCACTGTGTGCAATTTAAATTCTCACATACACCATAACACCTTTATGGAGCTATATAATCTCACAATAGTAATAATACCCATTTAGAATAGAGATGATTCAGTAGTTTAAAAAAAAAAGGATGCTAAAAACCATTCATATGAATAAAGTTGCTATTCCCCAATCGAATTATCCTGGCAAATGACGTATATACCTGAAATCCCAATAGTCACTAATTATAATACATGTTGCTGCTGGTGGTCAGGTGAAAAAAAAAAGAAGAAAGAAAAGCCATTTATTTTGATTTGGGGGACTGCCTCCTTTCTCTACGATACTGTAGAGAAAACAATTCTGATAGCTCCATCACTGTCCCAACACATCATCAAAGCTGTTCAGGCTATGATAGAGTTTACTGAAATGGAAACGACTTTCATTACCAATGAAATCAGAGATGATTTCTGAATAGCACATTAGGGAGAAGGAAGGAAATATTATCAGTGTTTGCCATTCAGAATATGAAAGACAAAAAACTGCCTAGCTCATAATAGTTCTGAATCTCAGATGGTTTTTACAGTTCAAGTGCTTCCAACCCATTCTCTTCACCAAAGACCTTTTATCGATTAGAGGAGCCATTAAAAACCAATCTTTTATTAAGAGGCAGAGTGCATATGGCATGATCCCAAATAGCTATAAAAACAATTCAGATGTGAAAATATCACAAAGGAATAAGGGTGTCATGGGAACCAGGGAAGGAACACAGGCCTCAGCCTATCTAGCCCAAGGAAAACCAAAGCCCCATAGTACCATCTGTTTATAGCCCTTCCCTTCCATAAAGGCTGCTGGATTTAAGGCAGCTGTGAATGGTTGAAAGGAGATGGAAAAGAAGAAATATTCAGACCTTGCAGAAAGGCATTTTATCCCTACCTCTCTCTCCTTAAGGTACAAAAAGAAAATCCTAGAGGGAAAGATATTTACCTTTCTGTCATCAAGATAGTTGTTCTCTAGCCAGAAGGCAAGCTAATTGTGTCGAACTTCACCAGTCTGAGGCAGAGATCTTTTTTGCCACCTCTTTTCTACAACGTCTCCATAAAATATTACTCTGATACCTTATCATGGCAGGGAATTGATCCTGTATTCTCAAATCCTGTATCTATCAAACAAGTACAAATTCTGCTAGATTCTCTAGGAAGCTTGAAAGTCTTCTAATATAGTAACAACAATAGTCAGTCTCCATTCCCTGAAAGAACGAGCCATGATAAATTTGGAGAGGCTGGATGGTTGACCACTAAGCATTTAAGTGTTTGGCCACAGTGACCCATGAAACAGATCGAGACACAAAATGGCCCTCAGTCTGCTTCATCAAGGACTGTGAGTGATTTAAAAAAAAAAAAAAAAGATGGCAGAGCTCATCCAGAGAACATCTTCTGTCATTATGGAACTATAACATCTTAAGAGTTGGAAGCAGCCCTAGGAACCATAGAGTCTAATTCATACCTGAACAAAAATCCCCATATCATATACCAAACACAGCTTAAATTCCACGTACGATGAGCACCTCTGATATACCTTTGCCTCTTCTTCATAAAGCCTTGAAGCCTTCATAAAGCCATCACCTTTACTGATGAACTCCTGACCAGACAGCAGGCATCAGACTAAGACAACCTTTGGGGACTAAGTCGAAACAAATAAATAAGCCTTTCTCTCGTTTCTTTGAGGAGAATTCTAAAGACTAAGTAAGGAGGGCAAATGTTGATATTTAAAAACAAAAGGAAACTGATCAGGCAGCATTTGCAGAAATGGAAGGTACAGATTTATGCTGGATATAAGGGAAAACCACTCTGAATTATAGGGGCTATCCAACAATTAGAGTTAAGTTCTCCTTCAGGAGAGGTCATCACACCAAAGCTGAATAATCACTTGGATTGTAGAAGTGATTCTTGTCCAAGTACAGATTGGTCTATCTGGCCTCTTAAGTCTCCTCCCAATTTGATATGGTCTGTAATGATAGAGGACTTGCAGTTCAGAAGATCTGGGTTCAAATCCTGACTCAGACATTACTTGTATTAAGCTGTATAAGTCACTTAACCCATGTGCCTGTTTCCTCATCTATAAAATGAGAAGGTTGGACTTGGTAACCTCTGTGGTCCCTTTCAGATTTAAAATCTATGATCCTATGATTCTGTGACATTCTTTGAAAGAGCAATCTAAGAAAGCAGTAAAAGCAAAGTTAGCATTTAGCCCAAGAAGTGAGATGAAGGTAGAATTAACTGGAACAGAAACAGAAAAAAAGCTGGAATGGGGGAGGGGAAATCTTCATAATGTTTTTAACTTTATAAGGTATTTCCACACTTATGCTTGCAACAACTCAAAAAAAGTCATGTTTCATAAGGAAGATCTATTGGAAGGAGGCCCAGGGCAGATAACCTCATAAATTGCCCCCAGCTACAGGACTTCATCATGCCTTGCACCAGATGTCCCTCCTCCCCACTGCCCACCCCCAACCCCGCCACAAATTTTCAGTTTCTTTTTAGCTGGCAGAATGGATAGAGTGTCAGGCCTATAGTGAGGAGTCAGGAAGACCTGAGCTCAAAAGCTGCCTCAGACACACTCACTATCTGCGTGACCCTGGGCCAGTTACTTAACCTTTCTTTGTTTCAGTTTCCTCGTCTGTAAAATGGGAATAATAATAGCACCTACCTCCTAGAATTGCAGTGAGGGTAAAATGAGATAATAATTGTAAAGAGCTTAGCAGAGTGCCTGGTACATTGTAAGTGCCTGGTACATTGCCTGGTACATAACAGGTGCATAATAAATGCTTATCAACTGATTAAATGATGTAATAAAGAGATCTCTAGACTTTGAGGCTAGAAAATCTTGGTTCAAATCGCATCTCATATTCTTATCAGCTTTCTAATTCTGGGCAAGTCAATTAACCTCTTTGACCCTTTGTTTCCTTCTCTGTGAAGTGGATTATAGGGTTGCTGTGAAGGTCAAATGAAAAAAAATATGTAAAATTATTTGAAAACCTTGAGGTACTATATACATTTGAGCTTCCATTTAACTCCATCCCACTATATCACAAATGAAAAATGGAGTGCTTTGTTAACTGGCCAAAGGTCAACAAAAGCCAGGGCCAGAACCCAAGTTTCCTGGCTTGTCTTATTCCTTTTAACTTTTGTTGTTGTTGGTATTCAGACATTTCAGTTGTGTCCAACTCTTCATGACCCCATTAGGAGTCCTCTTAACAGAGATATTGGAGGGCTTTGCCATTTCCTTTCCAGCTCATTTTAAAGATGAAAAAAACTGAGACAAACAGGATTAAGTGACTTGCCCAGGGTCACACAGCCAGTAAGTGTCTGAGGCTGGATTTGAACTCAGGAAGATGAGTCTTCCTGACTCTAGGCCTAGCACTGTATCTACTCTGCCACCTAGCTACCATTTTTTTTTTACTAGAGAGAGCTATAATAATAATAATAGTATAATATATTAATAATAGTATATATAGTATAATATTATGAGCACATTTTAAGAGTCAGTTTAAAGTGTGTGAGGGGAACAGACACCAGGGGTGATGAGGTAGAGACTGTGATAACAGGAAGTTTGGTTTTAAGTGGATAGATGGACAGTCTTGGAAAAAGAAAAAGCATTCTGGAAAAGAGAAAGTAAGAAGGAAAGGTGAGAATGAGTTGAGAAAATTTGGGCTAATTCCATTATCCAAGACCATACAGCCACATCCAACCTCTTAGGATATTATGAAATAGCAAAGAATAACTTAATAGTAGGGAAACTGTAGTTTAGAATGAGTGGTAAAAAAAAAAAGAATAGAGGTTAAAGGTCAGGAGAATTGAAGAAGCAGCAGGTGATAGGAAAGAATTCAAAACAGAAATTATGAAGAAACCTGTGCAACACAGCTGTGGAGAAACAACCTACCTGATAAATGCCACGTCCAAAAGAAGCTGTCTAGGAGGAATCAGAGCAAAGGAAACTCCGTTAATGTTTGTGTCATCAGAGAGAAAACCCTTCATTTTTATTTTATAATAGTTTTGATCTAAAGGCCATAACTATCTCACTTACTGTTTTACTCAGTGACTCCCTCCCTTACTCCCCAGAGATGTGGTGAGAAGGATGATTTTAGAGAAAAAACACATAAATACTATTTAAATTTTACATTCAGTTTGAGTTATGTATTAAGTAGCCAGTGTCTATATTATTCATGTTATGTGTCTGTGGTTGGAAAACAAGACAGTAACGAATACGGTGACATTCAGAAAATAAAGAGATCTTTGTAGCCATTAACCGCACATGGGTTTGTTCACTGCCCTACTCAAAGGGGGAGAAAACAGAACCAAGAGTTCAGGATTAGAAATGTTCCATTGAGTGGTTGCACCTGCACCCTTTGGTGATAGCAAGAGCTCTCTTTACATTTTCAAACACCACATCTCTAAATACCCTCTGCATCCAAATTAGACATGAACCCATTGGCTCACGTGACAATTCTCCATTTTAGACATCCTTTTTTTCTTCATCCATTCTTTGTGTTTTACTTTTCCTCTTCCTTGACCCTTTAAGAGATGTTCTAACCCAAATCATCTTTTTGGATTGGCCGGGTCTAGCTCATCTATAAAAGTGAGTGAATAGTCAGGAATATAATATAGAATCACTAATTTGGTCAAGAGGTGACAGAGGAGAGTAGTGACAGGATGTATCTATATGTAAAATTAGTTTAAATGCTTTAAACACAAATACAGAGAGGACAGAGAGAGCATTCTGAACTGAGCTTCTCTAAAAAGTAAGCCAATTAACTATTAAAATAAGCATCCCTGGATGAATTGAAATGAATTTTTTTGGCAGATGTAAAAAAATGCATAGGTAAGATATGAACAATCTTAAATTTTTAGGTGAATTCAGATTTTTTTAGACTACTGATACATCAAGAGGCAGAATATTGTAGCAGATAGAGAGCCAACCTCCAAATCATGAAAACACACGTTCAAATCTTGGTCCTGATATATACTGGCTATGTGACCTTGAGTTGGTCATTTAATCATGGTGCAACTCTAAAAATAAAAGTTGGGGAGAAAATGCCTGTCTGCTTTGGGAGACGTAAGTACTTCCCTCAGAGTTCACAATGCCAATGTAATCAGAAGTCCAATAAAAAAAATCAATGTGTCAGGCATTTATAATTGGCAAATTAAAGTCTTCAATACAATTCAGGGATAGCATAGAGGTAATTCAAAAAAGATGCCATTACCAATTTGCTAACAAGGCATATTTATCTGAATTATATAAAGTTAGAGAAAAAAGATCAAATTGGGAATTAGGAACCTCACATCTCATCTAATGCCTTCATTTTATAGATGAGTATAATGACTTCTAGAGAAGTGGAGGCACTTGTCCAAAGGCATATATCTAGCTGGTTTTCTAACTATTTCTCCTCTATGTGACCTCATCACATCACATGATGGTGGAGAAAATCCACACTTCAGCAAGAATGGGGAACCTTCGACCTCGAGGCCTCATGTGGCCCTCTAGGTCCTCAAGTGAGGCCCTTTGACAGAATTCAAACTTCACAGAAGAAGGTTCCCCAGCCCAGATCCAGAACAACCATATTCTTAGGCTGTTGTTGTCCACGTAGTAAGACTGGGTATGCGAGGTGCCTCAAAGGCCTGCTTCCCTTAATGTATCTCATACTGGATTTTGATGGCATTACTTGATTAATTCCTTTGTGTAAAAGTATTTTCCACCAAAAGCCCCTGTCAAAACACAAATGTATTACACAATGGAGGGAACCCTCAGCAAAGAACTATACCCTTAGGAATTGAACTCAGGACAGGGAACTCTGAGGAATAGGTTTATAATAGTAGGTTCTTTTCTCCAGAAGAATAGGTCTGGGCAGGGCAATAGGAAGCAATAGAAAAGTACTGTCCAAGCAGTCAGCAGTCAGTGGCTTGGTCAGTCCCGTCGACCTTGCCAGCTATCACCATGCTGGCTGCTGCTCTCCGTGGCTCCGCCTCAGTTCGGGTCCTGCTGCTGAAGTCGGAGGCTGCAGCCCCCTCCACCTGGTCGTCCTCCTCCTCTCCCGCCGCCTATCCAGTCAGTTGGCTGCCATTCCCATGGGTCCCATGAGACAGATGAGGCGTTTGATGCTCACTGGGTGACATACTTCAGCAAACCAGATCTTGATGCCTGGGAATTACGAAAAAGAATGAATACATTGGTTGGCTACGCCCTGGTTCCAGAACCCAAAATCATTGATGCTGCTTTAAGGGCATGCAGAAGCCTAGATTTTGCTAGTGAAGTTTGCGTTGTAGAGGTTGTAAAGGACAAAGGAAATCTATCCATATATTATCCAGAAACTTAGACCAACCTCAGATGAATCGGGAATCTCTACTCCAGAGGAATTGGGCCTGGACAAAGCATAAACTCTTGTGGATGGGCTTCCTAAGAATTTATTGGTACTGCTACTTGACTATACACATTTACCTGGAGATGCTGATGATAAAATATTATTTGAACATGTTTTTCCTTATCGAGTCCCAGTCTGCATAATATTTACTTGGACCTTAATAAATGGGAAACAGTTGGAACTTAATTTAAGCAGTTGCCACCTGTGTTTACATTAAAAAATTTGTCACTGTTGTTAAAAAAAAAAAAGTACTGTCCACCTGGCTAAGGGATGCTAAAAGTGTCCAGGGAAAAGGGAGGCATGAATGATTTCACAGCAGACTCCACTGTCCATAGGCCTCCTTAACAGTCCCATGCCACCAAATGCACACATAGTCTCCTCTCTGGACTCCAATTTCCAGAGCCCCTTTATAGCCCTGCCTCTTTGCTTCTTGTTCCAAAAGAACCAGCTTCTGCACCTGCCACCCATCAGTGCCACCTGCCTGCTCCCCAGGCTTCCCACCTGGTCAATAGCTAGTTTGGTAAGGGCAACACAATGATTGCATGTGGGGAGGGAAAAGGAAGGAGAAGGGAGGCATCACTTTTCTAAGCTTTTCTTTGTGGACATTTATGTGACTTTTCGAAGCTATTACACTTTAAGCTCCAATTTCTTGTGCTTATTGTCAGATCCAAATTGAATCTTGTTGGGGTGTGTGTGTGTGTGTGTGTGTGTGTGTGTGTTTTCTTTCGGTTTTACAGTCTGATAAAATTCACCATAGACAATCTGTAATTACCCAGCCATGAAGAAAGCAAGGCATTTTCCCATTTTAAGAATTTTACTTCTTCCAATGCTCCATTAGGTTTCAGTTCAACAAGCTCAAATGCAGCCCTCTGCTTTGCAAAGCTGAAAAGAAAGTACTGGAAGCCAGGATTTAAAAACTGAAGAAATGTTGTCACCTTCTTACTTAAGTGCCCACCTCTTCTGTTTGTTTGAGCATAGACTGGGACCGGCAATGGGCCTACATATTGTACCTACATTAAATTCGGTGATCAAACATCCAAATAACAGAGGGCTTTCAGTCCAATGCCTGATCTTTCTTTTTTCCTCATGGGAACCCAGCATGAGATACTCACTCTACATCGAGTATGTCTCATTGCTGCTCATTTTGATGTCGACTATTGTGTTTCTGGTTCTTTTTTTTTTCCAGCTTTAAAGATAATATTCTTTAGAAAAAAATATCAGAATAGGGCACACTGGTATATTTTACTGGCAACCAAGTTAAGTACTAGAGTCCATCTGCCTGCCATGATTTCCTGATGGTCCAGAAGTGTATCAGCCTCTAAGGTTTTCCTCTCTCCTATTATATTAGTCCTATCTACTTTTGATATCACATGCCTTGTATCAATGAGTGCGCAATTTATGCCCAAATACAAAGAGACGGGCTAACATAGAAATATATGCTCAAAGACAAAAAACTTTAGTTATATCAATTCATCCACTCAAAAATCATTATTAATTTCACATGGAATACGATTAGATGCAACAAGATTGATTCAATAGAATGAGCATTTATCAGGTGACTCTTAAGGAACTAAAAGTACCTATGAAACACAGACCTTGTACAAAATGCAATCTGCCACCTTAGACTCTAATCGTGGAACCAGCCTGAACTATGATTGGTGACCTTTCTGTTTATCTCACCTAGACCCAGGCCTCTGCCTCACTTTCTAGTCACCTGCTCCAAACCATGTCCCCAAGCTCATTCCCTCCAACTCCCCTTAATGTTATCTTCACCCATTACAATGCAAGCTCCTGGAAATAAACAAACAAACAAACAAACAAATAAATAAATAAATAACAATAAAATGTAAGGTCCTTGAGGGCAAGAACTGTCTGGCTTGCTTTTACTCCTCTCCTCACACTTAGCACAGTACCTAACACAGAGTATTTAATACATGTTCTATTTATGTATCTGTATGTCTGTGGGTCTAGCTATCTAAAATATGCGAAATCCTTTGTTTGGTTTCTGCTTCCCCAATATCCACAGTTTATGTAATAAAGATGGAGAATTTCAATGGCAACATGGATAGGGGGAGAGGCAGGTCTAACCTGGGAGAGACCACATCTTCGCCTTTCCATCCTGGGCTTCTGCCTCTCTAATAGCTGTAGTCCAGGGGAATCTGATTCACTTCAGGTTATAATCGTGGTCCTCAAGAAAATTATGATCTACTAAAGCAGGACAAGTCAGTGACTTGGTTTTTGTTTTCCCAATATCCGTTATTATTTTATTTCATTATTTTGAACATCATATTCATTGTTCTGGACACAATAAGAAGAGATACAAAGAACATAGTCTTTGTCCCAGAGAAAACTGCAATCGACCAACACATACCAGGTCTAATCTGTGGCATATTTTAATTACTCCCTAATCAATCTTGATTTAATTGCAAAAGCAATTTTGCAGATGAGAAGAGTAAAGCCAAGAGAGTTTATTTTTTAATTAAAGTTTTATATTTTAATTAACAGAAATCTATTTTCTCCCCCTCTCACCTCCTACCTTATTGGAAAACAGAGAAAGAAAAATAGATCTCTTGTAACAAATACCTCTAGTCAAGCAAAACAAATTCACTGATTGTCCATGTTCAAAAATGTACATCACATTCTGCATCCTGAATCCATCACCTTTCCGTCAGGAGGTGGATAACATGCTTCATCATCAATCCTTTGAAATCACGGATGGTCATTGAGATGATCATAGTTCTTCCAAATTTCAAGGTTACTTGTTATTGCAGCCTTGTTGTTATCATATAAATTGTCCTCCTCATTCTACTTCTTTCATTCTTCATCAGCTTATAAATGTATTCAAAATTGTTCATTTTTATAATATTGATATAATTGATATATTGATACTGGTATAATTGATTTAATTCATTTTGCTCAGTTTAATTCACTCTGTATCAATTCACACAAGTCTCTTCAAGTGTCTTTGACATCATCTTTTTTTATACAGCATGATAATATTCCATCATATCCACATACCACAATTTGTGAGAGAGCTTACATGACTTGTGCAAAGTCACACACTGAGTGAGTGGCAGAGCTGTTATTTGAACTTAAGTCCTCTCTAGGCCCAGAATCCTCATCTATTTTACCACGCTTCGGGAATCTGATGGCCCTTAACATCTTCCTGCCTAAGCTTTATAACTTTGGCCAAGTTATTTATCTCTTCAAGCCTCAGTTTCTTCATATGGAAAGTGAAGAGATTGGACTAAATAAGCCATAAAGTCATTTCCAATGCAAACAACCTATTATTCTGTAATGTAAAAAGAGGAGAATCAGCTATGTGGGGCATCAGTCCTTCACAGAGAAGATGTTCCCAAACACATTCAAAATCTCCTTTCTCCCATCGTGGGTTTAGATACATAATCAACCTTCATTCTTCCATCCCTCAGTGGATCTGTGATCCCATCCAATTGTACAAACAAAAGCCAGATCTCATCAACGCTTTCACCTGTACTCTATGATGAAGACAAACCAGATTTCTCTTTGTTCCTCATATACATGCATGACATCCCAACTCTGTTCTTCTGCACTGACTGTTTTCTTCCTCATAGGATTCCTCTTTTTCTCCAAGACACAGCACAAGCCCCACCATCTATAGAAACACTTTTCTGAATCCACCAATTGCTAGTGCCCTCCATCCCTAAATGCCTTGTATTTATTTGTGCTTATTTTGTTCATATGCAACCTGTGAATGCCTGTATGTGCATACTTATTGTCTCTCTAGCTAGAATGTTAAGATCCAGGAGGATATTTCATTGCTTGTGTTTATGTCCTCAGTGCCTAGTGAGATATCTGGCACAAAGGTGGCCATTAATAGGTACTTGTTGATTGATTCGTCCTCACCCTAAGTTTAATATCCCCCAGAAATCTTTTACCAACATTCCATTCAAAGGGCTGGGGGCCTGTCTGCCTGTCTCTCAATACTTTTACGTTTCATAGAAACTAATGGAGCACTCATATTCATTGTTCTTACCCTAAGACTGGGCCCTTTTCTTTACCAGGCATACATTTTATAAAAAGTATAAAAACCCAAGATTTAAAGACATAAAATACCTTAGGTTACATAAGAAAGGAAGAAAAGAAGGAAAAGACCAAGTGTACTAGATAAGGTTAGTCTGTTCTATTCTAAATGGATCAGGTGGCAATAGTGGTTCAGTGGAAAGAACATTGTGGCATCTAGAGGACTTGGGTCCAAATTCCACCTCTGCTGTTTATTACCTGTGTGATCTTGGGGAAGCCATTTCACCTCCCTAATTTCCTTTTCCGTAAAATGAGATAGTCAAACTAGCCATTCTCCTTGGAGAGCCTAGCTCCTTGGAATTTAGTTCATGAACTTCATGTTTAATTCTGTAGTGATCAAGAGACATTTATCATATGATTTCTGATAATAAGGATGAATAAAAATTCTCCCTAAAATCAACTTCCTAAATAACAGGCACATTTTATTTCCCAAACAGCAGCTTCTGAAAGATAAATGCCTTCAAAATTGACAACAGCCCTTGGGAACTTTGAGAATGAGTGGCTTGTTAAAAAGAGAGGCTTATCACTATTAAAAACAAGCCAGTACTTGGCTTCAGAAGATTCCAGCACAGTAGAAACCAAAGCCAGGCAACAGACCAAGAACAGAACTGGTTACAAAGCACAGTTGGAGTATTTTTTCCCTTGGAGCAAATGTTACATGCATTCTTCTTCTGATGACCGGTGATAGCCTTTAAAGGATGATTCTGTTCAACACAGCAGTACATAGGGTCCCATTCTGAGCCTCTTTTTTATTTTTTCACTGGGAATAACCTGTGAAAACAGATTGATATTTCAAAGCTCAGGGTAGGAGGTGACCCACCTTGTTTTGCTGAAAAGAGAGGCACTGGTCATGTGAAAATGTGCTTAGTAAGAAGTTAATTTACAAGTTCTCAAACAGTAAAATTGAATTCTCTTTTACCTCCCTCTCTGTTTGCTTCAAACTCTTCCCCACCAGTTCCCAAACTTCTAACATCTACATCCTATTGAAATAAATCAAACAAACAAAACACTTTCTGCTACCCTCCCTAGTGTCCATTGTATTTTAGAGTGTCCAATGAGTATTCCTCAAAACAGTGTGATATTTAACTTCCTTTGCCATCTTTTCCCTTCCACATCCCCATATGCAATCAAAATACTAAATTACTTTTAAAAGTTGTCAAAATCAGGTTATATGATTTAATAACTCTTGCATAATGAAAACAAGAATGTTGAATTTGGACTTAAAGGACTTGGGTATGAATTCCAGCTCTTCCATATACTAGCTGTGTGACATTGGGCAAATCACTTAAGCTCCCTGGGCTTCAGTTTTGACATCTGTAAAATGGAGGAGAGGGTTAAACTAGATCTGGTCCAAGGTCTTTTCTAGCTATAAATCCTGGACCTAAAGAGTGTCATCTTTACTTTTTCTCAGTCATTTCCTTTGGCTGCCCCCTTTGATCCTATTTCAGTCTTCTGGAACACTGCCTGGTACACAGTAGGTACTTAATGAATGTTTTTTGACTGACTGCCATCAAAAGATTAAGCATTTTTCATGCCTGGGACAGGATCATTGCCTCAATAGACTACATCACAACTGAAAGTTGCCAAAAACTGAGTAGACAAAGATAAGACCAAGTTTGGAAGTTACAGTCTGGGCATAATTTTTAGAAAGGTAAACCTCATGTAAGTTAAGGCTTGCACAATAGAACCATGAATCTGACTACTATGAATCTTTACAATTATCTTTTGAAGTTTTAAAGCTTCCAGAACTAAGTAATACAGATATAATTTCTCTTAGAACTTAGATTCTACCCACCATGCAGGAAAAAAATGGAAAATTTAGAACAAGATTTGTAAAGTACATCTTTCTTTTGATATGACATGTTCAATAAAGGACAATGAACTTTGCAAAGTAATTTAACTCAGTGTAAATACACTCCAATTTATTGCACATAAGCTAATAGTGGTGTAAGTAAAATTCACTTACTATAGGTACCTTCTGAAAGTTTGCAGATATCTTTGACAACTGAACAAAATCATGTTACATGCAAACAATACATTCAAGTGCAACTTTTTTAAAGTTAAGAAGCTATCAATCATATCAAAGCTTTTTAGGAACATTTATGAGTCTATCAAAATACCTTATCTATTTAAGTCATGATTCTTATGTACAATTATATCTAAAACTAAAGTTATAACTAAAACCAAAAAAAAGATTAAGCATTTTTCCTTTAGCGCTTGTTGCCCCTTGGTCTTCAATATGTTTGCAACATTCAGCTCAATGAGAGACCATGACTTAACAAGAGCCCTGAACCTGGAATGGGGCCACCTTGGTGTGAATCCTGCTTCAGATAAGCATTCTGAGCTGTGTGAACATGCACAAGTCACTTAACCTCAGAACTTGTTTTTTCCTCTTTAAAAGGAGAGGATTTTATTTCTACTAACACAGGATTGCTGTGGGGAAAGTACTCGGCAAACTTTAAAGTGTTATATAAATGTAAGCTATTCAGCACTAGTGGAATTCACGTTAAGGATGAATTCATGCTGAGGGTCAAAATACAATGAAAATAAAAGCACTCAACATTATTCTTCAGGCTCCTATAGAAATTCTGTAGTGGTCTCTATCCTCTTAACAATCGAGTAGTAAGTAATAGGAATTCCAACTCAGAGCAAAGTTGAAAGTCACAGGTTTTTGTGGGAGGATTTTTTGGGGGTTTTGGTTTTTTTTAAAATGTCAGAAATGTCCTATTCTAATCATAAGTATTTTAAGAGGATCAAGTGCAAAGCTGGAATCTGTCAAGTTAGTAAAAGTAAACCCTTTCCATTTTTTA